>NC_064554.1:8136800-8796800 GCF_023856365.1 Brienomyrus brachyistius
GGGATGCCAGTCTGTTCTGATAGGTTAAAAGCTTTTCCAAATATTATATAAAGAAGTGTTTTAATAACATTTTATTCACTGGTTTGCAGTGAGTGCTCTCCATTGTGTGCTCCCGACATACGACCGCAGTGTGCATCCAGGGCAGTGTTTTTCTTGCCATCCCCTTCTCTCATATTCATCGTGCCCTGCAGTGTGCCTGGGGAGAGCAGATACTCTGGATGGCGATTGAGGTTCTCAGCGAACGCTACGCTCTCTGTATCGATGTGCTCGGCTGCTGCCACCTCCATCTGCTATCATTTTGTCAGCAAGTCTGGCTGCGAGTCAGAGGACAGACCCTTCATTTTGAGATTGCGCTAAATAAAACTCAACTTTATTTTCTCCGTAGCCCAAACATGTCCTGTGCCCTGAGCCTGGTACTTGCAAGTGTCATTTGTTTTTATCCACCATAAGGCTAAACACCTTTTTTAGTTCTATCTGGCAGTTTTTGCAGAATGCAAAGCCATCGAACATTACATACCTGGGTTGTTAAGCCCTATTTTTCTCCTTGGAAATTCCAGGTCTTCAGCATTACTCAGGGGTCTAATGCTCACCCCGACTCTCAGGGCCTGGGTGAGCGAATTGGAAGGAGCCTGACAACAGGCTGTCTGATGGTTTCTGGTTGCCTATTATTCATTATTTGTCAATCAAAGAAATGCTTTGTTTTTTTTTATATTTTGTCTCCTCCAATCAAACGTGACGTGGACGTGACAGAGCTTAGAAATTTTTCTGCAAATATTACCCAAGCAAAATGCCACGCTCATAAAAAAAAAAAAACAGTATTTGTTTCCAAAGACCTTAGAACAAATAAAAATGCCTTTTTCTATTTTGTAGGGATCAAAAGGGAACATATGCAGTGAGCTTGTCTAACTGGAGAGACAATATCACTGGGGAACAAAAAAAACATGGAGGAATGAAAGACTGAGTTTGTGCGTTGATCATCCTGGGGGAATGCTTTGGCGAAGAAAGAGCACATCCAGGCATTTGTATTTCTCCATACAAAAGAGACAGTAGCTGGGTATTTTCGTCGATTCAACAGCCTTTGAAAGGTCTTTGAATCTTAGTTCAAACAAGCACAGCTAGTCAGAAGTAACAGCAGCGGAACGGAGAGGAATCTTACATTCTGCAGGGGGGTAGGTGTGTAATCACAGGGCTCCATGGCATCCTGGGCACCATCCAGTATAGTGAGAGGCTACCGGAGATAATCCCACTCGCTTTCTTTGTAGACATTTTCATGGGGGATGAGTGAGGAAAAAGGCGCTTGACACTGTCAGAGATAAGAGGCGGCAGTCTTGCGTGTAAGACAACACTGGCGAGAGACTCCTGATCTTCTGTAGCCGCCTGTCCACTGAACACTGTGTCCTTCAGTTTCTGTCTGCACTAAAATCATGACTAACTGGATTGACTCTCCTCTTCTGTAGCTGCCTGTCCTATGAACACTGTGTCCTCCTGTTTCCCTCTCTCTGATCGTGCTAAAATCATGGCTAACTTGATTGCCTCTCCTCTTGAGCCCAACAGCAGACCACTCGTGGTGAAAAGGTAGTAAATGGCAGCAGCTGTAAGATTACAGCTCACATTTGCCTTGACAGGAGAGGTACATGGCTTGCCCTGTATGGTTTGACATTTCCTGTGTTACTGCTTCAGGCCCTCATGGCTCAGATTGGTTCCAGTGACATCAGAGGGATGCAGGGTGAGTTGTGATGGGATACAGCTGACATCAGCTCTCATTTTGACTGCCTTCATAACACAAGGATAGATTTGGTTCCTAAGGTGGGGGTGCATGTTGATAATACTGTGTACACGGTCTGCTCTGACACTAGGCATAGCCATCCCGCTATCTGCTAGCCTCTGCTCCCCCCAGATTGTCACTGTGCCAATCCTACAAATGTTCAGCAATTGCCTGGCTCCGCCCCACTGAGACCCCAGTCAGGATTAAACGGTGATGAATGGATGGATGGATGGAATTTTGTCTGTGTTTAGCCTCAAACAACAAACCAACACATCATTGTGTTTACATGTGGGAGCTGTTCCAATTACATGATGGCCGTCTTCTATTTCAACCATTTTGATGGCGCTCGACATCAAACATACATATTCAAACATTTGTGAATAAATATTGTGAAAATGTCAACTATAGACGCTCCCTGGGTTACGATGGTCTGTGTTACGATATTTCTACTTTACAATGGGTACTGCAGTTCCATTCTGTTTTTCACTTTCAGTTCATTATTCAATAAATTGCGTGACATATTCAACACTTTTTTATAAAATAGGTTTTATGATAATGATTTTGCCCAACTGTACGCTAATGTAAGTGTTCTAAGCCTGTTTAAAGCAGGCTAGGTTAGGTTATGATGTTTGTTAGGTTAGGTGTACTGTATTATGTATTAAAATGCATTTTTGTATGTTCATATATATATAAAAATTCTGTTGAGATGCTTGGACTCCCCACAAACAATACTGTTACTATTTTGATTATCTATCTATCTATATATGAAACGGACATACACTGGAGTTGATTAGGAGCCACCAACTGGAGGACTGAGGTTCCAGAAACAGCACAGCACTTCATAGAAATGAACCTCTCAAATCACAGCAGGAATCAGTCTGCAAATATGCACAACACTGACCTAATTTCTGTTACTATCCACTGTTTTTATTTCACCACATGTGCTGCTAGTTTCTCAGCGTAGACACAGAAGACTGTGAACTATTCATAGTCAGCCTCTGCATCCCCCCCCGCAGAAAATGTTTTTCCTCTCTGTTCCTCTCTGCTATTTTTTGCTACCTCTGAAATCTCACTGGAGGGGGGGTGTAATCGTGTGGATTTTATGCCCTGCTGTGATGCACAGTACAGTATAACAGATCCTAATTACTCGTCTTATTTCTTCTTGCTCCATTCCCATTGCTGTATATGATATAAATATGATCACATATTTACTTTGTAGCCACAAAAACTCAAATGAATCTTCCTGATGGAAAACTTTCCTTTTTGTGTTTATACTCTGTCTAATCTTATTGAGAATGGTCACTCTTTCGTTTTTTTAATGTTCTCATTCCATTCTATCTGTAGTGGCACTTATCCCCTTCTAAAATGTTGCTTGTTAGAATAACACACTCTTGATAACTCGAATGACAGGACAAAGCAATATTCTTTTAAACAGTTTTCTTACAGACTTAAAGTTACACCGCTAAGTGCATGGTCAGGAAATTGGTAACTATGGTAACTTACTCCCAATATGAATAACAGACAAGACCGTGACACAATATCAATTCACACTAATTCCAAATGCAAATTTCTAAATGTATTTTTACATTTCTAATCTAGACAATAAAGACAAATATGGACTTCTATTAAATTGTCATTAATTTCATCAGACACAACATTATAAGAACAACAGAAGCATGGATGAGTGACAATGATGGAGAAGAATATAATATGGTTGGTTTCACGTTGTTCCATAGAGACCGGATAGGCAAGAAGGGAGGTGGTGTTGCAGTATGCATAAAAGAGAACTTGCAGGCAAGGGTGCTGACTGATAAAAATAAAAGTACAGAAGCTGTATGGGTAAAACTAGATGCTAAAAACTCAAATGGCCTAATTGTCGGTGTTATAGAGCATCTAATGTAGCTGTAGAGGAAAGCAGAATGTTATATGACGACATCAGGATTTTGAGTAATAAAAATGATGTGATGGTTATGGTTCATTTTGATTTACCTGGGATACAGTGGGACATTCTGTAAATGAACATGAGGTGGTGGAATTAGTACAGGATTATTTTTTTACTCACTTTGTTAATACCCCTACCAGGGGAGATGCTCTTCTTGATCTTGTTTTCTCAAATAACCAGGATAAGATTGGAAAATTAGAGGTTTTAGAACCATTGGACGGTAGTGATCATAACATGGTAAAATTTGAGGTTAATTTTAGTATCAGACGAGTCAAAAGTCCAAAACAAAAGTATACAATGTTAGGAAGGTGAGCTTTGATGGAATGAGACTGTAAACTGGATGGAGTTAAATAGCAAAATGGTTGAAGAGGCCTGGGAATTTTTTAAAAGCAGATTCTTGCAAGTGCAAGAGGACTTCATACCTGTTTCCAGCAAAACTAAATCTAGGAAACTGCAACCAAGGTGTTTTACAACGGAAGTAAAGAATAAAGTCAGGAGGAAAAGGGCTCTGTTCCGCAAATGGAAATTTACTAATGATTTCAAAATAAAGCAGGAGTATCTAAGTCTACAGGTTGAGTTAAAAATAACATTAGACTCACTAAGAGGAATGTAGAAAGGAAGATTGCCTTTGAGGCTAATGACGTTAACGTTGATGACGTTAAAAGTTTCTTCCAATATTTTAACTCCAAAAGAGCTCTAGAAGCTGAAATCACTCATTTGCATGATAGTAACAGCCTTATAATTGAAAATGAAACTGATATAGTAAATGAGTTTAATGATTATTTTACACGGGTGTTCACAGTAGAGAACACAAGTAACTTACCACCATTCAGTATGAATACAGCGTCGTCTATGACCAATATATGTATAACTGAGGCTGATGTGGTACGAAGTCTAGCTAAGCTCAAAATAAACAAATCGTAGGGCCCTGATGGCATCTTACCTATAGCTTTAAAAGAGATGAGAGATATTATTAGCGAACCTATAAATTTAATATTCCAGAAATCCTTATCTACTGGTGTGGTTGGAAGCATGCGACAGTGATATAACACCCAGATAGAAGTAACCCAGCAAACTATAGGCCGGAAACAGCGAGTAGTTATTAGAGGCACAATGTCACAGTGGGCCTGCGTTCATAGTGGGGTACTGCAGGGCTCAATTTTAGGACCACTATTGTTCCTAATTTACATTAATATATACATGCATACATACAGTGAACTGGTTACATTTGCAGACGACACCAAGGTGGGTGGTGTAGCAGATACTGATTTAGCAGCAGAGAGGCTACAACGGGATCTAATTAGCAACTGGACTGATACCTGGCAGATGAAATTTAACATAGATAAATGTAAGATAATCCATGCAGGGAGCAGAAATATAAAGTACAGATACTTTATGGGTTCCACTGAAATAAAGGCAGCTGATTATGAGAAAGACCTTAGTGTGTATGTTGATACTTCGATGTCCCACTCTCACCAGTGTGGGGAAGCAATAAAAAAGGCCAATAGGATGTTGGGTTACATCTCTAGGTGTGTGGAGCTTAAGTCAAGGGAGGTGATGCTATTATTATATAATTCCTTGGTAAGACCCCACCTAGAATATTCTGTGCAGGTTTGGTCACCATACCTTAAGAAGGACATTGCTGCCATGGAAATGGTTCAGCGTAGGGCTACGAGAATGATTCCTGGTGTTAGAGGAATGTCTTATGAGGAGAGGTTAGCTGAGCTGAATCTGTTCAGCCTCGAGCAAAGGAGACTAAGGGGGGACATGATCCATGTATATAAGATTCTAACAGGTCTGAATGCGGTTCAGCTAAATGGCTATTTCAATATTAGTTTAAATACTAGAACTCGTGGCCATAAGTGGAAATTAGCGGGAGTACATTTTAAAATTAATCTGAGGAAGCACTTCTTTACACAACGTGTAGTCAGAGTATGGAATAGTCTTTCTGTTAGTGTAGTGCAAGCTAAAACCCTGGGTTCCTTTAAATCAGAGCTAGATAAATTTTTAACAACTCTGCGCTATTAGTTAAGTAGCTCGTTCCCCAAACGAGCTTAATGGGCCGAATGGCCTCCTCTCGTTTGTAAATTTCCTGTGTTCTTATTTAGGCCAAGCAACATACAACTGTTTGCGGTTTGTGCCACTGTGGTTCTGTCTCTGCACAGCTATGCACTGGAGGTACAACTTTAACACCAGACTGTGAGAAATGACAGGCCCTGTGACAGGACCTCCCCCCCTCCTGTCCTCACAACATTCTACAGAGGCACTAAAGAGAGCATCCTGACCAGCAGCCTCTCTGTCTGCTATATCAGCGGCAGTGTTTCGAACCCTACAGTGAGTAGTGAGAACTCAGCCCATGGACAGTGCAACCATTCGCATATGGCAGTATGCAGTGCTAGACTGCCAGACTCTGTAACAGCTTCTTCCCACAGGCTGCCAGATTACCGAACTCCATCAAACACCAACCATGCTGACCGGTTGCGACTTTTGAGACAGATGAATTCCAGAACACAAACATATTATTTAGATAAAAATTTTGTGACATCACTCTTAAGATGCTGTATAGTCTGAATGACAATAACGTTTGGTTCAGTTCCGGTCTTGGAGGTTTGGGAGATGAGTTGCTGAGTTTTATTTTGCTGATTGGGGTCAGCAGAAACACGGTTATCACCCATAATCTCTCCATACACCCTTTTACCCTGCACTCCCTCGCACTGTGCCCACGCATCACGTGGCCAGCAATGTTGTCATGCTCATTACACCTTAAATCTAGATAAATTGGACTTGGCGGACACGGTCGCTATCTCTGAAGGTAAAAGGACCGGTTGCAAATCTATTGGCACGTTTTGCAAATCTGTGGGCATGGATTACGAATCCGAGAGGACAGACTTAAACATGACTGCATTTCTTTCGCATCTGACACTAGGGTGGTTCCATATAAAATGTCACCGGGGAAAGCCCTAAATTCAGAAAATAGCGATGGTATCGGTTTCATTGCTTTATACTCATGTAATAAATATTCAAACGTAAATTTGATGGTAATCTGCCAGAGACATAAGGAAAAAGGAAAAATAGGTTATAATGATCATCCTCAAATAGTGATAAATGGCATCCAGAAAGACGACATCACTGAAAGCAGTTTCCAATGTAATAATAACAACAATAACATATAATAATAATTATAATAATAATTATTATTATTATACGCTAATAGTACACTAAGTCTGAACTTGACATGTTAAGAAGTACTTTTCCACGTCAAAGACCATTTTATAAATGTAAACTCTGGCATGGATTTGACCGTGCGCACAGTCGAAGATCGAATCTGTGTGGAAGAACATTTCATAAATGAGGCCACTGCTCTAGTGCCTAGCAGCTCAACGTCGAGGTATTAAGTCATCCAAAGATTTCCCGGAGAACAGCACTGGATGGCTTTTCATCTGCATGGAAAAATATGACAAATCGTCTTTTGTTTTTCCTGTCTCATCCTATAAACCCCCTTTGAAAAATGAGATAAGTCCATTATAAGGCCACGATAAGTCCAATATTTGCAAGCAAACAGAAGGAAATCACAGCATTATCATGAGAGCTGTTGACAGAGCCAAAGCTCAAAGAGAGGCTGCAAACCCTCATCACCTCAGAAAACGTTAGTGACGCAACATGCATTTCTATTGCACTGCTTTCATTTACCTGACAGTCCTGAACAGCCAAAATTATGCCTCACTATGCATGTAAATGTGTACGAGATCAAGTTTGGAGCACAATATTATACATCAGCACAGGGCTGTAATGTAGATACCATGGGAGAAAATGTTCATTTTAACTTATCTTTACAGAATATAACACTTATCCTTTTCATTATTATGCAGAAACCAACATGGGCAGAGTTTGGGTTGGGGGGGGTGGTGGGGGCAGTGTGTGCAGTGCTTGTTTGGTGCCTCCATTAGTCCTTTTAATGGCTTAATAAAAGGGGGATGATTTACATTAAGTGCACCTTCATAATTAATTCATACTGCATTCTTAGAACATAGAATAAACAGCAAGTCAGTGTACCTTATAATGCATTCATAGAACATTCAGTGCACCTTCATAATGCATTTATAAGTAGTTAACATAAGTATCATGTAAGTATACCTAAACGTCTTAAAACATTGCTTTCATACATAACACTTTCAGTGAACAAGACATAAAAGCTGTAATATGTGTTAATGACAAATATAGTCGCATAATGTATACATGCATACTGCTTATTAATGTCCTGTGAATGCATTATGAAGGTGCACTTAATTATTCATTATCAAATAGTAATAGACATTTTCTGTTGGAACCTTTTGATAATAGTGCCTGTGATTCCATAACCACTTATCTGGTACAGGGTCACCCTGACATGCTCAGATTAACAGAATAACAAACCACTCGAGACAATATTTTCAACCCATTTTAAGCATCATTTTGTTAAATTCACCTTCTGGCAGAAAAAAAGCTGCTTCACGTTTTCACAGAGTCAGTTGGATAGCTTTGGATATTGTGTGTTTCCACGTAAAAAAAAAAATCTCACAGGAGAAGTTTCATGAATACTTGAATGAATTTGGGATTATGGGCAAGACAAAGTGGCTTTTGGCATTTTCAGAGCTCATAACACTACAGAGCAGTCTCTTTCATTTCATTTCTGAGGAGCGACCATGAACACTGAATTTCTGGAATGATGTGACAACTGAGATATACAGGACTCAGAACAGTGTTAAAAAACAGAAACATACATACACAAGCATATGCATACGCACACACACACACACATGCAACGCACACACAGACCTGTAGTCATATCTTTGTGGGGTCCGTCCATTCATCCCTATGACTAAAACCCTAATTCCAGCCTATGACAACCTTAACCCCTACCCAGTCCTAACCTTAACCACAAGTAACAAATACAAGGCAGTTTTAGGTTTTCGATTGCAGTCACATATTTTAATAAAATTGAAGTCAAAATAAGAGGTTTTCATGACTTTGTGGGGACATTTGTTCCTCACAATGTAAAGTATATCTCTCTCTCTCACACACACACACACACACAGGCACACTCTAGCAATCAGAGCAAGCAGACAATTCTGTGAGCCTTTTAACTCTTCAATGAAATTCTGAAAAAGTGTCATGCCTTGAGGTTTAACCACAAAGTGGTTGCAATTTCAGTCGTTGGCAGAGAAGAGTAAACTGTCAAAGGTAAATAACAGATTCAGTCACAACAAAAAATAGGAAAGAATAAAACATAAAAACAGCATCAATTGCCAACTCTGCAGAAAGAGGAACTGTGGAAAAAAACAGTTCTGCAGAGACTGAAAGACAGTTATATAGCCATACAAACTTACACATCTCGACAGGTCATGTGACCCTGATTCCTTGCTTCACCAATCATAGCAACCTAGTGGCCAGATCCGAGGCTTAATTAATTGTTTATTGACATACATATATCTTACCAAATAATTTTTATTTATCTTCAGATTTATACATTTATAAGCATTTAATCAAATGCTGTGCTTTAATCTTCTGATGTATATCTGTTAGCTAATTGTGGTCTGTCTCTAAGATGTGGCCTTTAAAGAGATTATTAGAACAAGAAACAATGAAAGTCATTTTATGAAAGCCGGTATAATTGTTTTGGATTAAAGACCATAAGCACGACTGATGTGAAGATTTAATCTCAGAACGGAGTTATGCAGCAGCTATGGGTGACCTTTAAAATGTTCCAGGATGTGGAAATTAAAACATAGTTTAATCTAACATTATCTTAACGCAATTAAAAAGAAAGTGGGGGGGGGGGGTGGGGACACATCATCAGACCTGACGTTCTTCATTTTTCTCCACCTTATGGAGAATCACAGGACGAGGCAGAAGTTTCAGAAATCCATCCCTTTGCCATCACCACCTCTAAGTGGATCGCTACCCAGACAGTGCTGTGCAGCATAATCACACTGCGTGGATGTTGTGGCAGTGCGGCAAAACGCGTCTGAAATCCTGGATGCCTTTTCCTTTCCAGGGCATAAAAACATACAGTGAGCAGACTCCAGCCCAGCCTGGTTCTGACTGCCCATAAAGGCCTGTGCCTGGATCCGTTCCAAGGGCCATTCAGGGCAGAACATCCTTCAGCAGGTTCCATGACTTATATTTCAGAACTGCAATCGATATAGATTCTCATCACCATGGCAACTCTCATTTAACTGGTGAGTTTACCGAATCACTGTACGAGGTCCATCAGTCCCAATCACACAGCTTGCTATAGCGAATACTGTTGTGCATTTTGGAACATGCTCAGAAAGACACCAAACCCAGCTCTGTTAACTAGGACAGTAACAGTACTCGAATTTGTTGTATACTGTTCAGTACATCATTTTTGGTTTGTTATGCACAATGAAACGAATCAATGCATTTATTTACTCAGGCAGAACCTAAATACAGAAATGTTCAGCATGGAAAATATTATGCTAATTGTGGATGTGAGTTGGTTACAGCTAGTGATTGTTACAGTCAGTCATAATTGCTGGTTTGAGAACATTTGAAATTTCCTATAAAATATAACAACATCAGAGAGAGAGAGAGGGAGAGAGTAGCTGATAAGACTAGCGGTTATGTTGCTGGATACACATCCAATGCGCTAACTCATTTCAGATGATCAGCCGAGTGTTTGGACGACCGGAGCAAGGCAGAAATAGCATCTGCAAATTTATCTCAATGTAGCATCTTAGATGCCTTTGCCAGGAAATTCACACTTGGCTAAAAGATAACTGAGGCTACAGGCAGGGAGCAACAGAATGCATGGCATGGTATTATGTATTCAGATAAAAAATGCAAAAAGATAAAAAGACATTATCAAAATCACCAAGACATTTATAAAAAAATACAGCTATAGGGCGGTCATTGCTTCTTGGCAGCAGAGAACACACCATTTAGTTCATTATGATTGTTATGATGCTACATTTTTGATTGATTTATTTCACAAATTTTACTGTATGTTTACTGAATGTTTACTATATGACAAAGAGAAGATGTCTGACACCTCAGCTCAACACAATCCAGGATTACCTGAGTGTCCGGAAAGTCCTTCAGTTTGGCAGGAATGTTAACTTTCATATCATCTGGTGACATGCAGATGTACGCTGAACCCAGGAGTGTATATAGAAGAAGGTGACCCAGCACAAAATAATCCCGCTTGTCGTGGACGGGTGGATATCAACCCTGTGCACCAAGTCTCAGTCACTATAGCCGACTGCCAGGTGATTCACGAAAAATAACTCATCAGTTAGCTGTAGTGACTGTAGTGAGGATAAAAAACAGGTACATGTACAGTATAGAAAATCCGTGCATTTAAATAACTGTAGTGTTAGTCATGTACTGATATGCTGTTTGACAGGTCTACTATGACAATACAGAAAGTGCCCATATGTTCTGGTTTACGGTGTTCTTTTCCGGAACTCAACAGTAACATAGCTAAAGTTCAAAGTTTTATTTACCACACGCGCTCATACTCGTACAGTACAACACATGGTAATTTTTTTTTTCTGGCATATTGACACACATTGTTATATAAATAGGAAATATATTCACTGCTGGGGAGTAGCTAACTACAATTAGCGATGCTACTAACTTAACTACCTTTTTCAGTAGCTTATTACAGTAGTAGCGCAGCTCCATTTAAAATGCTTTTCCAGTGACTTTTTTTTTTTACATATAGTGATGTAGCGTTGCAAAATGCTGCGTCGTTAAAAAATACTACAGGTCGTTGTCAACTTTTGACCAATGCAACTTGTAACTGATCCACTTTATGACGTGCTGAGATCGCAAATATGTGGTCATCACAACGCTCGGTCAGTGTTGACTAGCATGAGTATACCTATGATAATTTTTGGCATATAAAATAACAGGCCAACAGATCGCGGTTGATTTTCTTTAAAATGTCCTTCCGAGTATTTCCAGCTACCAGGTGTTTCTTACTGGTGTTTTTTGCTTGAATGCTCTGGGGATGGATGTTAACGGGTTGAAAAATACCTCATGGCAGCAATATTTTAGACACTTTCAATAAAATGCTTAGGAGCACTTTGGTTCTTGGACAGATTATCGAAATCTTTTTTTGTTCTAACCCTTCTAATTTTCACACAGAAATTGTGAAGTGCTTTTGAAACCTTACTGTGATTTGACATTACATTGTTAAAAAATATAAAGATTTTCTTATCGTGTTTCACATTTTTTTAAGTTGTTTTAAGAGTATCATACAGCACAAATATTAAGTATTATCTGATTAAATAGCTTCAATGTATTTAGCTACTTTTTCTCTGTAGCTTGCAGTGTAGCTTACTACTACATTAAAACAGTAGCTTGGCTGTAGTTTAGCTACTTTTAATCGTAAGTAGCTTGTAGAATGAAAAGCTATTGTTTAAAAGTAGCTTCCCCAACGCTGAATGTTATATATTCTAGGTACATCTACATTTTATAGAATGTAATAAAAAGATACTAAATATAAAATCTAAAAAAAAAAACAATAACACACAAGCAGTAACACCACTTGTGTGAGTGGTGCGGATGTGCGAGGCAGCATGCAAAAATGCAAGAGAAGCAAAAATGGAGGGGTAGACACACAAAGAGAGGGAGAGAGAATTGGGGTGAATGTGTGCAGCAGCAGATTGTGCTGTTGTTCAGAAGTCTTACTGCTTGTGGATGAAAACTTTTGAAGCGTTCAGTTCAGACTTTGAAGTTGCAACACATGAGAGGAGTAAGGTGCTATATACAGGCAATCCTGCTGGTGTTTTCTGGGCTCGCAAATGTAGCATTTCCACACAGGAGTGTCCTTTTTTGTCAGAGAGGCCAACTTTAACGACCCGAGAGACCTGAAGTCAAGCTACATGCCATTAATCCTCTAGATCTGACTGAGTTCACTGATGTCTGTTTTCTCCTCAGCTCTGTCTTCTTCAGCTTTAAGTGTCATCTGCACAGTTAAATTCACCACCACTGGTTGGAATGGAAGGAAATACTGCAGGCTTTAAATAATTGATCAGATTGTGGCCCGAGATCAGTAAATCCGCCTTTTTATTAATGAAGTGCAGGAGTGATTCCTCTTCCACTTTTAATGCTCCAGTTGACCCGACTGACTCCTCGTGTTCTGCCTGAGCTTCCCAGGTGACGCCCTGTGTGGTTCTGTGCAGGCTGTAAATTCCTAATTGGTCACATCAATCAAATAATTCTGGGCCAGGATCCTGGCTGCTTCCTGATAAGAATGCTCTACATGCGGCGCCCCTAGGGATTAACACGAGCTGTACCACACTTCAGAAGGAAAACAAGCAAGAAAGCTGAATAGATAGTTCGCAGTAATGATAAGGGCTTATTGCTGATTACATAAATGTTCTGTTCAGGTAGCTTGGAATTTAATTTACAACAGTCTTCAAAACAAAGGCAAAATTGTCTCATTGCCTGTGTACCACTCAAGGGGGGAATTGGGGGCAAATGTCCCCTGGTGAAAAAACTGAAAAAACCTCAATGTGAAATGATGAACAAGAGAATATAATGAAGTGTCTTAATGAGTGCCCTTTTAGTGGATGTGATGCAGTGCCCTATAAGGTGCCCTTACAATGGTCTAAGTGGTCCCTATAGGTACCCTTCCAATGGAAACAGATGCCGGTATGAAGTGCCCTTCTAGTGGACAGAATGTGATGCAGTGCCCTATAAGGTTCCCTTACAATGGTCTAAGTGGTCCCTATAGGTACCCTTCCAATGGAAACAGATGCCGGTATGAAGTGCCCTTCTAGTGGACAGAATGTGATGCAGTGCCCTATAAGGTTCCCTTACAATGGTCTAAGTGGTCCCTATAGGTACCCTTCCAATGGAAACAGATGCCGGTATGAAGTGCCCTTCTAGTGGACAGAATGTGAATGCCCTATAAAGTGACCTTACAATGGTCCTCTATGCCACCCCGATATGATTAAGTGTCCCAAAGGGGGCCCTTTTCAATGGATAAAATATTATGCAATGCTGTATAGGTTGTTCATCCATGTGTGGGAATGAGAGCAGGTGTCCTAATAGATGCCCTTCTAGCGAGAAAAGTCATATAGTACCTTGGCAATTGCGTTAAGTTGTGGTGCCTTTCTGGTGGAAATAACTCATGAAGTGCCCTCTAGGGTGCCCTTTCAAGTGAGCAAACATGATGAAGTGCTGTTCTGATGGAGAGAAGAATATCTCTTATGGCTGCCCTTCCAGTGAAAAAAATGGGACATGGTGCCCCGCCATGGGATGCAGTTTCCTGTACGTACAAGAAAATAGATTAAAAAAATGCACCCTCTAGGTGTTCCTAAGTACCTGAAAATGCGATATCTAGGTTGTCTCTGTAGTTGACAAAACATGAATGATTGAATGATTAATTGAAGGTGAATAATCTTAATCTGGGATGAAGATATGAAGACTAATCCACCATGTATTGTGTACCTATCTACTGGTGGGGAGAGGGTGTCATGCAATTTTATTTTTTCGCTCCTGCCCTTCAAACAGCCTGAGTCCCCCACTGTAGGGCACTGGCTGTCACATTATCTGAATAAAAAGCTGTTTATACTGTAGATCAATGGCAAGGCACAAAATGGTGTTGAAATAATTAAAGAGAAATACTGATATAGGGAAATTCGCATCACACAGCCCTGGCACTTCATACAAAAGACCATCCCTCAAACGTTTGCTGCCAGACAGGAAGCAAACTTTTGATGGAGGCCAAGGAGAGTCCATTGATCACGCTGAAAGAGTCAAGCAAGAAGTGCAGCGGTCAATACTATCAAGTGCCCAGTAGCCTGATGTGTATGGAAGGATGACATGAAAAAGGCATTACTTACAAAGAACAAGCTCAAAGGTTCCAGAGTTTGCCAGAAAGTGTGGGAGTAATGTGCTTAATGTTTAAGGTTAAGGTTTTACATTTATGTTTATCTTATTCCTGACTCTACTTTATGTATTCTCCCTCTGTTCTTAGTTACTGTATGTTATCCTTATGTTGCATTAATTATTTTTTCTTTCTTTGTTGTATTTCCTCTCTGTGCTGCTAGAAAGATAAATTCATCCCAACATGGATCAATAAATTTCTGCCTTGTCTTAAGACACGGGGAGCGGATTCATGCTAAGCAGCGGTGAATATTGTAACTTCTGGTTGCAGGCTCCACCTGTGGTACAACCTTACAGTACTATTATCAGCAGAATGAGAAATGCTGATCAGCGAACTCTGGAGGTGGCAGCATCATGCTGTGAAGCTTCTTGACACTGGGCACTTTTAAAGAACGATGGATGGTATAAAAAGAGAAGTACGGTGAAATATGCAATGGAAATATTTATGTCTGCCGGAAATATTTGGAATAAAATCAGCATTTGCCAGGACTGTGATGCCAGTCTGGAGAATAGTAAGGAGTGAGTCCTCAGTCAAAGCCCTGCTATCAATCTTACAGAGACTTGTGGTGCTGTTTGAAAATTTGCAATACTTTCACCATCCAAATGACTCAAACGACCCAGAGGGGAATGGAGGGGGGGGGGGGGGTCTTTGTAAAATAGTGTGCAAAGCTGGTAGACACCTATTGTGAAACGCTGAAATGTGTTAACGTGGCCATAGGAGGCTCCAGCAGATTAGTGCATAGTGTTTGTATGCTACGCTAAGGGGCATGGTTCTGTTTTTAATTTTTTATGATTTCTTGTGATAGTTTTATTTATTTATGTATTTATTTGCAATTTAAAATAATAAAAAATTTGTAAGAAATGATATTTATCCATCAGTCACAGATTCATAACTTTCCATTCATTCTAAAGCCAGTAACTCACTACAAAGCTTATAATTATCCTGATGCATAAATGGAAAAATGTATTTCAGATTGTCAAGAATCACAAAATGTGTTTCTAAGCCTGTCATGACCTGCGTGTCCAGTTCTCGTGTGTGCCATGCCCCCTTAATAACCACGTGTTCTACCCCGATTTGTAACCATCAGTTTGATATGTCCTGTGTATTTAAGTCCGCATCTGTGTCCGTATCCCCAGGTCTGTCATTAACGTTGCATGTCTGCCTGTTCTCCCTTAATAAACCCCATTTGCTCATATTCACGGCTCCTTTCGCCTGCTTCCTACGATGAATAATGTTATACAGTGTGGGAGGAAGGATGCAGGAGCAGGAGTCAATGCAAACAAAACTGGTTTTATTACAAAAGGGGAGCACAAATCTTGGAAGCACTTTTAACAAGAACTAACAAGGGAGCAAATGAGAGGCAGCTGGAGTGAATCACACAAGGAAAGGGAGGAAAGATAAGACAAACACATAACAGGCGTGGCTCGTTAGAAAACAAGAGGGTGTAAGATCAGAGGGGGAGGGTCACACAAGTCCCAGCTGTCTTTCAGCTTCTGATTGACTGAACATACCTGATCCAGGTAATTAGCAGTGTGTGGGGCAGGGATAGCTGGAAAACAAGCAGGGCAGTGGGTCCCGAGGACCAAGTTTGAGAACCACTGGTCTAGAGTGTCTCCTGGCCCGAAGATGTAGTCCATCTTTTTCTGTATTTAATTAATTGGCGAGTGATTGTGAGTTTGGCCAGGCCACTGTGGTCTACCGAGGCAAAGCGGTGTGCCGCGTTCACTTCAAAGTCAAAGCTATCTTATACTATCATGTCCCAACATCACTAATGCTTACATTTTAGAACATCCCAGAGATCCAGGCTCTTGTACAGAGTGACTGCTCACTAACTCCCAAGGATCCTTGTTGAAACAGCTCTCTCGCTGGATCCCACCATGTCCAGTGTGATTCCCACTGCAGATTTTAATTATAATATCATTTGAGGGAAATGGATCTCACCTCTTGTCAGACACATACAAAATATTTCTCCATATTGAAGAGTCTAATCAGGAGCTTTAAAGGTCACCTTTTTGAATATGATTAATAACAGGACATTTTTGCAAATTGCAGTATTTTCAAAGAATTTCATTTTGATTTATTTTGTTTACACGATGGACGCTTTTTAATATGCATTTTACACAAAATACAGTCCCATAAGTGGGAATTTCAGGTGAAGTACTCCGTTTGGTTCAGGTGAAGTACTCCGTTTACTGCTGTCAGCATTTCCCCTTGTGGCAAATGAACCTAAAACTTTCTGTGTTATAGGCCAGTTTCTTAATTGCTGCTCCACCTGCTAAGTATTTATCTGCAATTACCATAAATGACTCCAGAGCAGCTGTGAGTGTAAGTAGCACAAATATATTGCTCAAATCATACACTTCCAGTGACTTTGGTGTTTTACAAACGACGTGTTGCGATAACTGAGCATGAGACGGGAATCAGGTGCTCTGTTACATATCAGCTGTGTAACTAGAATGACTGCTGCCAGGTTACTGAGGGATAGCAATAGCAGGAGTAGATTCAGGTGCTGATAATAATCTATGACTGCTGTGATCAATCCAGAGTCTTCTATTCAGAATAAAACCAATTGATGAATAGGTGTCAAGGTTGTTCAGAATGGAATGCTGCTGAATTATCGTAATGAAACTGCGTTTGTTCAGATATACATACACATGCAAACACACATACACACACATTTGTTGCCTATTGATGCATCACTAATGCCTGGGCTAATTCCACTGTTCCTTGTCTCTTGATTTCATTCATTCATTCATTCATTCATTCATTCGTTCGTTCATTCATTCATTCAATGTACTGTTGCATGTGGAATTTCTCCTAGGATAAAATTCCAAATCCCTTTGATCACCCTTTTGCCCAGATGTGTTCTTTGGAAGTATCTCCACTATAGTATCTCCCCCTGCCAGAGCTGGTGGGATGATGAATGACCTCTGATTTAGGAGACGAGCATGCTGCATTAAGGGTAGGCACTTATTGTCACGTTAAGACCAAGGATGGAGTCAGGAAATCGAAAGGGGCTTTATTAAAGGTGACTACAATACAGACAGGGCAAATAAGGCAGACCACAAGGGGTCAAAATGGGCAGAGGAGAAATTGGCAGGAATGCAAGGCAGAGGGCACACTCAGGAGCACATACAGGTGGTAACTTCAATGACTGGACTAGGGATCACAGGACAGAAGGACTCTATAAAGGGCACATGAGGGAGCAGATGAGAGGCACCTGAGGACCGAGGATCCACACGAGGACTGTAAGGAGAGGAATGAGGGGGAAGGGATGCAGGACATGACACTTCAGGATGGGATGCAGGACAGGGCATCCTTCAAAGCAGATGATGGCCCTTGATAAACTCAGGAATTTCTGGGGAACAACATAATCTAAACACATCCTTCCCGAAAGAGGGTTATCGTATGTTGTTCCTGTATGTTGTCATACATCCTGATGGCTTCATTTCAGTGTTAGCCAGCTGTTTAGCTTTGCTGTGTCCTCTGCCTTTGGTTTTGAATGCATTTCTCGGATTTCACAAAGAGCACTTAAGATGGCCCAGTCAACGCTGTTTTGTTTCCTTGTGAATTTATTTGTATGAAAACTGTTCTGGTCATCTAGTGACTGCTGTAAATGAAGATTCAGGTGTCTGTTAGCCACCGTGAAGCGTTTGTGCACAGCAGAGGTAACAGTCACATTTATAGCATTTCACATTGTCGTGTTTTCTGCGGACAGGGCTGTAACTGTCCATTTCCAGCCGATATTAAGATGAATTTCTACCTCAACAGCTTCCTGAACTGTTTATCTCCTGTAGAGTAATATCTACTGCTGCAACAGCTTGTATCCCGTGGCCTTGTCCTGTATGTCTCTGAAATTCTTAATATAAAAATCACTGTCTAGAACAGTGCATGAGAATTATACTTTTTTCCTTAAGAAGAGTTTAATAGATACCTATGGATGTATTATGAAACGCATGTTATGTTTCTATATTTGATGCTTTTTCATTGTGTTGCCATGACTCATATCAGTTCCCCAAGCTAATTTCCCCCCCCTTTTCATGCAGCATTTTCCTGTCCACTCCTGCCTGCCGTGCAGCAGGGTTATGGCTGTGCGTCTCAATTCCGTACAGCATTATTTCCTTGATCAGTCGTGTGGCTGCTGAGTGCAGAATGACCAGCTGAACTGTAACAATCTGCAACATCTGATACATCGGGACCCAAAACAACTGGAAATGAGGTGGGAAGAGGATTTGCTCCCAGCATGCACCAGGCTTTTCGTTTTTTTTCTTGAAAAGTAGGGGCCTGTAGTTCATGATGTGATTTAATTTCCATTTCAGTTACTTTCTAAGGGTCATACTTTGGCTCGCCTGGAGGGCGGATTGTTCTGAGACGAGGACAGTGCAGATGGGGGGGTCGGGTTATCCTAGAACTGGAATGTCGTGACCGTCACCTCAGTCGGTTTGAATTTCCTCACAGTCTCACATCTCGCCGACCTCGCACCGCCTGGCTGGCCTCAGGCGCCACCAAACACCAATGCTCACTGCATATTTACAAGGAAATGGATGCAGAGCTATTCTGGATGGTTACAGAACGGCTATCAATGAGATAAGCTGTATTAGAGTCTGTTACCATGTACTGTGTTTGCACTGATGCCACAGTAATTGGGCAAATCTTGGCAAAGCCAGAGTGAAAACAAGAAAAGCTAAATTGCTCCCTGTCATGTTAATGATTGATGGCTTTGTTGGGGGTTATTGGTGCGAAGCATAATGTTGACTAATTAGTTTCTCTGTGATGTGACTCATAAGGCAGAGGAGCCTTTGGTTTTCTAAAGCCTGTATTTAACCAGCGACTACTGTACAAACTGTAACAACTGAGGCTGTATCGAGCTGAATACCATTGTCCTTGTGAAGTATAATGATTCATTTCAGAAAGTGGGCAAGAAGGAAAAAAAGAAAACAACCACCTGTCCTGGAATCAATTTAACATTCAGAAACTGAAGGACAGTTCTTGAAATCGCTTGTAATCTGATGAGAGGGTATGGTGGTGGGGGGGCATGTGCATTCTTAATGATTTGAGGGAATTGCGGGGAGCCGCGCCCCCCCCAAGTAGAATGGGACGCTGTGTATGGTGAAGCACTCTTCTCGCCTGTATGGGAGGCTGCATCTGACAGTGGGGCACCGTACATTATTGGCCTCAATGGAAGGGCAGCCATCATGCATATTTTTCTCTCCATTACAGGGCCACTTCATCATGCTTAGGTATCGTGTTCGTTTTTTGCCACTCTAAAGGGCTTTTTTTTCTCAACCTTGGGGACACTCATGTTTCCATCCATCCATGCATCCACCCACCTACTGTTACTCTATACTCGGTACAGAGTCACTGTGGGCCAGCAGGAGTCGCCCACTTAAACCCAGAAAGCATGGACATGGGAATCAGACCCCCACCCTCGGTGATGTGGGAATACACTGTTAAACACTGAGTCATCACGCCGCCATGATGTCTGTTCAGATCCGGCCTGTGGTAGAATTCACTCTCATTTGGCTGGCGGAACCAAACATTTCTAAATTAAAATCAGCTGCGCTTCCTGACACCGGTGAAGGTAGCTATTAGTCACGCTCTGCAACTGTGAATTCTCCTGTGGTTTCTGTGTTCATCAGCTTCAGCCGATGAATCCTAAATGTGTCAGTTGGGTAAAATGGTTTATATAGCTGAGAGATGTATTCAAATAAACTGCAAGACATGCTGTCCCTTTTTAATCATTCTCCCCTCTGGATTACCCCCCTCCCCCAACATGGGTGTCGTTAGGTCCAGTCACTCTAGGCTACAGCCCTGAGTATTTAAGCCCTGATGCTAATCTTCCAAAAACAAACCCTGGCAAAACTTGACTTAGCCCCTGATCTTTTCAGTAGCTAGAAACCCCCGTGCCCCCTATACACATAACCACACATTATGGGTAGGAAGGAGTGGGGGGGGAGAGGTTGAGGTTGGGCTTGGGTTTAGGTCCAGATGAAACTGGGATCTGCTCCTCTGGCAGCTTTTACTGCGTCCCACCAATAGAAAGTCAAGCCTGGGGAGTCCTGAGTACTTTTGCAGGATGGGGGGTGGAACAGAGTAAGTTGAATGATGAGTCACCTTTACTGATGTTTGAGACCCTGGTCACCCATAGCTGTCCGTCGCTAAGGAAATTTGATGCCCCAAGGTGAACGTTTTCCCTACAGCGATAAAATGAGTCCTTTCATATTCATTCAGATGAACACCCCCCCCGGTGCCAATTCCGGCTTTTACCTCATGAAAAGGCCGGCTTTGGGGGGGCTCAGCATTCCCCTCTGCGTTGGAATGGATCTGTCGGCCGCCGGCTGTAAATTCCGTCCGCTCGGATGCGAGCGGCAGGCTTGCGTGATTTACCGCCGGGCTCCGGCACTCTGAGCGGATTTGGAAATGCTGCGGCGGCGCGTGTTTGCATTCCATAACCCGCCGGGTCGTTCTGCGAGCCGCGGGTCAGTGTGTCACAGTGCCTGTCGGACCCACAGCGGCTGGAGTCGCATGCAGCTGGCTTTCTGGGTGTCGGCCTTGTTTACTAAGTGGATCTGGCAGGACAGGGCTGAGTATCACCTGTATTATTAGCCTGTGGGTTGGGGCGTGCCTTCCCAGTGCTGGAAGCTGATTGGCCGGGGTGTGAGCCTGAGACGTGGAAGCTTAAGGTAGCAGCCAGCTGGAAATGGTCGGCTGCTGAGCGATAAGTTGCGTGGCGTCTTGTGGCAGCAGTGAAGGTTCTGTTGATCTTGGACCCCAAGAGGTTTTTTTCTTCACCCTGTTTTGGAGTTTTCGGTTCCTCTCCACGGTTGTTATCTGCCTTTATTTTTTTCATTCACTCTTCCTTTGTCTCTTTTCCCCCCATTTTCTCCCTCTGTATTATTCTATAAAAATTATGCTTTAAGGTATTACAACATACCCATGTAAAATACCTTGGGGCGACTCTGTCGTAAAAGGCACCGTATAAAAATAAATGGAATTAAATTGGTCTTTCAACCATGGCTCTTTGGCATTCCTGCGTTAGTGACAAAAGCAAACAGGACCTTTGGTAAATTACACGTGTCTTTAAATTTTTATATATTTAATTTGGGGGGGGGGGTCTTTTATGCAGAGAGCACTGACCTCCCTGTTCATTTTAGAGCTTGAACAAACAGTTAATTGGTTTTCACAGCAAATTGTGGCAGTAGTGCATCTTTCTCTTATAATGGGTAAGTCACAAAACAAACCATAATACTAAAACGGGTTTATTTTCCAGGCTTCCGAGGTGTTGAATAATCCGTTTCCTTCATGCTAATACTGGTGCAGATACAGTACCTCACTGTGTCAATGCTTTAAGCTTGAAGCAGCTGTGGTTATCCACCCTCAATATCCTACCTAACCCCACCTCTCAGTCTCCTGTCAGTTCATGTCTTCTTCTAGACTTCCTTCCCTAGTAGCCAATATTAATATTTGTCACCATACAAATTCCCAGATATTCATTCTATTTGTATTCCGGCATGGAGGAGGGGATCTCACAATATAAGGGCCTAGGGGAGGGCTGTATAAAAATTTCTGTAACACTTTACAATACTGGTACACAAATGAGCATATGTTAATAGTTGAAGTAATGTGTGAGTCATGATGAGTTAATGCATTCACTAATGGCTAGAACATCAGTAAATACTGAAGCATATACCCTAATTACCTAATAAACCATACATAAATAAGCATTAGTAAGTGCCATTGTTAACTACTAATTCATTCGTGACTCACTTTACTAATGAAGTGTTTATTAATAGCCACCTATCTACAGGGGCCGGCTTCTGGTTTTTGGGACCCCAGTCATAAAGTTACTTTAGGGCCCCCCCCCCCCCTCAGAGGTATCAACATGAAATTAATGGCTATCAAATAAAGTCAGAATATAGTTGCTAGCTAGCTGGTTAACAAAATATGCTGCTTCAGCAAGTCCTAAATAAGGAACATTTATTTCATATTTATATCTCTCTATGGGCGGCATAGTGCTGCAGTGCTTAGCACTGTTTCTTCACGCCTCTGGAACCTGGGTTCTAGACTCCACCAGGGTTCCATGTGTGTGGAGTTCGCGTGTCCTTCCAGTGTCATCGTGCGGTTTCCTCTTAGTATTACAATTTCTCCCCACAGTCCAAAAACATGAGGTTATTTGCAGTTACCAAATAGTGAATAGTGTGTGTCTGTGCCCTGTGATCGTGCTTGGAACCCCAGTCTGGGATGTTCTCTGTCTTGTGCATCTACAGTATAGCCTCCGGGTCCCCCGGCACCCCTGAATAGAATGAGTGGTTTTAGGATGAATGGATTTTATTAATTTTGTGTGGACTTTTTCTGGGACACACCTTACCTTGAGCCTCTGGAAGGGTACAGAGCTGCTTGGATGCTAACACATTAGTTTCAGTTTAGTACAGCAGGCTACCTGACACTCAGCCCTGAGCAGATCCACATGTCAGCTACATGGAACCTGTACTCAACTCTCTGCAATTGCCACACAGAAAATGGGCATCCCTGGATTCTTGTAGACACACAAATTATCTGGATTTGCAAAAACCTCATGATTAGCCATAGTTTTGGGTCCAGGTCCAGATTCCTTCCCCTACTACTGCTTCTCTGCATTTATCAGTGACTGAAAATGTCATACATTTGTTGAAATGTAATTTATGTATTTAAAAATGCATAATCAAATCTTCACATAGTGTATCAGCACGATAATAAAACACAATTACTACGCGTGTAACATGAAGGTGACCTAATTAAGCTTTAGTGGCTTGTTTCTCCTACACAAAACAAGTCACCTATCGTGTAATATTATGTAAACAATAGAAAATCTGTGAGACTACAGAGGATCCTGAATGTTTCAGCCGTGGTGCTAACGGGGACGTGAAGGACACTCATGCTGACTGTAATGTTGGGTGATGCAGAGAATTAGCAAAGCGTCTCCTCAACGCTTAAAAGGTTAACAATAGTCTATCGATTGTGGCATTTTGTAAATACTCATTGAAATCCCAGCTGCTGCCCTATAATGGTACAGGCCTGTCTGTCTGCAGTGTTTGTTCTTTTAATCTAGTTAAAGTGAGGACTTGGAGCTGACTACCCACTCTCTGCCTTTAAAAATCCGTGCCCAGCGGTGCATATCTCTATTAGCATTTCCTTCCATAGCTAATTGTTTTTTATGTCACTGACAGGTTATTTATTGAGGCCCCAATCGGCGGCTACACAAACCCCTGGGGGTAGCTGGGGAAGGGGCGTAAATCATTCTGGCTCCCAGTTGGCGAGTAGGGAGGTTCCAGTGGTCCCAGCACTCTGCAAACTTATCTGTGCTTCCAGGCAGACAGGCAGCCTTGTGAGAGAATGCCTTTTCTACTGGGTTGCTCTAGGTCACCTTGATAATTCCATTACCATAATACTTCAAGATTAAACCTGCACCAACAGGGGAAATCATTCTCAACATATTTTTCTTCTCCCACTCATTTTACTAGACTCTGAAACCATCTTGTGTGTCTGACTGACAAGGCCTGTAAGACCTTTCCTGATATGCAAAATATATTAGATCAACCCATTGTGAGTTCTCTCTGTCCTGCACGTTTCTTCCTGTGTTCATTAGTATCTTCCTGTGTTTAACAACTCCTCTGCCCATTTTTACTGGTTTTTGGATTACGATTCGGTTTTGGTTAGTACTTGGCTCCGGCATTTTGACTCATGTCTGTCTTATGGTTTTGGATTGTATTTCAGCTTTGTTAATAAAGATCATAATGGATCCTGCACATGGACCCTGGCCCTGTTCCTCACAGAACACCCCTCCCTCAGAGGTGGATCTAGCAGGGATCCACATAATCTTGTCACGTCAAGAGGAGAATTTGAGTGTGTAACGTCGAATCAGTCTCTTATCTCCATGTTTTTTTTCACTGTTTATTTCTGGTTGCTAGTGGTTAAATTTGAATGTGTTAAAATGAGTAGAATGCGGTGCATGTGTGTGTTTTTGGGAGGGAGGTGTCAATTAATTAGGGAATTCACATGACAGAAAGATAAATCAGCACCTATGTGGTTGAGCTTTTTGATCATTTGCACACAGTCTCTGCAAAGCCTTTGTCTGTTGCCTCCAGTCTGTGGAGTAGCTTATTTTCATGCAAATCTTGCTGTGCAAAGAGCAAATTGTTAGAGGGCTTGCATTTCCCTTTTATAACCAGACAGGGTAGCACTGAGTCTGTTGAATTGATTCCTCACATCAGTGGCCACAGCAATTGGATCCCTCTCCACTTTTGGCCCAGGTGAGGAACTACTGTACTGGTAAGGAACTACTGGTGAGGAACTCATGGTGAATGAGTCTCCGGTCAGTCCCTTCATGGTGCTGGTCTTGATACCATGTGGTATTGTCTTAGTGGCAGAAGATCCTACCCATATTGCCTTGAACAGTTTGAAATATAGGAGAACTACTCTCCCATGTTCATGTCTCCTCTCCGAGTCAACTACTTGTTTATATTACATTCATACGGCCTTAAGTTTTATCAAAATTATTGCTTTTAAAACATTGTCTGTCCTGTGTGGGTAGTTCTTCCTCAAAGATTGTGTCTCTTCAGGTGACTAGAAACTACTCCTTGTGGCACTGTAAAATTTTGCTGTATTTGGAGTGGTATGACTCCTGGTATTTTTTTGCTACTTTGCTTGACCAATACTTGTACGTTGTGATAAAAATGGCACTGCATGAATCATTTGCTGTACTTTTAGACCCCATTAGGTGGTGCTCTTTGTTTGTGTTGTGGCATGCTTTGTGCGCTTTTTTGAACAGAGAGCACCATCTAGTGTGGGTCAAAGATTACAGCAAATGGTTCATGAAATGTAATTTTGTCCATCACTACTTGTACTTTATTTTTGACAGTTTCACCTCGCTGTCAGTCAACACAAGACAGTCAGTTTCGCTGCTTCTTATCGCCATTGCCGTCATGTGTGTGAATACAAGTTGCAAATGAAAGATGCCAGCATACTTCCAGCTCTTATTTATTCTTGATAACCTACCTACAGTATCTTCATTCTGACCCCTTGTGGTTCATTTGATTCACATCATTTAGTCATTAAGTTTGGCTTATAATAAAGGTTGCTACAGGGTGGGTTGCCCTTGATCATGCCCCCTCCTGACATGTCCATTGAGGTGGGGGCTGTAAAAGTCTTTAAGGTGGCGTTCTTGTGACAGGATTTATCTGTCTTATGCAGCGCTTGGCTCTGCCGCACCTCTCCTGCCTGCTGTTCACTCTGACTCGGCATGACGCTTTTTCCAGATAGATAGTTCTGTCTAAACGCAGATGACAAACAAACCAAAACCACAGAAAGCAAACTGCTGTCAGGGCAACACAGTACAATTCCTCCCCACCCCACTGTCATTTTTGGGGGTTAATATCATTGCAGTGTTAGGTGCCCAAGCAGCTAATGACAGAGCAGCGAAACCCACAGTGGGCTGAAGGAGAACGAGAAAAATAAAATACGAGTAAACTTAAAAATCAGCAGTCAGTTGCTAAATTGGTTAGCGTGAGTGAGGAAAGTGTGGGAGACCACCGAGGAAGCAGATGGGTTTGTTTCACATGCTGACAGCAAACACCTCCAGCTAAGGACATAACTGTACACATGTGAAATACATCCAATTACTCAGCATGCTATACAATTTACCATACAACTTGTGTGACAATTATCCATTTTCCAGAACTTAGGCTCTGTGTGAGTGGTGTCCGACGTGTTCTTGTGGGATGAATTCCACCTACAGGCCAAAATCACAGACAATTTATGTTTTGCTGGATTATGGCAGAAGACAGGGCGTGAACATCAGCGTTGATTTACGGTGAGAAAACACAAGTGCTTTCAGGGTAAGGAAGAAGTTTGTGGACTTCTTGTGGACCTGATGTTCACATCAGGTGAAAGAACAAGGTTCACCTAATTCTGCACCTTTCGGACATCATCCATGCCTGAGTACTCAGTCCATGATAAGATGTAATTAACTGATGGTTGCATCATCACTCTGCCTTCACAGAGAAAATAAAAATATCGTTACTCCAATTCTATATCCACCTGAAATTGTAGGAAGGCAGACCCTGACTAAAATTAGAGTGAGGATGAATGTGTTACCACATGGCTAAGCCAGAGAAAACAGCAAAGTACAGTATACCATACTTCTTCTAGCCCTAACCCTAGCCTCAGTTTGCTAAACCTAATTTGGGGCCTTAGGGTGAATCACCAGGCTGTTGGAAAGTAGGAAATATGCTATTAAACCGTGCTAAACTGTGGTTTACTAACCTACAGAGCAGCAGAACGGTAATAAAAATACATGTTGATATCTGGAAATACAATACTTTTTCTAACCCTAACCCAAGCCTCAGTTTGCTAACCCTAACCCTAATTTGGGGCCTTAGGGTGAATCACCAGGCTGTTGGAAAGTAGGAAATATGCTATTAAGCCATGCTAAACTGTCCTATCCTACAGGGCAGCAGAACTGTCATAAAAACAAACCTCTGCTACTCTTCATATCTCAGGGAGTGGCTTATCCTGCTTTCACAATTATATGTCTCTTTTGATAAAAGTTTCTGCAAAATAAATAAATGTAATAATTGGAATAACTAACAATAGAAATAGCATCCCCCTCCAAAATATATAAATAGTACTACAATAATTGTCACCTAATTATATTATTTTGCAACTGCAACTAGGTGAATGAAGCAATATTGGGAAGTTACTGGGAATCTTTGATGGCCTGAGACGGCTCGACAGCACAGCATGCATGGCAGTAATAAACATTCACCGTCAATGGACACATTCACAGACAGCTTATAATAACAGTCAATAATGCAGAGACTTTCCAGTATCTTTCCAGACCAATTGAAGAGAACAAAAAGAATCCTAAATTCCTACTTGAATCTGTGTCTAGGTTAATATGAAATTCTTCAACGTTAAACTTCAAAGTCTCATAAGCTCTGTGATGACTTTATTATTTTTTTTTAATGTAAAATAATTAAGATTAGACAGACCATCCAGTGCATGTTAATGGTAACATACAGTTGCCAGCCTCCTGCCAGTACTATGCGTACTAGGCGTGACCATCCAATCTTTCCATCCAATAAAACAATCAGAACTTTTGAGCTTAGTTTCCTCCTGCAATCCTCTACTAGCCTTGCCGACCAAATTCCTACAAAATTCCTCAAGGGGATTGCACCACTGATTAGCACCACCCTGTTAAATGTGTTAAACTCGTCTCTTAGGCTTATATTTGTTCCGAAACATTTAAAATAGCTGTTATTAGACCTGTTCTAAAGAAACTAAATCTGGAACCTAGTGATTTCGGAAATTATAGACTTATCTCAAATCTTCCGTTCATTTCAAATATCCTGGAAAGACCTGTTTTTAGTCAGCTGTCTTTCCTACAGAAATCTAATGCTAATGAATTATATGTCTGGCTTTATACCAAACCATAGCAGAGAAACAGCTTTAGTCATAGTTTGCTTATGGCTTCTGACCGTGGCTGTATATCTGTGTTGGTATTACTAGGCTTAAGTGTAGCGTTCGATACTGTGGACCATACTATCCTCTTGGACCACCTAGAACCTGTATTTGGCATTAAGGAGACAGCCCCCTCTTGGTTTCACTCCAGTTTAACTGATCGTTATCAGTTTCCCCACGTGAACAATGAATCTTCCAAGATCACCAAAGTCAAACTACTGTTCACTTCATATGCTACCTCTTGATAACAGTATCAGAACTCATTGGGTTGGGTATCATTGTTACGCTGACGATACACAGTTATATATGTATATATCTCTTAAGCCAGATGATGCATCACAGCTTTCTCAGTTATAAAACAGTCGACTAGATATCCGGTGTTGGATGACAAATAATTCCCTTATGTTAAACACAGAAAAAACAGAAACTCTAGGGAGTTTTTCTTTGCCACTCTTGCCTCTGGCTTGCTTACTTTGGGCTTTGAGCGGGGATGCTGTGAAGCACTTTGCGACAGTGTAATGTTGTCAAAATGAGCTATACAAATAAAATTGAATGGAACTGAACTGAAATGAGACTGCAGGTTAAGGCAGGTCAAGGTGCTACATGTATGTGTATTTGTGTCTCATAAAATAGTGACCATCGGTGACGCACCATTAAATTAAAAAATGATCTGTTAACGATATCGGTTAACTAGACTTGCAGTTATAAAACATGAATTGTTATGTAATGTGTCACCTGCTATTGTCCTCCAAGGGAGAGTCATTGTCCATTCAAGGAAGACAATGAGAAAACACAGCACAAATGCGTGGGCCCGTGTATTGGATTACCAGCTATCTTGGGTTTGCTGGATTCCTACTCACTGTTTCTTTATGCTGGTAATTTGCTTCTAACTAAACCAGGACAGGATCATATAATTACATCATCCACTTAACAGCTGCGTGGATATATCGCGGTTTATGATTAAACATAATGGTGTGATATGGGTCTGGCTCCTGTCATCAGCCTCAAAATAGATGAACATGTCAGACCTCTAGAGATGTGTCAGGTTAACCTGATAGCTTCTGATCCCCTGCTCCTTCTCTCAGCCGCTGTATGAAAACACAAAACGCCACAGCATGGGAGTCCAGGTTTTACCCGTTAATTTATGTCACTCACCCAGCGCGTGGACCATAATGACGCAGGAAAAGTGAAGCATGAATTGGCCTTAAGACTTTTTCTTCAATATTTTATTGATTTTTATTAATTGAACACACAATAAAATGACAGAACAAAACAAGCCAACACCAAGATAACACAGGACAGTGTTACAAATTACGGAACGAGCAGTTTAAAAACCAATCAGTAAAATAATGATTACAATGCTACACAAAAGCAATACAGTTGCATCAATCAATCAGAAAAAATTAAATCATGGCCCATGCTGCCCTATAAATATTCACACCCATCACAGTATAATTATGGTGAATAATGTCACATACGGTTCCGTAAGGCAGGGTTCCACTGAAAAGTTGACCTCTCCCTAAGTATTAGATCCTTAATTTCATTGGGCAGCTGCCAAATTTTACAAAAAAAGTTTATCATTCCCTCTAATAATAGCAGAAAGGTTCTCCATCGAAATCACCTTACAGTATAAATTTTTCTGTTCCACTGTGACACTGTTGGGAGTTTGTCTTCGATCCACTGGAACAGAATGCATCACTTGGCCAATAGAAAAAAGTTTTCTATAAGATTTTGTTGTCCAGAGGCAAAGCCAGATCCCTCCATAGATGACCTAGTACAAACAATCCAGGGATCATATCAACTTCCATCTTAAATATTGCAATTCCTACTTTGCAAGTTCCTTTGTCACACTTGTCTAAAACCTTTTTTAGAGATGACATGACCACTTGTAATGGAAGAAAATTCCTACATCTTTTCCACACTTTGTGCAAATGGAAGATTTATTGATTTTGTTAAGAAACCGGGGCATACGTCGCAATCAGTGTAATATTCTATACTGACTTTCATACAACCTGATACAATGGAAAGTTTTTTTTACAAGCATAATGCATCTGCCCATACCTTGTGGCCTGGTTCAATTCCAATGTCCGAATCCCAGACATTAATAATTTTGTCAATACTATGGTGATCAAGATTCTGTAATTGTTTGTAGAATAGCAAAATTGACTTTTTCGTGATACCAGGGAAAGCGGAAAGCATCAATGGCACTGCATACAGGTCCATCAGATGGGAGCATGCAAGTACAGAGAATATAGTGTCTAATCTGTAAAAAAGCAAAAGAATGATCTGAGGAAAGATGGTTTTTGGCCTGAAGCTGCTGGAACGAAAGTAGCGTGCCATCTTCAAATAAGTATCCAATAATTTTAATCCCCTTTGAGTGCCAGGCAATGGAGACACTCCTCCTACTCCAACTGTTCCTCTAGGAACTGTATAAATGAAGAATCACTCCTCCATTACTGATCAAAGGAAGGATGGCTGATGAGAATGCCTCGTGATCGGCATGCTTAGTGACGTCAAAGCAGGTTTGCGATGTATTGAATATGATCGTGTTCTTCTTGATCTTGGTGGGGAGATGTTGTTTGTTACGTGACATGAAACCCAGTACAGAGTATAGATAAACACACCATATATCCACCTGCTGCTCTGGCCTTCGTCCCATGCCATATAAATCGTGACAGGGCCCTGTCTAGTATCTGTATGGGGTAAAGGAGCCTAGGAAGTACATTCATTTTAATAAGGTTCATTCCACCTAACCACAACAAGGGTAAATCAAACCAGCGAATTAGAGCATTCTTAATCAACATCACTGCAGTTATGAAATTTTGTTTATACTGTATAAATCCTTTAGACTTTTTTTTTTTTTTGATGCAAAGGTAAGTAAATCCTCATGGTGACCACTTGAAGGGGAAATTTTGAGGTGAATCGATATTCCTAAGATCACCTCAAGGGAGAGCTTCAGGCTTCTCAGAATTAATCTAATATCCCGATATAAAAGCAAATTCTTTAATAGTGCAAAGGACTGCTGGAATGGAGAGTTCAGTAAGTGTCACAAATAGCAACATGTCATGAGCATATAATGCAATTCTGTGATTGACCTCCCCTAACCTGACCCCAGTAATGCAACTGTGCTGCCTAATTGTCTCTGCCAGAGGCTCAATTGCCAGTGCAAAAAAATGGGGACCGGGGGCAGTCCTGTTGTGTCCCTCTATGAAAAGGAAATGGATCAGAGGCACAGCCGTTCGCGAGAACCCTGACTATGGCAGACCTGTGTAATACCTTTATCCAGTGAATAAAGTCAACACCCAGTCCAAATCGAACATCAAACACGTACTCACACTCCTCCCAGTCGAATGCTTTTTTCTGCAGCCAACAATATAACGAGAGCCTTAGTTTGGGTGACCTGTGTATGCTGTACATCATTCAGCAGGTGTCGCATGTTTACAAGGGAGTGTCTATTCAGTATTAATCCTTTCTGGTCGGGGTTAATTAAACTGGAGGGAAACATCTCCATCCTAAAAGCCAGCACCATTGCTAATATCTTAAAATCTACTCCAACTCAACTGATTGGTCTACAGGAAGTATAACTCTCCAGGGGTCTATTCTTTTTAAGAATTAATGAGATACTGGCAACATTGACAGTTGGGGGAAGACATCCTTTCTGGAACGAGTATGTATGCATTTAGTCAGGGGCCCAGCAACCATATTAAACAATTGTTAATAAAATTCTGGTCCAAAACCAGGATAGCCTGACAGACCTCCTTTTCAGAAACTGGAGCAGTCAAGGTTTCCCTACCTTCAGTGGAGGGAAAAGGTAGCTCAATTTGTTCAAAGAATTTCTTCCTCTGTATGAGTGGATCACTGCATTCAGAGGAGTACAATTTCTCATAAAACTTTTTGATACTTTGAATAATATACGTGGTTTTATAATGTTCAACACCTCTTTCGTCTAATAGTGCAGCAATTACTCCAGAGTCCCCTTTGTCGCCCCCCAGGCGAGCTAGTCGTCTGCTAGGCTTGTTGTCATGTTCAAACAGCCTGTGTTTCACATAGAGTACAAAACCTGCTGCTTTTTGTGTAAGGAGCTGGTCAAGAGAAGAACGAGCGGCTTCAAGCTTTTGTCTAGTAGACTGATGAAGACTTAAACTCAGCCTCCAACATATGAATCATCTTTTACAATTCTAGCTGTGCAGCCAGTGTTTAATTCCTCTTGGCCGAAACATATGAAAAAACGGAATCCCTTATTTATGCTTTCCCTCCCAAAGTGTTCATGCAGATACGTCCGGAGAGGAATTCTCAGGCATAAAAAACTTCCACTGTTCCTCTAGGAACTGTATAAATGAAGAATCAAGGAGAAAGGTGGGATTTAGACACCAGTATTGGGATAGAGGATTACAGTATGGTGGGAGGAGCTCTAAGCTGACTGATGCGTGATCGTAGAGGACACTGGGTTTTATAGCACATGCACTGGTCCGGTCAAGGGCATATATCGACCTTATCAAGACATAATCCCTGTACAAGTAACCAGATACCAAGATGCATCTCCAAAGCCTTGTTGATTGTGAAAACCAGCTTTTTTAAGATTTAGCAAAGCTACTTCCCTGCGTTTCGAGTAGAAGATGAGTAGAAGAACCCAGTCCCTCCTTAGTTTTATATGTTCAAGGTCTGTAAGATGCATCTCCTGAAGCATTGCAAGTTCAATATTTTCTTTCTTCAACTGTGACAGGACATTACATCTCTTCATCACGTGATTGATATCCATAATATTTAACGTAGCACTCATTCTTTGACTGCGTGCGCCATACAGCCATGCTCACCACTGTCCTGCCGGAGCATATCACATGCGGATTCCTACATTACTGCCATACAGCAGTACACAGATGAATCAGGATAGGTGCTGGCAACAACACGCCAAACGCAAGTACACAAAGTCCAGCAAGGACCCAAAGAAAGTCCCTCAAGAACAGTAGCAGAGAACCACCAGAAGGATATCAAAGAAAAAAATTCCCTTGGATTTCACAATGAGAGTGCGGGCGGCCGAATCCTGCTACTAAGCCTGCTACACCACCTATACACTTACTCATTCACAGCTTGCCCTACCGCTATACAGTAGCTTTGCCCTACAGTATATATATTTAATGAGGGGTGGCAATAATAATATTGAAGCAGAGTAATTCCAAATATCGAAAGACTATCCCATGATGCACCTTTTCAGAGCATACAATCATAGATTTCAGAAATCTGAATAGCACAATGGCATGTAGCGTGAAACATAGCATAAATGAAATGCAGCAGTTTGGCGTAAAGTTCTATGAACAGTAGTATTGTCTTCACGACAAACCAGTCATTCCAGTGAACAGAGAAATGACTGTTCTTCAGCTGCTGTTTTGGAACTTGTGCTCCACATCCTCCCCACCCGGTGTGTGTTGTCTCACGGTCAACTATATGATAAAGTCATGAGAATTAAATTCTTAATCCGTGGTGGTGGGAACGAAACTGAATCTTGTCTATCCAGCTGCCATGACACAAGTGCCCGCTGGCCTTAAGACTTTGAAAATTAGATTTGACTCGCTAAGACATTTGTGGGAAAAGCCGCCTCAGCAAAAAGCAGGTTGTTCTTAAGTTCCTCTGCTAATCTCTGGGTGCAGGCTATGTTATACCTCTGTGAATCTTGGCCTTTGGCTTTGGCAAGCAAACATCCCTGCATTCAGAAGTGCTGAAATGTGCAGAAAGCTACCCCGGATCTTTCAACTCAGCAAATATGAAAACATTCTCTGGGGGGAAAAAAAAACACGTTTTTCCCTTAAATTTGACATGATTTATTTGTCGGACTAAAGTGTTTCTCTGCGATAGGATTAACCTTGAAGGTCTGACTTGTTACGCAAGTTTATGTGATATCATTACTGAATGTGTGTTTTTACTTAATCCCCTGTGACATATTTCTACCTAAATTGGAAAAAAAATATACCAGAGATGAACAATCACACAGGCCAGATACTACTGTGACATCTCATTTAACATGGACAGCCCAGTTGAGATGACCTAGATCATTCACTGGCTGGGGGAAAAGTAGCAGGAAGTGAGAAAGGTTATCAGATCAAAGATTGTATATAAACACCTTTTCTACCCTCTCTGATCAGACTGCAGGCAAACATGGCTAGTGGATTTAAAGAAGGCTTGGCTGAGGAAGTCCAAAAATACCAGCATTTATATGATTCCGCACTATGCAATTAAAAGGACTCCCAGATTGCTTCACACTAAAATGAAATACATGTTTCTAACTGCAATGCCATATTCCTGCATATGTCCTTGTCAGGGTGAGGGCCCATGTGTCCTATGTGTTATGTCCCTGTCTGGCCAATCGATGTTGCTGGCCATCCTGTTCCCTCCTCTGTCTTGTAGCCCTAATGCCTCCCTATTTCCCGGGCCGGTATGTAACTTTACGGGCTGAGTGTGTGGCTTGGAGGCCACACCATCTGTTCATGGGTTTGAAGCCCTGATGTTTCATGTGTATTGAAGTAGCTACCCTCACCCCCTTTGTTAGTCAGTCATTGTGTATACAGTATTTTACTGTGTGTGGATACCTGGTTTTCCTAGTTCTGTTCCCTGTGTTGCCCAGTTTCCCTTAGAGTATTTACTTTGTAGCTTCTTTTAATTAATTCTTTGTTTTCCCATTTTGTTCTGACCCCCTGTGGTCCTTTTGTTCTCCCCATTGTGTTTTAGTTGTATTTAATAAACCCCCGTTGTCTCGGAACCGCTCTCTGGATAGTCGCCTTTTTTCCCGCCTGCCCATACTGTGAATCTCTTGTGTGCTATAAATATATAATGCACTCTTAGTTTTAGTAAAACATAATTTTTTTTGTCTCAGAAATGCCTCCTTATCTGTCCTCAGAGCCCTCGCAGCCATCCTCCTCAGTTCTCAGTGCAGGCTGGAGTTGCCACAAATTGTGTGCTGCAAGTCGTGTGCTTTTTAATACAACATGCATGTGGGTAGGATGTTAAATTAAACTGGCGCTGAATTAGCGGCCCCCTGCTATGTCACATATGGGTTAAATGCAGAGGACACATTTCTGCGTGCTGTGGTGTGTCGACAATGACCACTGATCACCAAATTCACCTAATTCTAATTCTAACCTGCATCTGGTCCTGCAAGTGATTCTCCAACTTGCAGGGGAAATTTTGGGGGTTGTTGATGGGATTGACAGCTCAGCTACTGTAAAACACCTCAAAACAGCTCAGTATACACAGACACGATTCCTTTCTGCTCTCCGCAGGAGTAGCTTTGCTGCAGCCACCCACAGGAAGGCTGCACGCGTTATGAAGGCGATGGGGGAAAGCCTTCAGGAGCCTCATCCCTGGAAGAGGATAAACTGTCGGAGAGCTGATAGGGTCAGACCTGCTAGGGGTCAGGGCTGGTGTGGTGCTGAGGCATCATCTGCTGCATGGCGCCAGTTTGAGGCGGCCCATCCAGGTAGGCACATGGAACATCTTGTGTCTCTGGCAAGATGACCATCTTTCTCTGCTGTCAGGTGCAGTTTACTAAACTCCCATTTCGGTGGCCGTACTCCCGGAGGTACTCAGACCGAGGACTGGCCAGATCTCTGTACTTTTGGTCTGATGGCTGCCATACTCAGGGAGCAGCTGTTGCTGTAGCAAATCCTCCCGATGGTTTCTGATGTTACTCCTTTCGACAGGCGCATTACGAGACTCAGGCTAAGGCACTCCTTTGGTATCTTGTCTTTCTCGGTACATGCTCTGACCGCGGTGAATGATGTCTCGTTGAGGGAGAAATTGTACTCACAACTTCGCTCGGTGGTTGATGGGAGCCCGCGAGGTGACATTCCTCTGGTCATGGGTGACTTCAATGTGACCACTGTCACTTCCAGGGCTGGCTATGAGGATTGTGTCAGTCCCCATGGCTCTGAAGACCAAGGTGTGAATGGCTCCATGTTCCTTGACTTGGATCCTAGTTTCAACACCCTGAGCCGCATCGTTGGACTTGACACTCCAATGCTGGTGGTGCGGCGAAGGAGATCAATCACATCTTCATGAGCAGACACTAGAAGCTGCTGCAAAACTACAGGGTGTACAGAAGTGCCCAGTTTGTGAATTCTGAACACAGACTTGTTGTTGCTACTCTGAAAATTCAGCTTAGATCCAGCAGGCTACCACCTTCTAGGAGAATGAGGCGGGACATCAAGCTGTTTCAGAAAAGGCTTCTGACTGATGATCCTACCGTATAGTCCAGACATATAGACAATATGAGAGACTGTTGTTACTTGTAATACACAACCAGTACATGTCAGAAATTCTTGCAGCTCCTTCAGTGTTGCTCTACCTCTGTTGGCAGCCTGGCAGGATGTCCAGTTCTTGGTAACATCGCTGTTGTCCCATATTTTCTCCCCTTCCTCATAACTGTCTTTACTGTGTTCCATGGTATCTAATCACATGGAGTATTTTTATACCCTTCTCTTGACTGATACCTTTCAACAATGAGATCCGTTTGATGCTTTGTGGTTTTTGCTGTGTGATGCAACTGAGTAAATGTCAGGAAAATCCTACTCGTACTGGCAAACTTTATTTGGCATTAATCAGAGTCACTTTAATTGATGGCAAATGTTTACCCAAAAAAACTGAATGCTGTAATTAAATAAAAAGGTGCTTAGTAGTTTATGGGTATGCACACTTCTGCAACCAGCTTATTGTATGTTTTAAATTTTTTTATATTTTCCCCCCAACAGATTTGTTTGTTTTCAATTAAATTTTACAGGTTATTGGTCATATTGAATGTGGGAATGATTTATTGTGGTATATCACAGTCTTATAACGTTATCGTCCATCAAACGGTGGCCAATAGCATGTCTTATCTTTTTCATTCTCATTAAGCCTAATAGCTGAACTTTTGTCCTCAAACTCCACCACCTTCCACAACTGTACCATATCCTTTTATAATTATGAATATGTGAAAGCATGTAACTGCAAATGCATGTTAAATTGAGACATGCGACAACTGTTCTAAGCCTGTTGATCATGTCATCTTGAAGGTACAAGATGTTCTTGCCCTATTAATGGAAAATATTAAATTCATAAAACTGTATCTGTAACACTATGCAAAAGAATAATGATGCCAATTCAGAAGACAATCAAAAATAACTACTGTAGATTACTAAGAATTACTAAATTACTATAGTATAAATTACTATTGAATGCCACACTGTATTGGGATGCCTAAACTGCAGTCCGTGATTCTGTCGAATTAGTAAAGGTCAACCTAAAATAAGACAAATGCTTTTGCCATGTGACAATTCTTCATTTTACCTGAGAATGGGACTAATTAATTTATATATGGAAATAGCCAAGGTCACATGGCATACCTTCCACTCCTGTGGCCTGGAGCCAATTCCTCCTGCAAACAATTTGGAACATTTCTGATCACTAGGCACCGAGATAAAACATTGTAATTGACTTTGGTACATTTATTGTTATTTGTATTGGCATTAATATTGTAGGAAACCTATTTTGGTTATTAAAGCTTTTGCCTTCTAGATACATGTTTGTATTAATTTCCTGTTGTTTTTCAGTAAAGCAGAGTATGTACAATCGTGCTTTTATCTATGATAATTATAAGAACAATTTCATTAGCATTAGGTTGTTATGACCGGTGGCAGACGGGCAGGCAGGAAGCGGGGAAGGACGAGGCAGACAGGCAAGGACTCAGGATACGAGGGTTTATTTAAGGGCAGACGAGGGAACACGGCAAACAATATCAATGACGGATCTGGGGAATATGCACTGAGACACAGAATAAATACACAGACTGATAGAAAACAGCTGGGCACAATCGGGGGAGCACATGTGGATGAGCAGGGGGCGTGACACACACGAGGATCGTACGCGCAGGTCATGACATGTGCTGTTGGTGGTGTAAGCATTCGGCTCTGAGGAGGGGCTCCGTCTGATTTTGCAGGGATTTTATCTGGTTATGGGATCACACATGGGATCGTGGAAGCCTTCAGGACCAGCATTGGAGAAAAGGTCAATGCAGGAGGAAGGAGACATGTAGAATAAAAGAGGATCAACAGCATGAAAAAGCAGGTGGATGTCGGACGTAACACGGGAAGCTGTCGGGGAGCCTTGCTTGTCCACTGAGTGCTTCTGTTGTCTTCCATTTGCTTTTTCCTTAAAGTAGGGAAGCATCCCTGTTGTCAAATACACCTGCAACTGGTGAATAACAGTGCATGACAAGAGCATGCCCCCATCCCCACACTTTAGCCCCATTTGCACCAGGATGTCAGCTAAGCTAAGCCAAACCTCGATAGCCTTAATGTGTTTCAGGAGCATTTATGTGCCACAATGTACATGTAGGAGATCCGTCAGCAGCTCTTGACTCGGATCACGTCACGTCCGAGAAGGCAGTAATAGGAAATGTCTCATGGTTCACCTCCTGGAAGGTTGATGTCTTATAAACCATATAATTAAACTCAGTACATTTGGGGATAAATATGATCCATCTGTGGTTTACCTCAGGGAGCCAGATTTCTGGTGATTAAAGGTCAGCTGTTCCATCACAGTGATTGCCGGCCAATGGGCTGATGAGCTGCCTACAGCAGGCGATGTTTTGTATTTCGCTGTGATCCTAAGCGGGAAACTGCAGAGCAGCGAATTGCAAATACTGACGGTCTGTTTCATGGCGACAGCTTCTGCTCTCTGGCTTGGGGGAGTGATGGCAATGTAACCCCCCCCCCTCCCCAGGAAGGCTGGGTGGTCACAGGTTCAATAGCAAGTACTTCTTCTGAAGAACACCTGGCAGTGGCAGGTGCTGAGTTCTAGCAAAGGAAATGCTGCTTTTGAAGGGCTTCAAACTACGTCTGTCTCCAATGGCTTTGGACAGGGTGGGATTCTGTGTGTACACATTCATAGTATCCTGCACCACCATCATGCAGCCTACAGATAAGTGTAGCATATATTTATGCCGATATGCTGGTGTGTTAATATGTCTCCAGTAATTCCCATTATCTTTCGCATCTTGTATGCTAGTAGAGCCAGTTCTGTCCAGTATCCTTAAGCAATTAACTGGAAACAAGAGGAAATAAATAATGGGAAGAAGTTGGCGGCAAGATTTGCTTACAAGTCACTGTGTTCATATGATGGTTTCACGACAGCATCGGGTTGGGTTCTGCCTGGAATAAATTCACCTTGTAGGTGCAATGTGAGCTGACTTTATGTCCTCGTACAGAATGTGGCCATTACCATTAGCAATAGACCACTATGCACCGTGTACCAGTGACCTGCAGCAGTGCCAGTGACCTGCAGCAGTGCCAGTGACATTCCACACTGTGCTCTGGGTTGGTTCTGATTTGACATAAACAGCTCCTGGGTTTCCTCCATATTATCCCTGTTTCTCCTTGTTCTCTCTCTAATGGTTCCCTTTAGCTTTCTTTCTCTTTGCAGTACGCCTTTCTTGAACCATCCGTGGATGAGGTGAATATCATGTTTTAATGACCATCAATCTTCGATCAATATCATTGTAATTGACACTTTGAAGGTCTTGCCGATGAGCCATTTCTGAATGAAAATGAATATGTGAGTCACTGTGAAATAGTTTGATCATTGTATTTATCTTTCTACGGTGAAGGTAAAAAAAGAATTGGTTCCTTTTTTTTTATTTTAGACCCACTTCATAATGTTCTGTTCGGTGATGTGGCAATAGATATAGAAAGAAAGGACGCTTCTGTATTTTGCCCTGAAAATCACCCTCCAATTGCAGCATCAATGGCTGAGAGCAGTAGAATATTCAATAAGTTCAAAATCACAGGTTTTTATAATTGGTGGTTAGACATCTGGGTGCTCAGCTATAACCATGAGTACTCCTTAGAGACAGGGCTTGCTACGGAATACAATCCAGGCTTTGTTCAAATAACCCTCACAGCATGGTAATGACTATTTACTGATGCAACAGGATAGAAAAGGTAAAATGGTCATAGAGCCTAATTATTCTCAAAATCTGTTGATACAACTTTTAGCAGAATTTTACGCTTTGCTTGTATGCTGGGGTTAGACAATTAGACTGTGTTAAAAACATAATTGTTTTAGCCTGAGGTATAGACCTGGTGGCAGTATGACCTGAGAGTAAGGACTCTGACTCAGAGGTCGTGGGTCTTGTGCAAAGGCAGATGGGTGTCTTGGTTCACCACCTAGGGTGTTAAAGAGCAAGAAAAAGGAAAAGGGCCCAGGACAGAGTCTGGAAGCAAAAGTGAGAGAAAAACACTTTACATGGTCAAGCTGTCTTTCCTGGACCATTATAGGAGGTATCAGGAAGGTTCTGCACAGCTTAGAGCTGCATGCTTGAGGATCTCTGCACGTCTGTTGTTGGTGTATCCACGTGGAGCTGTGACATCACTTCTCCATGCATTGCACTGTCTGCTAAAACCACCCGGACTTACAGAACTTATTTACCAGGACCCACCTCTAATTCTACTGGCTGGACTGCTGCAAGCATTCAGATGTTTCAGTCAAGAATGTCAAGATGCTCCACATTCAAATATAAATCTGTGAATTTGACTTTAAGGCATCACACAGCTGGATATCAGTCCAGACCAGCACATTTCTAAGGTTTTGCGGCATTGCAGTGGGCAAACATACAACAGTCATTTCATGAATATTTAAAATGAAACTAATGCTGTTTAGGATAAAATACCTAAATTCCTAAAAAAAAGACTGTCTGTTCCTGTCTTATATGCCATGACACTCATTTGAATAAAATTCGGAACTACAAATATCTCTGAGATACATTGTGATGTACCTGTTCATTTTATTCTCCTCATTCTCCCTAGCCGGCTGCTGATTCTGAAATGCAGTTAGCACACTAGTGCTCTCCCTCCACAAACCCTACTACCTATGCCAGGTGCAAGCATGCTAATTTAGCAGTTTAGTATTTTAAAAGCCTACTGGGTGCACATGTATCCACTCAGAACAAGGTTCAGACACATGGGCCACATGCTTGTACATAAAGAACGGCCTTTGAGCTTAGCAGCAGGCAATTTCTATCTAACAACTGCTTTCTGATCTTAGCAACGGATTATTTTTGAATTAAAGATGACTTAGGTCATGTATAGCCGAAACGTTTCTTAGTAGTAGGCCTCGGCGAGATCTCATTTTTCATACCATCCAGACATTACACCACGTTATTGTTGATTATAATTTAAAAAAACTTCTCTTCCAGATGTTGGTGATGTGACAATGCTGAACTTCTGAATTTACAAGAATGGCGAAAACACTATTACTGAAATGGGCAATGCTTGCGAAACACTGCGTCATAATAGGCCAATTTTTTTAACTGGCTAGAAGGCTGAACTTAAAGTCCAATGGAAGAAAAAAAAAACTCCCCAGACAAGGCGTTCTCTTTGCATTACATACTATTGGTTAAGGAACAAGAGGCAAACCCAGGAGGTACCAAGGATGTTCCTGCAGGCATGTTTGCACACGCCAGATTGCTAGGAGTACTGGCTGTAGGGTGGCACCTAGAACACGTAAACTGCATCTCAGTCCAGTCACAGTCGGGATGTAAAAAAAAAAAAATGTACTTGCTGGGAGTTGCATTTTTTCGGGGGAGAAGCTAAGCATGTGACGTTTGGCACTGTGCCGTGCTGCAGTGCTTGATTCGGTTTCCCGGCTCCCCTGACAGCCGCCTGAGGCTGCTGAAGGCCGTGAGGACGCCTCATAGCCAGGAAGCTATCGCTGGGTGCTGGCTGTGCAGTCTGAGTGGAAGCTGTAACAGCCCTGGCTGGCAGGTTTCACTCGGAAAAATGCCGTCTGCGTTAAGGGGCCAGAATCTGTTTTTTTTTAAAATGCCAGCGTACCCCTTGGGGAGTGAAAACCTGCACGCTGCGTCCGTACTGGCTTGCGGATGCGGTGTCACAGGGCTGCTGTCACGAGCCTTTGTGTGGATAAGGAACAAAAGGAAAAAAAATACAAAAATTGAGGGTCGCTTCAGGTTTGTGACAAAGTAAGGTGCATCACGGCGAGGACAACAGAAATGCGGAGGCTCGCACAGGTGGCCCAGATGCTACTCAATGTTATATGATTACTGCAAAAAAACAAAACTGCATTTGCTTATGATTGAACGCTCCACTGATGAAAAATATAAAATTTTACCCCGACCTCAAATACATTTATACAGACATATACAGTATTCTGCTGTCTCTGAGTTGCCGTAACAGATTGATTGTGTGCCCTGCGATAGACTGTAGACTTCAGGTTAACTTGAAATTTGTGCCAGATAAACAGTTATTTATATTTGCTGAATGGAGATAAACAGTATAACAATCTTTTAAAAGATACACCCAATGAAAATGGATTTTATTTCATTGCATACCATCTGATGAACACAACATGCATAGTGCCTGGAAGGGGAAATATTTCTCTATTGTGTCCAGGGGTGTAGATAGGAATTTTGGGCCTACTGACAAAATGTCACCTTATTGGCACTTTCTTTTTGGTAAACTTGCTCAAATCCAGTCGGACTGGATGGAGATTGTTTGTTGACAGTAACGTCCAAGTCTTGCCACAGATTCTCCATAGGATTGAGCTCTGGGCTTTTACTGGGCCATTTTAAGACATTAACATTGCTTGCCTTAAGCCACTTTAGTGCATCTCCAACTGAATGCTCCATCCATCTTGCCCACAGTCCTCACCAGTTTCCCATCCCCGCAGCAGGCCGCCATCTCCATGTTTCGCTATGGGGATGGAGCGCTTTGGGTGATGTGCAGTGTTTTCTTCTCACCACATACAGCGTTTTTTCCCCAGAGCAAAAAAGTTTGATTTTGGTCCCATCTGAGTAGTGTTCTCCCCCGTGGCTTTTGAAAAACTCCCATTGGGATATTTCATGGTTTGCTTACAAACAGAAACCTTGCACAGAGTCCAATGCATTTTATTATATCATATAACTCACAATACTAGACAAAATTCCATGAATCAATGAGGATGATTTTGTGGTCCTCTCACTTCTCCCAAGCCGGGAGAAAAGATAAATACTGGGAAATATCCTGATCGTTTCAAGGTGTATTTCAGAATGTCAGTGATCCGGTTTGACATGCTGCTAATATAACATGGATAACAAATATTTCCACTTGCCACTGTGTCAGAGGTGTAGATATGTGTGTGCATTTTGGTTTAGTTTTCTGTAACGTTAAAATATTTGGACGGTTGCCTTTAAGAAAACAATGCACCTTACAGTACGTTCTCCGCAGTTTGGAACTGCCCGCGCAAGCAGTAGGTCCTGGTTATAATTGTGTCTATACTTTTAGAAAATTGTTTCATTTTGTTAGGTTGAAGAAACTGTTATTAATCATTTGTTATCATTTCTGTATAATCAGCAATGAGTGTAAATATGTATATACATTATTTTGTTTTACTCTAGCCTCATACTTTAGATTATATTAATAATAGCATTCAGCTTGCACGTACCCTGAGTATGTGCTCAACAGCTGCCCACCTAAGCAAAACCAGAACTTTCTCTTCTTGCTCTCACCTGACCCCCGCGCCTCCCACTGACTATAAATAAAGGAGCCAAGGGGAACCACCCTTTGTAGCACATTCTGCTGAGAGTGTGGGTACCCTTGCGCAAGTAAAACTTTAAAGTGTGTTGTCTCGTAATTCATAGTGGGTGCAGAGTTGGGCTGGAAAACCTGGCGCTTTCTCCAACATATATGATTTGGAGTGTAAAGCTTTGGCGCTTTCTCCAACACATTTCATTGACATTTTTGTTATATTAAAATATATCTACCTGGATGAGGTTAAATATGGACAAAGCTTTATGAGGTTGAACAACTGTATATCGATTTTATCTGTTCTGTGAACCCCGACACATAAGCTATGTTGCTAGAGAAGTAGCCACCAAGTTGTGTGTGTGGTAAAGCCAGTGTTTTTGTTTTTCCAGAACAGTGCTGTGATTGCAGTGTTCATCTTTTATCAGGTACATATTTACACTGTAATTGATGTTGTTATACTTGCTCAGTTTGGAACTGCCCACGCGAGCGAACAGTGCTGTCACTGCATTGTTCATCTTTTATCAGAATAATCCAGCTCGACTGGGAATCACAATTGGCAGATTCACAGACACACATAGACACACATCCTGAGTTTAATGGACAATCCACACTGTGCCATCGGCAAAGTGAGCTTTAGTGATCAACATTCAGGGCACAACCTCAAAATGTTGTAATAGTGGTCAATAGCTTATGAGAGACTGAAAATCAAACGTTTAAAAAATTTACATAACAGGCGAAAGTTTTGGAGTCTGTGTGTAAATGTGATTGACACAACATGAGGTTGTATTTATCTGTAAAAGCGTGACAATTGCAGCCAAAAACTACTTGCTGTGGAATGGCCTTTATGTCATGTTTACGTCATGTTCATGTTATGTTTACATCATGTTTACTTCATGTTTACGTCATGTTTACGTCATGTTTACGTCATGCATTCTAGATATTGTAAGTTTTGTCTTCAACTCAAGTCTTGTTTACTTCATTTTATATGGTTTTGATACTGTTATTACATATAAGGCAATATATTGTCTTTTTATGAACTTAGCTGCACAGTATCGAAATGTTTATATTGAATGTAAAAAGCTCATAGACTATTTGATTTGGTTTTTTCTGCAAGGTTTGGCAACAAACTGTGTTAATCATGCAAATATCAAAGAAATGCCCACTGCAGTAAATCCTGAAACCGCTGACAATACAAATCATTCTTGCCAGTAAAAATACTGCATAAGGCCTTGTCTCACAACAAATGGTTGTTCTCACTCAGCTGTTGGAATGTTGGGTGTGTTAACTTTTGCAGGCTCCACAGTGTCGTGCGACCAAGCACCCAGAAAGCCATCTCCTTGCAATGCACACAGATTGTGCGAGACACAGCAGCTGCTGACAATCGTGGAGACCTTCAACTTCCGATTTCTTCAATAGACACCTCCATCTCCCCAAAGGCACATTCTACTGTCGTTTGCACATGACTCCATCTGTAGTTGAAGTGCCTCTCTTCTCTGTTGGCATTTTTTACTTTTCTGGGTCTGTGCTGCAGGCATTTCCCAGTAAGTAGTCATCGTTGTTTATATATTTTTTATCTGTAGACGGTAACCTTGCATCCATCCATTTTCTGAAATCTCTTGTCCTATTCAGGGTCATGGGGGTTCTGAAAACTACGGGTGGAAGGCAGGGAACAACCCAGGATGGGGGGGTAACCCATTGCAGGGCACACTCACACACCATCCACTCACACATGCATACCTACAGTATGAGGAATTTGTTAACTTCAATTAACCTCAACATGTTTTTGGACTGTGAGGGGAATCTAGAGCACCTGGAGGAAACCCCACGACGACACTGCAGACTCCACACATACAGTAAGGAACCATGGCAGAGACTGAAACCCCGGTCCCAGAGGTGTGAGGCAACAGTAATGACCACTGCACTACCGCCCCTAGATGGTAACCAGTGGTCACTAAATGTTTTGAAGGGCAGAAAATATTATTTGTTAATTACTATAAGTTATTTTATGTTGGTTATTTGTAAAACATAGGGTACCTGTTTTTTGTTCAATTTTAAAGAAACTAGAAGAACAAAAGAATTTGTACTTTAGTGTCTTAATTATTGCACACACTATTCAGAAAATAGTTGGAATTTCCCCAAACATGTTCCTTTTTAACCATTCACTTTTGATGCGAATGAAAGTTTTGGATCTAGCGATATCATCATATCTGTTCAACAGTGAAATTAATCCTGAAAAACACTAATTATCTTGTAACTGTGCATGCACTGTAGAACTGATATTTATCTGCAAACAAAACATTTAATTTGAAGAATAATATGTAGGTTAACTTCTGAATCGTAAACTAAAATATTTTTTAAAATGTCTGAAAAATGGGAAAAGGTTGCCACTTGATGCCAGGTAAAGTAAGGCAGCGTTTTGGAGTAAAGTAAGGTAGCGTTTTGGAGTAAAGTAAGGTAGCGTTTTGGAGTAAAGTAAGGTAGTGTTTTGGAGTAAAGTAAGGTAGTGTTTTGGAGTACTCTTGCATCATGGACACTGCCAGCCCAACTCACATTTATGTTTGTAAATCTGTAGAGGAAATATACTTCATTAAAATGCTGACTATGTACTGCAACATGCCTGCATGAGAGAATAACAAATGTTGACAGATAGTGATATCTACAGCAGTGGGATTTGAGCGTTGTGGGTATAGACATATTATTCACAAATATAGAAGAATCGCTAGAGCTTGCAATGTAATTGAGTAGCTCCCTTTGTAGTTGCGATAGTTCTTTGCATAATTGCTAGGAGGAGTAATTCAGATTGAGGATCGATCCACTGCTCCACAACACCAAGGGAAACCCCATCTCTTTTCAAAGCTATCCGCAATCTCCTGCAGGTTTTTCCCCTTTTGGTAGACATGAATTGGCTTTGAAATGTTCGAATAGTACTGCACTCCTCCCAAACATAAATGTACAGATAATTTACCTATTTCAAAAAAGTCAGTGTTCTGAAGTTGGTTGCTAGGTCCCGAACAGCAACCCTCTTTGCTCTTTGTCTAAAAGTGATTGAAGTTTTCTGCAGAGGATAACCAAAGTGTCACATCACATACGAAAATGTACCTCTCTCAAAGGGCCTATGCACTCCCTCAAAGAATCTATGCACTCTCTGAAAGGGCCTATGCACTCTCTCAAAGGGCCTATGCACTCCCTCAAAGGATCTATGCACTCTCTCAAAGGATTTATGCACTCTCTCAAAGGGCCTATGCACTCTCTCAAAGGATCTATGCACTCTCTCAAAGGGCCTATACACTCTCTCAAAGGATCTATGCACTCTCTCAAAGGATCTATGCACTCTCTCAAAGGGCCTATGCACTCTCTCAAAGGATCTATGCACTCTCTCAAAGGGCCTATACACTCTCTCAAAGGGCCTATACACTCTCTCAAAGGATCTATGCACTCTCTCAAAGGGCCTATACACTCTCTCAAAGGATCTATGCACTCTCTCAAAGGATCTATGCACTCTCTCAAAGGGCCTATACACTCTCTCAAAGGATCTTTGCACTATCTCAAAGGGCCTATACACTCTCTCAAAGGACCTATGCACTCCCTCAAAGGATCTATGCACTCTCTCAAAGGGTCTATACACTCTCTCAAAGGATCTATGCACTCTCTCAAAGGGCCTATGCACTCTCTCAAAGGATCTATGCACTCTCTCAAAGGGCCTATACACTCTCTCAAAGGGCCTATGCACTCCCTCAAAGGATCTATGCACTCTCTCAAAGGATCTATGCACTCTCTCAAAGGGCCTATACACTCTCTCAAAGGGCCTATACACTCTCTCAAAGGGCCTATGCACTCCCTCAAAGGATCTATGCACTCTCTCAAAGGGCCTATACACTCTCTCAAAGGGCCTATACACTCTCTCAAAGGATCTATGCACTCTCTCAAAGGGCCTATACACTCTCTCAAAGGGTCTATACACTCTCTCAAAGGATCTATGCACTCTCTCAAAGGGCCTATGCACTCTCTCAAAGGATCTATGCACTCTCTCAAAGGGCCTATACACTCTCTCAAAGGATCTATGCACTCTCTCAAAGGATCTATGCACTCTCTCAAAGGATCTATGCACTCTCTCAAAGGGCCTATACACTCTCTCAAAGGGCCTATACACTCTCTCAAAGGGCCTATGCACTCCCTCAAAGGATCTATGCACTCTCTCAAAGGGCCTATACACTCTCTCAAAGGGCCTATACACTCTCTCAAAGGATCTATGCACTCTCTCAAAGGGCCTATACACTCTCTCAAAGGATCTATGCACTCTCTCAAAGGATCTATGCACTCTCTCAAAGGGCCTATACACTCTCTCAAAGGATCTTTGCACTCTCTCAAAGGGCCTATACACTCTCTCAAAGGGCCTATGCACTCCCTCAAAGGATCTATGCACTCTCTCAAAGGGTCTATACACTCTCTCAAAGGATCTATGCACTCTCTCAAAGGGCCTATGCACTCTCTCAAAGGATCTATGCACTCTCTCAAAGGGCCTATACACTCTCTCAAAGGATCTATGCACTCTCTCAAAGGATCTATGCACTCTCTCAAAGGATCTATGCACTCTCTCAAAGGGCCTATACACTCTCTCAAAGGGCCTGTGCACTCTCTCAAATGGCTTTTGCACTCTTTCAAAGGATCTATGCACTCCCTCAAAGGGCTTTTGCACTCCCTCAAAGGGCTTTTGCACTCCCTCAAAGGGCCTATACACTCTCTCAAAGGACCTATACACTCTCTCAAAGGGCCTATGCACTCCCTCAAAGGATCTATGCACTCTCTCAAAGGGTCTATACACTCTCTCAAAGGATCTATGCACTCTCTCAAAGGGCCTATGCACTCTCTCAAAGGATCTATACACTCTCTCAAAGGGCCTATACACTCTCTCAAAGGATCTATGCACTCTCTCAAAGGATCTATGCACTCTCTCAAAGGATCTATGCACTCTCTCAAAGGGCCTATACACTCTCTCAAAGGGCCTGTGCACTCTTTCAAAGGATCTATGCACTCCCTCAAAGGGCTTTTGCACTCCCTCAAAGGGCTTTTGCACTCCCTCAAAGGGCCTATACACTCTCTCAAAGGACCTATACACTCTCTCAAAGGGCCTATGCACTCCCTCAGAGGTCAAGTGAGCCGTTGCCAGGGGGTTGGGAAGGGATCGAAGCAATCAGGGACGTCAGCACCAGCTGAATTACTTGACTGCCAAATATGAAGATCATCTGAAGGAATAGTATATGAAACTTGAATTGCAGGTTCAATGGCTTCTCAGGTCATTACACACAGAAAATAAAAATACTATTTGTGCTTCTATAATACAATGGGAGATTTTAAATAGGTCTTTTCCGTTGTATATCTTTTTTTATTTGTGTATAACATGTATATTAACAATACTGACTCACTTTTCATTTGACACTCCATAAACCCCAGTTGCAGCTCTGCTGTTTAAAATAAATAATGCCAGATATCCTATATTTCATGTTTTATTCAGTAATCCTACACAGACGGCCATCAGGGTTAAGTAAATTGTCTGCTATTAATACATGAGTCTGTTTCCCATCAGGAAGCCGATATGCAGTCATGCTGACTTCACTTTATCTGTGATGTGAGTCATACATTGAGATGTGCTGAGAGATGTTGTCTTTACAGCCTATTACTGAAAAAGTACATGATCCTCCCACTGTGTTAATTCCCTTTTTAAAAATTGCTTGACTAGTTAACAAACCAGCCAAATAATGTATCAGATTTCCCGCTTCCTAATTTAACTTTTTTGTCGTCCCCCCCCCGCCCCCCCGCCCCCCCGCCCCCGAATTTTGTGAATATGATTTCTCATCTTTATGGGACACATGTACAGACGTTATTGCAGTGAGAGAGAGATCTCATAACCAGCTGTTAATCACATAAATGGTTTACATTGACAGAATGCTTATCCAGAGAGGGATAAGATCTGATTACATCCATGTGTTTCCTAATTGCCAGTCCACTCTGTTCACCATTATGCTCAGTTCAGTTGTCCTGCCCCTGACTGGCAGCCAACTCTAATATACTATAATGTCTGGCAGACCAAAGCATTGTGGTGACGGCAAAAGATAAGAAGGTTCTCCTAAACGGGATAAGAACACCCCTTTATTAAGCCCTTAAAGGGTCTTACACACCAAACAACCACCGGCAACGCTTACAAGTGAAGTGCAGAGTGCTTTCATGGCACAGAGTAGATCACACACACGGTGAGTAACTAGATCTTTCAAAGGGACACGTTAGCCGCAAGAAGGTCCCTTTAGCCACAAGAAGGTCCCTTTAGCCACAGTCCACAGCTGTGTTTGCCAGTCCTACATCCAGCTTCCATCTTGCTAGAAGGTCACTGCGTTGGCATTGAGGTGGAGTGTGACCATGAGCACTTCGATGTGCATCCCAGAAGGCACAGCAGCTCCAACCCTATGACGCAGGGGTCACAGATGACAGTGTAGCTTGCCAATCGCTCATACAATGAACGCTCCCAGGGTCTCCCCTTACCATCTCAACCGACTCCGCAGTTGTGCTCTCATGGCTTCCTCTGACAGCTGTCATGCTGCCACCAGAGCAGTGTAGTCCTTCTGCTCGTTGGGGGACAAGCTGAGGGGGGTGTTTGGAGCAAGTCTTTCTCCAGCACCAGCAGCACTGCCTTCTCTGCCTCGGTCCAAACGCTGTGCCATGCCACGACGCACACTTGGATGAAGTAGGGCTCCAGGGGCTAATTCCCATCGTAATCAGGAATCTTCAGGGTGGTCTTTGCCCAGATGCCTACTCTTGGTGCTGTATCTTTCCGCGGAACTGGTGCTCCTTCTTCTGTCTGGCACTAACAGTGCTTCAGGGAAGACACTCCAGATTCATTAAGTCATCCACTTGCTGATTCAAATCCCCAACCAGCAAAGCACCACTGAGATACCTTGAGCAAGGTACCGCCCCCAAGCACTGCTCCCTGGGCACTGAATTAACTGCCCCCTGCTATGTCACAATGTCACATATAAGCTAAATGCAGAGGACACATTTCATTGTTGTGCTCACGGTGGCTTGTCAAGAATGACAACTAATCAAAAAAAAAATACTTGCAATTCTACTGCTGACACCAATGCAGCAATGGTTCAAATCATTACCAAGAAATGAGCGATATTGCTTTAAGACGGAAACGCGGATGTTTCAGCACAGAAATACACATACTTTTGGCCACATCATGTATGGATTAGCTTAAATGATCCTGACATAGGACAGGTTGAAAGAGGCATCGTAACAGGGGATGGCAGTGTGGACGGGTTTAACAAAAGCTGGGAGAAGGAGTGGGTGGTATTGTCAGCGGATCACTCACGGGCTGTAATTGAAAGCTGGGCAGAACACTGAGAAAACTTCTCAGGATTGGCAATAAGGGAAGTGTGACATGAATGAGCCCAGCACCCGTCTCAGTCTTATCCTGGTCACAACCTCCATCCTCACAATACGAAATGCAATATCGCAATACCCACCTTGCAATGGGGATTGTGGATCAAATGTAAACAGTTTATCCAGGTCTCATGTTAATGGGTGGCAAATGGGTGGGGAGGGCTGGTTTGTTTCTGGTCTTTGCCAAATACTTGAGTAAATATACTGCAATGTCTAGAAAAGCCAGACAACTCAAACACATGATAATGACATCTGAATCATCATTTTGAGCCATTAAAGAGATACTGACTGTGTATGCTGTGACCAGAAGTGACCCCCCGCAGCCATAGCACCGGAGAGGTTAAATAAAGACGTTTTCAGAAAATGTTCTGCTTGGTTGCTCAGGCCAATGTTTGTACTAGCGGGTCAAGCAATAATCCAGTAGGGCACTAAACAAAAAAACACGGTTTGCGGTGCCCTTTCTGTTAACACAGAATATCCAATTATGGCAAAATGGCACAATCCTTTATTTTTGGGGGCTGATGGCAGGGAAATTGTGGCTTTTATTAATGATTCAGAAGACAAGCTTTCAAAACAGAGAGTTCCCGTTAATAGACCGCCTTTCGATTTTCGCTTTTCCTTTGAGCTAACATTCGTGAGATTGGGGAATAATTATTAAACATTTATTTGGTGACCCCTATTGATAGTTCCCATGGTGTCAGTCTCACGAAGGTCACATTTCTGTAGAAGCTCTACCAGTGTCTGCTTTGCTTGCTCAGGGGGCTTTGTGGTTTCTAACCATTGGTTTCTGGGAGCAGTTGCTGATTCTACAACTGCTTGTGAACCCATGACAAGAATGAGGACCCAAAAAGGACGACGCAAACCATTCCACAATATGGGGTCCCTGGAGCAGAATGCTTTACTGCCTACTGTTACATTATGTATGTATGGAATGACAAGGACACATGCATTCTATAATCTGAGTAGGTGATGCAGCTTGTAAACGTGAAGTAATTCTGTCAGGTAGCCATTAGCTAGACCTTTAAGTGCCTTATGTGTAAGTAGGAGAACTTTGAAGTCAGTCCTGAACTTAACAGGAAGCCAATGTAGGGAACTATGAGCAGGGGTTATGTGTCCAAACGTCCAGCTCATGGTGACAATTTGAGCTGCTGTATTTTAAACACACTGCAAGGTGTGAATTGCACTTAGTGTGGTTTGTTCTGGATGAGCATGAAGGCTGGAAGCAACTTCCAGTTTTGGATTTGCCAATAGTATTCTTTTATATTCTTTAATTTCCCTGCAGATTGTCAATATTTAACACATGTATGCGTTTATTCAGCAGGATGCTTTTAGTTTGAGTTAAGTACTCTCCTCAAGGGTAGACCAGTGTTTTTCTACCAGTTTTCACTCCTTAAAAATATGTTGGTTGCAGACCTTTGCACTTAATCACCAAATGCCACATGTGTGAATACACAAAAATGAGCTGGGAGCCAAATGGAAATCGTGGTGTCAGCATTCAGCAAAGCTTCCCTGGATCAGTTATAGCTAATATGTTCTGTGTTAAAGGCATCAGTTGAACTGCAAATTGTGGCGAAAGGAGCTATTAGTTGGCTTTTGGATTCACCCTGCACTGTTACTGACGTCGGCACGTTGAACAGAATCTAATAATAGGAAGACAGGAGATGCATTAGCGGTGTTAAAAGAAGAAAACTACATATTTCCGTTTATATTAATCGGAATGCTTAATTTTTTTTTTATTCCTAATTGAAGTACATTAGTACATTACAAGTACATTATGAAAGCAATCACTGACAAATGTTGTAGACAGATCTAATTGCTTGTTCTGAATCTTCCAGAGTTACTGTACAGCGCTGTGATGACTTTCTGGAAAAAAAAGCATTAATCAAACGTATTTTATAGCAGGTGCGATGGTTTTCAGAGGCGTGTCACAGACTCTGAAGAAACGAATCCTGTAGGCAACATAATCACAGTAAACGTTGGCTTTGATGAGACAGAATTAGATTACTATAAATGTCAGTACAACTATAACCGCTCATGAAAACAGAGAACATAACAAAGGGGTGACTCAGTAAATCGTTTAAATACATTAAGAAGATAAAAGTAAGAACTAAGACATATAATACACATCAGAAGGCAGTTGTTTGTAATGTTTCTTCAGCTTTTAAAGAATTTGAAATCTTAAATATACTGAAAAGCTTATGAACAGTTTAAAATTAGTCTCTGTGTAAAGTGTCATTACAACGTGAAAAATCAACATCAAAAGTTCAGTGACAAGATACTGGAAAGAAGTGGCATCATCATAAAACTATGCTGGAAACATGACATCCTTCCTTTCTTTCATATATTATTATTATTATTATTATTATCAATATTATTATTATTATTTCAACCATCTTTTGGAAGTGGTCATAACTCTTCCTCAGTCCTCAGCGGGAAGTCCAATTATACTCTCCTAATTCTATTCTATTCTATTCTATTCTATTCTATTCTATTCTATTCTATTCTATTCTATTCACATTAGGTCATCTACATTGAAACTATTACAAACTTAGGACAATTCCGAGGGTCAATGAGTTAGGGGTTGGTAAAATTTTGGAACATAATTGGATTGGTCTGGGTTGGGGCCTTATATAATATGCTTCCACAGGGCCCAAAATATCTAGTAGCACCCCTGCACCCATACAACTTCAAACAGTTTATCTAAAACAGGGTTACTAATATACCCATTTGTAGAACATCTGACACAGAAGTGTGAGAGGCATGCATTTGCACGTGTCCATGACCATGTTGTCATGGAAATTCATGCAGTGTTTTGGGGTTATGAGGGGCTCTGCCATGTTTTCTAAAGCATGATCTGTGAGCTCTCTATGTTTTCAGTTGTGTGGTGACGAAAACAAGAGTGTCTTGCAGCAAGTCCCGCTTGCTCCCCCATGGGTTTACCCCACGGAGCTCGAGCCCGTAGTGTTAGTTGCGCCCGGGTAGGCAGCCTCCATTTCTAGCAAGCTGAAGCACCTCTCTACCTCATGCCTGTCCCAGAGGCACGCCTTCCAGTACGCTCAGTTCCATCTCCCCAATCCCTGCAGCCCATGCCTTCGTGGGCACATGCCTGGCCCACAAAGGGACCAGGGTTTAACAGGACGTGATCCCCGGATCCCCAAGTTCCCCAAAAAAGGGACGTCGGCTTCGCCTCCCGTGGTTCCTGTGCCGGCGGTTTCTGCTCCGCCGTCTGTGGTTCCTGTGTCAGAGGTTTGCCAGACTGCCACTCATCCCTCCTTAGTGGAGATGGAGGAGGAGCACGAATGAGACCCCTCGGGAATTACCCTGACTTCCACAGTGACTCTTCCCTCACCACCACCCCAGCATGGCACATCCCGGCTGGATCCCTGCATCTCGATCTCCTGGAAAGGGAAAGGACACCTGCGCCAGGATCAGCTCACCTGCGGTCCCCCTGGCTTCGACTCGGCGGACGCCTTCAGTTCCGCCTGGGGCGCCTCATTAGGTGGCTGTGGTCCCGCCTCCGACGCCTCGTCAGTCGCCTGCAGGTCCCCCGTCTTCAGAAGCTGTACGTCCTCAGTCACCTACAACATGGCTGGTTGTGGCTACACCTTCGCCTACCGTGGGTTCTGTTCCCTCCTCCCCTCCGCCTACCGTGGGTTCTGTCCCCTTTGCCTTCCTCCTTGCTTTCTCCGTTGGTCCATCCACCTTCCCCCTCACCCCCTCCGGCTCCTCCCTCGCGCTCGCTGAGAGTCCCTCCTGGTGGTCTCGTGGTCGTCTGCTGCCCCTGTGGCTTCTGCCTCTTGGCTGCCAGGGTTCCCACCGGCTCCCCATTTCCCCCCACCCTTTGCATCCTTGCCCCCTGCCCCTCCCCTGTGTTTGCTCCCCGTCCCTCTGTGACTTTGTTCCCTACTGGTCCCTTTGTGCCTCCTGTGGGTCTGGCCCCTGGTGTTGTCCCTCTGTTGTCCCCTTTCGTATTCCTGGGTCCTGTGTTTCCGTCTTTGGTGTCTCTGTGTCTGTCTGCATTCTCCGTGGTTTGCCGCTTGTTGTCCGAGTTGTTCTCCTTGTGCCTGTTCTGTGTGTCTGTGCTGTTCCCCATGCTTCGTTGATGGTGTTTTGGCTGTTGTTTCCCCAGGTTTCCTCATGCCCCCGGTCTCGTCGTTCGCTCTTGTCCTGTCACGCCCTACTCATCTCTCGTGTGCCACGCCCCCTCATTAACATGTGGAATCCCCGTGTTTACGAGCTCTTTCTCATTTTGGTTAATTAGTCCAATGTAGAAATTCTACTTCAGTTTCACATTTCCATGTGATCAATCCAGTACTTCTAGAAATTGTACAAGTTAGGGAGTGTGGGACGAGTACAGGTTAGACAGCTGAACCAAATGACAGGGCTGTCTGGGGAATACAACAGCATCTATTCTGGTTTTATGGTGCATATTGACTCATGCATAATGTGTCCATTATCATGAGTGCAAGCTCCCTGTCTCTCAAGGTGATTGTGCGCTTCTACCTGCACCCAAAAGCTGGAGGAAACTCACACAATGATCTTCTTAAAGGGCCTCATATCATTCTTAATTTCAATGTGTTTGTCCGGCTGAATTTTGTGGGGTGGTTTCATCCAATCTGTCCTATTTTTATTCATTGCTGCATCACTGTCACGCAGAGCCCTTTGCCAAAATCGCGGCATATAGAACCTTCTCAGTGTCGCCCTCATCTCCCCCCGGGTTGTCCTGCTGCTAATGTGAGCATGTCACTTCCATGCCTACAGCTCAGAGCAAAGCCTCCACTTCTCTGCTTCTTACTCCATCAGTCTGCTGAAGCCGCTGCTGTTTATCTCTCACTTCAGATACTGCAGCTACCACCGGTCTACCTCAGCTGCCATTGACATCCTGGCTCTCTAAATAATCTATAACTTCACTTCCCCGCCACTGTCCTGCACCTCAGCCAGTGGCTGCGGCTGATGGATGCCATTGAATTTGTGCGAGTTTCTTCAGTTCCTCAGGGTCATGTCTTGCTCTGCGTGCTTCTCAAAGGGCATAGCCATCATGGGGAGTATAGTTGGGACCCCCACGGTGGAGCAGGAGCTGAAGGATGGACGAAGGATCGGCACAGATATAAAGGTATGTAAAGTATATAAAGGTCCACATGGGAGTTGACATTCGGAGACGAGATAAAATAGTAACATTTTGCTATGAAAATGACACATCCACCCATTGCATTACAAGTCTGAAGAGGAAATCTGAATAAAGAGGGGAAAATATCAAAGTATTTATGTTAGTTCTATCAAAATTAAACTAAAATTAGGACATTGATTATTACCGTCTGCAATATCATTCGATCCTGAAATGACTTCACTTAAAGTCACAGAGAATAGATTTGTGTCTAAACAACATGACATGCTCATTGAAGCGTTGGCACCGTGTTTAAATGCACAGTGATTGAATGACAAGCTGCTCTAATATCTATGAATAGAACGAAGTAAGTTCCTTGATACTGTGGCTGTTGAAGGTCTTTGGAAATTTGCAGTCAGGTGTCTTGAAGCGTCAAATGACTTCATTTAATATTGAATCCAATAGCATTTATAGCCCTCTATACATTTCTGATGCTGTGCAATAATTAAGAGTGGGTGCACAATACTTGCACCCCCCAGTGCCTGTGATGCAAATTGCCCCCCCCCCCCCATCTTCAGCCTTCTGATGATGACAGACAGGGACATTTCTGGTACTGAATAACTATTGAATGCAGCGTGGATGTAATTCGCTAGTATAGAAAGCCAGCCCACTGGAGAATCTGGAAATTTTATTACATAATTTAAAAATAATTTAAGCAATTTCTGCTGCTTGGCTAATTAGAGCAACAGTATGTCAATACCTTGAGCTTACCTCTACAGCATTGGCTAATTGGCTTAATAAATTGAGTTTCATGAATTGCATGTCATTTCTTAGTGTTACATCCGGCAGTGATTATATTTCACTGCATGCTGCGTTAAAAATTAAATATGGTTTGCCGACCTGATGCTTTCTGAGGGTCTTTACGTAGATAATATTGCAGGCCATACTTGGTGGGTCAGACTGTGTGTTGTGAGATAATTCCATTGCCTCCAACCCATCAGCTCCAAAATCGTGGTATCATTTGAAACCTGATTAACATCTATTTTACTTCAACCACATCTTCTGATGTACTGACATCCTGTTTGGGGTGTTTCCCTGGCTTGTGTGCTAAATTCTGTTTTGGATAGGCTTCAGGCTCAGCACAAGCCAGTGCTAGATAAGCAGTTATGAAGTTTGGACAGATGGATGAATAGACAATTCAGTATAAACAAAGAATTTCTTGTGTATTCGCCTTGTGCAATATGATGATAATATCGGTAGTCGATGATATCAGTAGGCTTAGGCTACAAGGCAAAATGACAGAAAGATTATAAACTACAGTATGAGTTCAGCCTTTTAGCCTACATTTCTGATGCAGTTTTTATTTTTATTGCATTGTTTTTCATTTCCTTTTATGGTACGCAATGATATGTAAGTAAATGTCATTCATAATAGTGAAAACCGCTATTGTGAATAGGGCTTACTGTCACTACCCCATCCATCAGCCTCCCTATCTTCCCCCCTTGACAACTTATTCATCCAGTGGCACATGGAGAACATGATATTTTCTAAGGTGGTACATGATGTAAAACGTTTGTGAACCACTGCTTTAGGGTTTAGGCAGCCTGTGACGTGTTTTTCATTCACTGTATAATCCAGCCTGGCAATCGATTGTTTTCCACAGAGACTAAAAAATGTTAATCAGTACCGTTAATCAGCACCACCTCAAGCTCCCCTCGTGTATAATTATCCATGCATTGTTTTGTCATGCTTTCATGTAAGTACCCTACTTGGTGCTGAGTGTGTGTGAATGTGTGGAGGGGGGGGTGGGTTATGTATATGTTAGATATCCCCACAATGTAATAAAAACATGTTGTGCAGAGCACCATTTCGGTCCCCACAAGGGGAAACTCCATCCATCCATTTTCCAAACTGCTTATCCTACTGGGTCGCGGGGGGGTCCGGAGCCTATCCCGGAAGCAATGGGCATGAGGCAGGGAACAACCCAGGATGGGGGGCCAGCCCATCACAGGGCACACTCACACACCATTCAGTCACACATGCACACCTACGGGCAATTTAGTAACTCCAATTAGCCTCAGCATGTTTTTGGACTGTGGGGGGAAACCGGAGTACCCGGAGAAAACCCCACGACGACATGGGGAGAACATGCAAACTCCGCACACATGTGACCCAGGCGGAGACTCGAACCCGGGTCCCAGAAGTGCAGTCCACTGCACCACCATGCCGCCCCCAGGAGAAACTCAATTTTATAAAAATGGGTGACTGCAATCTACAATTGTAAAAGTCTCGTATTTGGTTTGGTTATTTAGGTCAGGGCAGGATTGGGGGTGTCACTGTTGGGATTAGGGTTTTTCCCATAGAAATTAATGAATGGTACCCACAAAGATATGAACTCAAACGTGTGTGTCATATTTTTCAATTAAAATGTGTTTCTTATTTTTTGATATCCCCCAGTCATAAGTGAACTTTAGTGTTTGCAGAAAAAAATCGTTCTTCCATATTGTAATGCATGTATCTTATACACACTTGACCTATTATTTAGTCTACCTACAGAATACCAAATAACCATTTATGCAAAGGTACAAAGTACCAGCATAGAATACAGTTATAACCTCACAGCTTCGAGCCCTGAGAGTAACAACCACATTCAAACAACTAACCAAAACAAACAACTACTAAATCTATGCATAACACTACACTATACGGACAAAATTACTGAAGCAGACCTTTTAATCGCTGAATTCAGGTGTTTCATTCAGACGTCTGTTGACTCATTAACTGCAGAGTTCCACACTTCCTCTGGCATTAACCCCAGCACCAAAACTGTGCTGGGAGCTTCATAGAATGGACTTCCATGGCCGAGCGGCTGCATGCAAGCCTCACATCACTAAGCGCAATGCCAAGCGTCAGATGGAGTGATGTAAAGGAACGCTGTCACTGGATTCTGGAGCAGTTCAAATGTTTTGTGGAGTTACAAATCATGCTTCTCTGCCTGGCAGTCTGGTGGATGAGTCTGGGTTTCGTGTTTGCCAGGAAAACATTACCTGCCTGACTGCATTGTGCCGACTGTAAAATTTGGTGGCAGAGGGATAATAGAATGGCGTTGATTGTCAGGGGATGGGCTGGACCCCTTAGTTCCAGTTCACTTTGTCTCAGATAGGGGGAACCAGCAGAGAATTTTTCCTACAGTGCCGGGACTCTCAGTACTGTTTACGGCCTTCATCCCCAGCATGGCCCCATGTTATATGCATATACTGAGTGGACACTGGGATACAGCCTCCTTCCTGATCTTCAGGTGAACTCAGCTGAAGGCTATGATCCCGAGTCTATTTGACCTTAAAATCCACTTCAGGCAACACAGAAGAAACCATAGAGACAGGATAAAGACAGATTTTTAACGTGCGAGACGAAGGAGACAAGAGAATACAAGAGGGGGACAGACAGGAGAATAACTGAAGTGCCCGTGGGCAGGTTGTGTTAAGGGTACCAGGACGTACTGTGGCATAGCAGTCTCCTGGTGGGCCGTGTGTATCCAAAGTGGTCCGGTGCCTGGAAGATACCCGGCTGACTCAGCACGTCTGTGGGAGGCTTCGGAGTACATGTGGGCCGATGCATCACGCATCTTAAGAGTGTCCTGACAAGCAGAAGCGTTTCTGTGGGTGAAAGGAGGCGTCACTGATATTTGTATTCAGAGTGTATAAACCAAAGCGAATGGTGATACCAGCCCTTGGACGTGCTGTTTATGTTTGCTGCCATGCTGTGCGAATAGCAGAATATTAGTCGGGTTACCTGGGGGACTGGCGCGCCTCGGACGGGGCGGCTTCCTGCTTATGGCATGTTCAGATGAGGTGAGGCTATTCAGCCGGAGATGTACCAGCCCTGGCTGCGTTTTACGCTTGGTAGCATCGACGAGTGCAGACGTCAGACACAGAGCTCTCTGTCCCAGCTGTCTCAGAAGCAGACATGTACATTTATAAGCCTCCTTTTGATGGTAATTAGAAACACACCAGCTATGTTTGTCATTGGCTGGGTCCTTTAGCCAGTGTGACTGCTGGCTTCATCTTGTACGTGTATTTTATAATAATTTACAGGGTTGGGGAGCTTAATAAAACTGTTAAATGGCGAATGGGCTGTTTGTGGGGGTGGGAAAACAGTATGGAAATGATTTGAGGCCATATTAATTAACATTTTAAGCTCAATCAGTCTTGTTACAATCACATTTCATTTAGTGTATTTCTACAGCTCAGTGGGGAATGCAAATTATTGGCACTGATTTTTGTTGTTGTTCCAAACGGTTATTTATCTCCTCTGTAACCCATGCAATTTATGGCTATCACAAAGATAAGAAAGGTCGCCACGGTTACCCGGTGCTCTGTGGTGACCTCTGGCGTTTTGTGAACTTGGAGGTGTGACTTGATTGGCTAATTCTGTTACCTCTTGTGGATTCCTATAAATCCTGCTTTAGTGATTGGTTGATTGATTACTCTATGAGCTAGAAGATGAGACCATGTAGAAACTATGTACAATTATAAGAATATTTGGTAACGCTTTACATTAACGGCACCTTTATAATACTTTTATATTGCATTCATAAAACATTCAGTACACTTTCATAATGTTGTCATGCCCTGCTCGTCCAATCCTCCTGTGTGCCATGCCCCCTCGCTAACCTTGTGTGGAATCCTTGCGTTTACCAGCTTTTTCATGTTATTTCCAATTAGTCCTGTGTATTTCAGTCCACCTTCAAGTATGTTTTCCTAGGTCTGTCATTGAACTCTATTGAAGTGTGATTGTGTAGTGTTGCTTGTTACATGTCCCTGTTCCATTCCCCCATTAAATCTCGTGTCCTTTGTATTCCTCTCCTGCTTCGCCGGTCCATGCACCGCGATCATTCACGACAGAATGACAGACCTCAACAATTCGAAGACGCCCCTCCTCGCGAAAGATGAGTACCTCGTCCTTACTGACAAGGTACTTTACTGACTGCGGCAGCCCAAGGTGAGAGAAGATCCTATGGCTCTGGCTTTAGCTAACTGAAGCAGGGACATCCTAGAGCAGATGAAAACCTCCAGCGGCTTCGAGGAAGAGCAGCAGAAGCGATGATGTGGCAGGTGGACAGTGACAGCGGGCTACCCTACGGTCAGTCATCCGGGCTTCTAGAAGTATCCCGGAGCTCGCCAAAAGCTAAGCGAAAGAAAAAGAGGAGTCTCCAAAAGCAGGAAGACACTTCAGGGATCTTCCTGGGGGCTACCCTGATCTCCGCCTCTTCCCCTGCCAGATGTTGGGAGACACCCCTCCCGATTCTTGACTCAGCAGTTTTCACCCCTGACATCGCCACCACTGCTTCACACATGCAGGAAGCCCACTTCACCGCCGAGGATCGCAGTGCACCTGCCCGCTCTTTCGCTGCCAGCGCCTGCAGCCCGGCCCTTTTCGGGGACGCTCCTAGGCTCTTAAAGGGGCCAGGTCAGTTGAGGATGCTACCCTGCTCTGCCCTCCATGATTCCTGAGCCTCTGGTGGCTCCTGCTCTGCCAATTCCTGGTCTGCCCCCGATGGCTTCTGTTCTGCCCGTTCCTGCTCTGCCTCCGGCGGCTCCTGCTCCGGTTGTTCCTACTCCGCCTCTGGCAGCTCCTGCTCCACCCGTGTTTCCTGCTCCACCCATGATTCCTGATCCTATACCGCTGCCTCCAGTCCCCCCAGTTCTTGATCCCGAACCCTCCGGCTCCAATCCCCCCAGCTCCTGACCCTTCTCCCGCAACACCAGCTCCCATAACCCCAGTCCCTGTCCGCGAGGATGTCCCGGACTGCCCAACCACCACTCCTTTCCCCTTGGGGGAGGAGGACCTCGAATGGGACCCCTTGGGGATTTCCCTGATGTCCCCACTGGACCCCTCCAGGGAAGTGAGTCTTCCGCCACCACCAAGCAGGGCAGATCCCAGCCGGGTCCCCACCTCGCGGTCTCCTGGAAAGGGAGGGGATACCTCCGCTGGAGTCTGGTCCCTCCCACCTTGCCTCCTGGCTCGCCTTAGGTCCCCCTGGCTCCTGTTCGGCGATCGCTTCACCTGTGGCACATCGTCGGCTGGCTGCGGTTCCGTCTCCAACGCCTCATCGGTTGACTGTGAGTCCACCACCTTCGACTCGTCGGTCGCCTCCACCTGCCACGGCTTCTGCTTCCTTCTCCTCTTCATCTTCCTCCTCGCCTCCTCCACCAATCCCTCCGCCTTCCTCCTTGCCCCCTTTGGCGTTCCCTCCGGCTTTTCCCTCGCAGTTGCTGAGGGTCCCTCCGGCCCCGGGCTTATGGTCGCCTGCTGCCCCTGCAGCTACCTCTCACCCGCTGGGGTTCCCTCAGGCTCCCTGTTTCCCCCTGTCCTTTGCCATCCTGCCTTTGCCTTGTTCACTTCTGTTCCCTTCGTACCTCCCATTGGTGTTTCCCCTGTGTCTCCTTTTTTAGTGCCCCTGTGCCTGTTTGTGTTCCCCATAGTTTGTCAGTGGTTGTCTGGCTTGTTGTCCCTGTTTCTGTTCTGTGTGTCAGTCTTGTTCCCTGTGCCCTGTTGGTGTTCTTGGTTTTGTTTCCCCATGTCCTGTGTGGTTACTCCTCTTGGGGCACACCCGGAGTGCGCCTGTGGGGGGTGTTCTGTCATGCCCTGCTCATCCGATCCTCTTGTGTGCCACGCCTCCTCATTAACCTCATGTGGAATCCCCGTGTTTACCAGCTGTTTCCTGTTATTTCCAATTAGTCCTGTGTATTTCGGTGCCAGGTGTGAATGGCTCATTCATACACATGAAAGTTGCTACGTATTCAATGAAAGGAGCCAGAAATAGTGACATGAGTTAGGTTTTTCTTACTTATTTATCCAACTGAATGTTGCAACTACACCATTTCGTCATCTTCATGTAGCCAAGACTTTGGTGATCAGATATATGGGATCGAAACAATCTACCACCATTGCTTACTCTGTACTTTTATAATGTTTCTGCAAGTGTTTCAAACTGCATTTTGTAATGTCTATACTTTGATGTCAAATTACAAACTTATCATAAATCTGACATATTTACAAAGTACAGTAGGATTAAGATTTTACAGAAAAAGTACCACACTGTGTCACATAGCATGAGGCAGTTTGTGGAGACCTGAGTGACTTCTCATCTTCTGAAGTTTGCAATAGCTAACAAAAAGCTTTCAGATTGTTCAGTCTGGCAGTTCTTTCTTCTGTAATGTCATTGCTAGGGCCAACACACAGGTGCTGCCTGAGATACATGATTTCAGTTCTTGGAATGGTCCACGCTACAAGACATGAAGTCTTGTAGCACACATGCATCTTAACAGGCTTCGCAGCAGATGATTAAAGGGGCAAAACCCAGATCCAGAGGACTGCAAATGTTTATGGTAGATGTGACCACTGTCATGCCGTTGGCCAGAGCTGCCATAAATAACTGCAGCAGCTTAATCTTAGCAGCGGCTGTTAAATCAAATACCAGCTCTGTGTCCTCCAGTGCTAATAGGATGTCTCCCTCGGGAATTTTGTAATCCTATTAGTGAAATGCCTTTAAAATTAGTCCTCCTCATTCTTACACTGTACTGCTCCTGACTCAAAGCTAGTTTCAGACTTTGGAGGGGGTGAGGGGTTGGTTATTCTCTCCAGCTGGTATGCTTCATATTCACTGAGCAAGTAACGGCTCAGTAACTGCTGCACAGTCAAAACTATACCTTAGCATGCTGAAGTGCTGAATGTAGAGCTGGAGAGCTGGAGAAAGTAGGCTACATTCATAGTACGGAGGATATCATTAACAAATTGAAAAAAGTATACTTAAAAATACCACGGCAAAAATGAGCTCTCACAAGGCAGCACAGAAAAGGTTTAAAAGTGCCCCCCCCGTTCCGTATTCAGGCCTGGTAGCCATCCTTCAAAGTGTGACTGTAACATGTTTCCTGCAGGTACACAGCTGAAAATTGGTGCTTGCTCTCATGAGTATATAGTATGTTTGAGATGGTGGCATGTGTTGTGAAATGAAATGAAACAAGTATTGAATGAACTTCAATGAATAAATTGAATAAAAATAAAGCAGTCCTCTACGGGGGGGGGGGGGCGGGTGGTGGATGGAATATAAAAAAAAATGGAAAGGGAGAAAAGAGGAAAAAAGGAAAGGGGGAAGAGGAAAAAGAGAAAGAGGAAAAAAGGAAAGAAAAAAAGTACTGAATGAACAAAATGTCTGATTGAATCCAGGTACTATTGTGCCCCTCAGTGGCTTGTTGGTGGATATGCCCAAGCAGTGGGTGGCAGCCATCTACTGTTTAACTGCGAAATCTACAGTATCTACAGCAAAAATGCAGCAAATACGCAGATACGGAATAATTCCTTGTAATGTAGCTAGCTAATGTTTTATAAAAACGAATGTTAATTTAAGAACCAGAGCTTAAGTCATAAGCCTGTCGCGTGCGTACTCGCTGTCTGTTAGACTTGTCATTTTTAATGGAAATGTGGGCCAGTTCTCGCATCATGCCACTTCAGCACCAACTGGGAACCAGCTCCTTGCAATCACTGGCACAGCAACAGTAGAAAATGAATTAAGTGATGTCACCAGAGGTTACTGGGCTATACAGCGAAAAAGCAGATTAATTTTGTAACAGATGTCTGTATAATTATTCTCACCTATGTTACTCCCACTTTACTTCAGGTAGAGGGAGCAGCATCCTCTCAGTTTAGCCGTCAGCCTTCTTACAAAGTGATGATCTCCCTACAGCAGTAGTCACTTTCCTTGTCCCAGACATCAGTACACAGTAATTTAATAGTTTTTCCCAACACCCAGCCAAAGTTTGTTCTCAGAGTCCTTTGAGCCCATTAGTTCACTGTAAGTCACTGTTGTCATGGTTCCAGCCCGGGCACCAATCAGAATGGCCTAAAAGCTCTTTGCCCCGAATGCTGGCAGCCAACTTGAAGCATCATAAGCAAGTACTGTAAAATACCCTGACAGCCATCTGCACCACTCCTGCACTACTCTCACAGACTCACAGGTGTTAACCTTCCAGGACTATTTGGACCTTTGCTCTCCCCTTTATGGTCAGATTGCAGTGGATGAGAGCATCAGGTACACGAATAAATGTCATCCAGCTGCATTAATGAGTCGTGCAGCTGTACGGTCTGCCTCAGCAACAGGGAACTTCAAAAGCGGAGCTAACAAAGAGCCAATACAACAGACGGGAACTGGAATTGGGGACGTCAGCGAATGGGAAGTCTATCCTGGGATGAAAGGGAAAGACATGTGCAGACATGGGGAGATCGGTAGACACAGTCACAGAGAGAGAGGTCAGGACACACCCTCACTGAGAAGGGGAACGGGGGCAGCACACTCACAGAACCATACGGGAGGGAACCAAGGCACGTGAGGAAAGACCAAGCAGAAAAGCTCTCGGACATCTGTCCGCAATTCCTAAGTCAATAAGGAAAGAGGTCAGACGGGTTAAATAAGCAATTAAATAGGTAATTAAGCAAAACCGAAATGACAATGAGCCACAGCTCTCAGTATTCCAGTGAGGGGACCTGGCTTGTGGTGCAGGCTCTCAGTCCGGCATCACAGATGATAATAATAAATTCTATTTAGCTATAGTTTATTTTGGATCAATTTCCAACGCCTATTTTGCTTATGTCGTAATGTTTATGAGCAAAGATTCACATTGCGATATTAGATTTATTTTTCCAGTATCCTGTAGCCCTGGCAACGGTGCTTAGATGAAATGAATATTGTCATTCTGGGTTTCTGTCTTTGCCCGTATATCTGCTCTCAGCTGTAGAGCTGAAGAATTCCTTCAGGACCAAGACAGTGACACGGTCGGCCAAGATGTAAATATACCGGAATAGCATTGCTTTGTAAAACAGTGTCAAAAAACTGTATAATGTCTGGAGAGAATGACAAATTAAATGATATTCTATCCTTTAGATGTTGTAACCGTCTCTCATTTTATACTTTTTTTACGGGGAAATGTTCAAGCATATTTATTTACGTGTTACCTGCTTGATTGCAGCTGTCTGCTACCTTTTGCCTCAGATTGTCTGTCAGGTACAAGTATTACATATATGACACATCACAAGCAGTTATCATGAATCATTCTGCTGTTCAGGCTTCACAGTCCTGTTATGGTGCGGGCACTCAGAATGCCAAATGAGTGATATATCAGGACAGCCAAATCAGTGATCACTGTAGGTCGTCACAGAGCAGCTGTTCTGGTCAGAGGGCAGAGTGAGATCTGAAGTGTCCTGAAGTGGCTCATCAGAGTGTTAAAGTTGCCCCCCACCGCACTCCACACTTTGTCACTCCTATCCAGACACATTCAAGGCTTCACTGGATACTACCAGTATTCTGGCCCTTTTCCATTAGCATACAAGGGCCGTACCACAAAAAGAGGCTTGCTGCAGCGCAGTTCCAGCTCGCTTTGGTTTTCCACTGCAGAAGGGTCAGTTCAGTAAAGGCACTGGCAGGTTTAGAGAGCGACAGTGACATAAAACCAAAAAGACTCCTGTTAACTGTCCACAAGTTGTACATCATGACTTACTATGTGCAATTATTATTGTTTTTTACTATGTGCTAATTTCTGCTAGCATGTCTGTAAGATTCGCTGTGTCAAGTATCAAACACTAGCAGAATTAGCATTTGCCTTCAGAAATGCAGCAATACATTGCATTGTGTGATACTACTAATAATGAATAATATACAGATAATACACTTCGTCCTTCAGATAATTCATCAGCAGAACGCCGGTATCTCCGTGCATTTCAACCAATCAGATGATGGTCATGCAACCAGCTTGGTTTGGTCACGGTTTCGGCCCTGCGAGTAAATCAGTGCGGTTAAAGCTCAGTGGCGGCTTGCTTAATGTACAATGGAAAACCACCAGCTCACGGTCCAGTTTGGTTTTGGGGGGCAGTGGAAAAGCTCCATTAAACTGTTAAACCATTTGTAGATGATACATTTCTTCCAAATGCCCCGAATTCAATGCCATCCATTTAATGCCCCACCATGGCCCTCTTAAATACTTGGATCTAGCGTAAGTAATTCCTGGTGGGCGTCTGCCCTGCCCATAACCTACTGTAACAACTGGCCCCAATCTGCCCCCCCAGTTGAAATGCTCTAGAACCGCCACTGTTCCTCTGTGCAAAAGGAGCAACAGAAGCTGTCATTTACTATACAAGTGCATTTCATAATTAAATTAGTTCCTGTCGGTTTCATCAGCCCCTGCCTGGTCACTGACCTCATACCTTGTATTGCCTGCGCCCCACCCTGTGCCAGTCTTCCCATTTTGATCCCTTGGGGGAAAAAAAACGTTTTTTGTTCTACTTATGTATGCCCCAAAATCACTCATTTCATTTAAACTACTAACAATTTAAATGATTAAATTATCATTTAAATGACATATTTACTGAATATTGTTACAAAGCAGCGTCTCTGTATTTTCATCGCGGATCCGGGCGGGTTTTGAGGGGGGACGAGTCATAGTGCAGGTTGGAACAAAAATGGACGACCCACTGGCGGCTCACAGGACAAATAGGGATTTATTAAACAGAACAGAAAACACTAAAGTACGCTACGAAAAACCAAAAGGACCACAAGGGGTCAAAAAAAACTAAAAGTGGATAAACAAAGACTAAATTTACAAAGGGGGAATCAGGCAAATAGGGAACAAACCATCACAAACATAAAACAATGAACCACTGAGGGACAGAACTCAGGCAGGGACTTAAATACTAAAACTGAACTGGGTAAACGAGGCAGCAGGAGAGAGACAGACAATTAACCAATAGGGGAAGGTGCAGGACAATCAGAAAAACACACAAGGGCAGGCACAAGAATGGGCAAAAGGTGGAACTAATCAATTTAGGGAACTGGGAGGGGAAAACCTAAGACTGACAGAAAGGGGAAAACAGAATCTACACTAGGGGACCAGGCATGTAAAAACAAGCACAAAACATGAAACCAAAACCAAATACAAATCACAAGACAAAGGAACAAGAAAACTCATACAGTGAAACACTAGGGAACAAAATCTACAAAACTAAAAAACAGAGGAGGCGGGATTCAAACATAAGACAGAAGGATCAGATAACCACATGCTCAACAAATTAAGCCATGTGGCTGATAGGGAGCAGAGGAAGCACTACAGACTGACAACAGGGGAAGACAGGAAAGACTGACAACATGTGGGACGGGCTGACCAGCGACACCTGCTGGCCAAACGGGGAAGGGACACAGGGTGAACAATTGGGGCTGAACCCTGACAATTTTCTTATCATCCATAAGTTCAACTTAATCAGTGAATACTTGTGGGTAGGTACATATTTCTAGAAACCATTTGGTGCCGTAGTAATTTAGTCTATATGTTTATTTTCATTTAATTTAATTGAATTGAATTATACTTGACATTTTTCTTGCAGTAGTGGATCAAACTTCATTTTGTGAGCAAGTTATATGTTACCAATGTTATCTGACGTGAGTGTATTAATAATTTACTGCTTGACAGCTGTATTCACTACATGGAGAGCTGCTCATTATATAGCTAACAGATAACTCAGCGAACTCTCTCCAGATACCGGTGCTAAAAAGTGAACTGTTGCTCATTTAGATTGGAACACGACGCGGCCATGAATTCAAAGTATCGTGCTTGGTGAGATAAAAAAAAAAGGCAGCAAATTGGTGTTAGTTTATAAATGAAACATCACACAGTATTTTCTCTTTTAATGTCACTTCCTTCTCTATCATTAGCTTGAGCTCCATAATGTCACGACTCTCCGAGGCATCGGCCGGGGAAATAAGCGCAGGAGACCGGGAGTCGGGTAAACGTGGGATTTAATGCGGATCTCACACAGGAAAACAGACAATAACATGCCATTAATGACCGGACTGGGGAAACATACTCTAACGCAGACTTAAATACACAGGACTAATGAAAACAACTCAAAACAGCTGGTGACAGGGGGATTCCACACGTGGTTAACGAGGGGGCGTGGCACACGGGAGGATCAGAGGAGCGGGACGTGACACATAAGTTGTCCTCACAGGTCACTGATTGGTCTCTCTGAATCTGTCTGTCTACCACCCAGTCCCTCACATGCTGTGTGGAAAGGAAACATCCACTATAAGGACAGAATTATAGAGACACCCCCTCTTAATCACTGAATTCAGGTGTTTCATCTAGACTCATTGCCAGGTATATAAAATTTAGCCATGCACTCAGGTTTACAAACGATTCTAAAATATCGCGTTGTTCCGAAGAGCTCAGTGGATTCAAGCAGGGTATTGTCATAGCATGTCACCTTTGCAAAAAATCAGTTTGTGAAACTTCTTCCCTGCTAGATATTCCGTTCTCAGGTGTAAGTTGTAATATAGTAAAGTGGAACGACAGAAACTCAGCCATGAAGTTGCTGACCGGTAAAGTAACATTAGAGGGGTAGCTGAGAAACTTAGTGCGTAGCGTAAAGTGCGTAGAAGTCACCAACGCTCTGTTAACTCAATAGCTGCAGAGTTCCAAACTTCCTCCGGGCATTAACCCCAGCACAAGCGGGAGCTTCATAGAATGGACTTCCATGGCCGTGCAGCTGCATGCAAGCCCTTACCAAGTGCAGTGCCAAGCATCAGATGGAGTGGCATAAAGCATGCCACCACTGGACTCTGGAGCAGTGAAAACACGTTCTGTGGAGTGAAGAATCACACTGATATGTGTGATGGACTAGTCTTGGTTTGGGTTAAGTTTAACAAAGTAATAATAATAATAAATAAAGCTATTCCAGTAAGACAAAACCAACAAGGAAGCTGCAGCTGACATTGCTTGGACCCCTAATAATAGGACCTTTCTGTAAACAGGCTCTGAAACAAGTTCTTTTCTTGCACGGTGAATGTAACTTTTTCCTTGGCTTTCAGGTGTTTGTTTGTGGGCTTCTGATTGGTGAGAATGACTGTCACACAAGGAGCACGGCACATCTGATTGGTGAGAATGACTGTCACAAGGAGCACGGCACATCTGATTGGTGAGAATTGTCCCCCTTGGTGTCCTTGCCTGAGATATGTCCTGCTCATGGTTTCCCTGCTGACTGTGGTCTCGTTCTGGTCTAGTTGGTGCCCCTGATATCTGGAGTTTGGTCCTATGTCCTAAGATGGTGCCTGTCTGGTGTTCTACCTTGTCCCGTTCCTGTCCTGTCACCTTTGTCCCTACGGTCCGAGTGTCCTGTCATGTCCTGTACTGTCTGATATCCTGACTTCTGTGTGTTCCTTCCTGTTCGGTCACTGGGTCTCCTCCTTGGCTCATTCTTCATGCCTGGAGGGGACTTGTTGGAGGGGCAGGGCACTACAGTACTGTACCAACCCTCCCTTTTGATGGACCTTTCAGTCACTCATTAACCGGCAGTTCCTTGAAACAAAGAAACAAATAGTCCGAGAAATGCTACTGAACTTAAATAGATAGGTTCAGTAACATATCCGAAGTTCCACCTTATTTTAAAGCTATGAGGCACAGCAGTTTCATGGTGCTGGTCACTCGCAGCTGGGATGGTGACGACTCAGCAGAGGGGCAGCACCAGGAATGACTTATAAATCTTAGGATACGAAGCCAGGAATGGAAATAAACAGACTAAATCTACAATTAAACACAGATTTATTTGCAGTTTTCAAGGCAAACTGGACGTGTCGTGAGAAAAAGTGAACAAACGTCATGAGTGCTGAACTAATCGAGATAAGATTTATATCGATTCTTCTCAAGGGTCAGTGCTTTCAAAATAATGTATTTGACGGGGGGGAGACATCTCCAAAATGCTTATAATGCCAAGGGAAACCCACATTGGCGTATCTGTGAGCACGGGTTTGTTTATAATTCAAGTTTGTTTATCCACGTAAGACAAACTTTTAGAAATCAGTTTGTTTGGTTAGAATCTCACTGTCAGGACTTGAATTAGAGGATGTTTGGGCATTTGTTGTGAGGATGTTTTAAGCATTTTATTTCAGGAAGGTCCAATGGCTTGTGCTGTTTTCAAATATGGGGCACAAGGTAAAGGGTTTACAGCATCATGGCAGATTCTGTAAAAAAACAACCAAAACCTGCCATAAGTACACCTGAAGGCATTGAGACTCCATTGACTTCCACAAAAACACGTTCCTTCCATAGAGTGAATGGAAATGACAATTGTTTGTTTGATGTTGGTGGGTTTGAATCCCAGCCCCCCCTACATGAGGTGTTTGCATGTTCGTGTCGGGTTCCTCCTCTGCGTTACGGCTTTTCCTCCTGTCGTTAAAATATGTGTCATCTCTGCATTGTTCTTTTCTTCGTGATGTCCAGTGGCATGTTCCCTGTGCCGTCTGGGACAGGCTTAAGTCCCACAGCACCTCTCGCTGGATGATGCTGATATATAAAGGACATTTGTTTCCTGGTAATGTTTTATAGATTGGCCAGATATTAATCAGTGTCTAACGGCTGGGACCTTTGGATTCTCTGTAAGCTGGCTGTGTGCTTTGTAAATGAAGTGTTCATCTGCGTTTATTTGCATACAGAAATGTTCATTTGCATTTCTTCTGCTCCATATTTGTTTCTCATCCTAATCGCCCGTGAGACGCCTGAGGCATTTTAAGCACAGAGGGGTTATTGTTACATACTTCTGTTGGCGTGTGCCAGCAGGTTAGCATTTGCTGGGGCCCTGGTCTCACCACCCTCAGCAGTATCTGCCAGCTTCACGCACCAAAATCCGTCAAGGTGGGACCTGAATTAATCTGTGATGGAACTCTAAGGTAATATGAATCGTCACCCCTTCTAGTAACATCTCCTACATCAACCTAATCTAACAGCAGGGTATTCAAAATAGCAGTTCATTCCTACCCCTGTATGAAACTAGGAGTTACTTTTCTAGATGGTGGTATTTGACGTGTCTATGTGTAATGGAAGCGGAAATGACATAAGAGGTACGGGGGGATAGAAATGGGAAAGAAGAAAAGGGGAGCAAACATAAATCAAGAAAATTAACCAGTGAGGTAAGAGAGAGGGGGATGGGTGACCATGGTTATGATAATGTCCACCAGGGCACCACCCTACCCACTATACCCCCCCCCCACCTCAGGCAGACCTACATAATGCACATCCTGCTATCCCTATTCTTGGGTGATTTTTTTGGTTTCCTCCATGCATGTATGTATATCTATATAGTGGGAATACTAACCTAGTGGGTAATGCTTTACATTAAATGCACCTGCATTCATAGAACATTCATAAGCTCCATGTAAGGATACTTTTACATCGTACTCATATTTACCTGCTGCTTATGAATGTTCTATGAATGTATTATGATGGCGCACTGAACGTTCTATGAATACATAATAGATGTATTATGAAAGGGTAGTTAATGTAAGGTATTACCGTGAAGTGTTTTACAGTAAAGGAAGCAGGACATGCTGGCGGGCTACCAGAGGTTCACAATCCTTGAGTAATACCATCGTTGAGTAATGCCCCTGTACAGTGTGAAACTTTGTGAGATCAGTCCATCCACAGTGGCAGTGACCTTAGGTGAGGTGTACAGAATTCTAATCCAATATATGAATCATTCCCCAAAGCCAAAGAGTGTTGAAAATTTACATTTTCAGATAATTCTATCAGAAATATTCTTTGCATGCAATGAAACAATGACTGATTCTAATTGTTGATGTGTTGATATGTGTATTAAATTATACAGTCTTTGTGTAGAGTAAGATGAATATCTAATGATTTCTAATGAAACCGATCTGATCTGGGTGGATTACCAACAGGATAACTTTTCCAAGCCTGTTTGCTGTTCGTTGCTGGTGGTTCTAATGAGTTTATGCTGACCTCAACAATGGCCTGGTGGACATGGAGAATGATTTCTTTTTAGTGGACAAAAGATATTGATTTAAAGCATATATTCATGTCAGAGAATGTAGTTTCCTGGAAGAATATTGCATACATCTGGCTCCAGTGAATGAGAAAAACAGGAGTAGGTGTGACGCAGCTTCTTCCCGCTTTTGTAATCTCTTCAGCCCTTCTGTGGATGTGTGTCCCCCAACTCCCAGGTACACCATCCCATCTCTGCAGCAGTCTGACGTGGGGTCTTACCAGTGTGTGGTGAGGAACCGGATGGGGACGCTCATGCAGAGGAGAGCGGAAATCCAATTAGCATGTGAGTGAAGCAGCGCCCCCGTGTGGGTAGGAGGAGGCCTTACGGCCACCTGAACGTCGCCTTGCTGTTAACGTCACCGTGCCACTTTCTCTGGTGACATTTAGAGAGACGGTTCTCTATAGGGCCCCTGCCTGCTTTAAAAGCAGATGCACCCTTTTCAGGGAGGGTTCAGAAACCAGCACGTCAGGCCTGCCACTGTCATTTTTGCCCTTTTTACAAACGTGTCTGCTTTTTAAAATGCTTTGAAAACCATGTGAAATAGCAAAGCTTTTTCTTTAGCTTGGTGTTATTTTCTTTTTTTCACTTTGCCTATTTCATAACTGTCAAAACGTGTGCTTTGTCACCCGTGGCTTTTCAGACCGCTGCCTGACTTCCTCCTTCTCTTCTTCTTCAGACATGAGGAACTTTGTGGAGACGGAGCAGCGAAAGACGGTGACCCTGGGCCGGGCAGCTGTCATCAGCCCACCTGCCATCAGCTGTTTTCCGAGGCCTCAGGTCACTTGGTTCAGGGACGGCTACAAGATTATCCCCGGCGACCATGTGTGAGTAGGATGCGACGGTCCTGCGGGAGAAAGGTGGGCTGTGGAGATGACCCCCTTCAGCCCCCATAACTTGCAGACCTAGCACAGACCTGCCACACACCCTCTGTAGCTGTAAACCTGTAATTACATTGGGTCCCTCTGCTTCCTTGGGATGTGGGGAATGGGGAACAGGAAGGGGGCGTTCAAACTACAATTTTCACCTCACTCGTGTTCAGATTACTTCCATAAGCGTTGGCACTATACATGGTGAGCTTGAGGTGGGGGTTAGGTAGTGAGTAGGGATGTAACGATACACTCAACTCATGATTCGATAAGATTTTCTCACGATTTTTTTAACCCTCTGGGGCAAGTGCATCGTCGATAACACACCGTACTTTTCGCATCTATTTCAGTTTATATCTCGCTGAAATCTTCATGTAGAATCATGAAAAAAACACTGACTAAATCCGTAATCTGTCTTATTTTCAAAACATGCATTGTTGGAAGTGTTAAAGTTTTTAAAATTAGGTTAAATCGGCAAAAAAGTAAACCATGCCATCTTACTTTGTTTTACCTGCATCGGGGGCGTGCAGTGCTGCCCTCACCTGAAGATCGCCATTCACGTTCTAAATGTATGGCTGAGTTGGAGAGAACTTTGTCTAGGATGATCAGTATGAGACATTGAGAGAGTTGAGTCTTATATAAATGAGACTTATCTAATATAATTGAGAGTGAGCTCTGCCCAGTATGAGCAACACTGGAGGGGCATGATCTCCCATGTTAGAAATCAGACTGTTTCAATGTGAATAGACCAACAAACCTTCATGCCTTCTGTTTACTCTATAAAGATCCATCCTTCTTCTAACTGCTCCTCCTGTTCAGGGTCATTGGCCCTGGCAACATTGGGCACTCGGCTGGAGTACAGGCTGGATGGGATGCCAGTCCATTGAGGTGCGCATACATGCACACATTGACACATAGTCATGCAGTACAGGCAGTTAGCCTAACCGCGTGTCTTTGGACAGGAATACCTAGAAGAAGTGCTAATGACACGGTGAGAGCTTGCAAACTCCGCACCTTGGAGGTGTGAGGCAGTGCTACACACTGAGGGACCATGGAATCCTTCTACAAAGACCCATAAAGGTCCTTTACAGAAGCATTTGAGTGTAAAATATAAGTAGCACTGCAAAGAAAATGAGACCACATTTTTGTATAACTCCACATCCAGAGTTTGCTTTAGCTGTGAAGTCAAAACAAATATGATTAGATTTTCGCTACACATAACAGGATTGAAATGAAGCATTGTACCCATCTGTTTTATACTATCTGTGTGGCATATATGGCAGCAAATGTATCTTAAACACCAGGGCAGAAGTTAAATCTGGAACTGCGCTCAAGACACAGGTGGTGCAGTGGCTGGAGACATGGGCTTGTAGCCTGTAGGTTGCCGTTCCAAGGTTTAATGTCACACTGATATACCTCCCAGTATTTTTTATTCCGCTAAAGCAGGGAAGTAGTGTTGTTTGTGTTTTGACACGGCTTCTCTCCTTCCCAACGGGAGACATTCAAGTCACACTCATTCCTGAATGAAATTCCTGATTTATGGCCATCCCAGGATGCCAGCTGGCCACATCCAGCCATCTCGGTCCCTCGCCCCCCCACTCCAAGCAGAGTCCTGTTTCAAGCATTCACTGTCCTGACTGAAGGTGCGGGTGACTAATCAATCGAGCACTCGCCATTACAGCCTCCCCTCCCCCACATCATTTGGCGAACTCTCCAGCTGTACTGAGACAGGCGGTTAAGGGTCTTTAACATGGAAAGGAATAGAGAGATTTAAGTGGCTTCTGCTTTGCTGTGTGTGTCTGATTGCACTTTTCTCAGTACCATATATGACCCCACACAGAATCAAGCATAGTGGAAGATGGGGTCCTCTTTCAGATGTGTTTTCTCAATAGGAGTCACTTCCCATTACAGTATAGGGCTCTGAGGCTTAATATCATGCTGGTGCTGTTTTTCACGGCCTGCTGATCAGCAGCCCCATCAAACCCTGCTTTAAGATTCTCCCTCTGCCTCTATACCCCCCAGCTCAGGCCCCAACCTGCACAGACCCAGAGCTCCATCACACACCTTTGCATCGCCTCATTTAAGTCAGCTTTGCCCTGGAAATGCAATATAAGCTAACATAACATACCTATGATGTGAAAAATGTTATCGGTAGTAATACTATGGCCTCTGATTTAATAATCATTTATCAAATTAATATTAATTTTGAAAGGATTCTAATTAATTTGGAGATTTTGGTCCATCCCTCCATTCCCATAACAGTGCTTTTCCAGTGCAGTCTTGCTGAGCCTGGACCCTCTCCCTGATTTACACAGGGCACCAGACATGGGCTACCACGGGGGAGGGGGGATGCCAGTCCATCACAGGGCACACACTCACAATCACACTCTGTGTGAAACTTTCATTAGCCTGTCTGCATGCTTTTGGACTGTGGGAGGTAGCCAGGGAACCCAGGGTAAATGTGCACAACATCCAGCCTCCTCACACAAGCTCAGAGGAGATGGGGTTTGAACCCCCAGGAGGTATAAAGCAGAAGTTCTGCCCACTGAGCCACCCTGATGCTAATGCATACGAGAGCCTTTTAACTGAAACATCAACTGTAATTCAACCTTCCAATCAAACCTTTTAAATGGACATTTAAAATAAAGCTTTTAATCAAATCCAACTAAGCCATCCATTTGACCCTTCTGACTAAACCTTACAACTCACTGCTCCTTCTAACCTATCTGATATTGATTATTTTAATGGTACCTCAAGCTCAAAATAGAGCTGCTCCAACATTAGCAGTGGTCACTGCAATTCCTTCTGCTGCCAGTTATTGCTCCTCCCTGCAAAAAGAGGTTTTTAACAAATCAAACTCAAAAGGGAAAAACCAGAAAACAAAGGCCCCACGAGGACTACAGTGTCTATCTGAGAAGGGTGATTGAACAAGGAGCTTCTACAGCGAAAACAAGGCAAAAGAGACACATCAGAACCGGAAGATAAGCACACAACAAAACAGCATCCAACACAGACACACTCAGTGACCAACTAAAGACTAAAACATGGGCAAGCATTTAAATACATGCATGATGAGGTCCAGCAAGAGACAGGTGTGGGCAGTTAAGCAGTAAAGACTCGGAACACTGGACAGGTGAGGGCGGCCTCAAACCCACGGAAGCATGTATGGCACAGCTGCTGGTTAGCCCATTAAGCCATGTAGCAGCCAGGGGAGCAGGAGAACATATTAGGAGCAAAGAAGAAACAGGATGACCAGTGACACCTGCTGCCAAAATGGGGAACTGACATACAGAAGGAGGCAGGAGAAGGACCAGGCTTGACAAACAAGCCAGTTTGCTTTATATCAAATATGTTTGCTGTTGCATCCTGTGTTCCTGCAGACGACATAATGTAGTCTTAAGATCCCTAAAACTGCTGCTCAGTCCCTGTGCAGGATACTGTGCCTGATGTATAACATGACCTGTAATAAGCTACAGTAGAGTGCAACATGATAACCCTTAGCCATTTTTGTAATGGTCCAGACTGGTCACTTTGTAGCCTTTGATGTATTTTAATCTCATCTGCTTTGCTCCGACATTAAGGATACACAGTGTTCGGTTTGTACTGACTGCCTATGAAGCTGTGACGTCAGTAAATGCAGGTGGCCGTCGTTGCAGAATAAAGGTTTTGTGGGTCCAAGATCCGCACAAAGTGGAGCATTTCGGGGGATGGTGGGGAATTTTCAGGTCAGAAGCAGCCACGTCTGTTTTGCTACTGCTTTCAGTCCTAAACTCCCTGCCTGCTCCCCTCCCTGTGTTTTACTTGCTGTTCTGTCTGGTCTAACGTGAGCCCAGTGAATTCCGTGTGTCACTGACTCCTGTCCTTTTTATGCAGTGTGTGCATGTTCACCTGCAGAGGGCAGTGGTAAGCACAACATAATCCACATCTGGCTGAGTGTGTCTTTGAGGGTAGCATCTTTCCAGCATGATTTCCAGGCCTCTGGGAGCCCGTGATTAAAACCCTTTTCTCCGTTCTCTCTGCTCATTTTCGATGTCAGGCACCGGCCAGCATGCCCACTCTACTGCTCCAGGCCTGCTGCCCTGGCTTTCTGTTTCGGGCTGCATCCACAGGGGATCTTTCCAGGGCATGATGTCTCACCTGAGCTGTGCATCGCCTTACTACATTTGGCGTAGGAAGTTAGCTGCTCATCAGCTGCAGCATGATAATTACGTTGCCTTCATATTTACTGTTTTGCAGTAAGGGGTAATTAACACCACACTCATATCACACACTAAATGGGGATTATAATCATTTAAGCATACGCTTTCCTGGAGGTTTGGGGAAAATTGCACAGTGTGTTTAACATAATCATAAATTGTTGCTGACGAAGGCACAGCAAAACATAAAAAGGCCCCAGCCCCTTACTTTGGAGTTTATGGCATGGATTAAATTAATGGTAGATTCACGGGGACTTGCACCACATGAAGGACATCAAGCCGAAAAACTGCACTCGCCTACAGCTGGACATCTGGCCACCGTAGTTACAAGCATCCATGACTTAGCTGCATGATTGTTAACGTTACTTGACCCTTGCAGAACAAGTAAAAAATAACTAAACTTTTTTTCATTTTCCTCTATCTCTCTTTTTTTCCTTCCTTTTTCTTTGATTCTATTACACCACAAATGTAGTGCAAATTAACCATTTAGCTAAACTAATCACAGTGCTCTATTTATCTGTATGTGATGTCAGTTTAACAACATAGCGCTGTGGGATCATCACAGATAGGTTCACCATATGTCTTCCCACTTTTTGGGCCCCTGTCAGGGCGTCCGGGCTGTTTTTCTGGGTTTAGCGCTGCAACCTGTATGATCCAATATTACAAGTTACAGTGCAGTACCAAGTGAAGGAAAAAACACTAATTTTCAATATACGGCAGCCACTCAGTATCATCACACAGCGTTTGCAGGCTCTTGCACACATTTACTTTAAAATTTAAGCGATATGCACATGAAAGAGGAGAGGGAGACCCCGGTACACAACTGAGCAAGAGGATAAATATATTAGAGTGTGTAGTTAGAGAAAGAAACCCCTCATAGGTCTTCAAATGGCAGCTTCATTAAATAGTACCTGCAAAACACCAGCCTCAACGCCAACGGTGAAGGGACATCTCCAGGATGCTGACCTTCTAGGGAGGAAAAGCTGCATTTCAGAAATAAACTGAGATGGGCAAGTGAACACAAAGGAAGATTGGAAAAAAAGTGCCTTGGATAGATGAATCCAATTTTGAGGTGTTCGGATCACAAGGAAGGAATTGTGTGAGATGTGGATCGAGTGAAAAGATGCTGGAGGAAGACTTGATGACATCTGTCAAGTGAGGTGGAGGCAATGTGATGTCTGGGGCTGCTTTGGTGATGGTAAACTGGGAGATCTGTACAGGCTAAAAGGGATCTTCAAGAAGGAAGGCTATCAGATAGATAGATAGATAGATAGATAGATAGATAGATAGATAGATAGATAGATAGATAGATAGATAGATAGAAAGAAAGAAAGAAAGAAAGAAAGAAAGAAAGAAAGAAAGAAAGAAAGAAAGAAAGAAAGAAAGAAAGAACTTTATTGATCCCACTGTGAGGAAATTTGTGTGTTATCACAGCTCCAGACAGGTAGCAAGAAGAGTTTCAAGAGTAGAGAATATAAAAAAATACAGAATAAGAGTACAAAGTAAAAATAATATAAAATAAGATAAGACACTAATACAATAGTAGTGCCTATGTACACCCATACACAGTATGAAATATGGGTAGTGGGTTGTGGAAAAGTGCAAGTAATAATAAATATCAACTACTATACCTGCAATTTACTATTCAGATAGTGCTGGGTAATTGGCATGTACATATATATACCTCCGTGCAATGCACATGCATCCATACATACATACATCCATACATTATATACAGATATACCTCTACATATACGTAAACTGTAGATGCAGAACCATATACATACACATATACATGCACATGCCCATACCTCTATAAGGTGCGTTATGTATGAAGTAGTAAGTAATGGTGACCTTAAGGTAGCATGTAACTGACTCATGACATCATGATGTGTTATAAAGTCTAACTGCTGTCGGGATGAATGATCTGCGAAAGCGCTCCTTCCTGCAGCGAGGGTGTATCAGTCTCTGACTGAAGGAGCTGCTCAGCGCACTCACAGTCTCATGCAGGGGGTGATGAGGGTTGTTCATGATGGATGTCAGCTTCACTAACATCCTCCTCTCACCCACCACCTCCACAGTCTCCACAGGGCATCCCAGCACAGAGCTTGACCTCCGCACCAGTTTGTCAGTTCTGCTTCTGTCCCTTCCGTGCATCCGCTCCCCCAGCAGACCACTGCATAGAAGAGGGCGGATGCCACCACAGAATCTTAGAATGTCCTTAACAGGGTCCTGCTGACTCCGAAGGACCTCAGTCTCCTCAACAGGTAGAGTCGACTCTGGCCCTTCTTATACAGGACGTCAGTATTTGTAGTCCAGTCCAGTTTATTGTTGAGGTCACTCCATTTTGCAACGCCATGCCAAACCCTGTGGACGGCACTTCATTGGAGGCAATTTTGTCCTGCAGCAGGACAATAATACAAACACAGCTCCAAACTATGCAAGAATTATCCAGGGAAGAAGCAGTCAGCTGACATCTGGTTTTACATTTTCCAGGAATTGTTCAAGTTGAGTCATCATTCAGCGTGTCGTGGATTATCAGAGGGACTCTGGCCGTCTGGTCAATGCCGCTCAGCCGCAGGGCAGGATCTGTGCCCTCCACAATGATTTATTTCATTTAAGGTGGCCTGCTCTCTGAAGAGGGTGAGTTAGGTGAATGTCAGACACTGCCTGAGTAAGCCTTTGAATGTCAAGTGAACTCCAACATAGCACTGGCACTGGTGAGGATTCCCGCTGTGATCAGATCCTGTACAGAGCTATTTATCTATCCACAATGATCTGTAATCCGCATTCTTGACTAATCAATAAGAGGCCTGTAAAACGAGGGGTATTGACAGCCAGGTCCAGCAATGCGGGAATTGCAGGGCTGGTGTATTTAGCTGCTGGGCTGGACCAGATATCTGTGCTTTTGGGTGAAGCATCAGTCAGTAGGCTTTCTGGATATTTCTGCTGCTGCTGTTCTTTAGGAAGCATTTTTGACAAGAAGTTTTATCTGTCTGGAATGTACAGATAAGTGAGTTTTTTTCTTTTTTTAAAATAATGGCTTCCTGACACTGATGAGTGTGACAGTTGCTGATGTACAGTAGGAAACGAAGGTGCTTTAGTGCTGAACGCTGGAGTGGAATGAGCTGGATTCTCGCTGTTCAGGCCACAAGTTCACGTTGGTGGGAAGGTAGCCTGAGGTGCTGAAGCATCTGGATTTCAGGGCAATCTTCTGTGGTGCAGCAGTGAGCTCCTGGACTGTCTGCCTGACCAATGGCTGTGCATGTGGCTTAAAAAGAGATTTTCTGGGCACATTTTACCATCATAATGCATTATCAATACCTTCATAATGCATTATAATACATTCATCATTCATTATAACACTACTAAATCTATAAAAGGGCATAACACATTATACCCATGTTTATTACACATTATGAATGCTTTAAGCTTTTATGCACTATAGATACCTTCATAATATAAGCCATTATAATGCTTTATGGAGGTATTTATAGCACAGTATAGATGAGAGCTTCATAGAGCATTCATAATGCATAAGAAACAGCTATAATGTTATGCCTTTTTATAAATAGTTCAGCTGGACAAAAGACAAGTTTGGAGCTACAGCAGAGACTAATAAACACTTGTGAGAGTTTCTGTACTGGCACGTATCCTGTATAAAAAAGTAGAAACGTAGAAACGGACATAACATTCAGACCATGAGGCTTTGTATGTAGTGCTTTAAAGATGGGTAAGAATCACTGTGATGTTTCAAAATAAGGGAGATCCTCACCAGTGAGCTGCATATTAAAGTGTGATTCTGCATGCATTACACTGACCCAGCTCAAAAATGCTGTTATTGTTTATATTATTCTGCGCTCCATAGGTATCGAAGGCTGTGTATGTAGCTACACAGACATGCTTTAGCCCTTCTGGGTCCTGAGTGTCACGAACAGTGAAATAAGCAAGAAAACAGCTGGCTGCACTTTTTAACATCTGGACTCAGTAAGTGTCTGACCTAAAAGTCTGACAACAGCACTGATTCACTGAAGATGGACAGACTCCACACGCCATAAAACCAGTAATTAGCCCTATATCGTCGGAAGGACTGTCAGATCCAGAGGTTGCTGGTTCTGGCTTCCTTAGAGCTGGCAAAAAAGAAAGTAGAGCGAGTCAAATGTAGTGTTTTGTCTTTGGGGGGATGTGTGAAAGTCAGGCAACTGGGCGCAGGTCAGTCTGTCTGCTCTCCTTGGGGTGAACATCCGTAGGACCCATTGTGATTTGCTGTTTATGAAAATATCAGCTATTAGGTTGTATAGAGTTGAAAAAAATGGCTGCAAACAACCCCAAGGGATACTGGACCTGTGTGTAACCTCTTAGAGTCAATGGAGGTGTAATGCTCTGTGTTATCAATGCGAATACACCTCAACGCCACCACACACACCACCTGCTGGCCTCATTCACTGACTTTCATTCCAACAGAAGGATCACCTGTGATCTTTACAAACTGGCTTTTGCTGCATCGCTGATGGAGACAGACAGGCTGCGTTCTCCTTCATGCTGTGTTTCTTTATGCGTTAAAATGCAATCAAGGTAGATCAATCACCTGCATCTTGTAGCTGCTTTCCAAGACACCTTGAGAAGCAGGTTCTCAGATTAATGTATGACAGTGAGTTCACTTTATATCCATTATTAATCACTGTGTTGCTGCACAGATTTGTGCATTTCCCCTTTTTTTTTAACTGAGCTCCGCACATCGTTATCCATCCCGTTTTCTGTTTGTCAGGCACATAATGGATGGATGGAAGTCCCTTCCAAGCCTGGCCACTTGTAAATGTTTCAGGGTATTTCATTAAAATTAAGTTTAAAATTGCATGTGCATGTAATAGCAGCTTTTGTGTTTCCACTGTAACTTAACTTGTTTTACCAAGGGTTGGCCTCACAGTCGTATTTAATTGGTAAACTGCCCCCCAGGTGCGACACAGTGGCAGCATCCGTGGTACCAGCCTGACTTCAGGTATCCTCACCCCATGGGGAGTGCAGTATGGTGGGAGAGGTGGGTGATGCTGCAGGCTGTCTGGAGGTGAATATGATTTAAAACTAAATAAAACTAAAGACTCGCTTGTAGGCTGGGAAAAAAAACTTTTTATTTCAAGAGAATATACCAAAACAAATAAAATACAAACAAACTTTGGACTGTATGAAAGATTCTTCCTGATTTTCCCATAAACACATGAACTACTGTAGTTGAGGTTCTTCTCCCTTCACAAAGGAGAGTTTGCTTTTGCACGCAACAGTTTACAATACTCACAAATTAAACTTTCCATTGTTGGCTGCATAAAACATGGGCAAATACAACAAAATTAGTTACTGGCATAGTTATTCTTAAGGACTCACTGCTAATTAACTTTGTCATAAAAGGCAATGACCTGTTCAGATATATCATTTTTAAAACCGGTAAACATATTACGCTTAATCAAGATCTTTTAAATAAACCAAATAAACATCCACGTAGGAACATAGAACATATGGACGTCTCAATTTTATTCCCCTAAAGGCTGGAAGAGCCAGGAACCATATTTCAGTTTCCCAAACACATACAAAAAAAAGCTTCCTTTAGTGACCTTATCTTCACAGCTAAATAAATACATGGTAAAAGTGGTAAAAACCCATTTAACTTCATCCTTCATAACTTCATATCTATTTTAGTAGGCAAAACCTTTTCTGATACTTGTTCCAGGATTTTGTTTAATGGGCTTGAGACAGATGGAGCTGAAATGTCTGTGGGAGGGAAAGTCGTGGCTGTTTTTTAGTGAAATTCCACAATTTAGCAAAAATTGCCACTGGTGTTTCGGTCCACTGCCTTCTGCGAGAGGAGCTTGCTGCTTATGGATGGCGGACATTCTCCCAAATTAGCACAATTCCTGTTATTGTTCTGCTTTATTTTAAACAAAAAAATCTGAGTTTCATTCAGCTGTAGGTCCAAATGATACAATGTGTGAGGATTCTTCCTCCCCTGCCTGGCAAGTGGAGGAGTTAGTGAAGGAGTAACTGAAGTGGTTAGTGGAGGAGTTAGTGAAGGAGTTACTGAAGTGGTTAGTGGAGGGGTTAGTGAAGGAGTTACTGAAGTGGTTAGTGAAGGAGTTAGTGAAGGAGTTACTGAAGTGGTTAGAAGAGTAGTTAGTGAAGGAGTCATTGCAAACTGTCCATCATGGAAATGGGAGCAAGCAACTCATCCACTACTCAAACTGGATGCTGGCCATTTTGGAATACATATCAGTAGAATATCTTTCTGTTTGTTGTGAAATCTTATTGTATGTACACACTATTGTTGCATGTTTGATTTTACATGAACTTTTATTTATTCACATTTACATGAAAGGTTTTTCTCCATTCAGTGAATAAAATAATGTCAATAGTTGTTTAAAAAGTATATCATCTTTAAAGAGCAAGGTTTTATGTTTTGTTGCCGAATGTCTGCTTTCAAAGCAGGGTCATGGCAAAGACTTAACGTAAATTTTTATGAAGAACCAGGAATTATAAACTCTGAAGCAGGTTAAGCGCCTCGCTGACAGGTACAGCAACAGTGCCATAGTGTCCCCCACCCTCAGCTGAAGATTGGACACCCGCCTCTGGGCACCTTGTGATTAGGCGGTGGGACAGATGGTAGCTGGGTCCTCTTGATGCCATACAGATCAGCATGTTCTGCTTTTTCTCATCTTTCTCACATAACGAGCTGGTCTGAAGGAGGCACTTCGAGCTCAGGCCCTGAAACAGGACACCTGTGTGAAAAGGCCCAGCTGATTAATCCCACTTCGCATGTCCACTGGGTTCTCTTCCCCCTTTAAACTCTTGAGATACTATAGAACAAGGCTCAGCCAGATCAGATGAGCATTAAAAAAACCTGGTCACTTTACTCAAACGGCCCCATTTCTGCACAACGACAAGTGTGAACCTGTCACTCGCACTTAATTTCTCTCCCTCCCCATGCACATGACACCCGCTATTTCTGTGTGCTTTTTAAAGCTGCTCTTCCTTGTGTCGTACTGAGACTTTGGAGTTGACATGCGTCACCCAGCCCAATTTGAACATCTCACCTAGTGATTAGTGATAATTAAGACTGGCTCACATTGCAGGAGCCCTTTTGTTTTAATGGTCTGTTCATTTTAAAACCACCCCCCCCCACCCGCCCCTCAACACATGCTGAATTTATATGTGTTACATTACATTACATTGCTCAGTTCCAGACATCGGTAACCTTAAATCGCGCTGAAGTACTGACTGTCTCTGTGAATTATACTCAGTTAATCAAGTTAATTAAATATTGTAGTTCAGGGGTTTTCAGCCTTTGGTCCACAGCCCCCCAAAGGAGAGCAGAGAGTTGTTAAGGGGGTTCACAGAGATGCTTCATAAGCTGAGGAAATGCCGACATCATTTTCCAAATCACACAACATATGTCTGTGAAAAAAGGTGTTTCGTTACTTCTGTGATCACACTTTGGTTTGGTGGGTGGGTCCTTAACGCCGCTGTTCCCACTTGGAGGTCCTTAGTTCTTGCGTTCTTACGGTTGTTATGGGCGAGGTATACACACAGCACACACCTTTCTATGACATGCTCACAGCATATGTGCTGATGTAGACCAGAACGATTATATAATAAATGACTCGTGCAGGACACGAGGTAAGGGTCCACCGTGGACAGGATGCCAGAGAATCAGAGGGAACAGAAACACTCACCCAATGACACACTATGGGCAATTCATCTAATCACTGTTTGGTGTAGGCTTCGAGAGTCCACCCTTAAGATTACACTGTCAGGATCTGCCCCTACCAGTGCTGTCATGTTCCCATTTGGCCAGAAGATGTCGCTGAACATCTGGTATTTTCTCCCTCTTGTTCCTAATTACTGTTACTTGTTTCCTGTCTCTAGTTCCTAGTGTTTGGCTCATTGTCAATTACTTGTTCCTGGTGTACTCTCATTGATGCATGTGTATTTAAGTACCTGCTCAGCCCCCCGTTCCTTTGTCGGTTGTTGTTAGTGCTCTGTATTGTTTTCTGCTCCTGTTTTGTATCAGTGTTATTTGTCATAGTTTTACCCAAGACCTTCCTGCATCTAGGTTAGCCCTCAGTCCCTCCTGATTTCTCCTTGCTGCCTTTTGTTTTGACCCCTCACAGTCCCTTGGTTTCTACCTTAATGTCTGAGTTTGGAATTGGAATAAAGTTCTCTTCAGTCCATCAAAGCTGCAAATGGATTGTCAATCAGGGCCAGGCTTCTCAGGAGAGCTCGCCGTGCCTCAGCATGCTGTGCCTCAACGCGAGTGGTCAGATTGCCCAGATTCCACCTGCAAGGACCTTTGTGGCTTTGACCACATTACTAGTCAGGATTTGGCTTGCTGATGATTGACTAGCGCTCTGGCTGTCTTTAAAGTGGGGAATGGGGTCCTAGCCAAGGTCTGTGAAATGCCACCGTGTCTGATTACTCCCCCCCCCCCACCCCCATCTCAATACACCCGAAAACTAATCTAGTAAAAAAGTTTTTTCCATGTTTATTTGCAGTAGGTAGGAAAAAAATGGAAAGACTCACTCTGCATGATCATGGCCCAAGGGTCAAGCTCGGGGGTGTCAGAGCTGTCCGGATTTATGCACACTAATAGTTCCTGTTACATGCTGGTGTCCTTTTTTTAGTCACTGGCTCAGTTCCTTATCCACTATGCCCTCTGCTGGCCTGGAGGAGGAATCCCCCAGGGAACACTGAGCGGGGCCTCAGTGGGGTATCAGCCTGTGTTATGCATGTTTCTACATGTGTGCCTGACTTTTAGCCTTCCAGGGGTGGCCCCTCCACCCCTGAACTGCTTTCTTTTTCACCATTTAACGGTGAGGGGTTACACAACTCACGGGTACTGGCATTTCAGTGACACTGTCATGCGCTGTCCCGGAGTGGCAGGCCTCTGTTTTGAAAGTGTCATCTGGGCCGCTAATGGAAACGTATGGTCACGCTGCATAACCAGTAATGCTGCCACATCGCCCCCTGTGCTTAGGGCTTAACACTGCAGTATCTTTGTAACTAAATAAAAACATTACCTGTCATATACTTTACGGCCTTTGAGAGCAAGTTCTATGTATCGTAGATAATGGAAATAAAGTACTTTGATAAATCACACATTTTGTACTTTGCTGCAGGCTCTGTATGACAGGAAACTCCACCAGACTTAACGTTGGCAGAAAAGCTGTGGCAGATTCACAAGGGGATCTGATCCGATAACCTCCCTCATCATTCCTGCTGCTGACTTCCCAGTGGGCTTCTCCTCAGGAAAGAGACTGAATTTCAGCTCCAGCCTCCTCCTCCCCAGCCTGTCTGATCTTCTGAAACTAAGAGAAACCCAGCTTCCAAAACCATGCTGCAGGGAGCGAACACGTGGCATCCACAGTCATGACCTGATCTGGAACCGATGACAATGGCAGGAGTTAAACCAATTAGTGATGATCCTGCCCAAGATGGCAGCGAATCTCATGTGATTCGCCGGAAAATAACCAAAATATAAAGGTAAAAAAATATACTCAGTATGGAAATAATTGTATTCTCAGACTGTGGAGAATACATACAGTACAGTTTTAGCACACGTCCACCGCTGCCGCAGACAGTAATTTGATATGTAAGGCAATAACTCAAAGACTATTTGACAGATATTATTTTTTGCAGAGACATTTTAGGGGTGAGCAACTAAAACCTAAAAAAAAAAAATAAACATTTTATGATTAGTCACCCCAAATCTGAAGTGACACTGCATAGTGATAGCAAAAAAAGGGGGCAGTTTCAACGATGAATCCTATTAGCCTGGTAACTCTCTTTCAACCTTTGCAAATGTGTTGTAGATAACAAATTATGAGAGAAATTACCTGAAAACAGAAGCATATTGACAGCAAAGAGTCTTATGAGCATAGTGTAACTCAAAAATTATTTTGCCAGTCTTTTCCAAACTTTGCAGGCACAGTTGTCTGGACCTGTTTTTGATACAAACTGAAACAAACTGCCCCAAAATTGAACCAACAGCATTTGGTGGCAGCAAGGAGAAAAATGAGATGATTAGAGGCATAGTGCATCCAGCCTTGCAAGCAGTCCTCCAACTTGCAGGGAAAAATTTGGGGGTTGGTGGTGGGATTTGTTTCTTTAATAAAGTTAAAGCATTACAGGGAAATCTTCAGGGAAAATGAGGCATGCCACAGCCTCACTGCTCCCACTGTGCGGCCCTGTGGAGAGATGCCAGCTGCCTGTGTAATTACTCCCAGAGTGTCATCTAATGGCTCCTCCTCCTGCCAAGGGCTGCAAACCCTTCACTTACACTGTTGTACGTTTTAAGCATCAGAGGTCCTTTGTGTGATTGTGATGCAGATTCATTCTGCGCCACCAAACTAAAATGGCTGTTTACGTACAGAAGCAGCAAGGTTCACCGATCCACCTTCTCCAGCATATCTAGATGAACCTGAACTTAATGAGGCAGAGACACTCTGACCTTTTTAGATCCCTTCCTGATGGCCGTGGTGATGATGTGGGGGTTTGGTTTCCAGGCAACAATTGCCATGACACGAGATGCTCAGCCAAACTATGGAAAAATGTTTTTCAGAAGCTGGTCCCACAAGTGCTAGTAGCAACCCATTATTTTCTTATTCACTTGACAGATTAATATTATATTAAACATAACAGCCAATTTTCTTAATAATTAAGAAGAAGTTTCTGAGCCTTGGCAAGCTGTGGCATGCACAGTGTAATCAGCTACTCTAGTTCACGAGGCATGGAGCTAAAATGAGTTTCATATAATTGCATTGTCCTGAAATGTATTGTATATATATTCAGGAAATATATTCCCATAGAAAAATCATTGCTTGACAAGGATGTACAAGACCTCCCCCAAAAATGATTTTGTGGAAATGCCACAGGGTCAGTTGATATTATATTAAGGGGGGGGGGGGGGGGGGGCTTAACTATGAGTCAAATTTTAACATGGCAGTTTTTTATGCACTCACCCAGATGGATGAAATTTTTCATAGTCTTATTGATGTTTAGAGGTTGCTCAACGAGATCAAAGTGTGGAGAAATTGAAAAATTACAGAAACGCTCGTAGACAGAACCGTACAGCTTTCAAATATTGGTCTTTGAACTTACTTTTAGCTTTTGCTAGTCTAAGGTTAAAACAGCTCTGAGAAGCAACTTAAATATTTACCTTTAACTTATTATTATAATTATTTGTCCTGGGTATGACGTTAAACTGCATCCGGCACTGCAAACGGCCCTCCAACTTGCAGGAAAAGAGTTTGGGGGTTGGTGGCAAGACTGGCATTCCAGCCACCGTAAAACAACTAATTGGCCTAAACAGGCACGATACCTTTCTGCTCTCTGCAGGGGCAGCTCTGCTGCACCCACCCATCACATAGGGGATGAAGGAAAGCCTTCGGGAGCCTCATCCCCAGAAGAATCAAAACTGTCGGAGAGCTAATAGGGTCATTATTGCGTGGTTGCTACCTTATTTTATTAATTGTAATAGTTTTCATGTTTACATAATCTTTGTTATTTCCAACAGAACTATAAGGTAGGTGGACAACCCATAATATCGTCATCTACATCCACTACTGCTTGAGAATATGACAAAGCGGGGCTGTCATGACCAGTAGAGGTCATGCACGTCCATAAGACACTGCAGTACTTCAAATCTCGCAACACAAACATGGGTTGTAAATCGAGATTTTTTGCATGATTCATGAGTCCATCGATGTAGACAGGCTTTATGGTGTAGTTAATTATGTTGCAGGTTGGCTGATCTCTTCTCGTCCAAGGTTACCTCCGGGGTTTCCATCCCCAGGGAACGCCACCACTAAGTACGTGCAGAAGCTAAATAAGTGCTGGCTGGCCAACAATCCGTTGCCCATAATCCCGAACCCTCAAAGTCTTCTGCAAATGGCATTTAAACCACACAAGAGAGACTGTCGGAGGGAAGTGGTTTATAGTTAACTTCCAGTGAACAGAAAGCTCACAAGGCAGATGTGCCCTGGGCCAGTATATCATTCCCGCAAGGTGGAAATCTAGCATGGTTTTCTGAGATCAGCATTCTGGCCCATTTCAATTCTTCATCAGCCAGACTAAGCAGACCACCTTTGCCCACACCCCTGGTGTGTGCTTACCTTAGTTTTTGGCATTTTACTCTTTATGTTTCACTGTAAAAAGCAGTATCCAGTAAATCTGTGTTATATTCCCACCACAACCTACGTGCCCACTCACTGGAATTCTCAGTTGCTGACAATACAATACTGTGCAAATGTCTTAGGCAATCAAAGAAAATGTTTATAGCTATACATCTGGGTAGTAAGTGTAAATTTGAGCAGAAAAAAGTTTAACAAGAATGTCTTCTGTTCTCCAAAAAGTAACTGATATCTTGGCTAGATGAACACCACTTCAGTTCCCAAACCATTCTTCAGGGGTAGCTCAGCCTTACCATGTGTTTGTTAAATTGCCCCACCAGATCAATTAATTAATTGAGTAATTAACTTAATTACTTAAATAATCCAATGAAATATTTGTTAGTGAAGCAAGTGTGGATAGTGGATAGTGCACCTGTAAATGCTGATTACAGCAGAGAAGGAGCCATCCATCCATCCATCCTTCTGTCTGTCCATCCATCCATCCATCCATCCATCTTCCAACCATTTATCCTGGCCAGGATCATTTGGGTGGAGTGATCATCACTTAATCCTGTATTCCATTACTTACTAGCTACAGTACACTTCCAAATGTGTTCTGAGCACATATAAATAACTTCTGAACTAAAATCATCTTATAAATCATATGAGAACTAAATACTTTTGGGGTTCCATCAGTTTATAAACCATGTGAGAAATAAACACTTCTGGGGTTCTATCACAGATGCATAAAATATGGGCTGATTTTCACAGAGCAGCCCCCTGAGAATAAGTGGCTTATGCAGCTAGCCAGAAGCAGATAGGTTACCGCAAGGCTAACGAAGTAAGTAAAAAAGAATTACCGCAGTTAATTTTTTTTCATATGTTGTCATGTATAAAACACCCAAAATGAACACTGTAAGTGGACAATCTGCTGTTAGATGATTTGGTTTGTTGATTTTGTATTTTATTTTTAGCTTCCCCACAGTTCTGATTGATGCAACATTTTGAACCTCTGTTTTGCACAGAAGAAAATTTCTCATTGCTTCACACAAATCTCTAAATGTTTTAGTACATGAATGTAAATGTTGTTATACAATTGACATCATTTGGCATCATTTTCAGTTGCTTTACTTTTGCTGGTCAAAATAATTATGTAGTTTCTCATTGTAATAATTTAACACCTAAAACTATATATGTAAGTGTGATATCATCATGTAAGCCACCACATGCAAAACAGTTCACCAAACTTTCAGAATAATTAAAGAAAATATTCCATAAATTGCAGTGATGCAGCATTATTATATTTTTGGTTTGCCCAGTACGTGGTTATGTTGTGATTTTGTTGTCCTTGTATTGCCATTTTGCTGTTTTAGTATTTTCCAGTGCTATGTGACTTCTTTTTGCTATTGAACTCTGTCTTGAGATCTAAAGAATGCATGGGAGTGCTTTTCCTTCAACAGTGAACTTTACATACTGTAATATGGAGCTTAGCAAAGCTGAAACTGCTGTCTTTGGCATGAATAAATATCAGTTTCCTAAAGAAAAATGATCAGTCAGGCACAATGAGAAAGTGGGAAACGACTATCATTCAGAACAGTATACTTACACTTTGACTCTTATGCTTAAGACAATGCAAAACAATTGTCCTTTTCATTCGGTGGCACTAACTAATTAATTTGTGGAATTAATGGCTTTTGAGACATAAGTTAATTGTTTTGGGTAAGTTACAGGCTTTTGCCGCTAGGCCATAGTGTTGTGAGAATGTTCATGTTCATGAGAATGTTTTGTAGTTTGTAGTTGAGAGAATGTTACGAATGTTTCATGAAATGCGTCAAAAAAATTAAGAAAAACTGTAATGGAATTATTTGATTCTGAAACCTGAGTTACTTATTTTGGGTGAGTTACGACCTTCCGCATGTAAACCATAGCTTAGTGCAATATGCCTGAATAGTTTTGAGAAATGCTTTTATAGCTGTATGTTTCATGAAATGTGCCAAAGCAATCAAGTAAAAAAATAATAATGCCATTTGGCCAGAAAAAACGGATAAACATTGGACAGGAATGGCCTCCTGACTTAGGCCCAAAGCCAGAATGATTTTGGAAGGTGATTACAGTCCCTGATAATGGCATTTTCATTATGGTGTACATTTGCTGCTACAGAGGCAATGAAACATCAGGCTTGGTTCCCCTACTTCCCTCTCCATTTAGTCATGGGGACCCCAGCATTTCGGTCCTGGAAAAGGCTCCAGCTGATGATGGCAGATTCTCCTTGGGCATGAGGAATGTCATCACTGCGTGAGGGAAATGGTGAAGTGTCACTTCATAAGGCACAGAGGGCTCATTTTGGCCGGCATTTTGGTCATTTTGCTGTTAATGAGCAGGCCCCTAAATGACCTATTTTTTATATTTTAATGTGATCGGTGTCACGCTCGGCGTTTGCGGGTGTGGCGCACGGACGGGGCGAGCGGGCAGGAAGCAGGCGAGCAGGCAGAATCAGGGCAAACGGGGATTTATTAGCAGGACGAGGACTCGGGAACATGGCACGCCGACTAACATCAATGACAGACACGGGTTAGTACAAATCAGGAACTTAAATACATGAAACAAGGCAGCAGGAAACAAGACACGACTGGACACGATCAGGAAATCACACGTGGGTAATTAGGGGGCGTGGCACACACGAGGAGCGGACGGAGCGGGCGTCACAATCGGCACAAACAGAAACAGTGATGTGATGTCAAGAGCTCTATGTACATGTATTTGAATTAAAAATCAAAAGCTATAACAATAAATACAACAATAAGCTCGTGAGGTTATCATGGACATTTTCATCTACATCTCCAACCTGCTGTCACTCCTAGCTTGGTATGTACAGTATAAACATTTTGCTGCTTGGCTTGAGATTACATCCATCCATCCATCCATCCATCCATTTTCCAAACCGCTTATCCTACTGGGTCGTGGGGGGTCCGGAGCCTATCCCGGAAGCAATGGGCACGAGGCAGGGAACAACCCAGGATGGGGGGCCAGCCCATCGCAGGGCACACTCACACACCATTCACTCACACATGCACTCCTATGGGCAATTTATCAAATCCAATTAGCCTCAGCATGTTTTTGGACTGTGGGGGGAAACTGGAGTACCTGGAGGAAACCCCACGAGGACATGGGTTGTTCCCTGCCTCGTGCCCATTGCTTCCAGGATAGGCTCCAGACCCCCCGCGACCCAGTAGGATAAAGGGTTTGGAAAATGGATGGATAGATGGATTATTACAGTACGTGAAAAAGTATTGCATCATCGTCATTGCCTTTGTTTATACCAGGAGATGCTGGAGCAGAGCAACCTGGACCATCAGAGACTCGTCTCATCCCAGCTTCTGTCTGTTTGAGCTGCTGAAATCAGGTAGGCACTTTATGAGTATTACTGCAAAAACAGAGAGACTCAGGAGGAGCTTCTCTCTTCATGCTCGCTAAACAGAGAGACTCAGGGAATGACACCACTACACCCTTAATATGCACAACCCATGTAAACCCTTCCCAACAGTCACCAACCTGCTCTTTTTAACAATCTGTAACTACATTTCCATCCATCTTTGCTGCTTATATTTATTTATATTTATACTTATGTCACCTGCACTTTAAATACAAAGCTCTGTCATCATACGCACATGTACAGTTTTTTAACCCTAAGATTATTTCTCTATATTATGTATACATTTTTAGTCATTGTAACCGTATAGTTTATTGTAAAATTTTTAACTTGACATTCTTTATTCTATTTTTGATTTGATTTGCATAGTCTAAGGGTTGTTCAGGGTACATTTCACTACATGTTGTACTCGTATAACCATGTATGTGACGAATAAAGTATCTTGTATCTAAATGTTGCATGGAGTATTAAGCACGTTTCCTGACAACAGTTCACATTATAGTAATTTGCTTGCGTAACAAATAATGTATCATTTTTATGCTGTAAATGGAAATCCCAGTTTGACATGCAAATAACATACAAATATCTATAGTAACGTTGTCAGGTCAATTCTTGGAACTTGGGTCTGCCACCTTTCCTAGAAACCCTCACCCAGTATGTCATTTAACGATGACTGTTAGTCTGTACATGTGCGCGAGTGACGCCCCTTACCCCCACGAAAATAAAAGCGCAGACGCGCGGGAAGAGGTTGCAGCGCTGTTCATGGGACTTTATGCTACTATTTTAAGGAACACGAACTGGATTTAGCTATTACGCAGCATTACTAAGGCCGTGAGCAATTGGCTAATTAAAAAAACATTAGTTCAATTCTTTAGTTTAGCCTCGTGCTTATTGGGAGCAGTGGGGTAGTAGTGTTGAACAGGTTCCGCTAATGAAATATATGTATATTATGCTATATTCAAATCATTTGGAGAAGCTAAATGTTTACCTTTTTTAAAAATTTAGTTTTTCTGAATGTTTTACGATGTGCAAAACTGGATGTGTCAGTGAAATATAAATTTAAATCTGAGAAGCTCACTGCATCAAATATGACATTAAATTTCCATCTGATTTTTACTGGCACCCAGTGAGCAAATGCACAGACATTTACATTTACGTCATTCAGCAGAGATTCATTTCTAAATTGACTTTAGTCTCCCTGTAGCACAAGGATCAACATGATGGTAAAGTTAGGATACAGCCAATGTTTAGCCAATGACATTTGTGAACATAACCAAGCATTCCACCACCACGAACTATAATAGCATTCTGTTATTTGTTATATAATTTTACTCTTCTTTTTAAGGTCACGGAGCCATTTGAGCTGGTTAGGATGGACCTGATAGGGAAATTGGTGATGACAAAACAGGACCATAAATATATATGTGTCCTTGTGGATTATTTTACGAAGTGGTCACAAGCCTACCCGCTAAAATGCAAATGTGCAGAGGAAGTGACCGCCTGCATTTTAAAATTCGTCTACCAGTTTGGGGTTCCGAAAGGAATCTTGACTGACCAAGGAAGGGAGTTTGTCAGTGCGGTAAATTGGATTGATCAAATAACTGACTTTGATGCACAGAGAATATGATACTTAAATTGCAAACATACTCCTTATTGTACTGTCTGTACACTTTTTTTAGCTTTATTACATATTAATTTTTATTAACAGATCAACAAGCGAGTCTGCACAAGACTTGCAATAGAAAGAAGTTTACGCTCTCCTTACCATCCGCAAACCAATGGTTTGGTGGAGCGGATGAATGGGACTATCCAAAGGTTGGGAAAATAAAATGTTCAAATTTTCTAATGTTCAGTTCTTTGTTTATACCTTTTTCCAGATCAATCCAATGGAATTCAAGATAATTGTAGGGATCGTGAATGAGAATCATCACTGGATGTTAACAGTGAGTTGCTCATGATCCATCAAAGGTTTTAGATACTGTTTTGGGTCTCTTCATTCAGATAAATGTCATTGAACTATTAAACTCTCTAAAAACACTGGAAAATGGAGATGAGGTGTTTATAGCAGTAGGAATATAGAATAAGAAATGCTTAGAATCGACAAAGTACTTGCTGTAACATTTTCCCCATAATAACAATAATAATTATTTATGTAATAGCATATGATAAAATTGACTGACCTAAATTTGGTGTTCAAGGGCATTCCTGCTCAGCAAAGGCTGCAGTCTTCCAAGGTGGACCTGCAGTTCTCTCCCTCACAAACGTCAGAAAGGCAGCACATCTTGTGGAGTCTTGGCTTTGAAAGCAAGTGTTGAATAGTTGTTTCCATGGACACTTTGTATTGAAATAAAAATGTTACTTGACTTTGGAGTAATTAAGTGTTTGTGTAATAAAACACTAGATCTTGTCCTGAGAGTCTGATTTTAATAAAATCTTTTACAGTTTGCCGAGAGCATTTTGCAGGGGGAGGATATTAATATTGACCCAGACCCAAACGGCGATTCAGAAGCTGAGGCTGGTTATTGCCATGACTCTCGTCCGAGAATCTGGTACATGATCAGTGTGACACTTTTTCTGAAACGTGTTTCTTATTAAAAGGACAGTATAAAGCCCCATACCTGTTATGTACAGGACGTTTAACATCACACCAGATTTGTTTTTTGTTATTGATGTATTTACTAAACTGAAGTGTTCGCTATCTTCTCAGACAGCAACCTCTGCCATTTTTGTGGGTTGAAGGAGTCTGACAAACTATGGGTAATTTCTAAAACATTGCAATACATTAGCAATAAGCTTACTTATATTAAGAGTAATTTCTGTGATTATGTAGTAAAACAAAAAGGTATTGCTTTTCTTTTCATGGGTGTGGATTGAGTATTCAGGGGTCATAGTAGCTGCTGGTTCTAGCTCTAGGAGCAGAACACTAACTTGACATACGTGTCTACTGTTTGTCATTATTATTAGCAAATTTCTGCTTCTATTTTGTGTAATTGTGTATACATTTATCAAGTTGGTGGCTGCCTTTTTAAACTACAAGCAATATTGAGTGGATTTGAGCATTTAAAAAGTACCCAAAATGCTTTGCAAAGTACACTCTGTGTGGCAAAGAGTACTATCTTTTAAAAGCTGACTGTGGTGTACCACCATTGCTCAGAGTTTGAGGGCCATAATATTCTCACCAATGTAAATGCTCTTTTATCAGGTTAAAAATGCTGATTGGTCTTGATTAATGAAATATTCAAATTCAAAGATGACCACTTGAAAATGAACAGTACATGCGGCTGATACAGCGAGATTAGAAAAATACTGGTGAATGAATAACCCTGATTTACAGTCTTTGGCACGTTTGTGTTACACAATAATAGGTGTTTTTGTGTGTTTTTTGCTCCTCACTGACAGGCTTTTTCCAGGGCCCTTGTCCAGCTGGCTGGGTCAGTTTCGAAAACCACTGTTTCCATTACATTGCCGTCAGGAAGATTTGGATTGACTCTGAGGTAGTGTTACAAAGACCGATGAATAATGAGCGCCAGAACATCTTCAAGTACTTAAAACTATCCTTCCAAATGACAAGAAACCTAAATATATTTTAACTTTCCAGACAGGAGGCATGTAAGAAAATGGAACATTTCCAGTTAGCCCAAAATGGTTTTCTTACAGAAATGGACTTTGACAGAGTTACTTTGGGGGGAAAAACTCTCGTTTTCAGTTACACTGCGAGTCCCTTAGGGGAAACCTGGCCTCTACACACAGAGAAGAGGAATTCCAGTTTATCAAGGCCCTGATCAAAAGCAAAGATTCTGCAGAAAATCCCACCTGAATCGGCCTGACGGACTGTAGCCAGGTAATGGGAAAAAGGCTCTCTTTCCTTCGGTCTCTTTTTTTTTTAAGAATAAGAAGGATTTTAACTTGTGTCCTGGCTGAGATGTGAGTTTATCATAATTACTGTATGTAGCAGTCTACTTCGTCACTCTGATAATAAATGTCTGAAAGTTTGTTTCTAACTCAAATCACATTTTTTATTGTTTTTAGTAGTTAGAGCCAGTAAATAAATTTAGAGTAATGCATATTTCAGTGTATTTATTGAACCTGCTTATATCTCTGAGCTTGTTTTATTCTCTGAAATATATTCAGTCATGCTTGAATTCACTTGCGTGACACTGTCTTCTCTGTTGTCATTTATACTGGACCCTCTTGAGGAAGGTGCCTGGTTGTGGACAGATGGTTCCAAAATTGATTTCATCAAGTGGAACAGGAGTGAACCAAATGAATCAAGTGGAGGAGAAGACTGTGTTCAGACAAACTGGGACGGAAAGGGTGGCTTCCTTAGCCGCCTTTCCAATGGCCGGGGTCCTCCTGGTTCTTCCACAGTTGTGCTGATTAAATAGGCTACAGTTCTTGCTAATTATTTTTATCACTATGACCTGTCACTGTTGGGGTTACGGGTTTGACTCCTGGCCTGGCTTAGAGTGTGGAGTTGCATAATCTCCCTGTGTTTGCATGAGTTTCCCCTAAGGAATCCAGTGTCTTCTCATAGTGCAGAAACACATGGTTCTCATGATTTATAAGTAGTGGGCTCTATGCATCTGTGCCTTGAAATGGACCAGCACACCGTCTGTGTCATGTAACCTGTACATCCTGACATCAGCTCCCATACAGCCTGTAATTTGTCATAGCAAATAAAACACAAATAAATCTGGTTGTCAGTGTTCACAAAAAAAATCATGTTGTTAGCATGCACGTTCCGGTAACACTTCTAGATAAAATAAATATTCTGTTACAGATAAATTGGCAGAATTCTTATGTTAGCTCTTTAAACATAGTGCTGCCTCCCCTTAGTAACACAGGAAGCACTCGGTACAATTCAGAACCCCAGATGTGACTCTCTTGGTTTTGTTATACCTATAGGGGAACAAGGATGGAATGACATGCCCTGTAACTTCTCCTATGCCTTTGTATGCGCTCAGCGCTCTGGCTTGTGATACATGGCATGAAGCCGTGGTCTAAATAAGCAGCATTTCAATGTGACTGCCTTTCCTTGTCTATGTTCAAGGCGATTTAGAACTGCTTCTATCAACTTGCAGTATCCAAATAAAAGCTTTTAATGCATTAAAATGTCACCTCTTACAATCTCAGTTCTTGCTTAAAATACTGTATTAAACAATATTAATATGCATCAAGCGTATGTTTTGCATTTGATATTTTTTTATATTTTTGAACCCAAAATAAACACACAGTACTAACAATGATCATCAAGCATATATAAAGACACAGGTAATGAACCACAAATGGGACACAGGTGTGAGAAGGTGGCTGGCAATGAGCAGGAACATGCAAGATGGCGCCACTGACATCTGCTGGTCAAACAGGAACATGACAAGACTGGCAGAGATAAAGCCTTACAGTATTGAATTGAAATTCTCATGCCAGTCAGCTGACCAAAGTCGGCGGCCCTGCGTCACCTTTCTAACAGTAAGACTATGCTAAATAACAAACACTGTAACACCACCAAAACCTACATCCTCTAAAATGATCATATAGTTGACACAACACTTACCGTTTGTGTCAACTTGCTGTTTTAACACACTGTAAAAAAAAGAAAATGTTGAGAATTCAAATTATCTAGGCAACACGATGCAAATTTTTTTTTGAGTTTTCTCAACTTATGTGTACCATTGTTGACTATAAATTCAAGTTTAAACATATTTAAAAGTGAAGCCAACTTGGAGCTTTGTGTTCAGCTTATGATGATACCCTTAACATAACAAGAAAATCTCATGTAGTTATACCTTCTACAAATTATTTTTCTCCAGTTATTAAACTTGTACCTTAAATTATACAAATTATGTTAGATGTAATTGCTTTTAAATGTAAATTTACAGATATACATTTCTCCTAAAGAATGACCACACAAATCAATGTCAGCTGAAAGCCTGTTTATTCCTCTTGCAGAAATTGGTGTTTTGAAACACTTGAAACATTTGGCACTGAGCAGAAACAATATAAATAATAAAGTGCTTTGTGTGGCACTTCAGTCCCAGTTCTCTATTTTACAATTGAAAAAAGGAGGGGACTTAAAATCACTATGTGCAATTGTACTTGATACAAATCTAACCTTTACTTGAGCATCAATGAACATAGAACCGCTCATATATATGCACCTGTCTTGAACTGGTAACTGAAAAAGCTGAGAAATGGGGCTTCACACGAGTTGACCACAATGCAAAAGTAAAAATGGTTCAAATAAATCTACAAACATTTACTGCAAAAGCTTTTGTTTTCCGAGCCCTGATTCGCTATGAGAATGGAGACCCAAGCTCAAAAAAGATGGTCTGAATTGTTTCAAAGGTATATTTCATCGTTGTTGTTTACTCAATGTTCATGACATACAAAAGGCCAACGTAGTATGCGAAGGCAGTCGAGAGATCGGGTGGGTCATGTAGAATGATGGCTCCTTCTAGCACAACAGCTACATCTCGCACAGTTGATGTGATGGAGTCATCACCTTCACAGACAACCAGAACGCCAATATGCACACCTTGGACCAATAGAATATTTACCTTTTTCCTAGCTAGGTTGCCTCTCCACCAGGAAGCATACCTGTCACGTATGAAGGGGAGACACAACCCAGAGGCAGCATTGGGCTGGACTGACTGGGGTTTTATTGAAGTGTAATATGGCAATGAGAAAACAAAGGACCATAAAGGGTTTAAAATGGAGAACAAGCAGGAATTGTGAGACTGGAGCAGAGCCAACCGGAACACAGGGAGCCCTCCAACATAACTGCTTGCCACATTTAGAGATTGCTAATAAACAGAATTTATGTTATTGTTCAGGCCAGTGCCACTGGTACATACACGTGCATCATGTGCTATATGTAGAGCACCAAGGGGGATCTGCCTTTATGGAGAGATTGTTAGTATTAAACTATCATCAGGGATGAACATAACTGGTACGCAGGTACACATTCACCTTTAAATGCGATATGCGCGGCAATCGATTAATGTAACAGCGTGAATACGTATCAGCCAGTTTAACCTTTATATGCTAATTTGTACTTAGTTTGCGGTAGAGGTTTATATGCACGGTAATTTCTAACGTCTCCCGTTCTGTATTTTTGATCGCCAATATATGCATGTATGTCTGTCTGTATATCAATTCATTAACACTTCCAAGTATTATTCACGAAATGTTCACATTCACAGGGATCTTCCCCCCATAACCATCGTGAATGTGAAGGAGTGACTGCAAATCATCTTCCTCACTACTGTCTGAGAAAACGCGGCTGCAGGAGCCAACCACAGAGAAGGTAATGTCTGAATTTGTCCAAATAGCTACAGTAACCAATCAGAATGCTAATGTGACACACAGGGGACTTTTTGAAGTGGTCAGGCGTGTTGATTTCATAATCAGTTTCAGTCAGCCCATGCACATAACCAGTTACAACCAGTAAAAGGAAGCAAAACCAAAACTTGCGCTCCCAGCTGAGACTTGCGGATCACAAACTTTTTATGACACATGCACTTCATTTGAAAGATTCCTTACCACAGCATACACAACAAACAAATAAAGTAATTTATTTTCGTATAGCGCATTATCACAATATTACATTGTCTCAAAGCGCTTTACAGCATCCCCACCCAAAGCCCCCAGTGAGTAAGCCAGAAGCATCCTGGAGATTCTATTTTGAGAGACGGGAGAGTAGCGACTTGGCAACAACCATAGCGCCAGAGAGTCCGACATCTCAGCAAATTTAAAAGTGCTACCTAACAGCAAGCGTAAGGATTCTCCGATTGTCATCCACGTCGACAGTAATGATGTCCGAATGAGGCAATCGGAGATCATTAAGACAAACTTCATAGAGGTGTGCAACCTTGCGAAGAAGATGTCTGCGTCAGTAATGTGCTATGGCCCCATCCCTACTAGACGTGGCGACGAAAGGTGCAGCAAATTATCTTCGCTGCGTTGCTGGCTGTCGGAATGGTGCCCGGTCAATGGTGTTGGTTATATAGACAAGTGGTGGACGTTTTATTCATGCCTCGCGGGCTGGTGCCGATCTCCTGTCCAGAAGCATAGCTCATAGTCTCAAGGCAAATCGCTGACTAGCCAGAACCAAGTCCAGGTGGTAGGCAAACTGGCATAACCGACCGCCTGCTAGGTTCTTAGTTGTCACCTAGGGTTCATGTTATCAAGACTATGTCTGTTCACCGCACTATTAATCGTGGAGGTCTATTCCAGTGTAGTGAATGTCATAATAATTTAATAAAAATTAAGCCAAATCCATTATTAGGTAATAGGTGTAATGCAAGGCTAAAGCTTGGGCTTTTGAATGTAAGATCACTGGCTCCTAAGGCGCTACTAATAAATGAAATGATTAGTGATATTAGACTTGGTGTTACTTGGTGCTTATGCCTTATGCCCAGGGCTTAAACTTACTGAATTCATGGCACTAAATGAATGTACTCCAGCTGAATACAGTCATAAGCATAACCCTCGACCCAATCACAAAGGTGCTGGTGCTGCTGTAATATTTCAGTCCAACCTAGGAGTGTCTGAGAAAAGTGGTTATAGCTTTAGCATGTTTGAAATTCTAGTTCTTAGTCTTGCTGGCTCATGTCCTGGTGGCTCATCTCCTTGTAGTCCTTCACGTCCAGTCATCATTGTCGTATACAGACTGCCCGGTCCATACAATAATTTTCGAAAGAATTTTTTAACAAACCTGGAGGTCACTACTGACAAAGCCGTGATTGTTGTTGGTTTTAATATTCACATGGAGAATGACTGTGATCCTTTCACAACAACGTTTGCTGTTATTCTTGACTCTGTAGGTGTATGTCAGAATGTAGCTGGACCTACTTATGACGTTCCATAGCCTCCTTATCCACCGCATTGGTTCTTGACCAGCTTCCATAGTCCTTCAAGCTTTCAAGCCTCAAGTGAAAATGAACTTGAACAGGTAGCTATGAACATGAAGAAACTGCTTCACTGCACTATAGTTCTTGTAGCTCCACGTAAGAAAATAAAGCATAGAGATAAGAAACCTTCCCCTGGTACAGTATATGCAAGAACTTAAACAGGCTTCACACAAGCTAGAGCGCAAATGGCACTCAAGTAAACTAGACGTTTTCAGACCCATCTGGAAAGGGAGCCTCTCTAAGTACAGACAAGCACTAGCAACTGCTAGGTCTGTGCAGACTAATAAAAGAAAACAGAATGTACCCTAAATTCCTGTTTGAATCTGTGTCCAAAATAACAAAGTTTGGGCAAAGAAGCATAACAGAAGCATTTACGAAGAAGTGTGTGAGATGGCAGAAAATCATCCATAACATAATTACATGTTAAACTAGCATTACTGAGGTCCAAATTTGCTGTGCGGCTATTTTAAGGGGAAACCTATATTTTAGGTTTAAGGTAATAATCTTACCCCTTCATATCTGTCATCTAACGTATGATTGATAGCTGAAAAAGTAATTCAGCTACGCATTTCAATGTCAACAGATTTGTACAGTATCACCAGTTTGGTGTTCTATAATTTCAGTGTCCGTGTGTTAGCACAGAAAACCATGCATCATGATATTTTATTATATTGACTAGGTTATGTCTGAATGCTTACACAAACATCCTTGTCGGCAGTAGCTGATAAATGTAAGTTGCTACAAATACGTTATCATTACATTAAATTATATTACATAGATCGTCATGCATAATATAGGTTAATATGTCATGCAAACATAATAAGTCATGCAAACCATACCACCGTTTTCTGTATTTTCCCTGAAAACATCTACTGCATTGGCAGCAACTTCCATCCATCCATTTTCCAAACCGCTTATCCTACTGGGTTGTGGGGGGTCCGGAGCCTATCCCGGAATCAATGGGCACGAGGCAGGGAACAACCCAGGATGGGGGGCCAGCCCATCGCAGGGCACACTCACACACCATTCACTCACGCATGCACACCTATGGGCAATTTAGCAAGTCCAATTAGCCTCAGCATGTTTTTGGACTGTGGGGGGAAACCAGAGTACCCGGAGGAAACCCCACGACGACATGGGGAGAACATGCAAACTCCACACACATGTGACCCAGGCGGAGACTCGAACCCGGGTCCCAGAGGTATGAGGCAACAGTGCTAACCACTGCACCACCATGCCACCCCCTGGCAGCAACTTAAATAATTTTATTTATCTTTAAAAACATAGAAACATTGAAAAGACACGCGATGCTTTTGTATATGTGGCTTGCTTACCGCAACACTTTCGAAGAAAGACGTTAAAATTACAGTGAAACCACCTAACTGTAAAGCAACAGGTGAGGTCATGATTTCAAATCAGCGCATGCCAGAGGGAATGTGGGGGAAACTTAATTCCCCCCCAGGCCTGTATTATTGAAGATAAGTCTCCGCCCACCTTAAGAATGCCCGGAAATGGAATGAGGTATGCACCGAGTATTTAAAAAGCTGTACCTTTTCGCAAAGAACACGTCCACCATGAGTCTCATTCCCTCTTGTTCAACAGAAACATGGAGTCTGTTTATAGCTTTCCTGGGTCTTCTGATACTGTAAGTTTACTCCTTTATTCCAGTTTTTTTTTTCATGCGTACTACTTTTTAGAAAGTACACTACTACAAAATACAAATTAATAACTGTCGTAGATCTGTGATGAGGCAGTTAATTTGTCTCAGTTTAGGCAGTAGATATTGATAGATTCCTGTCAATTTATTTTTACATTTACGTGTGCCCATGAAAATAGTAAAATGCTAAGAGATGTTTCACATGACATAAACTAAAAGTCAAATGTATTGGGTTCCATTTGTGCCTGAAATATGTCGATATGCGCACTGCCCATGTCGAATGAACATAACGTTTGTCTGCGTCTATTCAACTTTGAACTGAACTTCAGCTATGACAACACCATTTTGGGAATGATATTGTCTGTCAAATCCTCATCTGACAAAACATTTGTCTGTCAGTTCAACTTTAAACTGTACTTCTGTCATCTTAGCACATGATATGTCATCCTCCTTGTCGTTTGACTGCCTCGTTATATATGCTGTCCTGATGTGTCGTCTGACATGTGTTATGAATGTCGTTTTGATGCGTCATTTTTGTGTTATTTTTCTTGTAGTCCTGCTGCATCATTATCCCTGTTGTATGTGTTGTTCTATATATCTACTTGGTGTAACATTCTGAAATACACCAGTTATTCTCCAATACACTTTATTTTTTTCATAGGTATTCAACAAAGGCTACTTCGGTCAAAATTGAGTTTTCTCATCCTATAGACAGTCACTTTTTTTTTTTTTTGAATGATCTTATATCTTAAAATGTGCTATACAAATAAACCTGGACTTCATGTCTACTTGCAATGTCGGGGACAGGAAAAATTAACCCACACACTGTCAAATGACTAGGAGAATGACACATCGAAACAAAATTCATGACAGCACAAACAAACATCACATCAGGATGACATTCATACCACACACACACACACACACACAGTCAAATGAGGAGGAGGAGAATGACACATCGAAACAACATTTATGATTCATGAATAGAGAGAAACATCACAAGACGTCAGGACGACATTTATAACAACAGTCAAACAATAAGGAGGATGATACACCATCATGACGTGATGACGTGTTTGGTCTACGTGCAGTACAACATCTCATTGTCAGAATAGTATTGTCACGACTGAAGTACAGTTCAAAGTTGAATAGGCACAGAAAAATGGTTTATTACAGGTGCTGTCGAAATAGTGTCCTATTCAACATATTTTTTGCACAAATCATGAACCCATATGCATGTCGACATTTCTGACACAGATGGAAACCCATATAAATGTAAATAAATTTTTTTTAAATCCTGATGTTTTTCACATGCACATGCTCACGTTTTTCTAACGTTTTTGAAACATTGCTTGTACATTACTGTCCCCCCCACCCCTGCATGTAGGTATGGTGTCTGGCCATACGGCTTTTTCAGAAAGCTAGGAATTCCAGGGCCAAGGCCACTGCCATTTGTAGGGACCTTTCTGTCATACATCTGGGTGAGTCTGCTGAATGTAATGCATTCTGTTTCCCTGCTTCACCGGAATTTAACTGAACCATGAACCCAATCAGAAACTTTTAAGGAGATATTTTAAAATCAATGTTAAATTTTGTTGCAATATAAAAAGTAGAATTGTAATTTGCAATTGAATCGATCCGCATCCACCGCACCACCCCCCACTGCCCCCACCCCTACTGTCTAGGCCCCCTCAGTCAGGAAAGTTGATAGTTGATGGATGCACAAATGAGTTGTTTCTTAAAAACATTTCTTAAAAGCATTCCGAAACTGTTTTCTTGAATTGATTGTCATTCCTCCAAAGTAAGAACATTCACATTAATAATTTTAGCTTCATTTCCATCTCTCTGCAGGGCTTTCACAATTTTGATATGCAGTGCTTCAATAAATATGGAAGCATCTGGGGGTAAGTCAATCTACAAGACCCTCACCATGAAACAGATAAGTGCAACATTGGATGGATGGATGGATGGTTGATCATTCCATCAGGAGTGTTCCCCTGCCTTATGCCTCATGCCTTACACTCACCATGACAATGTACTATGTAAGTAGTATGAAAGATGGATAGTTGCTAGGCAGGTGTATATATGTTTCTTAAGCTTTTCACAAAAGCATCAGGATAGGCACGTCCATCATGGCAGGTGCAGGTATTCAGCCAAAGAGGGATGTACACAGCTGCTGAAGACCAGGCCCTTTCCAGACTCCTGCTTCTTATGAGCTTCATGCATTTTTCAATCTGCAGGATTTTTGATGGCCGACAGCCGTTGCTGATGATTACAGACCCGGAGATGATAAAGTCAGTGATGGTCAAAGACTTCTACACCGTCTTCACAAACCGGAGAGTAAGTCTGAGCTGCTGCTGTTGCTTCTCCGTGGCCTGAGCTGTTTCTCCGTGCCCTGAGCCCTCAGCATTTGGTACAAACATTCTTGATGTTTTCCACATTTTCCGACCATACAGTATAGTAATAAAAACATTTGCTGTACCATGGCCTGGCAGCAGGGGTGTCAGAGAGGCATGGATGCCCCGATAGATACAGGGGGCCATTGAATAAGTAAAATCATAAACGTATATAATGTAAAAGGGCGAGGGCCTCAAGGTGACACTTTGTCAGGGGGCTCAGATGGTCTGGCTACTCCCCGGGCTGCCAGTGTGCTGCTCTGTGCCTCCCAGGTTGGCATGGATCCAGCCCAGCTCTGTATCCTTGCAGCTGACATGTCCTCCCAGTGCTGGTTGGAGTCCATCCAGCAAAGTAATTGATGAAAATGACAACTGAATGGATTATTTTGCATTGCTGGTTAATTGTATAGCTATTCGTTTGCATGTTTTGCTTAAGCTAAATCAACATTTCTGTACCTCAGTACTAAGGATGCCAGAAACGATTAGCTACTGTAGCCATATAAAATCAATGGCCCTGTTCTGGCGAGCACCAGAGCTAGCCCACTGCTGTGTCTTCCTGCAGGAAAGGGTTCTCGTCAGGCCGCTGGCTGATGCTCTGTCGATGGTAAAAGACAAAAAATGGAAAAGGATACGGAGCTCGATGTCCTCGTTATTCACCAGTGGGCGGCTAAAAGAGGTGCGGGGCTACACACGGGGAAGGGGCTTCTTGTGCCTTCAGGGTGTCTCCAAAAACGTAGTTCATACTTCACTTTTCCACGTCTGCTTTCGTGCGCTTTCAGGCTGGGGACGGTCGTCCGCATGGCAGCGTGTGTTTATTTTACATTTGGCTGTGGAGGGTTGTTGTCAGTGCATGCATTCAGCAGTGATATTCCACCAGACCAGGAGAGGGCAGAGGTGTTACAACAGCACAAATAAAAGCAGTGTGGTAATAAGTCATACCACAGTATTTTGAAATGCTTCCTGCAAAATTAGCCAGGATCCCAATGACTCGCAAGATTTCAAAACGCCGGAATAGTGCTGCTTTTTAAAATACTGCATACCTCTGTATAATCCCTGGCCAGTATGAAGAATTAGATATACGGATACCTCCAACCCTCCTCATACACCTGCTCACCATACCTACTACGATAACAACAATTATTCTTCTGCTGCTCTTTCATCATTGACTGTCGATCTCTGAAAGTCCATATTGCCACCTACTGGATATGCCTAATCAATTATCTTGCACAGTTGACCACAGGCAACTCCTGATGATGAAATTCACGTCACATCCTCTCGTCCACAACTGAAAGTGCGCTCGGGACAGTGAAGTGCGAATCAATCGGCCTTATGCCAGAGGCACACAAACTGTGGGGTGTGTCCCCTGGTAGGGTCTTGAAGGATTTATATGTGAGGGGGGGCACAGGTGAGGGGAAAAAAACTAAACAGAGAACTGTGTGGGGGCAGACCTATTTCAGAATTGCAACCTTTAGAAAAATGAATAACAATGCAATGACATTTCGAACACCTTACGTGATGTTAATAAAATAATTATGTTTTATTTAATAACTAAACTTTATTTGGGGTAAGTGTGATCTATGTGTTTGGGGGGTGGGGGGGGGGGGTCAGGACAAATCTATCAGCCCAGATCAGAACTTCATTTATTCACTCCTATAGCCAACAAATATGTATCTTGCTAGAGCTGAGACTGGTGAGAGACCTTATTTAATTGGCCAGTGAGGGAAGGGAGCTGTGTTTCATTTTGCACATCATGGACTGGTGTTGACTTCAGCATCTTTGAATCTTTGAAGCATAAATTATAATAATAATCCTGTTATATAATATTTTAACAAAAGCCATTAAGTGTCTCTGCTGTCCTGTATATGTGACAAATTACTGATGTGCAATAGCTGTTGTAACTTGTTGTTGATCAGTTTTCATTGAAACATCTTGCCGGCTGTTGAAACGAAAGCGAAAACAGGATCTGCTGCTGAGTGTTTCGCATGCTTTTATATAGCTTTTGTTCTTGTGACCTCCAGATCTTTCCCATTGTCGAGCGCTATGCTGATTCCTTAATAGCCAATTTGAAGAAGCGAAACCTAGAGAACCCAGTGGGAATTAAAGAGTGAGTACTGATTCTGTGGTACAAATGCCTCCGGGTACAATTCAGTACTGCAGTATATATCTGACATGTCCTCAAGCTTCATACAGTACTGCTGCAGGGGTATAAGTGAGCAATAAGGGCAACAACAGCGGTGGGGGGTATTGCTGGGCAGTATGACCAAGAAGTTGTATCACGGTATTTTTTAAGATTCTGACGGTTTCATGGTATATCATGGTATTTTCTTTCTTTTTTTTTATCATGAGAAAACATGATTATGAATGTTTTTAAAGAAGTGTGTTTTTATTGATTGTTAATGTATATTCAGCTTGACAGAGAAATGTTTTATTGATTATTACCATTTATTTCGCTAGGTAACAACATGTATGTTTAACCAGCATTATTCTGATAATAATTACCATGGTAGTAGTTATTTTGTTTCACCGATATGCATTTCATTGCTGACCTAATTGTAGCAAACAATATTATTTAATATATTTAATAATATAATTTTCGGCCTATTGAAGCATTACAGTGGTTGTTTCAGCTATGCTAAGGCATGATGATATATAAAAAATTCATACCGTTCAGGAAATTCAAAACTTTATACCAGATGAACCGGTGTACTTCCCAGCACTACTGGGGGGTATTGAATCACCAAATTACTCTTGTGTCATCATGGTGACAGACAGCTAACAGTAACTGCCTACAAACTCCTTTCCCCCCAGCATTTTTGGGCCGTACAGTATGGACGTGGTCACCGGCACATACTTCAGCGTGGACATTGACTCCATCAATAACTCCAAGAACAACTTTGTTGACAGTGTTAAGAAAATGCTGAACTTCAGCCTTTTTAATCCCTTTTTCCTGATTATAAGTATGTGGGAATTGTGCCTGATTTCTCATATCATTTCAAGTAACTACATTGTACAATTCCAAGATTTTTTTTCACCAGAATTATTTAGTGTGAAACGTTGCTGCATTAAAATAAAGCCATACTACAGTTGTAAAAACAAACAAATGATTCAACTGAAAACCCTTTTTTTCCAGCCCTGTTTCCTTTTACTGTTCACTTTTTTGAGAAGTTGGGCGTCTCCTTTGTTTCTAAGTCAAGCTTGGACTATTTCTGCCGAACAGTACGGAAGATAAAGGATGAGCATCACATCAATCAGGAGGTGTGTCCTGCTTAAACCCAGGGTCCTGCACTTTCTGTCTGGGTCTCCGATGCAACAATGTTTTAAACCCACTCTGAGCTAATCATGCTGTAGAAACAACCGGTGATCTTGATCACCTTTGACCTCCTGTGCTCAAACTACAGTCTGACAAACATTTAGTTTCACCAACAGAGTCAAGTAGGCTTCCTACAGCTTATGGTTCAGTCTCAGATTTTGGAGGAGAAGGCGAACGCCCAGGAGAGCATCAAACCTGTTAGAGGTTAGAGTGTGTCTTTCCAAACACAATGTTCACCTCTTTGCTCCGAAGTATTTAAGCCGTTACCTTGAACTGTGAGAAGCCTGTGCCTAAAATGACACCGAACCCAATTCCGTGTTTTAGGGCTGACGGATCATGAGATACTGTCTCAGTCTTTTGGCTTCATCATCGGTGGGTATGAAACCACTAGCAGCACCCTCTCAGTACTTGCGCACAACCTGGCAACCAATCCAACAGCCATGAAGAAACTGCAGGAAGAGATCGACAGTGTCTTCCCTAATAATGTAAGTATAAAGATCATTCGCAATATGTCCTGATGTTTCATTATAAACTGTCAGACTTTGGGCTTTCTCTCTCTCTGTTTCTCAGTCTCTGGTTTTAACCTGTGAAATATTAATAATAATTCAACAAGTTTTTCAGGCTTCTTAGCACTGTGTTTTATTTGGCCTGAGGGACAGTGGTTTATTTAACATACTGAGGGACAGTGGTTTATTCAGCATGCTGAGCGACAATGCCACCCACTGGACATGAAGATGCAGGACATGTTAGGTCAGGCATCTTATCAGAGGGTCCTTGCCCACCACAGAGCCCTGTCACATACGAGGCACTGATGCAGATGGAATACCTGGACATGGCCATGAACGAGTCCATGCGCCTCTGGCCTGCTGCACCACGCATTGAGCGGGCCTGCAAGAATACGGTGGAGATTCAAGGGGTGACCATCCCCACTGGCACCCTGGTGGTCGTGCCAACCTATGTTCTGCACCGCGATCCAAAGATCTGGGAGTCACCTGACACATACAAGCCCGAGCGGTAACTCACAAAAAGTCTGCCGCGCTCTTACGTAATTTGCGTCTGTTGCTATTTCCTTATAATAACTTTCCTATTGGTGTTTTTAAGGTTCAGCAAGGAAAGCAGACAGGATATTAACCCCTACACGTTTCTGCCATTCGGAATGGGACCTCGCAATTGCATCGGGATGAGATTTGCTCTGCTGATCATGAAAATGGTCGTGGTGAAGCTGCTGCAGAACTTCAGCCTGGAGACTTGCAAGGAGACGCAGGTAGGTGATGATGTCATTTCCTTGATGATCTCCACCCATGGCTCAAGGGCATCATGCAGGAATAGTACTATAATCAGCTGTAATCACAGTTTAAACATTTTGCTTTGTACTGGCATAGTGGCGCAATGTTTAGCATGGTTGCCTCACACCTCTGGAGACCAGAGTTTGAGTCTTTGCCTTGGCTTTGTGGGTAGAGTTTGCACATTCTCCTTGTGTCGTCATATGGTTTTCTGTGGGTCTTGTGCACAGAGCAAGTGGGCATAGAAAATTAATTAAAGAATGATTTCATATGATAATGCACATGAAGTAGTATCGAAATAATGGTATATGCTTCTGAATCAGAGCTTTTTTTGTGTTCTAGATCCCTTTGCAATTAAATGCAATGTTTCAACCCAAATCTATCAGACTGAAGATTGTGCCACGAACTCCAGCCAGTAACCAGGAAAGAGGATGAGTAAAAGCCATGATAAGGGCAATTGTGAGATAAGATTTCTGTTGAGAATAAAATATGTAAATATGTTCACGCAGTTTCTCTATGTTATCTCAGGATTGGTCTCCCCTTCGGTATGTCACTTCCCCATTTGGCCAGCAGGTGTTGCTGGCCATCCTGTTTGGTATTATCTCCTTATCTCTCTCCTGTTCCCCAAGCTGCCACATGGCTTAATGTGCTGAGTGGGCAGCTATGTCACCCAGGCTTCCCTTTCTGTGCAAGGCTCAACAAATTATTATCTTTTGATTGCCCTCACCTGTGCTTGTTCCTATTGCTTCTAAACTCCCCACACGTGTCTCTTGTTTATCCTCAACATGACTGTATTTAAGTGCCTGCCCTTGTTGTTTGTGTCGATGATCTCTGCAGTTGTTCCTGTGTTTGCCCCTGTGCTACTGTTTTTGTTCCTGCGTTGCTGCCTGCTTTACTTTATTGTTTTCTACCTACAGTACCTACCTACCAGAGTTTTAAACCCCTTGTGGTACCTTTTGTTTTTGTTTCACTTTAAATAAAGTCCCTTGTTTTGTTTGAGCCACAACATGGATCGTCCCTTTGTCCTCCTCCATGCCGGTCCATAACATGTTGTGCCATTATTCTAAAACAGCCATTTTACACACCAGTGGAGCTCCTTGTGTAATTTGTGATCATCTTTGGTTTATGCCTCTGTCCAGGGTTCGAGTCACACAGTGGCTTTCAGGGGAGCCCTATTTTCTGGTAGGCACTATGGAATATTATTTAGCATTATATAACATAGAATACAAGTATTATGATATTATTAAAAAGTATGCCAGATATCCATGATGTAATCATTACAATGTAAACATTATAATGTAATCAACACAATGTAATCAACTGAGTATTTATTTGCACCTTTTGTTAGTCTGAGATTCTGTTAGCTACTTTATGATAGTCCTGAATCTATGAATATTCACTTTTATTAATGTATATTTTATCACTATGTTAAAGGACAAATATATTATCAACCTTTTAGTTAGACAATGTGTAAAAGGCTGAAACTGCCAAGGTTTACTACTGAAGGAAGGGATTCGACTGAGTTCACCAGAAGTTCACGGCTGAGCATTTTTAAAAAACCAAGTGGAGATGGTCGCGCCACCATTATGTTCAGCCGAGAGACCAAACGGTAAAAGAAATGATGGACAAACTTATCACCTAGGAGTGTGGATTAAGGGAAGAAACATTTATTGTGAATGGCTGAAGGAATGATGATGCTTAAGTGACGAGATATTGTTAAATGATAAGAACTTGTATAAAAATTGGTGTAAAACAGTATTGGACACACTTTACGTGTCCAGCCTTGGTTGTAACTTCATTGTTGCAATAAAGACTGAATTCTGGATACTGCACAAGCGGCCCTCTGACTTCTGATTTGGCGGGGAAGGAGAAAAAACCACGACAGCACCACGTCACATGCATATGGGTACATATAAGTGCACGTCAGCGCGGTCAATAACAGGATTACTGTGGAAAAACACTCTACTATTTCTATGAGTCAGTAGCATTTCATATAGGCACAATATCAACAACATACAGTACTGAGCAAAAGTCTTAGGCAGTCCAAAGAAGTGTTTAATGCTATTTATCTGGGTAGCAACTGTACTTTGGCTTAGAACAAAAAGCACAACTTAACATTAGAACATGTGCAAATTAAGAGTAACACAATAAAAACTCGTAATAATTTCTTCTGTTTCCTAAAAAGTTGAATGTAGTTGATATCTAATTGGATGGCTAGATAAACACCGCTTCAGTTCCCAAACTTCTCCTCAGGTGCACCTCAGCCATTACATCCATCCATTTTCCAAACCGCTTATCCTACTGGGTCGCGGGGGGTCCGGAGCCTATCCCGGAGGCAATGGGCACAAGGCAGGGAACAACCCAGGATGGGGGTCCAGCCCATCGCAGGGCACACTCACACACCATTCACTCACACATGCACACCTACGGGCAATTGAGGAACTCCAATTAGCCTCAGCATGTTTTTGGACTGTGGGGGGAAACCGGAGTACCCGGAGGAAACCCCACGGCGACATGGGGAGAACATGCAAACTCCACACACATGTGACCCAGGCGGAGACTCGAACCCGGGTCCCAGAGGTGTGAGGCAACAGTGATAACCACTGCACCACCATGCCGCCCTCAGCCATTACATGATTTTGGTAAATTTCCAACAGCTCAATTAAATAATTAAATATATTGGTTTAAAAAGTCAGTGACAGATTGACTAGTTGTCTGAGGGGCGTAGCCAGATCCTGTACAGCAGGGTGGCCAGACTAGACCCAGTGATTTTACTGGGGTAGCAATAGGGTAATTCTCTGCAAACTGGGGAAGGTGGGACTAATAATCATCTCACGATCGAGCTGAAATACAAGCACATGGGAGACTTACCCTTCTTAATCATATCCCACCAGAGCTTAACAAAAGCTGGGAACAGCAGCATCCACCCCACCCCTTTTTCCTGCACCCCACACACCTGACTAACCAAACATAACGCAGAGTACAAGTTAGGGGGACCAGACGCACTTCCCATGCAGAGTCCAGCACAGACACAGTGCATCTTTTATTCCTGTCATTTATTCTGAAAATCCAAGTTGGTGTTCGGCCTCTCTGCAGGGTACACCAATACATAGGGACAAGTAGGAAACTAGTCAGCTGTGCAGTATGCACCACAAGGAGGACACTCAAGTACTGTAACTCCTTTTCATTGTTTAATTCAGTGAGATTCACTTAATCATAAGATAAATGGCAATGTTATAGTTACACTGAAAGAATATACCTAAAGATGTCTTAAATTTTCTTTGATATAGCAAAATAATGCACTTTCAATTGTGCCCTTGCACACATGTACTCCTGTCATGGACATAAATTACAGGGATAGGAGGGGTTGTAACTCCCTCACAATAATCAATACCAGCCAGTACAAGCCCTCCAATAATCATGTCTCCCTAGTGACGTAGCTGTTGTAACGCTGTATTAATAATACGTTTGGGGTGATACTGGTGTAAACAAATTTACTGCGCTGCCAGTCATATAAAAATATAGCATATACAATTAACTACAATACATAATACTGTACTGTGATAATAAACAACTATGTTAATGGTTTATGTATTTATGATACTGTACTTTTTATCGATATTTTAGGGTCTACTCTTTCTACTTACCGTAGCCTAGGTATGTAGTAGGATATATTATCCAGGTTTATGTAAGTACACTCCATGATGTCCAGGAAGTGAAAATATGTAAATAAATGATGTAAAATCTACAGCAATAATCACACATTGATCTTTGATCACTGCTGGACTTTGGTATTTTATTTCACAGGTGGGTTGTGTGTCTTTATGGTCACCAAGATGAAGGTGTACAATTTATGGATACGAGACGAGTATGTTTAAGACTACAGGTATAGATTGTTTTATGTATCGAAAATAAGAGGAATGGGAAACTTATTTTTGTATGATTTTACGGGTCACATGAAAGTCAACAAAAAAAGGCAATTCACCATCATATGACACTTCCGTTCTTTAGCTGAAGAATGAATTTTTTATTTATTCTTTTATATAAGAATGTTTATTACTCAAAGGGGACGATAACAATGACTTATCATATCTGTTTTTTTTATATTTGTTTCTTTATCAATACCCAACAGTAAAACCCTCCCCATTGTGAATTTGTACGCGCTTGTCCATATAAGGTAAACCGTAGATGTCATTCCTTAATCCCCCTTCTCGGTAAAAGCAACATATGTTCTTCAGTTGATGCATATGTCTATGCACACAAAGGTTTAGCAGCGTTTGATTTTTACGAAAATGAATCTTACGTCACTATCACTACACGATTAATGTACAAACTTCTAACTGAAATCCAATAGATGCAGAATCACTGTACAACTTGGCAACCCGGGTATTGCTTAAACTCAGGCTCCGCCCACCGCGAATGCCCGGAAATACGAAGAGGTATAAAGTAATGCACATTGTGTAATATTCGACTTTAAAAACGGCAATTTTCGCGAAGAACACGCCATGAATCTCATTCCCTCTTTTTCAACAGAAACATGGACTCTGTTAATAGCTTTCCTCACTCTGCTGATACTGTAAGTTATGCTCCTCTATTTTCTTTTGCATACGTACTACTTTTCAAAAAATACAATAACCTAGAAAAAACAAATTAATAGCTGTCGTGGATCTGTGATGAGGCAGTTAATTTGTCTCAGTTTAGGCAGTAGATATTGATAGGTTTCTTTACATTTATTTTTACTTACGTGTGACCATGAATATATGAAAACCGTTAACAGATGTTTCACATGAAATATGTCTGAAAAGTGAAATATATAAAAACACATATTTTCTGCTAACGCTGATGTTTTTTACATGCACATGCTCACATAGTTGTGAATTTTGTTTTTTGACGTGTTTGTAACATTGCTTGTACATAACTCTCCCCCCCACCACCCCCACCCCTGCATGTAGGTATGGTGTCTGGCCATACGGATTTTTCAAAAAGCTAGGAATTCCAGGGCCAAGGCCACTGCCATTTGTAGGGACGCTTCTGTCATACATCTGGGTGAGTCTGCTGAATGTAATGCATTTGGTGTGATTTTACCGATCAGGAATGCATTTCAATGAATCTATGTAATAAGGGAGGGAATTGGCTGCTGTCACGATCGGCTGCGATCGCGCTGATTAAAAGTGGGCGATCGCTCGGGCAGGCGGGCAAGGAGCACGCAGATGACGGGTAAAACCGGGGGTTTATTTGGGTCACTGGGTGCAGGGAACATCAGACGCTGACTGACATCAATGACAGACAAGGGCAACAGGGGAGACCAGGACTTAAATAAGACAGGACCAATCAAAGTAAATGGACAAAGCTGGAGACTATCAGGGAAGCACACGTGGGTAATCAGGGGGCGTGGCACACACGACATGACAGCTGGGCCCTCCCAAATCCAGACGACAGTACACATCATATTCGGTTAACTCAAAATGAATCACCGAATCAGGTCAGCGCATCTTTTTTTACGTAATAAACTTTGTGGTAGTCATTTCCTAAGTACAAGGTGTCCATCAGTCAGACGCTCTCAACCTGGTGGCTGCCTGTAGTTCATGATGTTTGTTACGATGCAATTTGTATTTATATGTATTTTCTATACCAATAAAATTGTATAAATGAACTGTATAAATGAGCTTTTCTTAGAATTTGTTATTTAGACATGACAGACCCACTGTGTTAAGTTTGATTTACAACAGTACCTATATTGGCAGTTTTAATAATAAACTATTTTAAAACAAATTCTGTTTCCCTGCTTAACCGGAATTGGACTGAACCATGAATCCAGTCGCAAAGCTGTTCTCATGTCAATATTCTCCTTTATAGGATCCAAAGTTTGTAAAACGTTTCTCCACACCCTTCCATATTCATGATAGTACTGTGCAGTGCAGCTTGTCAGTCCCTTAACAAAATTGGGCAGTGTGCAACTGGGCAAGTATGACAGATGTAACAAATGTGACCAACATAATTATAATAACTAACTGTTAAAGAGATATTTCAAAATCAGTGGTAAATCTTGTTGCAATAGAAGAAGATAATTGCAATTCGTTACTGAACTGAACCCCCTCCCCCACGGTCCAGGCCCCCTCAGTCAGGAAAACTGATGGTTGATGGAAAGACAAATGATTTGTTTCTTAAAAATGAACATAACCATAAACATTCTGAAACTGTTTTCTTTAATAGAATGTAATTCCTTCAAAGTAAGAACATTTGCATCAGTAATTTTTAGCTTCATTTCCATCTCTCTGCAGGGCTTTCACAATTTTGATGTGCAGTGTTTCAATAAATATGGAAGCATCTGGGGGTGAGTCTACTGTATCTATAAGACCCTCACCATGGAACAGATAAGTGCAATATTGGATGAATTGATGGATGGATGAATGGTCGATCATTCTATCAGGAGTGTTCCCCTGCCTTAGGCCTTGTGCCTTACACTTACAATGTACTGTGTAAGTGTTATGAAAGATGGATAGTTCCTAGGAAGGTGTATATATTTATGTTTCTTAAGCTTTTCACAAAAGCATCAGGATAGGCACGTCCATCATGGCAGGTACAGGTATTCAGCCAAAGAGGGATGTACACAGCTGCTGAAGACCAGGCCCTTTCCAGACTCCTGCTTCTTATGAGCTTCATGCATTTTTCAATCTGCAGGATTTTTGATGGCCGACAGCCATTGCTGATGATTACAGACCCGGAGATGATAAAATCAGTGATGGTCAAAGAATGTTACACCTTCTTCACAAACCGGAGAGTAAGTCTGAGCTGCTGCTGTTGCTTCTCCATGGCCTGAGCTGTTTCTCCGTGCCCTGAGCCCTCAGTATGTGTGTGTGTGTATTCGAATTTCCTGTGATGCATCTGTCCCGTAGAGAGGCCATATACCATACTGTATGCTTCCTGCAATAGGCCTTGGATCATATCAGCTATAACAGGTAAAGTAATTAATTGATGTAAAGTAATTAATTGATATAACAGGTAAATTATTAATTGATGAAAATGACAGATGAATGGATTATTTTGCATTGCTGGTTAATTGTATAGCTGGCCGCTTGCATGTTTTGCTCAAGCTAAGTCAACATTTCTGTCCCTCTGCACTAAGGATGCCAGAAACGATTAGCTACTGTAGCCATATAAAATCAATGGCCCTGTTCTGGCGAGCACCAGAGCTAGCCCACCGCTGTGTCTTCCTGCAGGAGGTGGTTCTGGCCGGGCCGCTGGCTGATGCTCTGTCGATAGTAAAAGACGAAAAATGGAAAAGGATACGGAGCTCGATGTCCCCGTTATTCACCAGTGGGCGGCTAAAAGAGGTGCGGGGCTACACACGGGGAAGGGGCTTCTTGTGCCTTCAGGGTGTCTCCTAAAGCCTAGTTCGTACTTCACTTTTCCACGTCTGCTTTCGTGCGCTTTCAGGCTGGGGACGGTCGTCCGCATGGCAGCGTGTGTTTATTTTACATTTGGCTGTGGAGGGCTGTTGTCAGTGCATGCATTCAGCAGTGATATTCCACCAGACCAGGAGAGGGCAGAGGTGTTACAACAGCACAAATAAAAGCAGTGTGGTAATAAGTCATACCACAGTATTTTGAAATGCTTCCTGCAAAATTAGCCAGGATCCCAATGACTCGCAAGATTTCAAAATGCCAGAATAGTGCTGCTTTTTAAAATACTGCATACCTCTGTATAATCCCTGGCCAGTATGAAGAATTAGATATACGGATACCTCCAACCCTCCTCATACACCTGTTCACCATACCTACTACGATAACAACAATTATTCTTCTGCTGCTCTTTCATCATTGACTGCTGATCTCTGAAAGTCCACATTGCCACCTACTGGATATGCCTAATCAATTATCTTGCACATGTGCAATCAATGCACACGGATGTGCAAGGTCTCCACTATCTAGACGTAACAAACTGGGCTACATGCACACTGATCCCAGTCTGTGGACAACCCCGGGTGATGAATTTTATGTCACATGCAATCGTCCATGACTGAAAGTGCACTTGGAAAAGCAAAGTATGAATTGGCGATAAGCCAGAGGTATTCAAACTGTGAGGCACGCCCTCTGATGGGGCATGACGGAATTACATGTGAGGGGGGTGCAGGTCAGGGGAAAAAAATAAAGGACTGTGTGGGGGCAGGCCTATTTTTAAATTGCAACCTATAGAAAAATTTTTAATAATCTGAACACATTATATGTCTGTACACCTTATGCGATGCTGATAAAATAATTACATTTTATTTAATAATTAACGTTTATTTGGCGTCAGTGTGTGTACGTGTGGGGGGAGGGGAGGGGGGTCAGGACAAATATGTCAGCCCTCAGGGAGACCCTGTAAAAAAACGTTTGAATATCACTGTCCAATGCAGGTTGCTATGAAACCTCATTAGTTCCCTCCTATAGTCAAGAAATGTATATTTCTTTATCTTGCTAGAACTGAGACTGGTGAGAGGCTTAATTTGGCTTCAATTGGCCAGTGAGGGACAGGAGCTGTTTCATTTTGCACATCATGGACTGGTGTTGACTTCAGCATCTTTGAAACTTTTAAGTTTTATACAAGCGTAAATTATAATAATAATCCTGCTATATAATATTTTAACAAAAGCCATTAAGTGTCTCTGCTGTCCTGTATATATGACAAATTACTGATGTGCAATAGCTGTTGTAATTTGTTGTTGATCAGTTTTCATTGAAACATCTTGCCGGCTGTTGAAGCGAAAGCGGAAACAGGATCTGCTGCTGAGTGTTTCGCATGCTTTTATATAGCTTTTGTTCTTGTGACCTCCAGATCTTTCCCATTGTCGAGCGCTATGCTGATTCCTTAATAGCCAATTTGAAGAAGCGAAACCTAGAGAACCCAGTGGGAATTAAAGAGTGAGTACTGATTCTGTGGTACAAATGCCTCCGGGTACGATTCAGTACTGCAGTATATGTCCTCAAGCTTCATACAGTACTGCTGCAGGGGTATAAGGGAGCAATAAGGGCAGCAACAGCGGTGGGGGGTAGTGCTGGGCAGTATGACCAAGAAGTTGTATCACGGTATTTTTTAAGATTCTGACGGTTTCATGGTATATGACGGTATTTTTGTTTTTTCCAAGTTCATCATTACCGTGGCATTATGAATGTTTTTAAAGAGGTGTGTAAAGAGGTGCCCTGGGTGTGATGTTAACTGCATCTGGACCTGCAAACAGTCCTCCAACTTGTAGGGACAAATTTTATGGGTTGGTGACGGGGTTGGCACTCCTGCCACTGTAAAACAACTCACAACGGCTCAGTCTAAACGAGCATGATACCCTTCTGCTCGCCGCGGGAGTCGCTCTGCTGCAGCTGCCCACAGGAAGGCTACACGCGTCATGGGGGAAAGCCTTTGGGAGCCACATCCCCAGACGTTAATAGCGTCAGACCTGTTGGGGATCAGGGCTGGCGTGGGGCCGAGGTGGCACCATCTGCATGGCAGCACATGGGTCCCAGTTTGAGGCGGCCCATTCCGGTATGCCCGTGGAGTGTCTTGTCTCCCTGGCGAGATGACCATCTACCTGTGCTGTTGGGGGAGCTTTGTAAACTCTGCATTTTGGCGGAGGCGCTCTCAGGTACGCAGACCAAGGAGTGACCAGATCTCTGAAAGTCAGTATTCCTACCTTCGGTCTGGTCGGTCTGATGGCTTCTGTACTCAGGGAGTAGCTTTTGCTGTAGCGGATTGGCTTCTCCCAATGCTGTCTGATGTCACTCCTTTCAACGGGCATATTATGAGACTCGGGCTAAGGTACCCCGTGGGTGTCTTGTCTGTTGTCTCAGGGTATGCTCCGACTGCGGTGAGTGACGTCTCATTGAGGCAGACATTTTACTGTGAACAGATGACACACAATCTGTGGTTTAGTGACCCACATCCTGCTTACAAAGGCACTGAAGCATGATGCACATCTGAATCTGTTCCTCGAAGACTTGGGTCAGGGCGGATCATGAAACGGTCATCATGGATGACACTGTAGTTGCTGGCTACTTTGAGCAGTTGTTTAAAGCTGATCCTCCAGCTAGGATGTTGGACATCTGTGGGTCCACAGTTCTCGGGGCTGATCCTCCAATCAGCTGTGAAGCACCCAACCTCACTGAGATTGCACAAGTGGTGAATCAGGTTCTTTGCAGCCTTTGTCGAATTTTCGACTCAGTTGATCGAGTTGCCCTGACACTTTGTGAGATCCCCCCGAAGTTGCTGGTTGTCATGGCCAGCCTGTACACTGGTACTGCGAGTGTTGTGATGTTCTTCCCAGCTGATTCTGGGGTTCACCACGGGTAGGTTCATGCTCCTACTCTGTTCAGTGCTTGGTTTGACTGGGTGGTAGCCAGGATCGTGGGGTCCAGCAGTTGTGGGGCATCTGTTGGAGAAGAAAGATTTATCTTGACTTTGCCGACGATGCCATGATCTTCGCAGAGTCAGCGGAGGCTCTGATTGGGGCTCTCAAGAGACTGATTGAGGAATCTGAGGATCTGGGATTGCAACTCTTCTAGATCAAGACTAAGATCCAGGCCTTTAATAACTTTTTAGGCACAGCCATCAGAAGTGTGTTTGTCAGCGTGGAGAATGTCGACCTCATCGAGAGATTCATTTACCTTGGCAGCGACATTCATGCCTCTGGTGACTCTTCCTCTGTTAGCAGATGGATTGGGAGAGCATGGGGGAGTCATGAAGTCGCTGGAAAGGGGCGTGTGATGCTTCCAATATCTTTGCAAGAGGATGAAGATCCAAGGGAGTCCTGGTGCTCCCTGTCTTGCTGTATGGCTGTGAGACATTGATGTTATCCAGTGAGCTGAGATGAAGACTGGATTCCATTGGTACTGTGTTTCTTCGGAGAATCCTTGGGTACTGCTGACTTGCATTGTGAGGGAGCATCAGCTATGGCACTACAGCCATGTGGCGTGTTTCCCTGAGGGTTATCCTGCTTACAAGATCCTCATTGCTGAGGACCCAAGAGGCTGGACCAGGCCAAGGGGATGCCCACGTTATGGATGGCCATTGCCGGAGGGTGGGGCTGGACCATGTGTATGCCTGGGGGGTTGCCAGCTGGGATCCAAAGGCATTTCTTAATGTGGTGAGTGTGGCAACTCGCTGCATCAACACATGCTCCCCAACCTGACCTGACCTGACCTATTTCTATTTATTTTATTTCCTCAAGAGAAGGAGAGGGAGAGAGAGGGGGAAAATGAGAAGAAGGGGGAAAAACACATAATCTGCTTCAATACCTGCTGAAAAGAGAAAACAATAACCAACATCTGTACGAATCACAGTGAACATCCATCCATTGTCCAAACCACTTATCCTACTGGGTCACGGGGGGCCCAGAGCCTATCCCGGAAGCAATGGGCACGAGGCAGGGAACAACCCAGGATGGGGGGCCAGCCCATCGCCGGGCACACTCACATACCATTCACTCACACATGCACTCCTACGGGCAATTTAGCAACTCCAATTAGCCTCAGCATGTTTTTGGACTGTGGGGGGGAAACCGGAGTACCCGGAGGAAACCCCATGACGACATGGGGAGAACATGCAAACTCCACACACATGTGACCCAGGCAGAGACTCGAACCCGGGACCCAGAGGTATGAGGCAACAGTGCTAACCATTGCACCACCATGCCGCCCCCACTGATAGATCTGCCTCCCATTTTGCAATAGGAAGGGATATTGATTCATCCATTTTGGAAAGTGTCCTGTATATTTTAGACAATAATTTGGGGATTTTGAGATTAAAGAATTCTGCCACACTTGGAGGTATTTAAATAGGGATTCACTGTCAATGCACTGATCCATAGTGCTTCCAGCAATGAACATCCATCCAGCCATTATTGTAACCTCTTAATCCCAACTTGGGTTACGTGGAGCCTATCCCAGGAACAATGGGTGCAAGTGGAAACCAACCCTGGGTGGGTGCCAACACACTGCAGGGTGTACACACTCACTGGGCCAATTTAGACACGCTAATCAGCCTATCCGGCACGCTTTCGGAGTTTGGGAGGAAACCAGAGCCCCCTTGCAAAAACCCACACGAACACCAGGAGAGCGTGGGAACTCCACACAGAAAGGACCTGGGATCGAACCCAGGACTTTTTTGCTGTGAGGTAGCAGCGCGAACCACTGCACCACTGTGCTCCCCCTTATCAGTAAACAGTTTTATATAATTTTCTGCCTATTGAAGCGTTACAATGGTTGTTTCACCTATGCTAAGGCATGGTGGTATATAAAAAATTCAAAATTTTTTTTACATTACATCATGTGGACGGCTGGGTGCATGTGTGTCAGTCACCTGGGGAAGAGATGGTGCATGGATGCACTATGGGAAGGCGGCAAGCTAGCAGAGGCAGTGTGGGCCTGCTATTCATGTGAATGAAAACTTTATACTGTACCAGATGAACCGGTATACTGCCCAGCACTAGTGGGGTTATTGAATCACAAAATTACAATTCTGTTACCATGGCGAGGGACAAAATCTGCTGATGGTAATATCCTTCAAACTACCTTTCCCCCCAGCATTTTTGGGCCATACAGTATGGACGTGGTGACCAGCACATCCTTCAGCGTGGACATTGATTCCATCAATAACCCCAAGGACCCCTTTGTCGGCAATGTTAAGAAAATGATGAAATTCAGCCTTTTTAACCCCTTAATCCTGATTTTAAGTATGTGGGAATTGTGCCTGATTTCTCATATCATTTCAAGTAACTCCATTGTACAATTCCAAGATTTTTTTTCACCAGAATTATTTAGTGTGAAACGTTGCTGCATTAAAATAAAGCCATACTACAGTTGTAAAAACAAACAAATGATTCAACTGAAAACCCTTTTTTTCCAGCCCTGTTTCCTTTTACTGCTCGCTTTTTTGAGAAGTTGGGCGTCTCCTTTGTTTCTAAGTCAAGCTTGGACTATTTCTACGGAACAGTACGGAAGATAAAGGATGAGCATCACATCAATAAGGAGGTGTGTCCTGCTTAAACCCAGGGTCCTGCACTTTCTGTCTGGGTCTCCGATGCAACAATGTTCTAAACCCACTCTGAGCTAATCATGCTGTAGAAACAACCGGTGATCTTGATCACCTTTGACCTCCTGTGCTCAAACTACAGTCTGACAAACATTTAGTTTCACCAACAGAGTCGAGTGGACTTCCTACAGCTTATGGTTCGTTCTCAGATTTTGGAGGAGAAGGCAAACGCCCAGGAGAGCATCAAACCTGTTAGAGGTAAGAGTGTGTCTTTCCAAACACAATGTTCACCTCTTTGCTCCGAAGTATTTAAGCAGATTTCATTTCCCTGGAAGTTAAACTGTGAAAAGCCTGTGTCCAAAATGACACTGAACCCAATTCTGTGTTTTAGGGCTGACGGATCATGAGATACTGTCTCAGTCTTTAGTCTTCATCGTCGGTGGGTATGAAACCACTAGCAGCACCCTCTCACTACTAGCACACAACCTGGCAACCAATCCAACAGCCATGAAGAAACTGCAGGAAGAGATCGACAGTGTCTTCCCTAATAATGTAAGTATAAAGATCATTCGCAATATGTCCTGATGTTTCATTATAAACTGTCAGACTTTGGGTTTTCTCTCTCTCTCTCTCTCTCTCTCTCTCTCTCTCTCTATCTATCTATCTATCTTTCTTTCTCCCTCTCTCACTCTCTCTCTCTGGTTTTAACCTAGGGAAGATTAATAATAATACAACAGGTTTTTCAGGTTTCTGAGCACTCTGTGAACTCAAAGTTTTATTTGGCCTGAGAGACAGTGGTTTATTTAACATACTGAGGGACAGTGCCACCCACTGGACATGAAGATGCAGGACATGTTAGGTCAGGCATCTTATCAGAGGGTCCTTGCCCACCACAGACCCCTGTCACGTACGAGGCACTGATGCAGATGGAATACCTGGACATGGCCATGAACGAGTCCATGCGCCTCTGGCCTCCTGCGCCACGCATTGAGCGGGCCTGCAAGAATACGGTGGAGATTCAAGGGGTGACCATCCCCACTGGCACCCTGGTGGTCGTGCCAACCTATGTTCTGCACCGCGATCCAAAGATCTGGGAGTCACCTGACACATACAAGCCCGAGCGGTAACTCACAAAAAGTCTGCCGCGCTCTTACGTAATTTTCTTACTGTTGCTATTTCCTTATAATAACTTTCCTATTGGTGTTTTTAAGGTTCAGCAAGGAAAACAGAGAGGATATTAACCCCTACACGTTTCTGCCATTCGGAATGGGACCTCGCAATTGCATCGGGATGAGATTTGCTCTGCTGATCATGAAAATGGTCGTGGTGAAGCTGCTGCAGAACTTCAGCCTGGAGACTTGCAAGGAGACGCAGGTAGGTGATGACGTCATTTCCTTGATGATCTCCATGGCTCAAAGGCACCATGTAGGAATAGTACTGTAATCTGCTGATTCACAATTTAAACTTATCTGGTTTCATACAATAGTGCACGTAAATATTGCCTGTACTAATAGTCAGAATAACGACATATACTTTTAAATCAGAACTTACTTTCTTTTTCTAGATCCCTTTGCAATTAAATACATTGTTTCAACCCAAAACCCCTATCACACTGAAGATTGTGCCAAGGACTCCAGCAACGAAACAGGAATGAGGTTGAGTAATTTTGTCAACTAGGGGACACTGTACCGTAACTTTAATACAATCATTTTATGGACCGGTGGAAATCCCCGTATAGTTTGCAATCGTCTACTGCAGTAAAGCTGGTTTGACATTAAGACATAAGACATTTGGTTGTTTTCCTTCAATAACTCACAAACTACAAGTACAATCATTTCTAAAATCACATTTTCTGAATAGAAAGCCAGATACGCATGTTTAATCAAACAGAATGTCCTTTGTTTGCTAATTAATTAAAACCTGTATTTGAATATCTACTTCTCTGTCTCGATGATATAAGGGACCGTAAAGTACAGGTGCTTTTCAGTTATTCACTGTTTTCCAATAGGCCTGTTATGCAAATCTAAAATAAAAGGACCAGCTGTTCAATAGCTCATGAGTGACTGAAACTTTTCCTTGAAAATAAGTTGTTCAATACCAAGAGACTAAAGCAGAGCACACTACAACCCCACTGGGCAGTACGGCAACACATTTTACTTCAGCAACGGTCAGTGTTTCTTTACTTAAATTTTGCTTCAAATTAAATGGATTCTGAGAATGGAAAAGGGTGACAAATTGAATGGACTGCAAAACTGCGTATTATTTAGATTTAAAAATACTTTTTTCTTGTCATAGGGTGTAAAACTAGAAAATTCCAACAGTACAGTTCATTGTTGGGTTTTTTTTTTCACTGACTAGCTGCTCATTCCACGGAAAAGGTTTGACATTGCTGGTAGAGTTGTCACCCATCCTGTGATGAAACACTGGAAAGGGGGGGGGCTGTCAAAATGGCAGCATTGTGTTCCCTGGACAGCACTGTCACCTACTCCGCTCATCTAATCCTTACTCCTCACACACACACCAACCGGTACAATTTCTCAAAGTGCTGGATGGATCAAATGGAAATGAGAAAGCCAATGAATGTGTGTTTGAGTCCTAGTTGTGATATGTAACTCTGAATCTACACCTGCTCATTTACTGCACATTCCACTTACTAACACCAATAAGGTGCTTACCTGTATTTCTTTTTATATGTCTTAATGTCCATGTATTGAAATGTAATTTATATAATACATTTTTTTTATATGGCGGAAAATTTATATTAAGTTATGGGAATTTCTTATGGGAATTCCTGTATTTCTTTTTATATGTCTTAATGTCCATGTATTGAAATGTAATTTATATAATACATTTTTTTATATGGCAGAAAATTTATATTCTACTTATTTCTCATTTGCACTATGTCCAGCATTTTCCGTGGCATAATAGTAACGCTTATATATATATATTTGTATCGACGGAGCCCTAGAGATGCTGCTCACCTTTTTTTTTGCTGCACACAATCTACATATAACAGTTTTATTCTGGAAAAACTTACAATAGAGGGAGGTGCTACAGTGTATGTGTGGTCCCTGGCATTGTTAGCATAAAGCTCAGTTAGTTGAGGTACAGGAGCACTGTACTTGCATCCTATATTACGGGGTTATCATGCAATGTACAGGATGGGTGCAAACTCTAGGCCTCACATTTTCCCATAACTTAATCGCATGACTACACTGACATCTGTCTGTACTGAGACATACAGGCACAAATGTTCCTTTTGCACTATAAAAAAAGAACAAAAAAAAATATTTACAGTACTTATTTACAGTATATATGTGGGATTAGCTATAACAACAAGAACAGTATTTGCAAATCAAAGTATTTTCTTAGAGTATACCAATGCCTGTTCCACAAACGGAAAGAATAATGACAAACGTTATCTTGCCTGTTGGCTGAATTCATGTTTCGAACGGTTAAATGTGGTTAATCAGAAATATTGGGACATGCAGACACAAATATCCGGTTGAGAGCAAATCCTGGAGTCTGGTTGCACAGTAAAATCATTTATCTGGCAAACCAAGGGCATTTCCTGTAATTTGTCTTAAACCAATTAGGTTCAGTAGACCTGTGTCTGTTCTTTCATGTGCCATCATTGAGTAGACTGGACTGGACTAGAGTTAAGTGAAACGATCAAATTCCCCAAGAATAAATTTTGCCAAAATGGGAGGGAGGTCTCTAGCAATAAACTTCCCCAAATGAAAACACCAATCTACGTAAAATATTATTTCAAGCCGACCTTACACCCCACCTCTCCAAAAAAGTTATATGATCAAATTCTCCCATAATTAATTTTACAATAAATTATAATCAAGCAGAACTGACTGAATGAAGGGGAGTACTTGGTCTGCAACTGCGTTTAGGTAGGTGGTACGTGTCAAAGTAACATTTACATGAATAGCAGGACCACACTGCCTCTGCTAGCTTGCCGCCTTCCCATAGTGCATCCTGGCACCATCTCTTCCCCAGGTGACTGACACACATGCACCCAGCCGTCCACATGATATAATGTAAAACAGGACTCATCAAACCTGACCAGTCTGCAGCCCAATACGCTCGTAGCTGCAATGCACTGTGTGTTCTGACACCTTTCTATGATAGCCAGCATTAACCTTTTGTGTTACAGTAGCTCTCCTGTGGGTTTGGACCAGACAAGCTACCCTTCGTTCCTCACGCACATCGGTGAGTCTTGGACATTAACCGGTTGGCCTTCCTTAGGCCATTTTTGGTGCTGTCCACTGCAAGCCAGGAACACTCCACAAGACCTGTTAGTTTGGAGATGCTCTGGCCCAGTTGTCTAGGTATCACAATTAGGTCCTTGTCAAAAGTCACTCAGATCCTTATGCTTGTCCATTTTTCCTGCTTCCAACACATCAACTTCAAGAACCGACCATTCACTTGCCTGATATGCAATGGCACCCTTGACAGGTGCGAACATGACAAAATAATCAACGTTATTCACCTTTTTTGCGTATTATGAGAAAATTTTGAGAAATGGCCTCTCATGACCTGTTATGGCTGATTGGCGTATTTTGAATATGGAACTTTCGTGTTGTAATGTTTGTCGACCGTACACAGTTCAGGTCATGGAAGGAATAGCGCTGGTGGAGGAAATCTGTCGCTGTGTGGAAAACTGCAGACGTTAATTTCATTTTGTTCTATTTTATTCAGGAAATGCAACTTAATCACTGTCATCTTAAAAAAAGAAAAAAAACCTGCTTAAACTCACCTACTTTCATGCAGAAATGTGGGTTCGCCTTGCTCTAGTTTATGGCTGTAAGTACCATAGTTATAATAAGCTGTTCTACTTGTCTATGTTGCAATTAAGGTGCAGTGTTTGCTCATTATATGGAATTTGGCACATTATTTAGTATGACTGTAAATCTGAGTTTATACAACATCTTTCTTATTGCTGTAAAATAAGATTTATGGAAGTGAGACTTGTAATTGGCTGGAAGATTCAGAGATGTGTCTTGACTTGACTTGACACGGATTTCAAACTGTATTTTCTTGAAAATGATGAAGACCAAATTTTGTTGGGAAATAGCTTGGGATCTTGCCTTTCAGATGGTATAAGAGTTTTTTTTATACATTATGGGAAAATTCTAAGAAATGGCCTATGTTAATTTGTCAATTTAAATTAGAAAAAAAAAATCCATTAATATTTAGCAAAATTAACCCACTACAAAGTATGTCTACTATGTTTAGCTTGTTAAAACACGAAACCAAGATTTTACTGTGGTGCACAGAAGATCAGTAGTACTGTTAATACGTACGTACGACCAGTAGTAGTGATGTGGTAGAAATTTACAAGACTTCGATTTGTTTAAGAGTTTGACAAACTTTACTGCTGCAAAGCTTTGGGGGGACAGATACCAATATTTCATACGTCTCGTGATCTGCTCTCCGAACAACAAATACACACGTCTTTTATATTAAAAACAAGCTCCAGTGTACAGACAGTTCAAGGAGGGGTCAGATGTCTGTAGACACCAGTTGCTTCAGCCTTTGTTAGTTAAAGGCAGGGTCAGCCTGTAGAAGCTGATTGTTCTCATGGTTTCACTACCTTGTCTCAACAAGCTGTTTCAGTTACTTTCTTCATCATACTTCCCCTATATTCCCTTGTGCTCCTTTCTACTTATCCTTGACATGTGACGTCAGCACAGAAATGTCTAATATTGATATCTGTAAAAGTTTTAACTTCTTGGATCAGGTCTGTACCTTTATCCGGTCTTTTTGCAGATTCAGCTGTCACATGTTAGTTCCTCATAAAATGCTTCTAATTTTAAAAGTGGAAAACCCATTACTTCAGCAAGCTTGCATTATTGCATTACATATTTAGTATAATAACCATTCTAAAGCTGCAATTAATTATTATAATCATTGTAATTACTGTAAATCAACAGTGTCATTATGATTTTTTTGGCAATTACTGATTGAAATTACAATTGTATTTGCATTATCATTGATTTTTCTACCACAGTAATACGCATGCTTGTAGAAAATGTCAAACATACATGTACTTGTAAATGTGATGAATCAATTACTTCATGAAAAAAAATGTTGTTAAAATACTTTTAGTATCCTGTACCATTTTGAGAAACAAAACTGCACTTCAGAGTTATTTTTAAGAGAATTGCAGCACAGTATATTGAAAGTTAAGAACGTTGCGTACATAAGAATGTTGCCACTCCCCCCACCCCACGCCTTGAGGAAAGTATTTCATGTACTTTCAAAATACAAAACAAAACCGAGCATCAAAGTATTTTATACAAATTACATAATTTTTATGAAGTAATCCTTATACAAAATTACAACATACGTTTGTACTCAAAATATGCGTTTTAAACACATGCATCAGAAATACTGCCCATCCCTGTTTGTGATGAACTGGCATCTTGCCCTTGGTGCACCTGTGCTGACTGGGATTGGCTGCATGAGTAGTGGGCATTTTGTAGATGGATAGGTGAACACAACGGAAAAGGAGAGAGTTTAATATTGGTGGGATGGAATTTGATAATTCTAATTCAAATATTTCTTTATTGTGGGGAATAATCCAAATGAAGTATAGGAGGATATACGTTCTCCCCGGTTCCTATACCGCTGACCTCATCTAAAGAACTTGGGGTGAGATGATTCTGGAGTGCCTCAGTGTACACCGCCATCTAGCGGACAGCAACGAACGCTACTCCTCCCGGTTCCTGCTCGAAATCCACCCGCCAGGTTTTTTATGTCGCTTGTACTTTTCGTGTTTATAAACACTGAATCTGTGGACTGGCTACAGACGCTATGACGTCGTCGTGAAATCTCACGAAAACGTCGTCGCTCTACGGATTTTGGACTTTGGTGGCGAAACGGAAGTCTCGGGACAAGTAAAAAGCGTCGGCGTGTGGGAAACAAAATCACAGCTACATTTCCCTTTATTTTGTCATTAGGCCAGTGCCACATGTAAAGCACGTGTCGCCCAGTTCCGGGAACTGCTTGACTGTTAACTCCTTGCTGTATCCCTTCTTGGTAATTCGTTTAGCCGGATATTTAAATGTGTCTTGGCGAAAACCTGTTCTTGACATCACGATCTCTAGCCGTCGGGAATCTTGTTGTAAAAGCACATGCATCAGGATATTCAGCAAGTGAGCATCGCCTGAAGTTGCAGGGCAATACAAACAAACCAGCCTTGATCTATCTTAAGTTATTGATCTCGAACAGGTGCCATCGGATACCTTAAAAAAAGACCAATCGGTTTTATTAGACAATTTCCTTTTTATATTTCTACCACTGTCGCAGCTAATTAAAAGTATTAATAATAAAGAAAAACAGTTACGCTTTTGGAGGGATCCCCCTAAACACAATGCAGGGCTCCGTGACCCTCTGAGCCGGGCGCCAGATACTGTAACGTCCCAGCAGTAAGCGCCGGCTCCGGGCGCTCCGGCACGCGTGTTTGCGGCAGCCCGGCCCATGCGGCGGCTAGCTGTTCCCACCGAGACGGCTGCAGTTCCCGGTGTATTTTCGGAGTAGAAGATGGCCGATTTCGAGGAGAATACTGGAGCTCGGGCTCTGCTGGCCCTGAAGTCCGCCCCCCGCAGCCCCATGCCGGTCTCGGCTGCGATCATGCCGCCGGCCTTGGCGCGCCTGGAGGGCAGGGACCTGGAGTTTGCCATGCGCCACAAAGTGATCACCGTGGGCCGCAACTCGTCGCACGGCTCCGTAGACGTCAGCATGGGCCACTCGAGCTTCATCTCCAGGCGGCATTTCCAGATCACCTTCGAGGAGCCCCAGTTCTACCTGCGCTGCCTGGGCAAGAACGGCGTTTTCGTGGACGGCGTCTTCCAGCGGAGGGGGGCGCCTCCCCTGCAGCTGCCCAGGGAGTGAGTCTGAGACCGGGGGTCGGCGGGGCTGGGGGACTTCCATAAAGTTAAAAAAAGAAGAAAATGCCCCGTTTACAGTGGTATTCAGCCGCCCCAATTACCAATATCCACATAAAAACGTTAATATATCGCCAGCTTAAGGTGATTTCTGCGGTAACAGTGCAGTCTGTGTTTCGTACATCACGCACCGACCCGAGGGGATCGCGGTGCAGCATTTCGCTTCCTGGAAAGCGGTAGATCTGCTGTAACCGGCCTGCCCTTGGAGCTTGCAGATAATATAACGAGAAGTCAATGGACGGGAGCTGTGGCAGCTGGTAGAAATAACAATCACAAATATTACTTCTAATCCGAACTCGATCTGCAGACCAGCCCTACATAAAAACATAAAACTACTGTTTGAAACGGGAATCCAGCTGTGATCAGTGCAAGCAAACGTATGATTTAATCATACTCTAATAAACAACTATACTTTCACAGGCGCTTCAAAACACTTGACGAATGTCGAATGGCATGTATTTGTCACGTTTAAAGTATTTTAATATAACGTCAAATTAAACAAGAAAAATATACAGATTTAAAAAAAATAATTCTCCAAACAAATGTGTGTGAAATATTGTTCTATTGCTGAGCTGCGTGTCTGTAGCTGTAAAACTGAGCTAATATAAAGATGCCAAATGTGAACTGCATTAGTTTCAGTGTCTGTCTAGGTGAATGAACTGGTTTCCCATTTATTCAGTGTGACACTGAAAACGAAACCATTTAAACCGGTTTCAATCCCAATGTGTTGGCTAATCCTGTCAAGTTACCTTAGGATCTCACTGCCTGTTCAGTCTGTAGTTCTTAACAGATGTAAATATTATTTAAAATATTTACTTTTATTATGTTTTCAATCTTTGCATGTGAAGACAGTGAGCAATGAAAATAATTTCCTAAATGATATCCCTGTCCGAAATAGTAATTCTGCCAAAGATTATTCTTGTTTTGCTTTTATATTATACTAACATTGTTTGATTCTCATGTGCCACAGGGTTGAGTTTTTTTTTTTTATATTTGAGTTTTGAGTGATGAACCTGTAGGTAAATCTGAATGTACTGCGGTCTTTTTTGCTTGCAAAATGGATGGAAAAAATGAACTATTTCACATTTACCTGCACAAAAGGACTTAAAATGCACATTTCATCTCCCCGCTCCACGTGTTGAATTGGGGGGTGTCCCTGGGTGATTTTTAGCACAGTCTGAAGGTCAGTTCCTCAGCCCCTAAGCTATCTGCTTTTATCATTTTTCTGTGTACATTAAGGGGACAGGGTTATGGAAGCTGGTGTGTCTGCATGTTTACCAATGTTTTACTTCACTTCAGATCCCATGTACCTTACCGGTTTTACACAGGTGAGAACTGAAGTGTATGGTAAAGGTGAAAATCTGGTAAAGCAAATAACTTGGGCATAATCTGTCTTACGGGTGTAATGCTACATAAAATTCACAGTTCGGTAAAAGCCACACTTTTGAGTTCAGGACTCGGTGCAGTTCCGGTACAGCAGGGAAAACAGAATTTCTCGTTAAATAGTTTATTATTAGAACTGCAAACCCGATTGGGAACCGTTGTAATCCAAACTTAAGGCAATGGGTCTGTCAATGTGTCTGTATAACAAAACCTAAGCCGATCTGCACATTGTAAAAATAAATGTTAAATAGAAATAAAAAAATAAGACTGCATCGTTACAATCATAATGAACTATATCTCGTTTAGATCCTGTGTTCTCTGCTACAGTCTATAGTCCTATATCCGTCACGATAAATACCCAATATAGCCTTAGTAATTTTGTTTTTAGCCTGGTCTGTATTTCCTGGCAAAAGTTCGTTAAATGCCATGTCTGAGTTTGGTATAACAGCCAACAAACAATCTTGGTCTTAACTACTGTCTCCCCAGTGCTGGTGTCATTTTTTGGAAACCACAATGTTCCCAATCTACTGATTTTAGTAATGTGGGAGGATCTTCTAGCTCGCAGACTAACCAGCATTAGCTGTAACCTACAGCCACAATTAGCGTAATATTTTTTGGGTTGAACATCTGCTTGTGAATTTAGGTTCTATCCATGGAAATAAATGTATTAATTTGTGTCACTGTGCATTCCAAACCCAATGGCACACAATGAATACTTGCACCGTTACAGCCCTGATCTATTTGCAAGCAATAGATCTTTTCCCCACTCTTATGATAAACATCCTTAGTGTAATGAAGTTTTAATTACGAAACCCTGTATTTTTTTTGTGCCACAAACTGTTTGATCTGATTTTGGAGGTGTATGGTCTCAATTTATAATATTTCTAGAATTTTACAATTCTTTTTTTCCCTTTTCTTGATACAGTAATTAGGTGGGAGATGTTCAGGAGTTAAATATGGACTGAAGGTAGTCTGGTCTGTATTGTCCATGCAGCCACGGGAATAAACTCACAATTTAAGTAGAATTGCAAACGGCAAGAGTATATAAGTATTAAAATATAGTGTACTTTATTAGCGGGCATTGTTAGGGTTTTTGTGGGGTCTTCTTGAAAGTTAGTTCTGGGACCTTTGAAGGAAGGTCCTGGCTTCTTTCAGTTGGGATATTTTGTGCGGCAAGCAAATACGAAACCCAAACAGAAAGCCGTCTCCCCCGATGGTGCAAGGCCAGCGTGATCCTCTGTACGGGCCGCGTGCGAGGGCCTCGTGCAAACCTCTGCAGGGTGGCTTTTGGAAGGACTGGTTGAGGGGAAAGGCATCTGGGGTACAGGAGTTAAAGGTCATCATTTTCCGATGCCTTTTTTTCTTCTTCTTTTTTTCTCCAGCTTGCAGTGTTTTTGATTTAAAAAGTGAGGAGATGTCAGTGGTGGAGATAGAGGAGGCTTCGGGACACCAGCGAGTGTTTATTTTGGGTCAAATGGGCAGCATGGACCCCATGTGGCTGATTACAGGAGAGGTGGGTCAGGGGAACCACGTGAGCTTGTGGACTCTGACAGCCAAGGCTGGACTTCGTCCAGATCTTCCAGTATTTATGGCTGCGGTATTTCACAGGGCTGGTTAGTCGGCTGGCGCAGAGTACAGCGAGTGCGTTCCCGTAGATCTAGATTTAACCAGTTTGGCTGCACAACCTAAGCAAGAATGGGAGCAGGTCTGTGATTAGCAATGCTTAAAGTGCAGTCGTTTGGAAGCTGGGCTTGTATTTGTTGAATGGTGTTAAAGGATCCCATTTTAGCTCCTATGTCTTCCTGTAGCCGAGGTTTATATAGACTTCACTTCATTCAAGCCATGCGGATGGATATTTCCAGATTGTGGGTTGTGGTCACCTGACCATGGGGATAGATTTAGTGTGCAGTTTGTTGTTGCTGTGAGACCTTGAGCTCTAGTGTGGTGTTAGCCTTGTGCACCTGTCTCCACTTCCGCTCCTAAAGCTGGGCTTTTCCGCCTGGGTCCACATGCCAGCCGAGTCCAAACAAATGGTGCGTCTTCTTGTCACACGCGTTCAGCTTTTTGTGCGATTTTCAGGGTGGACTTCAGGTGAGAGAGAGAGAGAGAGAGTGTGTGATAGAAATTGAGAGAGAGAGCTCTCCTTGTTCTGATTTTGCCCATCGTGGGCTGAAACGTGTGGTTAACCCAGGAAAATGAAACCTTTTGACTTAAAACCGCTAAACAGCCAATGTTGCAGTCCAGACTTGCGTACCTACAAAAAATATCTTTATCTAATCAAAGCATGCAGGATATTATCGAGAAGAGTCACAGCGCACGACTTGGTGGCAACTCCAGTCTGTACCAGCAACTGAGGAGGATGGCTGTAAGGGCTCTGAGGGCAGATTAGGAGGCATTTGTTAAACGAATCTGTGAGCAGGTGACACATCATCTGTGGTCTAGTGACCCACGTCCTGCATACAGAGAAATAGAAGCATTACGTACGTCTGAATGTGTTCCTCAGATTCAACTTGCAGTCAGGGTGGGTGATGGAACAACCCTTACGGATGACACTGCAGTTGTGACTTGCTGGGCCGGCTACTTTGAACAGTTGTTTAAACCTGACCCTCCAGCTAAGACACTGGACATCTCTGGGTCCGCAGTTCTTGAGGTTGACTCTCTAATCAGTTGTGAACCACCCAGTCTCACTGCGATTGCATGGGTGCTGAATCAGTTGGGGGGAGGGAAGGCCGCAGGGATCCGTGGTATTCGGGGTGAACTTCTCCAGGCTGGTGGTAAGGCTGTCCTTCTGGCACTGCAGGCAATCATTGCTTCCATTTGGGAGACAGGCATCTTCCAAGTTGACTGGAAAATCAAACTTGTAGTCCCTATCTGGAAAGGGAAGGGTGATCCCCTGGATTGTGGAATGTACAGGGGGATGACACTGCTCCCAGTGCTGGGTAGGGTCCTTGCTAGGGTCATCCTTAACGGGATCCGTGATCATTTGCTTGCCTGTCAGCGGCTGGAGCAGTCTGGTTTTACGCCTGACAAGTCTACCATCGGCCGCATCCTGGCACTGAGGGTTCTCATTGAGTGCAAGCGTGAATATCGGTAGAGGTTCTTTGCAGCCTTTGTCGATTTTCATGAAGCGTTTGACTCAGTTGCATGGACTGGGTGTTGGGCAGGGTCATGGGGTCCAGTGGTTGTAGGGCATCTGTTGGTGAAGAAAGTTTTACTGATCTTGATTGCGGACAACACTGTGATTTTTGTGGAGTCAATGAAGGCTCTGATCGGGCCTCTTGAGAGACTGAGCGAGGATTCTGCGTGTTTGGGATTGCGAGTGTCCTGGATTAAAACCAAGATTCAGGCCTATAATAACTTAGGTGCAGCCATCAGCAGTGTGTCTGTCTGCGGGGAGAATGTCGACCTTGTCGAGAGATTTACCTACATCAGCAGCAACATTCATGTCTCTGGTGACTCTTCCTATGAAGTCAGCAGACAGATTGGGAGAGCGGGGGGGTCATGAGGTCGCTGGAAAGGGGTGCGGGGGGCTCCTGATATCTTTGCAAGAGGATGAAGGTCTAAGTCTTGGAGTCCTGGTGCTCCCTGTCTTGCTGTATGGCTGCGAGACATGGACGCTATTCAGTGACCTGAGATGAAGACTGGACTCCTTCAGTACTGTGTCTCTTCGGAGAATCCTTGGGTACCATTGGTTTGACTTTGTGTCCAATGAGTGGTTCCTAGAGGAGTCCCAAATGAGGCACATTACCTATATTGTGAGGTAGAGTCAGTTACGGCACTACGGCCATGTGACACGTTTCCCTGAGTGTGATCCGGCTCGCAGGATCCTCATTGTTGAGGACCTGAGAAGCTGGACCAGGCCAAGGGGACGCCCAGGCAACACCTGGCTGCGGCAGATGGATGGCCATTTCCGGAGGGTGGGACAGGACTGTGTGTCTTCCTGGGGGGTCGCCAGCCCGGATCTAGAAGAGTGTGCAGAGTAGCATTGACTGTAAAGATTATAAACCGTTACAGTATTGCGGTTCTTGTTAAAATGTTGTAAAACAATGTATTGCATGAATTTATGCATTCCCTTAGTGCCAAGTATTGATCTCAATCCCATCCCCCCTGGGGCATCTCGTTTATTCCTCTGTGAACGACAAATCTCATCAGCATTCACAGTAGGATCACATTTTAATTTCCGTTACAAATTTGGCTCCCAGCAATTATTAATCAAGATAAAACGATTGCTGTGTTCCATTTTGTTTCACAGTGATGCTCAGTTTTCGTCGTATTTATCCAGAGTGCCCCTTTCCAGTCAGTTATTTTTTTCTTGGTTGAATAATATTTAGAATTCAAGGAAATGCACTATTAAAAGTGGTAGGACAGTGTCTGCAAGTGTCTTTTTTAAAAGTTAATATAGCGCATGATATTTCATGTTAAATTATTGTGATCCCAGTATTGAACAAAATAATCTTGATTATGATTTTTGCCGTAATTGAACAGCCCTAATTACCAACTGCATAACTTGTTGCCGAAGACACCATGGGAACAGATAAATAATATTAGCAATATAATTGGTTTAGTGCAGCAGTTGTCTTTCCATGTAAATTCAACAGTAGCGTTTGTTAGTGTAATGCAGGGGTTCTCAAACTCAGTCCTCGGGACCCACTGCCCTGCTTGTTTTCCAGCTATCCCTGCCCTACACACTGCTGATTACCTGGATCAGGTGTGTTCAGTCAATCAGAAGCTGAAAGACAGCTGGGACTTGTGTGTGTGTGTGTGTGTGTGTGTGTGTGTGTGTGTGTGTGTGTGTGTGTGTGTGGGGGGGGGGGGGGGGGGGTCTAGCTTTGACAGCAATGGAGGAGTGGGCGCTCCACCCAGGCCTGCCTCCATCTTGGCTCCTTTTCCATCAATCCAAACATTAATTGTTAGAGATGTGCCAGTCCAGTGTTTGGGATCAGTATCTGCACTGATCCATACCCAATCAGATAGATCAGGCATCGGCCTTGTGTGACTGCTGAAAACTAAATAAGTATCGGATGTGGATCTCTCTGTTAAATCAGTTTGTACAATTAATTGCACGACAGCTCTTTTCTATGTTAGATGTATTTTTGCAGGATTCACGCTGAACACTAATGTGGCCGCTCAGTTTTTTTGCCACCCGGTGGGCGTGAGCACAGTGACCTCCACCTGCTGTGACATCATGCCCTTTGCAGTAGGAGGAGCATAAGACCATCAGATAAGAGGCTGACCATCTGGAAGTATTTTGCGTTTTTAATAACAGCTAGTAGCACAACGATTTTTGTAAAATCAAAGTTTTGAGAGGTGGAAGTAGTATTTAGTGGAAAATCTCGCTAAACAAAGTGCGCAGAAATGTGCAAGAAGGGATGATGTGATCTCATCACGAAGTAATGGAGTATTCTGTAATCACTAGGACTTTAGATGAGGGGTGAAACGTGTCCGGACACCAGCTTTTCCGTACTATGAGTGTTTACTTACCCGCTAATTTGGTAGGCAGATTACTAATGTGCCTAAAATATTATTGAGATGCGTATTGTGATGCCAAAAAGTCGGTTATCTGTGTAAATTTGGCATATACATCTCTTTGTATTATGACATGCAGTAGGGCTGCTCGACTATAGCAAAAATCATAATCATGATTATTTTGGTTAATATTGAGATCGCGAATATTTAACACAATTACTCCTTGGCTTTGGAAGCATGCATTTTTTTTAAGTTTTAAAAACCTTTTTAACATTGGATTTTCTTAAGCTTTAAATATAATCGAGAAACGCAATCAAAGTGGCTGTAATGGAGTCCACTGGATTTATAACACAAGACAAAATGGGAGCATCATTTTCTGTGTTATTTTGCTTTGATAATCATTGGAAGCCAATATCATAATTGAAATTAAAATTTGATTAATTGTCCAGCTCTACCATGCAGTGGTATATGTAGCATTTTTGGTGGAAATTCCTCAGCGAAATCAAACGTCACGCTTGTAGCCAGGCTTCTGTAATGTATAGATGTCCCCATCAAAATGCCTCCCAGTGCGTTTAAACGGTTCCCCTTTATCCTGCCCTGTCTCTCCCAGGTGTACATTTCGCTTCCCCAGCACGTCGATCAAGATTCAGTTCACGGCGCTGTACCACAAAGAGGCCTGCAAGGAGGAGGAGGCGCTGTCCCCTGTAAGGCCACTCTACCCCCAGATCTCGCCTCTGAAAATCAACATTCCCGACGCTGATTTCAGGAGCATGATGAGCCCCCTGCCCTCTCCGACAGGAACAATCAGGTGGGAGTTCTGGCTGGAACGAGCCCTTCACCACTGCGGGGAAAACAACCGTAATCATGAGTGACCCGCTAGCACCAAACTGACTTAACTTCCGCACGCAAGCAAATTCACCCCTGAGAGAAAACTGTTAACGAATTAAGTGTTAAGTTGGCTTGCTGAAAGCAATGGCTGACTTTTGTGGCTGGAATTGACTTAAATTACTTTGGGATGCACTCCTCAATTTAGCAATGAGGCAAATTAATGGTATAGGCTTTCGGATATCTGCTCCTCCCAACCCAATTGTCGTCAAAGTGCTGCTAGCAGCTTTTGTGTAATTTGTGCCTGTTTTACGATTCTGCCAATATTGGTACAGATCTGGAGCTGATGTCGTTTTGAGAAGTTCAGTCTTATCTCGCGGGGTAAGGAAGTCGTCACCTCTGTCCGGAAGCTGTGTCAGAGGAGCCTGACATGCATAACGTTAGCAGGCTCATAATTCTGTTTGGCTTGAAATCCAAGGTGGTAAAGACAGTTCAAATTACTGATCTATTTGAGCCTTAATAAAACTTGGTCTGAGAAGTGGACAAGTCAAGTAGTTAATTATTTCTGAAAATCCCACTGAGAAGATGCAACAGAGAGCTCACCTCTGGTTCATCTTGGAGGGTTATTCTGATACAAAGACCTCTGGCGCTTTTCTACTGCCACCAAGAACTGAGCTGTACCGTGAAGACGTGGTTTTCCATTGTAAAGTATGCAAGCCGTGCCCAGCCTCTACTCACACTGAAGCAGTGACACTAAACTGAACTGTATGCGTCATCAGCTGGTTGCGTGATTGGTTGAAATAATCAGTGATCTTTGTCGATATGCATGGGCTGTCTGCAGGAAAGGGTATTTTCTATGTATTAATTGTGATCAGTAGCATCGCACATTGTGGTACATTGATGCATTGCTGATAACTTCGGAACTTGAAAATTTCCAACCTCCTACTTGGGAAAAGTGTTTAGAACAGCTGAGTAGAATGGATTTGTAATACAAATGTACGCAACATAATGTTAATAATTCCACCAGCGTTGGATGCTAATGCATCACGGTCTTTCTCAGATGTGCTAGTGGAAATTAGTACATAGTAAATCATGAGGTATGCTGCATGAACAGTAAATAAACACCCCTTTGGTTTTACGTCAGTGTCGCTCTCCAGACCTGGCAATCCCTTTGCCAAGCCAACCCCAAAACCGAAGTGAGCTGGAACTGAGCTGTAACTAGTGTCTGTCCGCAGTACAGGTCGGATATGGCTTGGTTCCTGCATGCCAGTGGAAAAGTGCCGCTAGTGTTGTCCTCCAGACTGGCTCTGGAAATTTGTTGTCTGCTCCACTTAGGAAAATGGTTTTTCCTTTGGCCTGATGTGTTTTTATTGGCTGTTGTGATGCGTATCACCGTCATGCGGCAGCAGAACTGGAGATCTGTGTGTGCTGGTAAAACTATGGCCCATTCACTGGAGTGGTGCCCCCATTGGCCGGCCGGTGTGTGTGTTGGGGGGAGGCGGGTTGCAGCCGTATCGCCTGTTGTCTCGCCCATCCCCCTGCCTCTGCTTTACGGCTGCCTTTTGAAGAGGGGGGTACATTCAGGGTAGTAAATAGAGGGGTTAATTGCAGGCATCATTATCCAGCACACTTTGCATCTGCAGCCATTTTCATAGAGCTTTCTCTGTGTGGGGAAGTCGCTCTTGCCTTTCAGCGAGATCTGGCCCTCGTTGCTGTTCTGTTGCTTTGCCTCCCATGTGACCATGCGCACGTGTCTGTGTGTGCATGTTTCTCTGTATACACTTGCTATATATGGAGTGCCTTCATGTCATCCCCTTCTGATTGGTGGAAAGGGAGTTGTGGTTCACAGTGGCTGCTGGGGTGTGTTGTTTATAGTTCCCCCACCCCTCAGAGACACGCCCCCCCCCCCACCAGCCCTGACCTCAGTGAACGCTAGCAGCACACTTGCTGGCCCTTATCAATCAAGCCACTGTCCTTAGCTGCCTCCCCTACTGTCCTCTTAGATTCCTGCTGTTTTTCCGTCGTTCACCTGGGAGACGGACAGTGACTGCAGACCGTCCCTCTGAGTGGCCTGTTGGAGGGGTCACCCAGAAATCAGATGCCTTGTATCTGCCATTTGTGGTTTAAGAAAGGCATGTGACGTGCTGGCCTGCATAAAGATCCTCCCCAAACAGCAGGGCGCTTCTCCTTGACATGCTGTGTAATGTCAAGGCGCAAACATGAACTCCAGGGACGGAAATAAAGAGCAGAACGTGAAAACTGCCTGGCTGCATATTTAACCAGCGCTTTTGTTGTCTGGGAGCTAATGAGCCTTCACAGGCTCGGACAGGGTCTCTCCAGTGCACCGCGCACGCCTGCCCCTTTGTTTGTACACGTGCTCACTCCAGCCAACCTTTAAGCCGCACGGCGGAGCGGAGTGCAGCGCAGAGGACCACCTTACGTTATTTTAGGCAGCCCGGGCTCGTCGCTCACGTGGATCCACTTAGGACGCCAGCGTGGCGGAAACAGGCAGCTAAATCGTGCCAGTGAGTGCTTGGCTTGTGCCTGCCGTTTATGCCGGGGGAGGGGGTCCTGTCCAGACTAGTCACTACAACCTAGTCATTTGGTACATTAAGTATCTCTAGTTAAAAATCCAGAGCTATATGCATGCTGTGTTTTAGAGCCAGATTGATTTTAGTAAGCAGTGACTGGTTCACACGTGCATAGACACACACACACATGTTTATGGGGACTCTCCATTGTTCTATTGGCATAACCTGAATCCCAACAATGACCACCATAACCCCCCACCCAGCCATAACCTTAACCATGAGTAACCAAATAAAATACAAGACTTTTGGCTTTTTTTAATTTTTTGATTGTAGTCAAAGATTTTTTAGAAAACTGCAGGTGAGTGGACCCTAAAAATGTCCCGACAAGGTAAAAAATGACACACACACCCTACAAAACACATATACACCCAAAGAAAATAACAAATAACCTGTTGTGTGTCATTAGTGTTTTGTGAGTCTGCTGGTGGCATTGTTACAAAAGGGCCCGGTCCTCAGCGTATTAATTACATGGGTAGCAGTGGGGGCAAAAGGGCACAACCCTTATCTCTGCAGAGTTAAATGGGGTAAATGTGTGTGCAGTATGTTTATACGGATATGCTGTGCTGTTATGTAGCTGCCCCGTGGGAATATCAGTGTTTGAGGTAGTATTCTTTTACATGGTGACAGATAAGGCTAATATCTTGGATCTCCATTACGGCTGAGCTCGCCTCGCGCATAATAGCAGCGAATCTAACAGATGCCGATTCTGGCAGGTAGTCGCTGTTTGTAAGAGCAGCCGTTATTTAGCTCGCTCGCCGGAGCCGCTAGCGGCAGCGCCCGCGGGGAACGTGCTCTTCTCCCGGGGTGAAACCCAAGCCTGGCGTCACCGGCATCTCTGCTCTGACGACCACATGTTGTTTGGTATATTCAGCCCAGGCATCCCACAGCACCGGGCGTCTGGCTGATGCGGACGCGGGTGAAATATCAGAGCTGCCCACCACACCCTGAAGAGCTTTAAGGTGGGAGCGCTGTGAACCAATCGGAGTTCATTTATCCATAATACCTCACCGAAGTTCTTACATTTTTAATGTAGTTTATGTAGTTTGTTTTGAGACTTGTGAGAATTCCTAGTTAGATTTATGAAAAGATCTTTAGAAGAATTATGCCGACGGGATGAAAAATCCAGAAATTGATTATCCGAATGGAAAATAATTCTGTTGCCCAGCCGCAGTGGGTCCTTGCCGTTAATGTGTCGCATATAAAACACACACCACAGTTCTGGCGCCATCTACTGGCCAGTCGGTTGTTTTGTTTCCCAGCTGTTAAGGAATACATCTTCTCCTTCCAGTGTTCCCAATTCCTGTCCTGCGAGTCCTCGCGGGGCAGGGTCCTCGGGGTACCGGTCTGCGATGAACATCGCCTCTGACCTGCAGATGGCGGCAGAGTTTGCTGCCAAGGCTGTGTCTGAGGAGCAGGCGGACATGTGCGAAGGCGATGGCCCCAAGGTGACCCGCTGCATCCTCCCTTCATGTGGGGATTCCTCTCACTGGACAGAAATCAGCTGCTTAGTCTGACATCTGACATCATATATGCACATGAGAGTCAGTATAAGAGAAGCAAGACAAAAGCGAAAACGGCGCAGTAGTAGGTTGTTCATAAACACTTGGGGTATCCTGCATTAACTGGCAACAGTGATACAGGTTTTGGGTGGTGGTGGTGGGGGGGCAGTTTTGGAAGACAGGATGCATTAAATCAGCCCTGTACATAGCTACCAGGTTCAAGATTAGATTAATTTCATTGTCGTCATGCTGCTGTACAAGTACAATGCCAGTGAAATGCAGTTAGCATCTGACCAGAAGTGCAAGAATATTGTTATTTACAGAAGATGCAGTAATATTTTACAGTAAAGTGCAGGAGTATAGAGCACATACAAGAACCAGAAGTATATACAATGTCCGCCACGTAGGAAAATGCACAGGCATGTAAAGATGTACTAATATATGCAGGTGTATGGAAAACACTGGATTTCGGGTTGCTGGGCGGGGTCTCAGCATGCCTTTGTGTCTGCTGCAGGATGAGTCCAAGCCACCCTACTCGTACGCACAGCTCATAGTCCAGGCCATCTCCTCGGCTCAGGACAGACAGCTAACACTAAGCGGGATCTACGCCCATATCACCAAGCATTACCCTTACTACAGGACTGCCGACAAGGGCTGGCAGGTAGGCCCACCTTCAGGATGGTTACGCGTGGTTTCACTCTTGACCAGTAGGTGGTATAGTGATTAAGAAACCAGATTGACAAATTGAACAGCATTGTGTCATTGGCAATAGCCAAGACAACCGAATATTTAATATAATGAAGTTTTTTTTTTCCCTAGAAGTGCAAGTAGCCATAGAGCTGTCAGACTCATCAAAATGTAGATATTTGATCATGATAGCTGAATTCTGACCTCTCTCTTAGAGGAGCCTGTTAATTTAAAAGTTTACATTGTTTAAACTTCTGGCGTAGGTTTCCCAGTTGCCCCCCCAGTTACAAACAGAGGCTGAGAATTGCCCTCCATGTTTCTGACTGTTTACGTGAAGCCTGAGAAGTCCCCTTGAGTGTGCGGCTCCATAACCGCTGCCTTCCCTCGCTGGCAGAACTCCATTCGGCACAACCTGTCCCTCAACCGCTATTTCATCAAAGTGCCGCGGTCTCAGGAAGAGCCGGGCAAAGGCTCCTTCTGGAGGATCGACCTCACGTCCGAGGCCAAGCTGGTGGAGCAGGCCTTCCGCAAACGCCGCCAGAGGGGCGTGTCCTGCTTCCGCACCCCCTTTGGCCCCCTGTCGTCCAGGTACCAACGCTCGCCTAGTTCCAGCTGGTCCCCTCAGACCTCTTGTCATTCATATTTTATTTTTGCCCCATCACCGTTTGTAAGTTGTTTGGGTGGCACATAGTAATTGCCCTTCTTATTCAGAAGCTCTAGCTCATCTTACCCAAAGTCCTTTGCAGTTACGAACATATCTAACAGTGTGTTTGTGGGGCAGCCTGCAAGCGCACATGTAGTTTTGGGATTCCTGCAGTGACCCAAATTGATTTCATTTGTAATAATGAAACGAGTAGCTTGAACTGCACGTAAAAATTGCTGTCTGGAAAGACCAGGACTGTAATTAATGCTGCCCCCCTCCCCTCCGCTGGACTAGCTGGGTAAACCTCACCAGGCGGCCCTTTGCCTTCCAGGAGTGCCCCTGCCTCCCCCACCCACTCCGGCCTGCTGTCGCCCCACCCGAGCGGCATGCAGACCCCCGAGGCACTGTCCCGCGAGGGCTCCCCCAGCCCCCAAGACCACAACCACGGTCCCAAGCTGGCCGCCGTGCCTGAGTACCGCTACTCGCAGAGCGCCCCAGGTGAGCCCCCAGCATGCTGGGAAACCGCGTCCTCAGCTCTTGACGTCCACGGGGATAATGCATGTATTCAGTCCGTCTGGTGTAGCTCAGTGCTCTGCCGACATGTTTCTTGGCTACATGGGCTTGATAAATGCCTTTGGGTAAATGTTCCATGCACAGGCTCTCCCATCAGTGCCCAGCCGGTCATCATGGCCGTCCCGCCACAGCCCTCGGCCATAGTGGCCAAGCCCCTGGCCTACGTCCCCGCCTCACTCGTCGCCTCGCAGCAGTCTGTGGGCCATGCCATGCACATGGTGCAGCAGGCTCCCACGGTGACCATGGTCAGGGTGGTGACCACGTCGGCCGGCTCGTCCAATGGGTACCTCCTTGCAAGTGCCCCTGTGGCATCTGACCAGCAGGGGGCAGTAGAGCACTCTGAAGTGAGCAGAGGTATGTATACTCACTGTTTGTTGTTGGTGAAACATCCGCATCAAGAGTTTTCCTTGCCTCACTGTGCTGCTGTGTCTCGACCCTTGTCTCGGTAGGGGATGAGAAGCCTCCAGGGGGCTACACAGCGCTCCCTGCAGGCAGCGGTGTCATTCAGTCACTGGGGAGCCAGGCTGGTGGTGGCCTGCAAAGCGCCTTCCCGATGCAGCCGGTGTCCTTGGGTCAGCACCAGCTGCCGGTCCGAGCCGTGACCCAAAATGGCAAACGCGTGCTACCTGTTGCCAGTGTGACCAGCAATATCTACGGTACCTGCCCCCCCTCCCCTCCCGCCCCTCACACAAACACACACACAGGAAAGTGAGCTGGTTAATCAGGTGGTAATGTGATTTTTGAAAATTTTGACAAAGTCTTGTTGTTTTTATATAGAAAGTATCAGTTGTCAGTAGTCAGGCTACTGCTTTCAGTTGTCCTGAACTTAATCCTGTTCCTTTCCCCCCTCTGCCTGTTAGCTGTCACCAACCCACTTCAGATCCTGGCTGCCCAGGCCTCCACCTCCTCCCCGGTCACCTTGAACAGGCCGCCCAGCGTTGAAGCCAGAGAGCCGGAAACAGTGCCAGGCGAGCCCCAGGCCAAGAGGCCTAGAGCAGAAGATGATAAGATGGCTTCGGTGCCTCAGCCGGTCATTGTGGTGAACCAGGATGCCAGCAAATAAAAAAAAAAATAACAGGAGAGACAACACTCAGGATCCTTTAAATCTCTCCCCCTCCCCCCCTGTTCCATTCACCGAGGTGTCAAACCATTAAGGGGTGGGGAAAGACTCTCTTAATACAAACATAACTTCCTTAGCTAAAGATACCAGTGCTGATGCAGGTTTAATAGTTTCATAGGAAGATGTTTGAGCCGAAGGTTGTGGACTCATCATGCCTTAAAAACACACACACACACCCTGCTGTTCTCATCTGGCAATAAAAGCAGCCCTTTGGACCAAGAGAAAAGCATTTTTACCTGCAAGTTCTCTGAAACAACATTGGAGTAGGGGCTAGGGTGGGACCAAAGCCACACTGCGTTCAGACTCTGAAATGAAAGCATTAATTATAGAGACGGAGCCACCAAAGCAATGCAAGGACCTCTGTGACCACCGAGATGCACAAGCTGGTATTCTGTGTGAAACAGACTTTGATTTGTTACATTTTAATAGCAGAAAAGTATGTCCAGAGTGACCACTAGGCTTTGAGAGACTCCTAGGAGGTCTGCATGCCGCAGATCTTTTAGAAACAATCACCAAACGTAGAGCCACCTGCTTTAAATTGTCACCGTCTGGTGACTCTTGCTCGTCCTGCCCTGGAGTTCGCCGAATGAATGTCTTTTGGTTTTACCCTTTCTACGCAAGGCATATTCACTGTTACGCCTTTGTTTAGTTTTTGAAATGCAGGCGAAGGCAGGATTTTTTTTTAAGTGGTAGGCAAGAGGTATGGTTTGTAAAATAAGCTTATAAGAATCTTAAATGCAGGATTTCACACATCAGCGTGAGGGCACCTACGCAGAGGAGGGGGAGTTTGTGAAGGTTTGTTTTTTTTTTTAAACATGCCTTGCATATCATAGCCCCAAATCCAATGACACATTTAAATAATCACAGCGGTGTGTGATATGCATGTAGACATGTATGTCTGAAAAGGTTTCAAATGCAATACGTGCTTTGGATAAGTATGAATGTAATTTACTGGTATAAGTCTGAAAACTGCACCAGACGCTGTACTGACAGAACAGGAAATTTGGGAAAGTTCTCAATTTTTCTAATTTTATGGGGGGGGGGGGGGGGACTAATCAGGATTCATAAACTCATTTAATTTAGAAAAACTTCTGAGGAGTTTCGAGTGCCTTTAAGATTTCCGAGTGTATAATTTCTTCTTAATTCATGAACAAGCTTCTCATATAACTGAATGTCTGTTTACTCAGCAGTATTTTTAGGATGTTGCCTCACAATGCTCCCTGTCCACACAAACCGCTAAACACAGCATGTCCATTTGTGTCGAGTGATGAAAACATGCTTTGCTCTGGAACAGTGTTTTCCAACCCGGTCCTATGGGGCCCACAGACGGTCCACCTTTTCGATGCTTCGCAGCTCCTGGTAGAGCAAAAACGTGGATTGTCTTGTAGGTCCCCAAGGACCAGATTGGGCGGCCCTACTCTAGAATTGGCCAATCAGCGGTGTTGTATGTTCCATAATTCCATCTCTGCACTCTTTCCTGGTTCCAGGGGTCACACAGACCGATTCATTTCTGATTGTCATGATTTCAAAAGGAGGACGGCTCAGCGTGCAGCTGTGGTGGTAGCTTGTCCTACCCAAAATTGGTCGGCAGCATTTGTGTCTCTGAATTACCCACAGTCTCTGCGTGTCTGCGCATGTTTGATCGGCTTGGCTTCTCGTTCAGGGTGTCCCCTGGCTCTCGCCCTGTGCTTTTTGTTTGTTTGTTTATGCTCCAAGTCTGTTATGTTGAATGAATGGTTTCCACGGTGACACTGGTGCTGTCATAGAAATAATGATGATTGGGGGAAAATGAGTATATAGATGTAATGCTTTTTATTTTGGTAGCTTTCCTTAGTAAGTAGACATCAGGGGGCTCTATAGCTGAACACAATGATCTGAACCTGTTCGCTACCTACTGTGATGCTTTTATAACAAATAAAGCATCAGTAACGTGGGTATGCCCATTGAACTTGTGTCTGCAAAGAAGCATAAGAGTGACTGTGAAAATGCACGTTTGCACCCAGCTCTCGGCGTGGTTCCAGCTCCATTCGCCTCCGGTCCTCTTTGGCCTCTGCCTGTCTTTCCATCTTAGCAGCCTTTAAATACTGGTCAGGTTTTCACATGGAGTTTTCTTGTCTGTTTTACATTAAATTCATTGCTGTTCAGTAGAACCATAGCTGTGCTAATTTTTTTTAAAGATGTTATTCGTGATTTGTTTGTTTTCATAAAATGGCTGCCTACTTAATGATCTGGTGGGCTGGTTATTCCACTTAGGCAACCGACGACCAGCCAGTCCTTGTAATGCAACTACATCATTCCACGTCAAATACCGTTGGAGGGGATTGTTGTGTGCAGATCTGTGCTTTCCTGTCCTGTGTCATTTCGGTCTTCACTCCTGCAGGAACATTCATCTTCATAGTTGCTCACTGTTGTTTTGTTTGGCCAGGTTCTGTCACTAAAATTTGATTTAAGGCTCTTTCTGCATAGACCCCATTGTTTAACGCTTTGTGTCTGTGCTCAGAAGCATTGTGTAGTGAAATCCACTGGATTTCATTCTGCAAAAAGTATATAATCTCCAGTAGGCTTTTTAATATTTTTCACTTTAAAACCTTACAGTAGCACCTGATTCTGAGTGGGCGTCTAACCTACATGTAATATTAAACTACAAGATTACGAACGGTATCTACATGAGTTGGAGACATCCTCTGTATCAATGTTTCAGTTTTATTTAATATGGCTTTTGTATTGTTTTCCTGGATTATTCCAACCTGGAATCGTGGTAATTTTGTTTGGGATTATTGGGAAGTTTTGGAAACTTAATATATTATTCTGTTTTTTTTTTCTTTGTATATCAGGTAAGTAAAAGGTTGTAGCGTACATAAAAAAAAAAAAAAAGAATCCATAGTGTTTCATCAAAGTGTGTGACTGTATTAGGACTGTTTAGGTATAACTTGAATCTGAAATGTAATTAAATATCCATATTACTATAAATAGCTAATGGAAAATATGCAAAATTTCTTATGTTAAAAATTCACGTCTGAGACATGCAACATATTTAAAACTGGAATGCAGCTGTGCACCAGTTACATCACCATATGTTTTTAAGCGCTAGCTTTTAATAAATGTTCACAATCTTGCACCTTGAAACAGGCTCGATGGTTCCACAGTGGTTTTTGAATTGTGCAGAATCCCCTAAAATTTTCATTATGATTCATTTTGCAAACAGCGTTAATGCGTCCCAAAGTCTGCCCACCAGTTTGCTTACAGTCATAGGAAATGTGAGCCTCGCATATGCCACTGTGAACCCACAGGAGGAGGTAAGATTCGCGTTTGATAAAGGCGACAGTGAGGAACCTTTCTCCTTGTTCCTGTTGCTGTCAGGCCCCGTGCCACCGACAGTTGTGTTTTTATTGTGAATCTAAAAGGAAGTTTACTCTGTGTCAGCATGTGGATATGAAACAAAACCCAACTTCTGAAGTGCCTGAACAGGACAATGTCTTTATATCAAGGAAAAGTTAAACCAAAGCACTAACCCATACGTTTTAACTTCTTAATAAATGCACATTGCGAACGTAATAGTGGTGGTGTGATTTGATATTAAGCACTTCCAACCGAGGGCATAACTTCAGGTTGAGCATTGGGTGGGTTGAGGTCTCCACCCGTTTAAGGGGGTGCAGGGGTAAGGCTGAGTGGTGGCTCTGAAGTAGGGGATCTATCTGTGCCAGCACCCAGAAGCTTGCTGGTTTGAATCCCATGAATGCCAGGAGTAATTCTACTTCATTGGGTCCTTGAGCAAGGCCCTTAACCTGCAATTGCTTTGTGCTGGATATGAGGTTCAAATACATCCAGCCCTACAAGGAGGTCCTCCCACTTTCTGGGAAAATTTGGGGGTTGGTAACAGGATTGACACTCCAGCCACTTGAAAAACCTTCATGCTGTTCCATTCAGATTAGTGGTGCTGAGTGATGGACTGTTGTGTGTTGGGTGAGACAATGTGCTGTAATCAGCCTGTGCTCCTTACTGCAGGGGTCTGTATTGGCTGGGTTTGATTATGGGGTTGGTTACACTCCCCCTATAATTTACACCCATGCTTCCAACAGTGTTTTATTTTATTATTTTTTGCATATCATCTGGGATTCACTCTAAGTGTACTGAATGACTACCAATCGTCACCTATAAAAGACTGGCGCCAACAAGTAAATTGGTAAAATCCAGTTTATCCATGCATCCATCCCTTTTCTGTGCCCGTTTGTCGGCAGTCCAGGAGCTTCGGCCGCAGGCGTTCAGTTTAACAAAATCATATTTGTTGTACTTCGTATTTATGCCTATAGTTGGAATGAAGGATCCAGGGATGAATTTTGTCGGCACATCAGGGCGTCGTTCTGTATATTTCTTGTCAGTTTAATATCGTTAAAACGTAACACATTTATTAAATATACTGCCAGCTTCCTCAAAAGGTAAAGTCTAGTGTGGGTAGATTTGTTTCCCTATCAAAACAATGTAGTTGAAGTCCCACGGCTTGTCCTGGTACCCGTATTGCTGTCAAGCCTTGATTATGCGATTTAACCTACAAAATCCATCGCCCCAAGCACATTAGTGACATTTCCCATGATGCTCAGCGTACTCGTCAGGCCAGAAGTAGCTGAACCCGGAAGTGCTGTTTTGTTGGCATTTGAGGGGACGCGATCGCTCATGTTTATGGCGGGGGTGAGAGAGCCGAGCACTGGATAGTTTTCTGGAGGGAGCTTTCCCGAAATAACCAGTAACACCTTTAATTATGTATGCTCAAGGAACGGAGAGTTTGATCAAGCAAGCAAGGTACGACGTTGACATTTGAAATAACACGCGCCTACTTTGACCAACAGCATTGTTATATTATTATTATTGTTATTTGCATGTGTGATTGTTTCCTATTGAAGCATGTTACGGAAAATATGTTTGCAGGCCTACAGATACCTGTATATGTTTTTCCTAAATTTCAGAGAGATAAATGAGGAAGAGCTGGTGAAGTTTTACGGGCGCATCTCGAAACTCCTTCTAAATAAAGATTATGGAAATGAAACGGTCGACTCGTTGCAGAGACTGCATTTGATCGTCTCCGCGACGAAATATGCCAGGAGGTAGGTACCCTGTGATCGTCCGCAAACTACTGCCTGAAACTTTAATAATGCAAAAAAAAGCGTGCATTACCCGCCTGCTCCGGTGTTTTATCTGTCATGCGTCGTGATTTTTGCTGCGCTCTTCTCATCAGTCCTTCGAAATCTTTGCCTTTCGGATCTTAGATTACCGTCAGACCTCCTGGAGAAACTGCAAGCCCTGCTCTGCTCCCCGGGGTCCTCGGAGCAGCTTCAGGTGCTCTCATCGTCCATCCTGCGGGAGAGCCTGCCCCTTAGCGTTGCCAAGCTTCCTATAAAGGATCTCCAGGACAGCAGGACCACCAGCTATGTGGCATCTGTCATTCTTGCACAGGTATCTAGAACCAGAAATCTCCTTGTTTTTCTTGATACTGAAGAACATCCGGCAGTTGGGTGGAGCACCTAAATCCTTGGTTGGTCTCTCCCGCTCCTGACATAGGCCAAGAGCAAGGCTCAGCTGGCTGAACTGAGCCACCATTTGCTGAAGGCTGTGGAAACTCGCCAGCCTGACGTGCAGGTTTGCCGTCACACGCTCCCAATTCTCTCTGCAGCCATCCGTTCTTCTCCGGACGTTTTGATGGAGGGTGAGAATCAAATATCTAACAGAATGTAATGTCTGTGTGATCTTTATGTATATAAACGTGTGTGAAGCTTGGAAAGTTTGCTTCGCTCAGAAACGTTACCCTGCTGTCATCTGTGTTGTTCACCGGTAGCTATATCCTTGTTGAACTAAGGTCTGATCATACTGCTTTTGACAAGTTAAATCAAATCATTGAAAGATCTGTGAGATTACTCTAAATAGCTTTTTTTATTTCTTTCTCACTGCCACAAAGGGATGCTTCTATGTCTGATGATGAAGGCTATCTGTTTGCAGACCATGTGAACCTGGTCAACAGGAAGTTGGTGGACTGGCTGCGTTATGCCAGCAACCAGCAGGGGGCATCCATGTCCACCGGAGGATTCTTCATGGGTCCTAGAGCTCGACAGGTAGAGTTGCACTTGTGGCTCTGTTCGCAGGCTCTTTAACATGCCTGCTGGGTTGATGCTGCATCGCCTGGTCCAAGCTAACCGTCGCTCCTCGCCTGCCAGCCAGCTCCCATGAACGAAGTAGACGGCGCGGTTGCTGGAGACTTTTTCACGGTGCTCTGTGTGGGCCAGAGCTACACCGAGGACCAGTGGATGAACATGTATGCCTTCTCTGTGCTGCGAAAGTGGCTGCGCACCTACGACATCGAGGAGAACAGCGGCTCAGGCGTAGGTATGTGGACCGCTGAACGCTGGGTGGCATGTTAGCCGCTTAGCCAGCCGACTGAGCCAAGCTAGCTAAAAGTTGCTGGGTGAATGGATTCTAATTGTCATTTTGGGGAATTCCTGTCTGTTTTAAGAAGCTTAATATTTCAGCATGTGTTGAGTAGGTAAGTCCTGGGTGGAATGAGATTTGACCTATTGACGCCACTGAGATACCTAATGGGAAGCAGGTTAAATGGTCGACAGGTGCAGTCAGACCCTCCCATCAGCAGCAAATACTGGCCTGAGGCCTTGGGAAGTTTGTAGGATTTAAAGGTGTATTTTTCTGCTTTCACCAGCTCAGGTTAACAGAGTGCAATTTACACAGCCCATTTCAGGTAAGACAGAGTTGCTCGAGGTCATACTGCCCCCTGACCTCGATCCTGTTCTGTCCTGTACTATATAATCCATCGTTCAGCCCGTGACTCATTTTGTTGCATGTGCTGTTCTGCCTGCTTTGGGCTTTAATTAAATTCTGCATCCACAAAATAAAAACACAAATTTCCCTGCCAAAAATCATTGATTTCTTTCCACGCACTGCTTCCCCTGTGAATGAAAATGTGCGCTAGCGTTGTATCGGTGCAGTAGCGCGTCACAGAAGTGCAAGGCTAACGCAGTGTGCCACGTCGCCGCAGATGATCGGTCGGAGGTGGACGGCTCTGTGATGTCCATGGTCTCCGCCACGTCGTCCTCTAGTCGCCTGCTGCCCCCCAAAGAGCGCCTGCGGGAGAAGGCCTTCGAGTACTGCCAGCGCCTCGTGGAGCAGAGCGACCGCAGTGAGTGTGTGCGTGTGCGTGTGTTGGAGTGAGGTTCGCCAATGACTAACTGTATTGCCAAATTCTGTGTCCCCCGCTCTTCCAAATAACAGGCGTGTATCGTGTTATAAAAGCAGCACTTCCAGGCAGCTTGTGTTAATCTTTGTCTTTGTTTTCCTTTTTCTTCTCGCAGAGGCAGTGAGGAAGGCTGACACGGAGCTGCAGAAAGCTGTAAGCACTGGCCGGCGTCTCGTCCGTCTGTCAGCGGGCCGGAAGGAGCCCGGAAAATCCAGCTAGTAGTTTGCTGAAATGTGCCTCATTAACACACCAGTGTCTCGTGGAGGCCGTGACCATCATGAACATCATCTGTAAGGAGGACCCCTCCTTCGTGTACAGGGCCTTTCCTTGCATCAAGGCACTGTACAGCCGGCTCAGCGGAGACCTGGCATTCTCGCGAGTCCTGCTGCCCATCGCGCAGTTCTACCTCAACCACAGTGAGTTGGCTGCCCCTGACTGCCATTACTCATTACTATGAGTTGGGGCGGAGCCCCGGTTTATTGTGTGTCGCCCCCCCCCCCCCCCTCCCCCAACCTTTCTTCTCCCATAATTCAGGCGAGACGGCCGCTGTGGACTCTGAGACAGTCTTCCGGCAACTCTTCTCCTCATTCCCTGCTGAGCTTTTCAACGAGTCCATGCTGGCCTTCGAGTTCGTCCAGTTCTGCCGGACCAACATGGCCGTCCTGCGAGAGAGCATGCCCCTCTACGGGCAGAGCTTCCCCAACCTCCTGAAGGTGAGCCCCCACCCATCTGTCCCCTTGGTTAGCCCTACCCTGCCTGTGTTGCCATGGTAACCTCAGGCTCTGTCTCTGCCGTTAGTTCTTAGCCTGGAACAGCCCCGCCCTGGTGTCGGAGTACGTGGAGCTGTTGCCCTCCCTGCTGACGCCCAGCACGGCCGTGGAGCTGCTGCATTCCCTGCTGGACCTGCCCTGCTTGGCGGCAGTGCTGGACCTTCAGCTCAGGTGCGCCACAGGGCCGCCATCCCCAGCAGGGGGCGTTGGGGAGCACATGTAATATTAACAGTAAGGGGGCTGAAACCCTTCTCACTGAACATGTAATCATAACGAGAGTTTTTAATGAGTATTTTTAGTATGCTTTACGCTTGACTACTCCAGGGTCTGAATGCTGAGCAAGTGTACTATTCATGAAATTAAAGGTGTGTCTGTGTGTGTGTGTTTGCATAGATCACATGTGAGGACCAAACTGTCCCCAAAGTGTAGTAAAACCTGAAACTTCCCTGCTTTTGGGGACATCTTTTGAGGTCCCCATTTGGATAACCTCAGTTTTATAAAAATCTGTGAATGCAATCAAAAAGGTAAAAGTGCCAAAAGTCTTGTATTTTGTCTGGTTACTTATGGTTAAGGTGAGGGCTGGGTAGAGGTTAAGGGTGTCGTGATTGGGATTAGGGCTTTTCCCATAGGAATGAATGGGCGGTCCCCATTTAGATATGAAGACCTACTTGTGTGTGTGTGTGTGTGTGTGTCCGTCCGTCCCAGGTCAGCATCTTGCGCTGCCTCTGAGAAGGCACTGTGGGACTCGGGAGGCAGCAAAGCTGCCAGCTCGCTGGATGCCTTCCGCCAGCCCTACTACAGAGGCATGTTCCTGTACATCCTGAGGCCAGAGGCAGGTACTGGAGACACTATCGACAGGTCAGCTCTGCCCCCTATTGTTCCAGCTCAGATGTCTTTACTTGTACAGCTGAGTATGAGGCGGGTTAAGTGAGCGTTCCCCTTGCAGGCTGAGAATGCTCCATGACGTCCTGGCCGACATGGTGGAGAGCCCCCGCGTAGTGCAGTGTGCCCAAACCGTACCTGTCCTCTTGCACGTATACTTTCACACCGTTGCCCAGGTAACACCTGTGCCCCTCTATGCTGTTAATTACTTTTATACTCCGATTACGGTGTTCATCTCCAAGGCAGCGTACTAGTATATATTTACACTAATGTGGAGCGTACTTGCTTAAGTATGTACTAAAACAGGCAGTCCCCGGGTTAAGAACGTACAACTTACGGACAAGTCATACTCACAAACAGTCTGCCTTAAAATGTATTATATTACAAATTTGGGTAAATACAATGGTTCGTAATAACGATTGCATGCTCAACTTTGTGATGCTCATGAAAACATTGTTGTTATTATTGGTGAATTCTTGTTATTATCTTATGTATTGTTTTTCCGACTTGTACAAATTCAGTAGACTTGGGGATCGGATCTCGTCTGTAACCTGAGGACTCCCTGTACTGTCATATATCCTCAAGTCCGCTAATTTTACTGCTAAATAAATCAGTACGAATGTCACGTTACTGCCTCAATGCTCAAGCCAGGCTGTTCTTATCCTTGGGTATCAGTCAGTCACCCCCTGCTGCCCTTGTGTCCCATTCAGTTTGCAGATGATAAGCTGATCAACCAGCTGGTCCTCGTCTTGCTGGAGAGGAGCAGCCTCCTGATGGATATAAAGAACTACCAGACGGAGGTGCAGAGGTGGGACCCATAACCTGTTTTGGATTTTTTTTGAAGAGGGCGATTACTGCGGATGTCTTGTGACCTCCCACTTCCCGCAGAGTGTTCAGCTCTCACTTGCTGGCCTTATGCAAGCTCCACCCATCTCTCATCATGGAGCAGTCGCGGGAGCTGTTGGATATGGCCGGCTCCACTGTCAACATCTACCAGAAGGAGGAGCTCTACACACACGTGGTAGGCGTTCAACCTCCCTGAAAAGGAGTCTGGGATGGGTCCATGTTACCACCCAGTCTAAGGAGCTGGGGTTTGGCTCATTGACCTATTTTCATTTAGCCCTTATCCAGGAAGGGGTGGGTTGTTGAGTACATGTACAGAGTGCACTCCCAGCCTTTGAGGTTTGAAGCGGTAATGCTCATCACCCTGATGCCAATCAGCACACAGACACAAAACCCACCACTGAGTCCGAGTGCGTCCAAGAAGCCCATGTAAGACGCGTCTCTGCCCTCGCAGGTGTGGGCGATCGGCGAGTACCTGTCCCTGTCACATGACGCCCGCTGCACGGTGGAGCACATCACGTCGTCCTTCGAGACCCTGGAGGCCGTGCTCTTTGAGATCACACAGGTGCGCCATTCAGCCAGCGCCCCCCGCTTCTCCCCGCGCCTCGTCACCGTGCTCATGACCACGCTGGCCAAGCTGGCCTCCCGCAGCCAGGACCTCATCCCCAGGTGAGACGCCACATATCCTTCGGTTATTTCTGGTCATGAGTACTAAGAAATGTTTGAGCAACGCAAGCCTGATAATTAGCTGATAATCATTCAGTGGGGAACCATCTCCGGTTGGTTTTGGATCCTTAGCCTAACGCTAATGTCACTGTGCCCTCCTCCTCCTCAGGGTGTCCCTCTTCCTCTCCAAGATGCACTCGTTCGCCTGCAGTGCTCCGGTGGTAGCCTGCTACAGCGAGGAGGACCGCGAGGCCATTGTCACTCGCGCCCATGAGCTCATCAACCTGCTCAAGCTACCCAACGTGGCCCAGTTCGTGTTGACGCCGTCTGCGTCTGGTGGCACCCCGCGCTGGCACCGCGATGCCAACGCCTCGCTGCCGTTCGCCATGCGAGCGCTGAGCGGCCTGCTGCCCAAACACAACACGTTCCTGTCCGGGTGAATGGCAGGCCGGAGTCCAGGAAGGAAGCCAAAGTCTGCTGCTTCAAGCGTGATGGAATGCCTGCAGGTTTGGGAAATCCTGACCAGTAGTGACTGGACTGGAAGTGTGATGTCAGGTTCCAGGCGTATGTCCATATGAGACACTCAGGAAATTACCAGGAACTGAATCTTAAAGAGTATTCCTCTAACAGGACATAACAGGAGGATGGGGCTTCGAAATCTGTTTGCTTGCATTTATTGCAATTGTACACATTCACCACAAATACACATTTACAGTTGGACTTCAAATACTAAACATCCAGGCACATTTAAATATACACCAAGAAAACACTGAGGTACTCTTTTAGGTTTCCTGCATAGAATATTGGTAAAGTTAACGTCTACGTTTTACTTATACAGTGCTTTGAAATGCAGGCTTGTCTTACTGTTACTAAAATGACCTCGAACTTGCACACAGGTAGGCAGTTATGTCTATCGTTAATGTTTCCCAGAGCTAAAAAGCTCACGGTATTTTTTTTTTCGTTCCACTTAATACAGCGTACATATTTTTTTTTTTCCTACAAAATGTAAACTTTGAATGTAAAACATGCATTAAGTATTAATAAAAGGAAGCAAAGGGTGCCTTGATTCTCAAATCACATAGATTGTTATTGACAGGTATAAATGGCTGGTGTTTTGGGGTGGTGAGGCAGAACGTAGTTAGTTTCTGTGTCATTACCCATAATGCCCCAGAACAATCAGATCAGCTCAGACGTGCTCAGCAGAGAGAGGCTCTGATCATGGAGGATACCTCAGGGTCCATCTTCTCCACCAGAAGATTCAGCCTCTCGCCTCCCCAGCGGATCAGATCAACCGCACTGAAATGGGGGGGGGGGGGGGGGGGAGCATAATTAGTAAGGCTTCTTCCTGAAGGTGTCAGCATCGGTCCCATCGACCTCGGATCAGGTTTTGCAGCCAGGCTGTTTCCTGCTCTGCTGATGTGCCAGTATGTATGAAAGCGACGCGCTGACCTCTGGTAGTCTGATCCGGTGACGTCCGTCCCGTTCACCGCCAAGATTCTGTCGCCGATCCGGAGGCGCCCGTCGGATGAGGCTGGCCCGCCTGGGACCAGGGTCCGAATATAGATGCCAGGGGCTTGAAGAGGGGTTTGCTGGAGCGAGAGAAGCAACTTCAGTGTGTCCTCTAGAGAGAACTAAACACATGCTAGTTAGCGAAGGTCACAGAAAAGCAGCGAGACCCACCGAGCGAAAAGAGGGCAGCAGCCCCCAGATACCTGTAATGGCATCAAAGATCTTGACCATCTACAAATAATATGTGATTTAATGCAGTAGCACACCGTTACACTCAGTAATCTGTGTATATATGGGTCATTCTCACATACTCATTACCAATCAATTTTCTCTCATTTTTTAAATTTAGTTTGAAAACCCTCAAATTGTATAACTTCATTATTTGAGCTTTCAGTTTTACCTCTGGGGTAGTTGACCAGGTGTATTATGTTACCATTAATTTAATACTTTTTAAAAAATTTATTTCAAAAGCAAATCCAGGGCAAGTTACAGAGAAAATGACAATCTAACAAAACAATTGAACAAAAAAATATATATTTCATCATACGAATTGATTGTTTATTGGTTATATTGCAATAAAGTTGAGAGATTTTATCTAGTTTTGTGTTTTGTTTGATGTTAAACCTGCAAAGGTACTGAGATTTATGGTTACCTATTTGATGAAAAAGATTTTTAAAAAATTGTTAAATCAGAGCAACGATAATTTTAATAAGCATTCTCCTTGTGTAAGTTATGCCAGTCACACTACACAAAACACACTGCAGTTCAGTGTAATCTTTTTTTCCTAAAAATTCTCAGTTCCATGAGAATGACTCCTATGTGTAATTGATCAACTAGAAGGGGTGGCTCACCAACCCGTCGATGAGCCCCAAACCCAGGCCAAGTGGTCCTTTGTCCAGGTGCACTGTGAAGACAAGCCACATTAGCAGGGGCCCTCTGCTGACAGGGAGAGCTGCTGTGTCGCTCCCAGGGCATTTGATGGCAGCGCATTGAGGACGTGAAGCATAAGCACTATGGCTAATGGCTAATCTTCAGGACAGGGCTGTAATTCAAAGGCAGGCTGAACTCGTTGCGCTCTGACCTTCTATTTCACTGGCAGCGAGTCCATCGTTCCTCTTGGTGCTGGGCGGGACCGGGCCTCCAGGCCGCTGCTCCATGTCGGGGTAGTTAGGGGTAGTGGGCGGAGTCAACAGGCAGGAGGCGTCGGGGAGCTGCGCCACCTGCTGGTCGTCCCTGGGGCGCACCCCGGTTATCTGCAGTCCCCTGGTGGCTGTGCCCTGGCCCCCTGTTGAAGCTTTGGACTTTGGCCTTTCCTCCGCCTGGGGGGTCGCTGGACCCTGGTACCCCAGAGACGGCGCCCCATTGCCCTGGAAAGAGCAGGTACCCACACTCCTCAGAGCCAGGCCTGGTGTCCCCTGCCTCCTGCCCCAGGCCTACCCTGATCATGTGACTCTGCCAACTGGATGGGTCTGATCAGTGAGCGGCCTGGAAGGTTCTCGTTCACCTCCACTTAATCATTACTGACTGAATCACACTACAGGCCCATAGCTACATGTTCCTGCTCATATAACAGCAAATGGGAACAGTTTCCCCCAAAGTGGGGCGAGACAAAGAGTGTTTCAGGGATGAGGTGGGTAGGCTACCTGGGGCTCCCCCCTTGCTGGGATGCACGGGGACTTGCTTCTCAGCCCCCACAGGAAGTGCCGTACGTAGAGAAGCTGCCGGTAGATGCTGTCATCCACAGCGTCTGAGTCGAGGGCTACCTGGTAGCCGCTGCTGGGCAGCACGATAGGAGGCGGTTCCTCAAAGCTTTCCAGCAGGTCGGCTGCAGGACACCAGGGGGCGTAGCGGTTGGGGTGTAGCACTGTTTCTCAAACCCGTCCTTGGGGACCCCCCAGACTAGCCACGAGGGAGTGTCTGAGGCCCCCAGTACCGGCTTGGGAAACACTGGGCCAACATGACTTTACTTACGTATGCTTACATGAATGACAACTGAACCTCGCAAGAAATCAGAGATACAAATGACAGTCAGGTTTCTGGGTTACGGTGTTTAGCTTTGGTGTGTTTCATTTCCGAAGGGAACCTGTAAGTGTTGTGAGTTTCCGCAAAGCTGCGTGTGATTGTGGGGCGGGGGCTCACCCGTCCTGTAGGGGGGTACCTCCTCCTCGGCGGCGGGCTGCCAGACGGCTGAGGGCCGGCTCTCTGCCACCAGGAGGCACTGCGTAAGGATGTGGTGGAGCTGCACGGGCTTAAGAGCGGGGTAAGTCACACAGAGTGACCGCCAGCTCATCTGTGCGTGGGGGGTGTGAACGAGCTGTGTTATAATCTCCCTAATTACTGACTCCTTTCTTTACGTAATGGGACATGAGCTGTTTTTTCTTAATTCCCAGAATGCTTTGCCATAACAGCTCCTGTTTATTAGAGGAACCTGATAATAGGAACAGAAGGGATTTCACCTCTCCCACAAGGTGAGGGAAACACCTGCTCAGAAAATCCACCTCGGTCTCCATCTCACGCCCCCTTGCTGGATGGCTGTGTGCACACGCAGTGGAAAATGGCGCTGGGTGCTCGCTGATTAGCAAAGCAGTGGAGAAGCCGAGTATCTGATACTGCTGGCCTGCCAGTCACTTCAGCAGGGAGGGAGGATTCCCAGCCTGGGGAGGGGGGGCTAAATCGGCACAGGGACCAGTACCTGAGCAAGCTGCTGGGGGGGCGTGGCCATGATGCCGACAGCACAGCAGAACTTTGAGAAGAAAGTATCGGCCAGGCGAGACAGGCCCGCTCTCCTGGCCCAGTCCAGCAGCATCCTGAGGCTGGCCTTCAGCTGGACCCCGCTGGTGAGCCGGAACCAGCCTCTGGCCGGGCCTGAACAGGCAGATGGGTCAGAGAGGCCACAATGTCACCAATAGGCTTCCTCTAAATCCGGGCTTTCAGTCCTGGTCCCAGCAGACCCCTACCAGAATGTTCTCATTCCAGCCCACACTGCTTTCAACCTGCTATATTCATTATTAGCCTACTAAGGACCATCTGAGCCTGATTGAGGTAGAGCTGGAATGAAAACATTCTTCAGGGCACCAAGACCAGGACTGAGAACCACTGCTGTAAATGGCAGGAGATTCATAATTTAATGCTGTAAGAGCCCGAAACATGGGAGTCACCCATGAAACACTGTACACATTCAAAAGATGATGACCAATAGTCCTGAGAATCCTACTACATAAATCTGTGTTAGACTGGTGAATTTTAACGGATACTTCTCAGAAGGTTATTTTCACAAACGTCCACAAAATCATTCCAAGCTGAACATCCTCATAAAGATGGAACATTTTTGAAAAGTTTCACCTCTGGTATAAAGATGGAAGGGAAACTATGTAGCAAATAGCAAGAAATACAGCATTAGTTTTGTCCTCTCTGAGGTCCTGAGTTTGTTGCCATGGATGCCAGAGTGGTTCGAGCCAAAAGCATGAAAGCACAAGGTCACTGACTGGTCACTATGTCTATATCAGCTGGTGTGACCATGGATAAAGCATCCGAGTGACGTCAGGCGACTGCCAGCAGAGAGGCAGAGAGCCAAGCTGCACACCCATAGAAAGCAGCTTCGAGAGTAGAAGGTGAAAGATGCAGACGCAGATTTATTCTCCCTATGATCGCATGTATTTTACTACTTTTACTGCTTACATGACTGACGATGAGAAGAAGAGGGTCTTTCCATTCCTGGGAAGCATAACATGAAAATATAAATTTCCACAAGTGCCCAGGTCTCAGAAAGCAACTTTGTAGAGTATTGAACTACATACATCTCCAGATGCTGAAAGACGACTCTCACTGACAGCTACAAAAACACTGAGGACCAGCAAGAACAGCCCCAGTAAACCGCCGTCATCCAGGAGTACCGGCACAGAAAGGGGAGGAGCCAAAGATAATGAGGGGCTGCCTCAATTTATGGAGCATCTACCCTGGCACTCGAGTCGCCAAATGCACCTTCCCCTACAGTGATGTGACCTGCGCTCTCCTAAGTAGGGTGTAATTACAGCACCCCCTGTCTGTGAGGAGGTGGCATGAATGTTCTCTGGAGGGTCTGACTGCCTTTTGGGGGGGGGGGGTCTGGGGCTGTATGAGGACAAGCAAAAAGCAAAGAAAATCTCTTTAGCGAAAAAGTGGGCCGAGGGGGGCAGTTGGGGGAGGCACCTGACAGAAAAGCCTCTTAGCAAAACGCCTGACACATTCCATATTTAATATGCATATTTATAACAATTAACAAGCTCAAGCTGTGAGCAGAAGTGTAGCTTACCAAGCAGAGAGCCTTTATTTAGCCTGCCAGAAAAAATAGGTACCTTCGATAGACTACAGTGTGCTGTTTCCCAAGGTGTCACCTGACTCCTGCTGTCTCTCTGTACTCCCACACAAACTCAGCTCTTAGTGACTTTATACATTTCTCATAATTGGCCGTGACCTTTCTGTATATATCATTATTTTGCAGATGCTTGGTGTGAGTCACAGTTTCACTTAAGGTATCATGGTGTATCTGCTTAATGAGGTCCCTGAGCCCATCCTCGTTAAGGTGACTAATTGCTCTGTTGTGTGCTGTAACGATTCCCTCAGATTGGTGCGTCATGCAGGAAGGAATATGGGCTGCCTAGCATGTATCTGCAGACTGATGACCCCCCCACCCCACCCCGCCCCACACACCATTGTCCATCAGCTGGTTGAAGAGCGCCACGTTGGAGAAGAAGAAGAGGTAGGCGAGCATCTGTGACTGGATCTCCGGGTGGATCTCTGAGCGCTGCAGCAGAGCCTGGGCGGCCTGGAACACCTGCAGGGTCCTGAGCAGAGATTCTGGGGCCCGTCTGTCCTTCTGGGGGGCTGCTGAGTCCAGCAGCCCCATCAGGGACTCGTACAGGGACTGTGAGCGACAGAGGCAGAGCAGAGAGGGACTTCGCTGACACATTCGGAGCACTGCCTGCAGCCATCTGCCTCACCGTACATTAGTTACCCCTCCTAGCCTGCCTAGAAACTGGGCACCTATCGATAGACATCACTGCATATCAGAAACAAAAACACCAAAACATGACTGAAAACATCACTGTCCTACCCCCCGCCTATTTATCTTAATGAGGAAAGTGAGATCAGTAAAAAGTGGGGTTGCTGCCCTCGTGTCTTGGCCTACGCATCGTGAGAGGCCACTCCCAGTGGGGGTGGCACTCTGTCCTCTTTTAGTCCCCCTTCAGGAAAACGCTTGTCAGCACATGCTGTACTCACTTCTCATAGTTTTACAGAGTTTTCCATCAACATTCCTCAAATAAAGTCCTGTGAGTACAAACATATCCCCAGGGACACTGTAGCAAAGGCCCATCCCAGGCAGTGATGTACAGCATAACCATTCTCTGCTTATGGATAATCCGTCATTATTACTGGCTCACTCACTTGGTCGTGTGGTACACACACAGCTGAAATGCACACACAGCTGAAATGACACATTGCTGAAATGCTAACACTGTTACTTCCTGTGCCTGGATCATGCGGTTCATGCAGTGCTGAGACGCTAACACTATCACTTCCTATAACCTGGTCACATGGTACACACACAGCTGAAATGCTAACACTGTTACTTCCTGTGCCTGGATCATGCGGTTCATGCAGTGCTGAGACGCTAACACTATCACTTCCTATAACCTGGTCACATGGTACACATACTGCTGAAATGCTGATGCTGTCATTTCCTGTACCTTGGTCATGTGGTACACGCATTGCTGAAATGCTGACATGATCACTTCCTCCAGGACGGTCACACCGTCTTCGCTGGCTAACACAGCAACATTGAACACCGATTCTTTTGCATCTAAAAGCAAAGCAAAAAACATTTAAATTAGATTACTAACTAGTCACATTTCCTTGAAAGCTTAACAAGGATATTTAGACAGAGATAATGACAAGACACACAGTATAATGTGTAAATGCCTTTACATGATCACAAACAACTGTATAACAATGAGTATAAAGGGAAGGGTTATTGTTCTATAAACAGATAGACAAGATATAGATCGCTACAATATAATTACATTGGCTGCTGTTGGTTTAATATGCTACTCCTGCTTCGGCTTGATTTTCCATCTGAAACATGCACCTGCAGCACAATTATGGCAAACACGCCGAGGGGACAGAGGACAGCTGTGGGATGTCTGTCAGCCGGTCCCCCAGTGACCTACAGGGAGGGCTTCACCGCGGCCCCCTGCACAATCTGCACTAATGGCGGCTTATTGAAAGAGGCCAGCTTTCCAATGACCAGGTAATTAAATTAGCCTCGGATATGGCTGTGACCCCTGTGGCATAAGCCTGTTACACGAGGGGCATTAATCTTGTAAGGAGCCTTGCTCTGAACAACAGGGGCTTGCTTTTCCCAAGCAGGGGCATTTCCAGGTTCATCACTGTGCTTCACCCACTCTCCTATTCCCTAGTATCAGCCTAGACCTCCAGTTCGTGGCTGTGAACCTGTCGTACGACCCCGGGTGCGGATCGGCTCCTGGGGTTCTGCCCCCAGCCAATCACGCAATTTGCATTTACAGTGCTCCGGCCATAACAACTGCTCCTGTGACGGCACGAGATTCCCGGCCGTACCGCGCGTGTCTGGCTGCTCGCCGCACTTCGCATACGTGCCCGATTTCTGCCGGCTGAAGTGCAGGATCTCGATGGCGTTGGACATCCAAAAGAGGAGAGGCTGCAGGCAGGGAACAAGGTCTGGGAGGCTGGAGGGAAGCAGCTCCTGGCTGGGAGATGGGAGGAAGGTTCAGGTCTCAGGAAGACTCTGCTGTTGGACCTTTGAAAAAAGTGCTTATACTGCTTAAGTAAAATATCCAGGCTATACACGGAAGCAGATGAACTGAGTTGCTTAGCAGCTGGTGATGCGGTCTGCCCACCACAACCAAAGCCGCTCGAGCCGAAAGCGAGCAAACGGCAGGGACTCCCTGTATCCCCTGGTTCCAAGTGCAGACAATAAGCACGTGCTTGACCAGACAGCCGATGCTGGAGAACCTTAGTCCTTTGGGGACAGCGTTCCTGCTGGAGGAAGGCCGGCCTGGATACTTACTGCTGAGGTGGCCTCCCTGACAGCTCCCTCGTCTTCTCCTGCGAGACACACATAACTGTTAGCAATCCATAAAAGTCACACGCCTAAAGAAGACAGAGCCACATCCGCCACCGCGTCTCGCCTGAAGGAGAAAGCGGAATGATTAAGTGATGGATTTCCGATAGAGGACAACCAGGAACGACTCCTGATATTCTGTGACAACTGAGTCCTCAAACAACTGGCTAGCTGGTGTGAAGACGCACACGGTTTGGTCCCCTTTCAGAAGATAATATGGGGGGGCTACAGAACAAAGCATAAGCAACAGTCACTGTTTATGTGTTTAACCAGAATGGTCTCTACAATGAGGGTGATTTCTGTAGCTGCTTCTTTAAGCAGGAAATGAAGTACGCAAGTGTGAAAATTATTTGATGGAGTCTGTTTTTTAATTGCACATTTAACATATTTATTTCCTTACTATTCGTTTTCTGGATTTTCTGTTTGTGTACTTCAAAAATTTTGTTTGCACTATGTGTCGTTGTTTTACACAGTATGTTTGTTTGCACGTTACATACCTGCTGCTGTATGCACACGAATCTCCCGCTGAAATCAGTAAAGTTTCTCTTAGCTCATATCTCAAGTCAAGCTCCTTCATTGAACACACAAGAGGACCACAGAACCTGGAACCTGGACATTAGAGCTACCAGTTCAGATTAGTGCTTCCAGTACAGCGAGCCGGGCTTTTGGGTACAACAAGCCGGGCTTCAGGTACAGTGAGCCGGACTTTTCGGTACAGTGACCCGGACTTCCAGCTACAGCGAGCCGGGCTTTTGGGTACAACGACCCAGGCTTCAGGTACAGCGAGCCGGGCTTCCGGTACAGTGAGCCGGACTTTTCGGTACCAGTGAGCCGGACTTTTGGGTACAACGACCCAGGCTTCTGGTACAGTGAGCCGGACTTCCAGCTACAGCGAGCCGGGCTTTTGGGTACAACGACCCAGGCTTCAGGTACAGCGAGCCGGGCTTCCGGTACAGTGAGCCGGACTTTTCGGTACCAGTGAGCCGGACTTTTGGGTACAACGACCCAGGCTTCTGGTACAGTGAGCCGGACTTCCAGGTACAGCGAGCCGGGCTTTCGGGTACAACGAGCCGGGCTTCAGGTACAGTGAGCCAGGCTTTTGGGTACCAGTGAGCCGGACTTTTGGGTACAACGAACCGAGCTTCCGGTACAATGAGCCGGACTTTTGGGTACCAGTGAGCCGGACTTTTGGGTACAACGAACCGAGCTTCCGGTACAGTGAGCCGGACTTTTGGGTACAACGACCTGGGCTTCCGGTACAGTGAGCCGAACTTTTGGGTACAACGACCCGGACTTCCAGTACAGTGAGCTGGACTTTTGGGTACAGCGAGTCCTAGTAAGTCGAGCTTTCAGGTACAACGAGTTGGACTTTTAGTATAGAGAGCTGGGCTTTCAAGTACAGCGAACTGGGCTTTCAGGTACAGTGAGTCGGGCTTTCGGGTACAGTGAGCCCAGCTTGAGGGTACCAGCCCACTTCCCCCAGGTCTGAGGGGACAGAAATAGCTCCAGCGGCTACATGATGTGAGGTAGGACACGCTGTCACCATCTTCACACGCATGCAGTTTGGGACCAAGGATGGCTGCCAAGTGCTTCACCTAGATACGCAGGACAAAAATTTATTTCCAAAAGAAGTCTTCTCAACTGCAGTGTAGCGCCCCCTGGGGACTGGGCCTGTTGTTCGATCCCTATTCCTTTCAGCAGCTGCTGCTCTCACCTCTCGACATACCAAAACAGCCCTGTGACCCTGACAGCTTGGTATTCCCCTCCGAAATACAGCCCGTGGAGCGGATTCAGGGCCTTGTGAAGCTATTGTCAGGCACCGTGCAGTACACAGCGAACATTAATGTCCAATGAATCACCACACACATGCAGGATGTCTAATTATATGTCAGTGATTTAAGCACCAGCAGTAATTAGAAATGTAATGAAAATTTGTATGGTTAGTAACCATAAAAGAGTTTATAAAGAAAACGCCCTCACGGATGTGATAGCGACACTAACCTGAAGAAGAGCCTGTATCCTTTTAGCAATCTTTAGCAGAAGTTTCCCAAAGCTTCCAGGGTCAAAGGTCATGGCGGAGTGCTCCAAGCACATGCACAGCAGGTAGGCGGGGGTCAGCTTGTGCTCGTCGCCCCCCGGCTCCGCAAGTGAGATGATCCTCCCTAACAGCCTGTCCTCCTGACCCTTCTCGAAAGCCAAAAGGAGCCGTCGGCGCTGGGGGTCGCGACCCGGGGCTAGGTCGGGCTCGGAGGCGTGCCGGCCCCGCACAGGAGGCCGGCTCCTGGAGGGGGCCCCGCAGACTCGGCAGGCGGCACCCTCTGACTCAGGGGGGGGGCGTCGGGGGCGTAGGCCGAGCAGCGTCCGGATGGGCAACACCCCCCCACCAACTGGGTCCTTATACAGGAAGATGTAGTGCGAGCCGAAGGACAGCAGGTCGCCGTGCCGGAGCGCCGTGGACTTCTCTACCGCCGTGAAATTGACCAGGACTGCAGAGTGTGGGGCCGGCTCCAGAACCAAGCAGTGGCCCGACTGAGCCCTCCGGATGGTGCAGTGCAGTGGCAGGATGTCGGTGGACAGCAGGCAGATGTTAGGCCGGGCCGAGGCCGTCTCCTGGCCCACCGTGTGCTGGTCCCGGTTAAGCAAGTACACCAGGCAGTCCTGTCAGTGAAGCTGGCATCAGTGTGGCATCTGTAACACACCTTATCAAGTGACGACTCCATAGAAAAACCGCACTCATCAGCCGGAAAGTGCCCAGGCGACATGTCTGCAGGTCACTGCAGACAGACTGTTGTTCTGACTTTGCAGACTGCTGTCCTTTTTCCAAAGCCCCCCCCCCCCCCCTCCACCCTTCCCCGGGGGCCACCGTCTCGCCACAGATGGACGGGCACTACTAACTAAATTGTTATATCTGCTCGAGAAGTGACTTCTACACATTACAGTTTATACCACTGGATGTTTACTGCACAGGTCGTGAACCCTAACCCCACCTGGTTTAAACGTGAAGTCCGTTGGTCACAAATCCGGGAACTGTCCATGCATACCTAAAATATCTGCCATGTGACAGCTTAATCCCTCATTCCTGTCATTGCCAGCAGAGGAAGAGCTGACACAAGAATTTTATCTCTCGTAGACTGTGTATGACTAAAAGCATAGTGTACAAAAAAATGCCACTGAATGAGATTTTTGCCCACGACAGGTGGTACTGCTGAGGCCATTTTTCATCCTTAAGTCCACCCTGCCTCTGCTGTACCTTTAAAACAGGCATTAGTCAAAAGCAGGCAGAACTATTGGGAGGCTTCTAGTACGACCTATGGACTATGAAAAATGACTTCTAGTGGTGCGTGGTTCTGCTGGTTAGACTGCTGTGTCCATGATCGGAAGGTTGTCAGTTCAAAACACTGGGTACAGCGAAATATAACACTGACTGATATCACTGCTGGGCCATTGAGAAAGGACCTTAACCCCCAGCTGGTTTGGATCTAAGAGTCTGCTTGATGAATGTGCTGTAGAACATCTCACCTTTGTGAGGTTCTCCATACCTGCCGGCTGTAGCCCTGGAGCAGCAGGAGGTGTGGGGACTGATAGAGGGAGAGGCGCACCTCTCCATCGTCCCTCTTCTGCGGTGCCTCCTTCAGGGGTCTGGGCAGCGTAAGGCAGCTCCTCCTGGCCTCCCCCCCGGAGCCACCCGTCACGTCCAGGCTGGTCTCGCTCAGGCTGCGGCCCAGGGCTGGCGTGCCCTTGGCCCGTGTCCGCTGGAGATGCCGAGCCTGGGCGTTGATGCCTGGGGGTCAGTAGGAGATGACAGAAAGAGGGGAGAGAGAGCAGTGACCTCATAAACAGGAGCGATGACGGTGTGGTACAGATATACTGCTGACCACAAGTACAGAAGTTAATTATTACTCTTCGTTGATTGGAGTCAAGGACAGACTTTGGTGGAGGGAGCGGTCAAGGTTGAGAGATTCACTCAGGCAGACTGCAAATGGGACAAGTTCTGGGAGAGTGGGAATATGGGGGGGCGTATTCATAGTGAGAGACAGAGAGCGTCTGGGTGGACTGAATCAGCACCGCTGGTCACCTGACTCCGTGCCAGGAAATGGCCATGCGCCTTACAAACATCAATCAGAATCTGATCATAATCAATGCTTACTTACACTAGATGACACTGGGAATGTAGATAGTCAGCGGCAAAAAGAAATACAGCCCCATATGATCCCTCTGTCCATGCTCGTTAAGGTGATGATCTCAGCAATTACAGAAATCAGGCCCTCAGCAGAAATCAGCCTTTGTTTAACCAGCACTGTCAGATTTATGCGCGAGCCCACCCATAGAGGGCAGCACCTCAGGTTATGTGGTGCCAAACACAGGCGGACTTCACCCCAAACTCACAGCTTGTTAAAGTCTCCCCTCTGGCCAGAACTTTGCCTAGCACCTCACCAGAAGGACAATATGCGGAATGCATAGCCTGTAATCTCACTTCAGCTGCACTGTGGCCCAAAATCTCAGCCAGTCCCCGCAAGAGCAATTCTCCCTGCATCCAGGTACCCTGAAAAAGCTACGGGCTGCTCTAAGCAGAGAGCCCTGCAGCAGAAGCGTGCCAGCTGAGAAGCTGGTGTTTGGCCATCTCACCCTCAAGGCGAATCAGACTGGCATTAACAAAACAGTTTAGCACTGGGCAACTCAGCTTGTACTTGGTGATACTTTAAAAATCATTTCCCAGAGCCACATGTACCTGTTATTTAGCTATTAGCTATTTGTGTGGTAACTTATCTATGAAATGACAGAGACAGACGGGGTCAGTTTCGGGGACCTGCGGTGATGGTGTCCTGCTCCCTGGAGCTCAGCTCCTCCACGTTGGCCCTACGGCGGAGCTCCAGGCGCCTGGCCAGTCCCTCCTTGGGCCTCCAGAGTTCCTGCAGCAGCAACGGCCGTTCATCATCTCGCAGGATGCGCACACCCTCTGTCCTCCAGCGGCCGGCCGGGCCGCTCAGCTGGCCGACCACGTCACACAGCACATAGTCCCCGTCGGGCGCCCCAGCCAGCGCGTAGCGCAGCAGCGCCTCACGCACCAACTCGCGGGCGCTGGATGACGGCGTGGCCAGCACGCTCTTGTAGTTGGCGCCGGCACAGATGGCATCGCCGAAGATGCGCAGCACACCGGGCGCTGATGTCTGGATGGAGAGTTCAGCAGCCTCGCCGGGGCGTTCTGGAGGGGTCGCCACCGGGGGGCGCTGTTCCTTCTGACTGAGGGTGCGACACAGGACCTGCGTCAGGACTCGGCCAGACCGCCGTGGCTGGGCCTTCAGGGGCAGAGCCATGGCGACGGGTCGGCTGTGGAACATGGCTGGGAGGGGGGGTCGGTCTCGGTCACCGTCTGGGAGGGGAGGGGAATGGGGAGGAAATTGACCCCTAACTAGGAAATTGCACAAAGTGAATGATGAGTAGTGGGTACTTCGGTTCCAGAGAGACAGTCCAGACCAAGATTTTGTTTGTACCATGCAGTTGACTCTATGACTCTTCAAACTCAGCCGGTTGGTTGAAACAAAATCTTGGTCTGGACTTTTGCTCTCTGGGCCTGAGTTACCCACCTCTGGTCAGGCCACCTATATTAGAACCCCCTTTATCTCATTTCCTCCCTCAAGTATCACGTGACCCAGATTACCCATAAGGGCTTGACCTTTTATCATCACATCACCTTGATTATGCTCTGAAAATGGCCCCTGTGTTATTGTACCATACAGTGGGATGGGCCTGCAGTGGTGACACCAACCATACTGACGCCACTGTGGGCCTGGGCTGGTTATCTCAGCAGAATGAAAAGGTGGCTTAAAAAAAAACAACCGGATGACATTAATGAATCAAACAAATAAACGACCCTGGACTAGGAGGGCCAAGATAAGGGCAAGACCGGCAAACATTAATCACTCGTCAGTCATACACATGCCTTTAAGTACAGGAAGATTTATTGTCCTCCTGCAGGGTGAAGGGTGGGTGCGTGGGGGTGTCCGAAGAGGAAGGGGAGGCAGAAATGGCCGACGCTGCACTCCAGTTTACGAGGCACAGAGACGGCCAACGGGAGCCATTCATCTGCTGTAATGAAACAGCCCATCCCTGCTTTTCCTATCAAGGAACCTATTTAGCACTCAGTGCTCCAGTAAGGAGCGGAATAGTGGACACCGTGTAACACACAAACACTGGCGGGGGGGGCAATGAAAGAGGCTCAGGGGCAAATGTAATTTGTCTCTAAGCTGGACACTGCAAGCACACTTGGCCTCACCTGAGATCCTGTTCCTTTCACCAAAGAGAAAAACATTAATGGGAACAGTTTGGTTGGGAGGGAAATGGATCAACATCGCAGGAAAGAGATTGTAGGAAGGAGCACTGAGGCCATTTACAGCAACGCTTCATCCCCTGACTTACTCTACATGTCCTCTGCATGTCCTCTACATTTTCAGGGGTTAGTAATTAAAATATAAATGATAATCTTCACGGAGGTTTGGATATTCAAGTAAATATTAATAGAACTGATTTGGACACAGTAATAATTTACTTCATTACAGATGTAAATATAGTTGTACCAACTCCACTAAAGTTATCCAAGATGTATGAAACATTCAGTCATAAATTCGCAAATAGGTTACAAGTTTTACTGATAATTTGCATTACGCGTCAGACAGTATAACCGTAAGATGCCCCTCAGAGATCGTACTTAATAGCAAGTTCAATGATTTTGAAATAAAAAAATCCTGCAGAAAACGTACCGCAAACTGCGCAGCACGTTATTATAATTTCAGCCGCTCCAGCCAACTCCGCTGTCCACCTGCTACACACATCCGAGCCCGCCTACAAAATTCACCTGTGCATTACACTGCACTTAACTTAAAACATCTTTTATTTTTGCAATTATTCCCTCAAAACCAGTTTTACATTTTTCATAAACAATTCGTAATATTACGGTACCTCCGTTGAGAGTTCCAGCATTTTCAAATTCATTCTAAAAGTTTTAAATATAATCGCACACATACTTTTGATTTCAATAAATTTATGGTTTTCATTCATATGTTGTCATACGGTGCACTTAAATTTATTACCATATGAATACAATATAAATACTCACCAGGTCTACAAAGGTCGTCGCAGTAATTAAACACTCTGTAAAAAGGCGATCGGCATCATCAATTTAACAGACTGTTTTTCAAGTCTGCCTCGTATCCTGCCGGACTCTGGATTTAGCTGTCGTACCGAACTTTCTGGCTTCGCTATCCCCAACACGCATCGCCGCCCGGGGTCCGGAGAGTACCCCTTCATCCGCGGCTCCCGCATCTGCATTCCTTGCGACCGGAATTTGCCGAATATTTACGAGCGCCGCTCGGCAACGGAAAGCCGAAGCCAAGTGTATCTGGAGAGCCACCTGCTGGACATATGTATAGCGCAGCAATAACGCCACAAGAGAGAGAAGGAAATAAACCAATTATCTCGTTTCATTTTGGTTTGCATCTGTAGTAAATGGAAGCTGTTTTTTAGTGACGGTGAAAGAGCACCACCTTGGGTTAATACAGCATGTAACGCAGTATAGCTTTGACCTTAAACTCCACGTTAAAAACAGAGGAAATAAGACCTTAGCAGTAAATAGAAAACTAACCCCCCCCCCCCAATGAATGATTGAATCTGCAGCGCACCATAAATACCGTCTGACACGCATTATCAGAAACAGGCGTCTCGAAGTTTTCTCGCGACATCGTTTTGAATCTGTTTTTCCTACCACTTGCTTAATTACTAGTAAATTTAGTGTACAGCAGCAAATAATGCTGACAACATTTCTGGGTTATTAACAGGACGTACGACCAGTTAAACTAAGAGAAGGATTAAAAATTGCCACGTCGTACGTCGACGACCATCCGCCATACCGGAGATTTTCCCGGCGGCAACCATGGGTATATGGACCCCAACTAGTATGTAAAGAAAAGTCGTTATAAACGTAGAAGATATTGCGCCAGAGAAAACTGAACCAAAAGCCGTTTAAACGTATTAATGTTTCGAAAGGGGTTTACTGGGACAGCACACAAAAATGGTATGATCCAGTTTGAATATAATTTCATTTCCAGAAACATAATACAATTAAAAATAAAGATCTTTATTACAGGAACAGGTACACATATCAATATTTTATACTCCATATATTTCAATACACTTCAACACCAAAATAATTCCTACAAGAAATTTTAAACCAGGGAATGTTTATTTTGAACACTTCATGTGAATGTTTTGTAACAGAGCAATTAGATTCACAGTCTTTCAGAACCACAGCACCAGTCCTCAAACAAGCTCTGCAAGTACAACACTATTTGGCATGTTCATGACCAGTCATGGACCATCTCCAGAAGAGGTACCCATACACCAGCGATCATACTGGTTTACACATTCTCAGGTCACCCTCTAATGTGGCCAATCCAGTCCATTCTAATGGATCTTCATGGACCCTGCTCTTTCTCTGATGAGAAATTGTCAGCTGATCCATGCCTGACAGAGGCTGATAGCTCAGGTCTGGCAAGTAAAAATCCAGACTAAGGCTTTATTTTAACCAACCAGTTGAGCATAGAGAGTCAGAGTCACAGAGTCCTCAGCTGATTGGTCGAAACAAAAACCTGGGTCTGAATTTTTAGCTTTCTGTGCTTGAACTATCCACCTCTGGTGTCTAATGTGGATTCAGTCATCGGAAGGGGTCGCGTTACAATTCACACGTTTAAAAACAGCAAATACTAAGGCGAACCTCTGCTGTAATGTACATCCACTGCTTACAGCGGAATAAACAGTCTGTCCATTTCAGGCAGGTGCAGCTCTGAGATCTGAAAAAAATCTCTTGGGCAGATATAGTACAGATCTACAGCAACTTTCCCGTATCATGTGATTTAAGACATTGTGAACAAGATTCTCATCCAGGCCAGTCGGTAGTGTGCATTTTCATCCTTTAGTCCTCCCTGCTTGTGCTATATCCTAAAAAGCAGGCGGAACTACTGTGAGGCTTCAGGTAAAATTTATGGCCTAAGGATTGAATTGTCAGAAAAATCCCTGCATTTACCTCAATAGATTCATAAGATTTGAAACACTGTCAATATATTAATGTTTTTGTTTTATAATATGAAAAATAGAGGAATGTGACAACAAACTAAAAAAAGCAACAAACCACAGCAAAGGAAAATGACTTACTCATAGTAGGAATGATTACCCACAATGCAGTTAGGTATTACATCTCTTCTCCAATGACATTCATATTATGCCAACAGAACTGAAATGATGCATGTATTTAAAGTAACACTGATTACATTGCTGAAATGCTGAATAATTACCAGCTGTCAGGTGGTGCAGGTTATAGGCACTTCAGCCCCTTCGTTAAGACCCCCACTTTACCGTAACATGATATTTAAAAAGTCCGATTAAATATGTTTATGCTAGGAAAAACTACCAGTGTGCAGTTTACAGCTTAAATACTTCACTGTAAGTATTTTTTGTTTGTTTCTGCTTCATTTTATGACTTTACTAAACTCACTTAAGAAGTGAGTTCAAGGCACAGATTCCACTGCAGTTGATTTCACGTTCGCCACTGTCGAACATGAGTTAACTTTCTCTGTCTTGTTTGTATTTCTGGGAAGCACAGTGTGGGTGTTAAGCAAAGTGCCAGACAGACAGGAATGTTCACAATGCTGTCAAATCACAAGGCTCATTCCGGAAGCCCACACAGTGGGATGGGAATGACTGTAAGTCATTTCAAGGAACATCTGAAGCAGACACAATTCCCAAAATAAGATTTCTGTCACTGAATGATTCACCTTATAAGTCTGTTTAGGCAGGGCTGCAGATTTATGGAGGGTCTGCTGGCTGGAGTGAGATTTTCAATTCAGGACGAGTCTGCACACACATGCACACGCATTTACACGTATGTAAGAGTTTTATCACCTTGTAAATAGTCTGTAGGGATTGCAAACTACCCCGACGCATTTGATGTAGCTAAATTGAGGTTTATAATGGAGTAACATTGATTTTCCGTGAGATTTCTTGCGTGAGCGTGACAGTCTGAAAACGTGGGAGTCTGAAAGTGCGAGTGTCATGCCAGATGTGTGATAGTTGTTTATGCCTCAATTCCCTTGATTATGGTTACATTTGTGTTTGTTTAGGCATCTTGCACAGAAAAAAAACCAGAATTTCACTAGATGCCATGCTGGATAATTTGTAGTATTTGCAGACCATGTATAGCTCAGCATCTCTAGGAATCTGCTATTTCATGTCGCTTTAGCTGAGTGCGCTAACCAGGTTCCGGAAGCCACTGGAAGTATCCCAAAGCCAAACTATATCTGGATCCATTCATGATTACGTGACCTAAAAACAAGCCTTTAATAAACTGGTCCCCCCTTCTTAAGAAGGCTTAAGAAGCTCTTAATGAGTTCAACAAATAAGGATAGCACAGGTGTCCAGGCGCATCTAGCATTACTCAAAGCGATCCGCAAGCACCTCATACATAAATACCATCCGCTGAGGATACTAATGAGCAATGAGGAGAATGTGGTACCTGTCAGCCTGGTTCTCCATTACAATTCCGTTCTGTTTTGCACATTAATCTTAAATATTTCAATGAGTCGTTGCATTAGCAACGATCCATCCTTCCACCTTTTAAAGTCTCATATGCGGTATAAGGTCAAAGTGCATTTGTAGCCTATTCTAGGAAGCAAAGGGTGTGAGACAAGAGGCCACCTGGATGGGAGGCCAGTCTGGTGCCTGGTATCCACTCACCATCATACACTCTGATCAGTAAAGAGTCTCCAGTTCATGTTTTTGGACTCAAAGGGCAAAGCTACAGTACTAAACTAAGACTTTTGTTGAGTAAAAGGTAATTTAGATGCTACATCTGCCACAGGAACCAGGTTACCGCCTTTCATTAAGCTGTAGGACTTGGTCACACCAGCAGTTAGTCGCAGGTCTCCAGGGAGAATGTGTGGCCGAGTTGTGCAGTCGTGTCATCTCGAGGTCTTCATCTGCCCATTTCCAGGCACATACAGATACCTCCAGATAGCGTAATAGTGTGCGCTGGCTCCCAGCACCACAAACAGGTGCCAGATGGCGTGTGCAAAGGGGACGAGCCCGTCGCTCTTGAAGAACACGATGCCCATGCAGTAGGCCACGCCCCCTAGGAGCAGCTCAAGGACGCCACCCCTGTCAGTCTGCAACAATAAAGTGAGTCTTGTTATTTCTCACAATCCTCATCTCTGACTCCTTCATTTATGCATTTTACTTGCTTTTTAGCGTAGTACTGCTGTGTGTAGGGAACCATTCACAAATTCTGTTTTCCAGGAGAAAATACTTACCATAACTTGATAATACCTATCATAAGGAAATGATAAAACTATCTATTTGCCATTCTGTTCATGCCCTGGTATAAAGGTATTAAGAAACCAATTGATGCGTTATTTTTTAATGTTGTGATATTTATTCTACTCTACTGTTTTTAACACTTTTACTCTGCGTGATTCTTGCAGTAAGAGACGCTGTTACCTCATTTCACTGTGTACATGTACAATGACAATAAAGATGACTTTGAGCTTATAAGTATAATGAATTGATCACCTCGTAGTAGAAAGAATAGAGGATCAATGTGATGATGTCACAACCACCAAATCACCCCTGGTGAAGTCAGTAATTTATCCTCATTCATTTTATTAAATTGTCTTCATAGTTGAAAGCCATTCAGCAGGTGCCTATTACAGACAACAGAGTTTCAGAACTATTTCCTGCGGATGTGAAATAGTCTGGTACCCCTATGAAGTAAAGCAGTTGAAGGTTACTGGGATTACTGTTCAGGCCCTATGCCTTGTGGGATTGCTGTCAATGCCCTAGGCCTTGTGGGATTACTGTCTAGGCCCTATGCCTTGTGGGATTGCTGTCAATGCCCTAGGCCTTGTGGGATTGCTGTCAATGCCCTAGGCCTTGTGGGATTACTGTCCAGGCCCTATGCCTTGTGGGATTGCTGTCAATGCCCTAGGCCTTGTGGGATTGCTGTCAATGCCCTAGGCCTTGTGGGATTACTGTCCAGGCCCAATGCCTTGTGGGATTGCTGTCAATGCCCTAGGCCTTGTGGGATTGCTGTCAATGCCCTAGGCCTTGTGGGATTGCTGTCAATTCCGTAGGCCTTGTGGGAATGCTGTCCAGGCCCTAGGCCTTGTGGGATTGCTGTCAATGCCATAGGCCTTGTGGGATTGCTGTCAATGCCCTAGGCCTTGTGGGATTGCCGTCAATGCCGTAGGCCTTGTGGGACTGCTGTCAATGCCCTAGGCCTTGTGGGATTGCTGTCCAGGCCCTAGGCCTTGTGGGATTGCTGTCCAGGCCCTAGGCCTTGTGGGATTTCTGTCAATGCTCGAGGCCTTGTGGGATTGCTGTCAATGCCACTAAAGAAAAATTAACTTACCATTGACAGGATCACCAAGGCAGGACAGATCCCCATAACTGTGTAACATAGCAACTCTATAATCTTGAACCTGTGGGATGACAGACATATCAATAATGTGCTGATATAATACATCCCCTGTTACAAAATTGAATCGCTTTGCCTGCAAACCAAATCTTTGATTGAGGAACACAATACCGATGTTGGCGGGTGGGAACAGTGGGACACTCGGGGGTCATTCTCGGCCACGTACCTCTCATGGAAGAAGAAGACATAGGCCGTGCCGATGCACGCCATCACCCATATGACCCAGCGCATGTGGGAGGCCCAAGGACCCAGGTCTCTCAAGTTCAGCCTGTGGGAGCGAATAGGAGGCCCCATTACATTCAGTGCAAACATCATTTCTGCCCGTCTCTGTGTTAAACCCATATAACATGAATGAAAGCCAAAAGATCCACCACCTATCCAGTACTGGGTCACCGTGAGTCAACAGCGTCTTAAATGTGTGAGTCAAAAGCGTTGTAAATTTGATATTTAATATTTTTAATCTGCCTTGCACCGTAGCCTCTGAGATAGACTCCAGATTCCATCGACCCTGAACAGAACAAGCAGTTACACATGATAGATGGATGGATGTGTTTAATGTTTCCTTTATTACATCTAACACTAAATTGAGCCATTCCAGAGTTAGGCAATTCTTTCTGTAAATATTACGCTTAGTGTGATAGCTCACATATTTTGTTCTACGTGTCCTTTCATTAGGCAGCTGAGAGGTGTGTAAATGTAGGAAGAGTTTGTGCGATACGCGCGATGACAGCAGCAAAGGGACACCGTATATGTGACTCGCGCTAACTTCCTGCAGTACGGCACCACTGGGAATTCTGGGATCGCAGTCTGTCCATACTGTATATACACAGATCAGCCTGCCACCTCCAGGATGGTCACCCTGGCAGAACACGATGCTCCACAAACCAGGAACATCAAACGAGTGACTGATGCTGCCGCATGTGTGGCGAGTCCAGCTGGGCTTTCGAGGACTGGGGGGGGGGGAGCTAAATCAGGAGGGCCATTTTGGGGGGTGTCAGTGCTTCAGGGAAGGACTGCCTGACCCACCTGTGTGGAGCTACACGGTATCTGTTTGGTGCAGTGGCCCGACCCTGCCACAGCCGTGTTGCCATGGGAACCACCAAAGGGCGGTTTACATATTTACTCAGCATGACTGGCTCTGTGTGTGTGAAGGGTGCGTGTTCTCCCCATGCAGCCGTGGGCCCCCTCCAGCTGCTCTGGCCTTCTGCTACACCAACAAAAGCCTGCGATCAGGTTACTTGGTGTCTGTAAATTAGCGTGTAAGTGTGTGCCCTGCCATGGACTGGCGCCCCATCCAAGGTGACCCCTGCTTCAGGCGTCCCCCTCCCTCCTCTCTCTATGTCTTGTTGTGATGGGGCGAAGCAGAAGGAGGATTTCCCCCACAGGAGCGAAAAAAGCAGCACCATTCTATACCAAGGACCTGGACTCCAGGCTCAGTGCTGAACAAGTGGCTAGAAGGTAAAGACACGGAGGTAGATGAGCTGCTGATTTAGTGTCTCAGCACCAATTTTAACCCTCACGAGAAAGAGGGGTAATTTCAACAGGAAATCGGTTGGACAGAAAAGAGGGCAGAAATGCAGACAGCTTGGGGCTTCCTGAGGCCTGTACTGTCAGGTCAGGGCGCATTTACGGTCACGACTCACCAGGGGGCGTAGGAAGCTGCGATGAAGAAGTAGATCACCATCCTGTCGCACATGTGCAGGCAGTGCTCCGCAGTCCTGTCACATAAAAGAGGGCGGGCTCAGGTCAAAACTCACCCTGCAGGGGGCTGTCCCCCCCCCCCAGCCTCGATGTGTGAACAGCAAACCAACGCCATGGAATCAGTGAAACATTTTTAGAACCTGCAGAATTCCTACACGTTTCTCTGCCAAAAAAAAAGAGCCTGAACTTAACTATATTTAACCAACTAATAATCATTCAGAATAACAGAAAGAGTGGTATGTAGGCATGATGTATCAAATAACTCTCGTAAACCTTGTCACTGAATATTTTTTTTTCCCAGCGTGCATCAGCTCTGCTGGCATGTCTGAACAGTTTGGGATCTGAGGGCAGGTTCAGCAGAAGGTAGGAGAAATAAAATATGATGCAGCAAGTCCAGGCGAGTCACTGTTACCATCGGAGGGGCAAGGGGGGGGGGGAGCGAACTGTTTAAAAGGATGGAATTGGGGCGGTTTGTGGTTCAGGCAGCGACCAGACCAGCTACTCCACAAGGAGCGGAGCATGCATCAGTGAGGGGGGTTTACAGCCTGAAATGGCACATCTGCCTGCAGATAGACGGACCTGCCAACTGTCAGCATGCAGCCATGCGCGTTACTATGGCGAAAAGCAGAAAAGCACTGCGGCACATACAAAGAATATAAAAAGTGTACACACCCCTGTGTGACCATGATGAATCATTTAAAAACTTGTTAAATGAATAATTTAATAACTGATGGTGCCCCCATCGTGCTTCACCGTGGGTATGGTGTCCTTTTGGTGATGTGCAGTGCAGTTTTTGTGCATGTTATTCAAAGTAAGAATAGGCTTCCTTCTTGCGATCCTACTCCAGACATATGGAGAATACGGGAGATTGTTATAATACACAATTAGTACTTGTCATAAATTCCTGCAGCTCCTTCAGTGTTACTAGTATTAGTTTAAGGGCGTGCACACTTATGCAACCAGCTTCCATCCATCCATCCATCCATTTTCCAAACTGCTTATCCTACTGGGTTGCAGGGGGTCCGGAGCCTATCCCGGAAGCAATGGGCATGAGGCAGGGAACAACCCAGGATGGGGGGGCCAGATCATCGCAGAGCACACTCACACACCATTCACTCACACATGCACACCTACGGGCAATTTAGCAGGTCCAATTAGCCTCAGCATGTTTTTGGACTGTGGGGGGAAACCGGAGTACCCGGAGAAAACCCCACGACGACATGGGGAGAACATGCAAACTCCGCACACATGTGACCCAGGCGGAGACTCGAACCCGGGTCCCAGAGGTGTGAGGCGACAGTGCTAACCACTGCACCACCATGCCGCTCTTGCACCCAGTTTATTGTACTTTTTTTTTTATATATTTTTCCCCCCTAACAGATTGTTTGTTTTTCAGTTGAACTGTACAGGCTACAGGTTACATTAAAGGTAGGAAAAGTTTTGAAATGATTCACCGTGGTCTCATTTTTTACATCACAAAAATTTGGCATTTTTAACAAGGGTGTGTACAATGTATGTCCACTGTAGGGGCTGCAGTCGCTTTGTGCTACAAATACCTGCAAAATCCCATCGGGGAGTTTTTCCACATAAAAATGATCCTAAGAAGTTAAGAGATCAAAGTACTGCCATTTACCATGATTCAGAAGCTCCTGAGAGCTTTTCTGCCTCGCAAACGCAGCAGCATTACAGCTTAAGGGGTTTTTCAGAGGCGTACATGAAATACTAACATCCCTTTAGTTTCCTATCCAGTGCATGAGAAATAATACAACCAGCAGCCTTCAATTAATTCATCAGTATAAAGTGAGTTTGTTTTTGCCCTGTTTAAAAACCACCTAACGCCAGTCGGCTTCTCAGCACAATCCCCCGTTTCTTCCAGGGAGTCGGTAACGAGGGGCGTCTGTGTCATGAGGCCCCGCCCACTTAGCGGACAGCACTGAACAGTTCACTGCGAATGTGATGTTCACAGGACCAGCCCAATAATGGAGGACACGCCTTTGACCAGGCAGGTTACTGCCATGTTTGCCATCTGTGGGGAGCAGTTACCCCCAATGCCAGTAAAGGAGGATGGACAGAGATACCCACACGATCGCAAGAGATTTTACAAAGTATCCAAAAACAGGGTATAAGTGTGAATATGCTGACCAACCCTGGAGAATGAATGGGGGTCCCAGATTCCACTTATGTGGGATAACAATGGGCATGCAAGCAAATATTTTGGATTACTTCTACTGTCCAGCAGAATATTGTGGAAAAAATGTCTCTGAACTTTCCAGAAGGTCACTCACATGGCCTCACTTGGCTAGACTTTAAAAATGTTTGCCAAACAGTAAACATCCGCTCAGCAGCAGGAGGGCACCCCAGTGTTTGTCCTGGTTAAACCTCCAATGTGCAGCTCTACCCAGCTCAGGAATAGCTGTAACTTAAGTGCATTGTGATGCTCTGTCTATACGGACAGATGCTAGGAAGTGGCTGAGTGGGCCTTCGCATGGCAAATCACGACACGTTTGGGTCTGGGCGTCTGCCGGGGCGAATCCCAGATACTCATGGGAAGAGAAACTAGGGCCACGGAATGCATCCGATATAAGGCACCGGTGGTGTGACGTGGGAGCGAGGCTTGGCATATGTGGTACTGCGGTGGGCGGACCTTCTACGTCCGCAGGGCACCTACCGGAAGTGGCTCATCTTCCAGGAGATGGTGTGGAACACGGTGGACACGATGAAGAGGCCTGACAGCCCCAGGCCATAGATCCATGCGGTAACTGCCTCCCATTGGTTGTCAGAGAGGAAGTGCAAGAGGGAGCTGCCGAGGATGCTGGGAAGGATCCAGAACTGCATAAGAGTGGGGCGGGGGAGGAGACTAAGCATTAACCTGAACTGTGTATAAACTGTACGTGAAGCTGCCTGAACCTGTCGGAACCTGAGCAGCGTACTGCACTCTCCCCAAGCATCCCTCTAAACTGCCACCCACGCCTCACTCCGCCAAGCTGCCCAGCATCTCCCGGAGGCAAAACCATGACATCTGGCTGGACAGGACGACTCAAGCTGTCCTCCCACATCCAGCAAAGGCATCCCTGCATTGAGGCAATGGTCTCTAATCCATCTCTTCTGAGAGAACTGCAGATGGGTGTCTATGTATGATTATTAATATGCGTACTTCACTGTACTTGCATGGCAAAAAAAACCCAGATGTCATTATTGTCTTGCCCCAAATATCAAGGATACATCAGATGAATCCTCGCTAACCAGAACAATCCCGTGATTCATTGCACCCTAAGTTTGCTCTGGAGATGCAAATCAGCAAGGCCGCTCATGCTAAGAACGCAAGCAGGATCATTGCATCCTTGCTATTGAGAAATTGTAGTGACGCATCTAATAGTCACGCTTCAAGTCACCTATTGTGTGACCCCTGCCCCACCTTTATTCTGGGAATGATGTTCAGGGGATGCGGAGGGAGGAGCCGTGACAGAGCTGGGGGGCTGAGTGTGCCTTCCTGAGGGGGGCTAACGCATCCCGAGAAGGGAGCGAAAGTCCCGTCCAACACGCTAAGCACAGAGCGCTGAGAGAAGTGGCTGTGATTCTATTTTAGTAATAAAACAAACAGACAAATGTGAAAAAGGAATTCCTAACCCCACATCTGCTCTGCTGGTTCCCCCACCGCCAATCACCTGCACGACAACCCTCCACGGCAACCCTCCATGGCAACCCTCCACGGCAACCCCTCCTTAACCCTCTCACCTATGCATTTTGCCTGTGGCCACAGACCACCCCCCCCCCCCAAATGCCAGTCCTCGGGTCCTACTTACCGCATGAGTGGCACAGTTGGCCGCGTGCTCATAATCTGTGGGCTGGTACCTTTTGTGGGGTGGCACTCGGCCATTCATGAATCTGGAAAAAACGTACGAGGAAAATATAAAAAGCTGTGTTGGTGTATAACCGGCTCTGTGAAAAAATCCTATGGCTATACCATCATTTGTTACCAGAGGTGGAAATTTCAGGTCCAGAAAGTCCAAATCCAGACCAGGATTTTGTCTCAACCAACCAGCGGAGTACTCTGTGACTGTGACTCTTTATGCTCAACTGGCTGGCTGAAACTAAATCATGGTCTGGATTTGTACTCTCTGGACCTGAAATTTCCACCTCTGTTTGTTACTGCATTACGTAACTGCATCTCTAAAATGACATCACCCTCCGCTTCGCTGTGTTTCCTGATTCTCTTTACGTATTTTCTCCATATATATCTGATAAGGAGTAAACGTGACCTGAGGGCCAAAGCCCATGTGGCCCCTAGGCGAGCATCACCGCTGCCCCCGCCCCCAAGGGGGACGAGCGTAGAAGACCACTCAACGCATAACCTAGTACTGCAAGGCGCATATGATTATTTGAGACTCTTAGAGCTGGTGGGCAGAGCAACTCATCTCCGGCTAGGAAAGTCTCTTGGAATACTGTGTCTGTGTAATGTAGCATGTAATCTCGCTTTATGGATATTTTACACCAGGCTGCACACAAGGACACACGATAGATGTTAATCCAGAGATGTTGCACTTCAATGACTTCATAAAAACGTAATGATTTTTGGATTTTTAATTGTAAATGTTCTTGTAAAGACCTCCCGGAACATGGGCGTAACGCAGGTCCCTATTTTCCATTTTCTTTGTGCTTCGCTGTTGCCCAGCAATCGTCACCTAACACTGGCGAGAGAGTGCTGGCCGGCTGACAGGCCAATGCTAAGCCCTGCTGTCACATGACACCATCATCCTGGAATTAATTTGTGTTTTAACTTCCTGATATGCTTTCTGTTGTGTTAGAAAATGTTAGCGATGATTAGCATCTCGCATTTAGCCTGGTCTTTGTCGGCTCCATTTGCCAGCAGTGGCTGAAAATCTCTGCAGAAGCTTCTTCCAAGATACATGCCGATCGGCCCACTTACACCGCAGGACTGCCTGTTCGTACATTTATGTGGACGGTTTAGTTTTGTTGCAGATTCAGACACGCAAACGTCTCCATCCTGCAGGTGACATTTAAATGGTTCCAGCTGCACTTTAGAGAAATATTTCCACTTAGAAGCTTTTTAGAAACCTTTTAACTGCCTGTATAATAAACAATCACACATACTTCATTTGGTTCATTTCAGCATCACTAATTATGTCAACCCATAAATAATATCATTTCATTTCTGGTTTTACAGATGACACAATGGTGTCTCAAACAGTCCATTAAAAAATCAAAGGGTATATGGTTGTTCAAGAAAGCAGTTCATCTGAGTGAGCTTTTTAACGTAGCTTCTAAGTAACTTGAGCAATCTGTCATGTACATGAGACAATTAAATAATGAATCGAAGGAGTAAATACTATGTCTAAATATTTATATTCTTTTCATTTCTCATTTTCACTATAACCAACAATTTACATGACATAGCACTTTGTCATGATTGTATTTGACTGCACACACTGAAGCTCTACAGGCACAGTGGGATGTAAATAAGATCTGGGACTGTACCTAACGATTAATTTGGTATCAATTAATCTGCTGATTTTTCTTCCAATTTTAAACTAATTATTGAATAACCTAATAAAAAAAATGTGAATACTCCATTTAAAAAACCTAACAATTAAATAGCAAAAATTAAGCATTAAACACTTAGCATCAGAATGTCAATATTTTATTGTCTAATAAAGCGCAACGAGCTATGCTTTCCAAATAAATTATAATAATCAGTTCCAGTTCAGGAACTTCCTGCATTACTAAGTTACTAAGTTAGTTACCAAGGAACTGTACTGTACGATGTCATGGCGCATGGCAGCTGCTGCTGCTGTCACCTAGTGCCAGACTTTCCATTGATTTCCGGGGTGCAGAATATCAGCAAAACTTTGTCACCATTTCTCTGGCATCGGCTGGGTAATACTTTACGATGCAGTTAGTAAGTTATTAGTAACTGGGTACTACTGATCCATCCATCCATCCATCCACTTTTCCAGGTCGGGTCGTGGGGGCAGCAGTCTTAGCAGGGAAACCCAGACTTCCCTCTCCCCGGCCACTTCATCCAGCTCCTCTGGGGGAATCCCGAGGCGTTCCCAGGCCAGCTGGGAGACATAGTCCCTCCAGCGTGTCCTGGGTCTTCCTCCTCCAAGTGGAACATGTCCGGAACACCTCACCAGGGAGGCGTCCAGGAGGCATCCTGACCAAATACCTGAGCCACCTCATCTGGCTCCTCTCGATGCGGAGGAGAAGTGGCCCTGAATGACCCTCCTGAATGACCGAGTTTCTCACTCTATCTCAAAGAGAGAGCCCAGCCACCCTGCGGAGGAAACTCATTTCGGCCGCTCGTATTCAAGACCTCGTTCTTTCAGTCACTACCCACAGCTCATGACCATAAGTACATACCATCGTACAGATCATAAACAAATAAAGTTTGTGGTTAATTAATATATTAAGTAATTAATTTGTTGTGATTAGTTTGTGATTAAGACTATAATTGTGTATTATTCGTGCCCCTGACAGCTCAATTACCTGAACTTGATGTTAAAATTTGTAGGAAACCTGCTTTACGGTATTCATGTCTTCGGTTAGTTTTATTTATATGCTGAATGCACCCCCAGACAGACACCATACATACGCCTACATAATAAATAATGTGATTGCAGTTATGTTCTTCTGACTGCTGCAGATGAAAGACTAATGCAGAGGGCATAATGGCCCCTCTTATTCTGGCATTTTCTGCCCGGTGGGGGTGTGCAGTGCTGATGATAGCCGAGTGCCTCGTCGATATGCATCATTACATCCCAGCTCTTCAGCTGACCAAGTTAGAAAATCACGAGTGACAGGCATCAAGCATCTGCATCAGGTCTACCAGAGAATGTGATCATTCAGGCAGAGCAGCTGCCATCCCATCTTCACAAGAACAAGCCCCTCCAGAGCAAAACCACACCCACGGTGGTGTGCATCCAATCAGAAACCTGCACACAGGATTTGGAAAGATCTCATGGTACAGAAAGGGGCTGAACTATTAGGAAACTGTACCGTTCAAAGACCCCCAGAAAGAGCATCAAGTAACCATCTTGATATTACAAAAATTTCCAAACGTGCTTCATTTAGAAGAATTCGCTAAATTTAAAGTAGCCAACGTCAATTATGGTGCTAAATTGTTAATTCATATAATAGAAAAAAAACTAAGGATAGATATTATTGCCTGATTGGTAAAATGAATCACCGAAATGCTTGACAAGCCGAATTCTCTGTGGACAGAATTGTAAACAAACACAATTACGAAGTGACTATTAACGGATATTAGATGAGAATATCCAGTGTGCTATTAATTAGTGCAATTTACCTCATACGATGGAAGCATTAATGAGTACAACATGTTTCTCACTTTCATCAAGGATGAAGGCAAATGGAGGAAACGGAGGGTGATGGATGTGAATGGCCCAATTGTGCCGTCGCCCGCATCTCAGAGAGAGTGCCCAGGGCGGCCGGGTGGAGTGAACAGAGACCAGGCTCCTGGCCGGGACCGCGGGCACATTCTCACCCTATTGTCAGACAGAGAGCCAGCGCCTCTTTGGTTACAGAAACATAAAGCCTCGCTTGTCTGGAGGGAAATCACGTACAACCCGGTGCAGTCCCTTTCTGTTCCATTTTCAGTCAGAGAGGGCTTTTTCCCCTCCTTCCAGCTAACAATATTTCTTTAGGCCATTGTTTTGCTTGAATAATCTTTACCAACAGCCAGCACACGTCCACGAACACCATATCGTATTATATTAACATTTCATGATTTTCACAACAGTAGGCTTATGGGAAAAAAAAATATCTACGAAATTCTGGATAGCGGGAGGCCTACCGAAAGAGATTCTGGCAGTTAAAGTCCTGTTTCAAAGGTTTTAAAGAGGCAGGAACATGCTTGCACCTGTTATCACCTGACCTTCCTTACTTTAACTGGCTCACTCACCTCAGCCGTAGTCAATGGCAGCAATGCAAGTTATGGCTCACAGACAAGGAAAAAGGAAGTAGCTGGTAAGTAAGAAATGAACAGCTTATGGCTCTGTACCGAACTGCGCTTTGGCTGTTCCACATCCCACTGCTCACCAATAATACAGTAGAACAATACAGTACTCGTACTCAGGATTAATAGTATTAAAATCTGAAGAATATACAGCACAGCATTAAAGTAAAGTAAACAGGCCCAAAATTTTGTACACATTGTTTTTTACGGTTTTAAATTCTTACAACAGCACAGAGTATAGAAGCATGGGAGAATGACACCAAGAGGGGAAATAACATATTTATCCATTCTTCCATCCATCTTATCCATCCGCTCATCCTTGTCCGGGTCACTGGATGGACTGCAGCCTAAGAAAATTATCTGATTGAGGTATTAAACAAATTATCCTCTCAATTGCAAAACAGAAGCAGTCGTAAAACTTGATATGTGAACCGGATTTTTTAAGGTTGTCAAATTACCGCAACATGATAAATGCCACGGAGTAAGTCGGAGCCATTACGCCCCTAAGAGTTATTACACTCTATGTGACATTAACAGATGCAAGCTGAAATGTACACCACATGTCATTATTACGCTATATAAATGACTCAGTTAATGACTGTTGACTTACAGGCTATGTAGCTGAGCTCATGTTTCTTGCACCTCTGTCCAAGGGCATAACTTTGGGTTGAGCATTAGGTGGGGGTTCAGATGTCCACCCATACAACCCCCCATAATTTACGCTCATGCCTCCATCCATTTAAGAGCAATTCAAATATAACTCCTTTTACTTTAATTGAATAAAATGGCAGTTTGCTTTGGCCATTGACAGAACCACAAAATGATACCGACATTGCGATATAGCGCATTCACCCGATCAACAAGCGAGATCTGTATCAGATCCTAGCAAGGCCAAGATCGGCTTAAGTCAAACATCTACCGAGGGACCCCCCTCTTACCGACTTGTTCTTATACTGACAGTAAGGGGGCGCGAGCGCCGCGTGAATTTTCCCAGAGAGGTCACTAAGGTAGTGCATTTTGCACCACCACTACCACCACAAGCATAATTATTTAATAGGCCTGCAGTAATTCTAAATACAAACCCTTTTATCCGCCCACGTAACACCGCACAGCCCTAACGAGTCCAGATTGAACGTTTGTAGTTATCAGTCAATTAACCGAAGTTTCCGCTGCAAACACATATGATGCTGATATGCACATAGCTGTCAGGATGAACAAAAACCCTCCGGTTTTTCCACACATCTCTCATCCCAAAGGAGTAATGTTTGCATAACAGAAAACGGTTGGTAAAGAGAATTGTTCGAGAAAGTCAGTTAAAAGAGGCGCTTTAACCTGCTTTATTCTTTCGTGTCTCGTGGAGACGATGCAGACGCACGAAGGCTGCATTCCCGAAATATGTATTGTTTAACTGGACCCCCTCCAACCCTGTCCTTGAGTACAAGTTCAACAGGTTGGAGAGTGCAGGCTAAGCCTGGCGTTGAATGGGCTCGTTTCCGCTGCGATCTATTTCGCAAACATATCACTGTTCTTTTTATTTATTGCAGTATTCATTGTTTGTGGACATCCCCCCAACCCTTGTATTGCGGCATTATTGTCTACTATTTAGATTTTACTCGGGCGGTTTTGGTGATCAACACGGTCAACAAAGTTGCGGGTTTTCTTAAATAATTTTTGCACATCTGCTTGCTGTAATTTACCAGAATGTCCTTATATAGCGTCTGCTATGTTCATCTTTCCGGATGCATGTGTAGCTGTAGTTTTGGCTTATTTATTATAACTAATCCTCTTCAGCGATGATGTTAATTCTGTGTTGCGTTAGTATAATGGTACTTTGGATGGACAGAAGGAAAATGTAAAAAAAAAACACCCTGTCGCAACTTTAAAAAGTGAACGAAATCTTTTTTCCATTTTCGATATTTATGAGCTAATCAAAGTATACACTTGATACTTTGTCGTCTCGATTATACCATTTTTCATCTATTGCTCAAACACTGGCCGTCGGTGGTTTTTGTTTACAAATGCATTTATATTTTAACGACCAAACCTAATTGTGTAACATCAGCGCGAAACTTCTAAACACATATTACAAAAACGAAAGACATAAAATATTCACAAAAGATATTCATATAAAAATATTCACTTTACCTTCCATATCTAGTCTTCTTAAAATCCTGAAACATTTCAACAGTCAGCGTGTTCTGGCGATCACTTTGTACACTACAGTAGCAGCAAGTTACTCTTTTCACCAATACTAATATAGTTACTGAAACTTCCGGCTCGGGTACCGTAAAAAGACGAAATATTGACGAATCTAAAATTCCAAGCAGGGCATAGTGCAGTTGAACGATTACGAAGAGGTAGGACAGAGCCGCCACAAACCCCCTCCCAAAGACAGAAGTTAAAAGAGGTCTTCAGGGGAGTGCTTTGGGGCTGACAAAACTTTACCACACCATCATCCATCTACGCACACCGCTGTTTGCAGGTTAATACGAACATGCAAAGTAAGCAGACATATAGCGGCTTTAAGTAATATTCGCGGCAATTTTATATAGGCCTTCATTTTTGAACAAAAAAAATATGTCCTCGCAGAGACACTGTGGAAAGATTGCAATGGATGATGAGCCAGAAATGTTGAAAGAGTTAAAATAATGTACGGATCAAATTCGATACAAAGCGAACTATTGATTTGAGTCAGTAATTTGCATTTTTAAGAAAAACGGAGGAAAAACCCTCATTTCGGTCAAAAGAGGAATTGCTTAAATCGGGTTCCGCTTTCGATTTGGGACAGTGTTACAATTAAAACCGCTAGTGTCTCCAGATGAACACTGGACATGAATACGTTTAGCTTAACTTTCCAGAAGCTTTCTCTGTCTGTCTTAATTATTAAAAACAGCAGAAAGCAAACAGCAGTTGTAATAATGTATACAAGTCTGTAGGTTGTATGTTTTCCGTCCTTCTTTGCCAGCATCAGCCGTTTGTCGGACTACATATTGCTGCATATTCCTACGGTAGTGGAAGAGCTAATAAACACAGCATTATCATGTCATGATCGTATTAATTGTGTTCATTGTTTGGAGTTATCATACAGAGGAGTGCGAAAGTATGTTCAAATTAGGTGAGAGCTGTTGGAATAATCACCAAAATCAATAGTGATCGTTTGCTTTGGAAATGTGAGAAAATCGACATTATTTAAGAAAATGTATGAACTATATCATATTCTTCTTCTTTTCTGTTACACCTAGCTCTTAGCAATACCCAAAACGTGCAACAGCGCGAACTGCTCGTGGTGCAAGAATGAAATTCAGATTGTATGGCAAACCACTTTTATTGGTGTAAGGGTTACTCGTCATAACTTAAAAATGCAACTTTTACTAGTAAGAATATTAATTCAAGATATCTACCATACAATTCTTAATAGTAAGAATGATCATTTATACTAGTAAGAAAAAATTGTATTTTTACTATTAAGAATTCATGTTATAGAGCTCCGTGATTTGATTTTTACTAGTCATATATTCCCATTGTATTTTGGCCTCACACATCCTAAATTCAGTTTTCACTAGTAAAAAGTCATTTTGTAGAGTTCTATAATTCAATTTTTCGTCAATGGGAATATATGACTTGTAAAAACTGAATTATACTTCTGCATAATATGAATACTTACTAGTAAAAATAGAATTCTTACAAGTAAAAATGATCATTCTTACTAAAGACAGTCCGTGCTATTGATTATAATCAATTATATTTCACGAAAAATAAAACTATAGTTTCCTTTCTCATTAAATAAATGGACATGTGTATGAGTCAGATTACAGTGCTGAATGAGGAACCAAGGATCGTTTAAGATTATATATCTATCATAAACAGTAAAAACATACCAAAAAAACCCAATACAAACATCTGAAAATAAATAAAACAACTTGCTCAATATTGCAGCTTATTATTGGAATAATGATGGAATAATTTAAAAATAGATTACATCAATACATGAAGCGAAGGTGGAGAGATTTTTCTATGTACTCAGTCGCCCAATTGGTTTCTGGGTTACCCAGAGTCCAACATCAGTGAATCCATCCAACATTGAGAAAACATTTTCTGTTGAATATATCCTGATATAATTGATATTTTTAAATGTCATTTTCGGGATCTAGATCAAGGTGTAACTGAAAGTGTTGTGACTTCTTAAGTAGGCCTATGCACGATTGAGCAAATATTTAACTAAGTACTTGCACAATTAACTTAAATGTAGATGCATGTAGATGAATGTGTGATCTCAGTGTTCTAAATATTCCGGGCTCTTCTGATTTAACATTGATTGCTTTAAAATCTGAAATTTTAAAAAAGCTGACCCCTGTCCACCACCAAACACGCCTACAATGGACACGTGAGCGTCAGAACTGGACCATGGAACAATGGAAGAAGGTGGCCTGATCTAATGAGTCATGTTTTCGGGTAGCACATGTACGGCTGGGTGCTTGTGCATCACTTACCTGGGCAGGAGGTGGCACTAGGATGCACTATGGGAAGGCAGCAAGCTGGTAGAGGCAGTGTGATGCTGTGGGCAGTGTTCTGCTAGGAAGCCTTGGGTCCTGGCATTCTTGAGGGTGTTACTTTGACACATAGCACCTAGCTAAACATTATTGTAGATCACGTACTCCCCTTCTTGGCAACGGTATTCCCCGATGGCAGTGGCCTCTTTCAGTAGGATAATGTACCATGCCACACTGCAGAAATTGTTCAGGATTGGTTGGAGGGACATGAAAAAGAGTTCAAGGAATTGGCTTGGACTCTAAATTCCCCAGATCTCAATCCGACACCCGAATTGCAAAGAAAAAGCTGTATTTCAGAAATAAACTGAGATGGGCAAATGAACACAAAGGAAGATTGGAAAAAAGTGCTATGGATAGATGAATCCAAGTTTGAGGTGTTTGGATCACAAGGAAAGAATTTTGTGAGACGCAGATCGAGTGAAAAGATGCTGGAGGAAGACTTGATGACATCTGTCAAGTGAGGTCAAGGCAATGTGATGTCTGGGGCTGCATGGGTGATGGTAAACTGGGAGATCTGTACAGGCTAAAAGGGATCTTGAAGAAGGAAGGCTATCACTCCATTTTGCAACGCCATGCCAAACCCTGTGGACGGCACTTAATTGGAGCCAGTTTTGTCCTACAACAGTACAGTGACCCAAACACAGCTCCAAACAGCTGGTATTCTGTGTATAATAGAGTAGCCAGCACAGTCATCGGATCTCAGCTCTATTGAGCTGTTATGGGAGCAGCTTCACCGAATGGTATGTAAGAAGTGCCCATCAAGCCGATCCAACTTGCAGGAGATGCTTCGAGAATCAGTCTCGCCAGATTTTCTCAACAAACTCGCATCTAGAATGCCCAAGATCTGCAAGGCTGGAATTGCTGCAAGTGGAGGACTCTTTGACGAAAGCAAAGTTTGAAGAACGCAGTTATTAATTTAATTTTAAAATGTTTTTTCTAACTTTGTCAATGAGTATTTCCTATTTATTTAGCTATATTTCCTATTCGAACTCATTTCATGTATGTCATGGAAAACAAGGAACAATTTCTGTGACCCCAAATTTTGAACGGTAGAGTATGTATAAAGCGGACGATCAGAAATGAGCCATGTAATTTTTTTTTAAATTCAATCTATCTATTTCCTATGCCCACTTGTTCTTTACAATGTCGCGAGGGGTCCGGGGCATTTTGCCAAAGCTCAGTGTGCAAGACAAGGGGAAACCCAGAATTGAGCGCCAAGCCATCTCAGATTTTAATAAATTACCGTACAATTTATTATTCCTCGCACCAGAATCTGGTCCGTCTGAACCAAATTAAAAAAAAAAACAAAAAAAAAACTCAAATTTCATGGACTTTTGGTCCATATTATTATTCTTCCTCTTTATTTGGCTATCAAAATGAATTGATTAACCAGCAAATTTAGAGTAATATCATATTATCATGTTTTATTTTTAATGTATCGAGTAAATGCATAGATCAGTATCAGCAGTAAATAAGGACTTTAAAGCAGACAGAGAAAGCAGACGGTCCTCTCACTTCCCCTTTAATTCACGAGTCATGCGTGTATTCATCTCAAGCGCGCTCGGGCGCATGCACGTACGCCCATAGCAGCGCATGCGCATGGCACATGCACGGCTCCGCGCGAGCAAAACAACAACAGGCAGGAGGAAGGGGGAGAAGGAACGTCGGTGAGAGGCTGAGCGTCCACGGCCGGGCCCCCCGCTCCGGATGCTGCGTGTCCCGCGGCCGCTGCGCCTCTGCATGCTGCTGAGCCGATGAACCTGGCCAGTCAGAGCGGGGAGGCTGGCTGCGGCCAGCTCCTCTTCGCCAACTTCAATCAGGACAACACGTAAGGAGCGAGGAGGGGGTATCGGCGTGTCGGGGACCCGGGGGACAGCATCCCACAGGCCGCGGATCAGACACGCTTGCCACGGGCGTGGTTTCTGGTGGGCAACTGCGGCACACCTGCAGCGTTTATAACGGTGTCGCGGTTACCTAGTTCGGTTACCTGTAAAAGTGTAAACGACTTCCGGGAGGGTGTGGGGGACTTTTAGATGAATAAAACCTTCAAGTGAATAAGACGTGCGGCTTCCATCCTATAAACAGCCTTTTTAGTCCCGGTGTCAGGTCATGTGGGGGTAGCAGCTGCGTGTCCTGGGGGACCCACCCATGGCAGCCAGTGTGACAGGCACGTTTCAAGCATCAGCAGGCTGTTAATAACTTATTTACTTACTGCATGCAGCCGAATTAGATGACACAGGGGTCCGGCATTGGGGATTGTGTCCTGGATCTGTCTCTTTGGTCATCTGCGGAGATTCAGAGTCCTGTCGGCGTAGGTAATTACACGGGCAACGTAGCATGCAGGCTAGGCCGTGTCGATAGGTGTGGACAAGCAGTCCGGTAAAAAAGGAGAGAAAAGCTGTCAGTGACTCAGATGGACGGATAACGGATCTGATCACGTGCGAACGCCACAAGGACCTGTCCTGCAGGTCGCCTCGAAACTGCCGCTCAGGTGGCCATGTGTAACCAGCCGTGGCGTGCAGCCGCACCAGTGCGATGCTAATGTGGGAAAGTCTGTGCCATACAGCTGCTGTCAAGAACATAAGCCGCGCAAATGGGACTGATCACCAAGAGGGGGTGGCTTTGTAAACATGCGCAACGTGTGCGTTTAGGGGACAGGTATAATTATATATAGGCAGTGAGGTCATGCACAAAGCCAGTTGTTGCTTGTTGGAAGTCATCTGGCAAATGAATTGTGTAAAATGGAACTGAAGTTGTAGGGATTATTCTCTTTTTTTCCCTTACAGGTCCTTAGCAGTTGGCACCAAATCTGGATACAAGTTCTTCTCTTTGTCTTCGGTTGACAAGTTAGAACAAATTTATGAATGTAGTAAGTGTCTAATAAAATAATGCATTTTCTTTATATTAGTGCCAATGAAGTAGAAGTAGAATTCACCAAAGAAAAGCACAATGGGGAAATGGAGGGTCTTTTATTATATATACATATTTATATGTAAATAATGACTGAATAATCTGTAATGGTGTATTGCCATTGGCTGTAATGTTTTTCAATGGCTTGTTATTGGCTCAAGTTTTTTCACAATTAAGGAGAACTGAAACTGCTACTTGGATCTGCAACTATACTAATATATATATATAGACACACACACACACACGCCATTTAGACATTTATTGAGAGGTTTGTTTGCATGTAAAGCCACTGGTAACTCTTCCTTTTTGTGCATTCTTCTCACTAGCTGACACTGAAGATGTCTGCATCGTGGAGAGATTGTTCTCCAGCAGTCTCGTTGCTATCGTTAGCCTTAAAGCCCCCCGGAAGCTTAAGGTGTGTCACTTTAAAAAAGGGACCGAGATCTGTAACTACAGTTACTCCAACACTATCCTGGCTGTGAAGCTCAACAGGCAGGTAAACAAAAGCACTAACACTTTCTAGTTCTTAAGTTATTTTGCACCGTGAGCAGAACTTTCCACAGCAGTCCCTCCTCTTATAACCTCTCTTCTCGAACGATGGAGATGCTCATAATGGACTGACAATAAGCTTGAGTCTTTGTAGCGGGTTCCATCATTTCCGATGTGATGAATGAAGTATCCAGGCCTCCTCCACTTCTGATTATTATTATTATTTTTTTTACGTCTGTCAGAGGCTGATAGTATGTTTGGAAGAATCACTCTACATTCACAATATCAGAGATATGAAAGTGCTTCACACTATCCGAGAGACTCCACCTAACCCATCAGGTAATGCATAGGAATGCGGTGGGTAGGGTTATGTCTTTCATTTCAAACGTCTTTGATTTGTGCATCTCTTCTTTAGTCTAGAGAGAGATAATTTCCCCTTGGGGATTAATGCATTTTAAGGGGAACTGTAATGAGTCATAATGGAAATAGACCTTCGTTCGCCGTAGAAAACTTCAGGGTAAAATCTCGCAGTTTCGATTCTTATTTTCTGTTGATCACTCTGCAGTCCCTCAGCTGGGTATGTCTGCTTTGCTTTCGCAGGCTTGTGCGCCCTCTCCATTAGCAACGATAACTGCTATTTGGCTTACCCTGGAAGCGCATCGATAGGAGAAGTTCAGGTTTTCGACACCATCAATTTGGTGCGTCACACCTCCCGTGTAACACGAGTAGCCAGGACAGTCCCAGGCACATTGTGCCTCTGGCTTTTGAGGGTTTAAACTTGCGTCTCCGGCACTTTCTCCTGTTAGCGAGCGGCTAACATGATCCCGGCGCACGACAGTCCCTTGGCGGCACTGGCATTTGACACGAGCGGCACCAAACTGGCCACCGCCTCCGAGAAGGTACCTCGACCGATCTGTTCCTGCTGGCCTTCCCCTTGACTCTGCTTGCACTTTATTTAAAGTAGATTTTATGTAAGTTGCTTGTTTATTAATGGAGGAATTTGCATGCGTGCTGATTTGAAACCCCGTGAAAGACCATTCTGGTTAACTTCGATGCTTTGATGGAGGAGAAGGGTTCGTTTGTTAGCAGTGTTATCCATATCGGTGTTGGCCCTGAAATAAATTCCTTCGTACAAAGTGGTGGGCTTTTGTTCTGTCTTAATAAAAAAGGAAGGGAGGGGGGCGTTCAGTGATGTGCTTTGAAACTGCATAGAGTTCCAGGGTGTTTCTATGGAAACATTTTTTTTGTCCTGTGCTGCATGGGGCTAAAGTGTTGGGTGAACTGAGCATCCAATCCATTTTTCCAGGGGACGGTGATCCGCGTGTTCTCCATCCCGGAAGGGCAGAAGCTTTTTGAGTTCAGGAGGGGAATGAAGAGGTGGGCTGTGTGTGTGTGTGTGTGTGTGTGTTTGTGTGTGTATGTGTGTGTCCGAGTCTGTGTCTTTATCTCTGTGTGTGTTTATCTTTGTCGATTGTTATACTTGCCAAACCATAACCAAAGGTGGGTGGTCGGGCGGGGGGGGGGGGTGATCTTTGTAGTCACACATGAACTTGTGACATAGCTGGTCCTGCTGCATCTGGTCCATGATACTTACCATGGAGAATAGTCACCTCAGCTATAACCCATTGCAGTGCTGTTACCCGTGACTCTCTTCTGACAGGTGCGTCAGCATCTGCTCATTGGCCTTCAGCATGGAAGGCCTGTTTCTGTCAGCCTCCAGTAATACGGAAACCGTGCACATCTTCAAGCTGGAGACTCTGAGGGAGAGGTACGCTGGCACTGGTTTGTTTGTACTATCCTCTGTGGCTGGAAACTCCATGATAGATATTTCAAAACAGCATGTGTAGCTGTAATAAAACACGGTGATCTCTGAGTGTGAGCGCCAAGGCCTTCATTCAGATATGCACTCGGCGAGATTGTGTTAGACACTGGGAAGAACGTTCCTCCTCCTTTTTCCACCTCAACATTCCCAGATGTTCTCTAGCAGGATCAGCGACTTGTTCTTTCCTCTCAGGTTTGCTTTGTGTTTTTTGTGTCGATCTGACAAAGGCGGTTGTTTTGGTTCAGCGGTGTAAAGAGTTAAGTGTGGCGTGTGAAAATATGAGTAGAGTTCATGTGGAAATGCCTTGATTGGAAATAGTCCAAGAGAATGTAGTTCTAGTTTGGACCTTAAAAATCTGGAGCAGATCCTAGCAGCCGCATCCATATTGGGGCTCCGGGGAGGTGAAAGCCGTCCCGATTGGACCTGCCTCATGCAGACGTCTCTTCTCAGGCCGCAGGAGGAGCCCACCACCTGGACCGGGTACTTTGGCCGGGCCCTGATGGCGTCCACCAGTTACCTTCCTGCCCAGATGTCGGAAATGTTCAGCCAGGGCAGAGCGTTTGCCACTGTCCGCTTGCCCTTTTCGGGCCACAAGAACATCTGTGCTCTTGCCATGTGAGGATACACCCATGTGACGCTCTTAGCTCACTGTGAATTATGGCGTAATCGCAGGTCTAGAATCTTACATTTGCATTTTTCAGGTCATTGAAACAGATGTGTCTCCACAATGCATTTCTTGTGCACATATACAGATAACAGATGCAAAAGATTGCTTAAATTCTCTTCATGTTGATGTGGTTTTGTGTCTGTCGTAGTGTGTTAGATTAGCAAAAAAATAAAAACCTTTCCTTTAGGCCCCAACGTTGGCAGGAAGCATCCAACATACTCATGTATTTGTCGGCTCAACCACTTGCACGCTTGTTCGGCTAATCAGTGTCTTATGTTATTTAATTAAGCTGATTAATTAAATGAACTTATGGTAAGTTTACTGAATACGTGGAATGGCTAGGTTGCCCCTGAAGAGAGGTTTGGGAACTAAAGTAACGTTCTAGACGTGCAACAAGATATCAGTAACTTTTTGGAGAAACAAAGAATGTTTTAAACTTTTTTTGTGTTCACTTGCATCTACTCCTCCATTGTGTTTTTCCTGCTACACAGATAACTTGAAGCTTTTTTTTCTGACGGCCTTTCACACAGTACCGTATGCACCTACACACTTGCACATCGAACTCTCTCTCTCTCGCTGTATAAAGTTCACACGTACTCTGTTTTCACTGAGCGCGAGCGTGCTGTAACTGGACCCTGTATTTCCTCAAGCCTGTAGTTATAAATGCCTGTTTCACGTGTCTCCTGTTGCCCAAGATGTTGTTTTGCAGTCACTGCTTACACCAGCTGAGTTGGCCGTCTCGACTCCTCTCCAGCACTATAAGTATTCTGACATGGGCTTCCCTGCCCACGGCTGCAGGTGCTGCTTTCTTCCCGGATCACCTTGCGCCCTGTGTAGTCTGGCTTAGCCTGTCGCCACGCATTTCAAGATACATTCCACTCATGCGAGTTCTTGCAGCCGATGTGAGGAGTTAAGTTAAAATGCTCTGTTTTCAGTTTCACCGCTCAGAGTTCTCCCCTCTCGTCTCAGAATTCAGAAGGTCCCCCGTCTGCTTGTGGCAGCGGCTGACGGTTACCTGTACATGTACAACCTGGACCCGCAGGAGGGTGGGGAGTGTACACTAACCAAGCAGCACAGGTGAGAGGCCTTCTCCTTCAGCTGTGGACACACACCCCCCCAGCCCCTCCCACCCAGTTCATTTGTTTCCCTATCCTTTCCTTGATCTCCACTCCATACCTGACCCCCAGCCAACCTGATTCAGCTTATTGCGGGACTAAAATTTGGTTGAATTAGTGACTAGTGGAGGAACAGCTTCCATCAACCGATCTCGCTCAGTACGAGGCGATGGGGTTGAACAGAACCACTGAATGAGATTCATTGTGTTTTCGTAACCCTTGTTCAGGTTGGATGGCAGCGTGGAACCAGCCAATGAAATCCTCGAACCGACAGCCCACGATCGCCCGCTGGTGGCCCAGGGATACGCTGCAGCCGTGGCCAAAGGTACCGCATAACAAAGCGCCGACCCTCGAGCTCAATGTCCACAGCGGGGCGCCCCAGGGAGATACTCAGCTCTGCTCTGCTCTTCCAGGTTACCCGGAGGATCAAGGAGCTGTGGGGGGTGCTGGTTTGGAGGACGACATGAACTCCCTGCGCCTGGACGAGGACAACGAGCAGCCGCCCATGATCCTGGAGACAGACTGAGCGGCTCGGGCCGTGGTGGGGGGACGGGACGCCCGTGGGGTGGGGTGTGAGAGCGACTGGCTGAGGCTGCCCCTGATACCTGTAAGTGGTTAGGGGGTTGAGAGCAGTAAGTCTGACAAAACTGTGTGTATGTACTGTATGTATATATATACCTATATAAAAAAGCAGTTTTCTTACAGTGGCTCTGAAACCCAGACAACTGTATGGTCTTTCTTAACTAAGCAGTAGTTTCCTTGGTGGGGTGTGTGAATTCTCCAGGCTTTGCATGCGCACGTGCCAAGTATGTAATCGCTAGTCGCCTTTCGCTTCGATGCCGACTGTACAGACGCTTCCGGCAGGCCGCCCTTCTGCTCCTGTGTATGGCCGGCGTCCGCTGGGGATGCGCTGACAGGCTTCCCATGGGGGGGAAGGGGGCCTGAACAGCAGCCCTCCCCCTTTGAGGTTGCTCCAGTAATGGCCACTCCACACCCAATAGCTAGATCATCCCCCTGCAGCCTGTCCGCTTCTTATAAACACATACTCGTGTGTGGCATGCTAACGTGATGGGGATTTATGCCCCGATCCTGTGCATTGTAAATATGGACATGTGTAACGGAGAGGAGCGTGGGGCGTCACACGGCCTCTTCAGCGGAAGTGCGGCCCACGGTCTCCCTGGACTGAGGAGTCGGCTTGGCGAATATCCTGGATTAATGGACCCTGACACCGGTGCGTCACGCAACGCAACTGTTTCGATGAAATGTTGGCTTTCTTCTCAGTCTGCGACCCCTCTCCTCTGGCTTCTTAAACATTTCATCCCAAGTTTTCTTTTACGTATTAAGGAATGACATGATGTCACTCATCTCTTATTTATTTCTTAAATGTAAGCAATAGTTTTTGGCTGCATGGTAAGAGAAACACTACAAAAGCACAACAGGTTGACTGACTATAGCGTTTCTGATTCATCTGAATCCAGTGTTTTTTCTTTTTGTTTCTTTTGGATTCCATGCTAAAGTTGAGTCCTTTTAACCTCTCTGGACATTGGTTCTGGTTTGTTTCACTGCAGGTTATATGACATTAATTGATAGGGGCATGTTTGATAAGAGAAGTATTCAGGATACATTAGAACCTGCAGCCTGAATTCGTCCCGGCTGACTGGTTCAGTGTATGGGGCGGGCTGGTCCTGGCCAATCAGGGCTGAATAGCAGCAATTTTATTGGTTATCCTACATGTCCATAACCTTACCTGTTTGAGCCCTGGAGATGCTGATTGGTGGTTTAAGATTATTCAAACTTTATGTCCCTCATTTTCTCACAGTAAAACCAAGAGTGCAGTGCACTGTAGACAAATGGTCAGGGTCTTTATAAAACTGTGTTTCAGTCTCCATTCATGCAGTGGAACGCGTACTGTGGCTATGATGTTATTCGTGTTGGTGAACGAGGCAGTTTGGCTCTCGTGTGTTCAGTTAATCCAAACCTAGCAGACTAACAGCTCATTGTAAAGAATGGAATCAGACTGCTGAAGATAGACCATGGTGTTTTCTAATGATTTTTTTTTGTATAAAATGTGAATTGTTCCTCAAACTGACATTCTGTGTGAGTAAATAAAAAAAGTCAATGTACGTAAAAGTTCTGGTGGTGTTTTCAGAAGGTATATCTTGTGTATGTCTCTGATGTACCATAAGACTGGTATTATAATTAAATTAACCATCAATATTGTAAGACATCAAGCAAAGCTGAGAAATCCTTTATTTAAAAAAAGCACAGTATAACCAGTATAAAGCACCACATTCAAGCATCGCAGTCTTTAAAAAAGATATAGTCAATGACCCAAAAACCCCAAATTTTCTAAAATATTCTTTAGCTGTAAAAGTACATCTTTAACTTGCCACCATTTTACTACATTTGAACCCCCTTATATACACCCGCACATGAAGTATAAAGGTGTATTTAGCGCAGCCTTCAAGCAAAGTTTCTTCTGTTTAACCGCAGGACGCAGCGGTCAGACAATCTTCAGGTCTTTCATGGCCGATTCCAGCGTCTGAAATCAAGAGTCAGATGGTGTGTCAGTAACCGCCCCCCCCCGTGTGTCTGGATTACAGAGCAAGGCGCGGGGCGCCTTACCTTCACGTCCCAGATGGCCATCCCTCCATCCATGCCACTGGTGCAGAACTTGGAGCACTTGGTCTTATCACCCTCCAGGATGGAGATTTGGCTGCGGGTTAGGGTTAGTGCGGTCATTAGCGAAAATGGCGGAGAGAGAACCTGCATGTGCTTGTGAGACATGCTGGGTTTCAATACACTGCAAAACTGCCCTTAAGTGGGATTAATTTTCTCCCAGCATTGATTGAGGAACAAAAATAAGCTGATCACTAAATATAAAGCGTATTGATTTTTGTTGCTTTTTATACACATAGATGGATATAAAGGGCGCCTTGCAGTAGCAGAGGTGCGCCGGGCGCCTTGCCTGATGCTGTTCTTGTGCAGAGACTCTAGCACGGCCTCCTTGCTCTCCGCGGTGGCCTTCTTGTCCAGGTTCTGGAAGCGCTCCCTGGCCGTCATGCCGCGTTGGGCGCTCTGCTTGGGCACGTCCAGCTTCCCACCGAAGGTCAGGGCCCCCTTGGCCGCGTCGTAGACGAACAGCGCTGGGTAGCAGTCATGGCCCTGTGCATGTTGGGGACACAGTCTTCCCCTTAGCCGGAAGCTCTCGGCCAGGAAAACTCGCTTTAAGTCGCAAATATTGACTAAGTGCTAAACAGCTGAATTAGAAATAATCCATTAGATGTTTTAATTGCTGGATAGTCAGGCTGTGTAGTAAAAGTTCAATGTAAATAAATAAATTCAAATAAATAAAAAGTTAAAATCGAAATTGCCAGATTTAAATTATTCTTGCTACTAACTTGTATGCCCATAAATGGAAGCCCCCCCCCCCCCCCCACCCCCCGCCCCTGGTATTTTTTGACCAAAATGGTGGTACATACCGCTGCCACCAGACTGTTCTCCGTAATGAATGTCACGCACAGGAGAGGGAGGGTCACGGAGCTCAACGTGGTGATGCTGACGGGGGTGAGAGAAGACAGCAAAGGTAAGACTGAGGCAGGAACGCGGCGGACCGAACTACGAACTATAAAACGTAACAACTGCTGATGAACATGTAGCTACCAAATAATACAAACCACGATTCCATGTAACTCACGACTATGTAAGGAGCCATGGCTAACGAGCAAAAACTAATAATAAAATACACTAGAGGAAAATCATTTCAAATAGCAGTTAATAATGTGCTCTTAAGAATATAGTCCCTGGAAGAACAGAACATCTGGTCAGCAAGTCTGATAAGTTACCATAGAAACCTTCAACGGACAGGCGCTTGAGTTTTGAAATCCAAGGACAATTATGCTGATAAGAATGCTGATTTATGACTAAAAGTCACACAGGTTTTTATATTAACATGTTTAATAAAACATTCAAATGCATTAATATTGAGTTGTTATTAGGCTGCCGGAACTACCTGTGCAGTTACACAACAGTAATCAACACCCATGTGACACCTCTGGACCAATAAGAATGTTGTATTTGCCAAAGCTGTGGTATAAGAAGGAATAACACGCAAGTAAAAAGATTTCCTGGTATCGCTTCATGATAGTTTAAGGCTGACAGTTACTTGCCGCAAACATGTGCATGTAGAATAGCGATACTTTATTTATACCCATGGGTAAATGGTGCCGCTCTCCAAGACACAGACAGACACATATACAAGTGAGAATGCGTTTGGGGGTCACAGCGCAGGGTCAGCCAACATGCAGCACCCCTGCAGCACTTGGGGTCCAACAATCACCAGTCTTCCAGTCTCCCACCCCATGAACAATGACACTAAGCATGATATCCCACGGCAGGGGCCTGTACTCAATTTCCCATAATGCACTGGGTACTCACACGGGGCTCTTCCCTCCCTCAGCCACGGCCACGGTGCTGTCATGGCTGGCCCAGGCCACACGGTTGCCGTTGCCAGAGAAGCAGACGCCGTGGACCCAGCCGGCGGTGCCGCTGGACTCGAACATAACCTCGCCGAACGGCATCTTGGAGCCCCAGGGTGTGGGGGCCGGCTTGTCTTCAAGCTCTTTGATGTAGGCCGAGAAAATCCTGAAACACAGCGGGGCCTTCAGCGTGTCCCCAAGTCACAGGCATGGTGACAGGCGTGCAGTCAAGACGCCGGTACCTGCATTTGAAGTCACATGACCCTGCCGCCAGCAGGACGTTGTTGGGGTGCCAGTCCAGGCTCAGAATGGTGGAGCGAATCGGCTTCTTGATGTGCTTGCAAACCCACCTGGGAAAAACGTATTTTAATCAGAGGTATAAAAGGACTGCATGTCGCTTATCAGAAAATGAGTTATTTGGGCATCTTGTTCAAAGACGCCAGGTTTGGAGACTCGGCCTGATCACAAAGTAAAGGGTTAACATTGACTAGACATACTCTGATTATACAACAACTGCAACACCGGCAGTTAGTCCTCCTGCAAGGTTGTGCATTAATAAGGAAACAGTGATGGGGAGGGTCACTTAATTTAGACCAAGGAAGAGTAAGTGTTTTGTGTCGTCATGAAATGTGGGTCTAGGGTATGCATTCTTGTGCAAGTTTACAGCCCACAACCCTCAAAATAACAATGCCAGACACTCAAAACCCCCATTTTCCAATTTTAATACATTTTTAGTGGTAGACTCTTATGACCCCCTGCCAAGGGTTTGCTCTAAGCAACAGCAAAAGATGGGGGGGATTTGTGTTTTTTTTTTTTTTGGGGGGGGGGGGGGGGGGGTCAGGGAGCTCCAAGACTAGGGGGACATAGGTTGCCCGTCCTTGAATGAGGCTCCGAACGGTGACTGACTCCTCAGGGCAGATGCTCACCAGTCATTGTCCTGCTCGAAGTAGCACACAGAGATGAGGCGGGAACCGCTGCCCACAGCAAACTTGTTCTCCTTGGGCGACCAGCGGACGCAGCGGGCGGCGCGGTTGATCCTCAGAATGACCAGCGTGGGCTTCCACACATCGCCCTTGAGCGTCCACACGTAGGCATTGCGGTCCGTACCACAGGTGACGATGCGGTTACTCTCGGACGCCCAGTCGATGCCTGAGGAAGATGGGATATGGATGAAGCAGCAGGTATAGTCGTCTCTGAGGCTGCCCCCCCCATCGTTTCATGCCCTGCGGGTTTACCTGTCACCTGTCCATTGTGTTCCCTCAGCACGTGGCTCTTGGACCAGCCAGACCCTTCCTTCTTGTAGATGTGCACATCATGGTCATTAGGGCACAATGCGATTTCTTAAAGAAGCATACAGAGTTTCGAATTTCCAGGTTAATATTTTATCAGATGAGGATTTTTACAAAACACTGCCTTTGTTTGTTTTACTAGAAAACACAAGACGCAGTGCAGTGACATCATCAGTTTGGATTGTCATCTTACTGACAGATTTATTATACATTATGGGATTCTCACAAGACTTACATCAGGTTTTCAATCCTGAATTTGCAGCCCTCCAAAACCTTGCAGTATCAAGACGAATCGCCAAAAACAAGATTAGGAAACTAGCTTGTCCAGGGCTGAGCACCATGACGCATTCTGATGGATGGTTTGATCATTATGCATTTTTTTTTTGACCAGGGAAGTTGTAATTAAAAACATAGCCTGCGCGTCACATTTTCCACACATTTGTCTGTGTGTGGACAGGTTGACAACCCATGAGCCCTTGCATGAACCCAAGGACCCAGGAAACAGACAAAGGAAAAGAGGCTGGCAAATGTTTAGTCTACTGGGCATGTTAAATGACACAGCAAGTCTTCCGTGTCGCGAAAAAGTGCAAATGTCCGATGTCCGACCCCTGCAAATGAACGTCTTTAACAAATGCTGCCTTTCATCGAGGGCCGACAAAGATCCACATGCGAGCGGTCGACAGAAACCACAAGCCGCCACTGTCTCGCTGTGCAGGCTTGCTTTGGTGTCAGCCAATGAGAAACAGCGCACCATATATGGTAAAACAGGAAGTCGGGCTGGAATTCGCTGCTGTTTCTGTCATCAGTCTGAGTAGCCGCAGAACATTCTGATGTGGGGAGCTCGTCTCACCCTGCTTCTGTTATATATGCTTTTCACATGTTTGGCCCTGTTTACTCATGTGTGCTTCATCATAATGTAAAGAATCTCTGTATGTTCGTAACATCCTGGTGAAACAGGCCCGGCCTCATCAAAGGGGGCCTTTGTGTTGTGTTTAGGTTTGGAAGGGTACGCTGTAGTGTGAACTGTCTGTCTTGAAATCTGAAATGCTGCCATGATTAAAATGCAAGTGTGGAAGCAGGAAGAGCTGTTGTGGGGGTGACAGTGTGGAACGGTTTGAGCTCTAATATAAATGAGCATCGTGACAGCCAGGTCTGGGGTGTACAGTCAGCATGTCGCTCTGCCCCAGACACACCTGGGAAGACAAACTGAAACACGCTCGGGCAGAGAGTTAGAGAGTGAGACTTGCTGCGGAGGAATGAAGCCATAGGGGCACGTTCTGCGAAAGTGCAGTGAAACAGTAACTTCCTGCCTGTGGGAGGGGGTCGGGCCGTCAGCCAGGGCTGCTACGTATGCAGTTTTCACCTGTGTGCAGTAAGGGAGACCCAGAACAAAGGGCGCTTTTCCAGCAGACACTGCACTTTTGATATTTCAAAACAGCACCAATGTGAATGGTGTGGGGTCATATCGATGCCAAAACTAGTCAGAAATGGCTGTAGTATATTACAGGGCTGGACGATATTAATATCAACAACGTAAGTTACGCACATGCAATTCTCACTGCAAGAGTCAGCTGGGTTGAGATCAGGCTTTTTATATTGTCTGAACATTTTACCTTGGGGGGGAGGGGTTTCAGTTTCACTAAAACATTTTTACTCTGTCATAAGAAACATAACTTAGCTATCTTTGCAATTTTAATGATTGTTCCTTTTCAATATTAAAATCAGCTTGAAGTTTACCTCCGCCGCTTCTGCGTGAGCGCTGCATGCGCTCTCTCGACCAATCATAATCATTGTCATCCTTGCTGATTAAATCACTCTCTTGGCGGGTTTGTCAGAATTTTCTTTTGCATTCCTTTTTTTACTGCATTTATTCTATTGAATTCATAACTTCACTTTTTCAAGATGGTGGTTGTATTCTATGTTTCAGAGGCAGTTATTGGTTATTTGCTTATCCAATCATAAGTAAACATGTCTACAATTCCCACCCCAAACCCCAGCTGGTTTGGTACTTCAGTACTGGCACTGGTACTGCACCGGAAATCAATGTAAAAAGGGAAAGTACCGATTTTTTAGTATTAAATGTTCAGTACCTGGTGAAGTGGAAAAGGACCCAAAGATGGCAGGCTTTTAGTCCTTTTTTTTTAAAGAAAGCAGCCCTCCCCCATCCCACAGAGGGCCCAGCTGTACTCACGGGTTCGGTCCTTGTTCCAGGCATGGCAGCTAATTGGTTCCAGTTGGAAACTGTGATACGCCATGGTAAACCACTATGGAAAAAACCGAATACCTCACCTTCAGCACATAAATATGATAAATGCATAAACTTCTCAAGGTTTATGTTTTAAGCTTGATCCAGTCTAACAAGAAACCAGCCAGGATCTGCATCTCTACTGAATAAGCTTTATTCAAAGTTTAAAAAGAAAAAAAAAATTTAAGGGCTGTTTTATGATTCAGGAAATCTTTGACAAATTTTGTGTGAGTTTTAGGAGCCTTAAAATGAAAAATGTCAGCGGGGCCCCGCGAAAGGTCACGCCGCGAACGAACGTTTGTTTTCTGTCCTGTTAATTAAACCCAGGCTGGTGAAGAATGCGACGTGTGCAGCTGGTGAATGGTGGCGGCGCATTGAAGTCTTTGGGGACAGGAAAGCACTCCCCGCTACGCACGCTCGCAGCGGCAGACTCTCCGTCACACCGGGGCAGGCAGACAGCCCTCTGATAACTCCCCTGCCCCCCCACAAACAGAGAAGCTTTTGGGAGCATCTTGCTTTATAGCTGATCTCGAATTTCACCCCCCCCCCCCGCCCCCCAAGTGGCTGCTTTAGCGCTGAAGAATGTTTACGAGTCTGAGAGATGAAGAGCAGAGCGGAAAAGTAACGGGCGGCTCCGTTTGGATGATAATTACTCTATGCGGCATTGACACGCGTACGGCTCCTTGCTCTAGCTGCTGGGACGAGGCGCACTTACCCACTGCAGGCGGGGAGAAGCTTAGGACGTGGGGGCGGACGGGACACCGCGGTCCGTGGACTCTGAGCAGTCGACACAAACGGCGGCGCGGCTCTGAATGAAGTGAGGAGGAACCCGTTCCTCTGGAGAAAAGCAGTCAGCAGCAGCTTGCCTGCCACAGAGCCCGTTACCACTTCCTGATGGGGGCGGGTGTCAGCCTGCAAGGGAGGCCCACACTCCATCTGCCCCTACCATCTCGACAGGAAGTATGTAACCTTTGGCTGCTGTCAGAGGTCTTCGCGAGCAGCCTCTCCCCTTCTGCCTGAAAGTTACATCCTACACTGGAAGCTGCCACAGCGTGAATACTAATAACCTTTCATGTGTGGGTGAGATCTGCCACTTGACAGCACGCCGCACCTGAGTACAAATGGCAAAGACCTGTCTTTAAACAACTCAGGACAAAACTGTTTAGTGATAAAGGGGTACAGGAAGTTTCCAATCGCCTTCCGTTTTTTAAATAAATATGGTGACAGATACTTGAAACCATGCTGCAGGTTCTAGATAACAAGCAGTGTGTGTATTTTGCAGGTTCTGGGTGAGAAGCAGGTTGCACATTTTGCAGGTTCTGGGTGACAAGCAGTGTGCGCATTTTGCAGGTTCTGGGTGACAAGCAGTGTGCGCATTTTGCAGGTTCTGGGTGAGAAGCAGTGTGCACATTTTGCAGGTTTTGAGTGAGAAGCAGTGTGCGCATTTTGCAGGTTCTGTGTGAGAAGCAGTGTGCGCATTTTGCAGGTTCTGGGTGAGAAGCAGTGTGCGCATTTTGCAGGTTTTGGGTGAGAAGCAGTGTGTGCATTTTGCAGGTTCTGGGTGAGAAGCAGTGTGCGCATTTTGCAGGTTCTGGGTGAGAAGCAGTGTGCGCATTTTGCAGGTTCTGAGTGAGAAGCAGTGTGCGCATTTTGCAGGTTTTGGGTGAGAAGCAGTGTGCGCATTTTGCAGGTTCTGGGTGAGAAGCAGTGTGCGCATTTTGCAGGTTCTGGGTGAGAAGCAGTGTGCACGTTATGCAAGTTCTGGCTGACAAGCTATAGGTGAATTTTATTGGTTCTTGGCAACCAGCTGTGTGCACATTCTGTTGGTTCTAGGTTACAAGCAATGTGTAAATTCTGCAGGTACTAGGGGACAAACTTCATTCAGTCTGATTGTTTTTTTTGCAGTTCCTAGGAAAACTAGGCATTGCTCACGTGTCTGAAGCCTTCAAAGGAGGGGCTTTGAGTTCCTGTCCTGGTGACCCAAGGGATGGCTCATTTTTTTTCCATCCAAGAAATAACATATGAAGTATTTCGAGGCTCCAACTCTCATACAGGAATATAGTAGGAATCCCTCGGGTTCCCTGTCTCTAACCTCCATCTTTGCTTCTCCCAACCAGCCAGTGATTTTTCTACCCACTTTTAAGACTAAACAGCTATGCTTTCCTACATCATGACATCACCTACCCTAACATCCCACGAGAACAAGCACGTCAATGTCAAAAGTTTTCCAGAGCTACAAGCAATGGAAAATAATATTTGAGAGTTTAGTCTACCAGTATAAAAATTACTATAAAACACACACACACACACACACACACACAATGCACATTTGTATTCATATCTTTGTGTGAACCATCCATTCATTTCTCTGGGAAAAACCTTAATCCCAACAATGACAACCTTTACTGCTACCAAGCCCAAACATTAAGCATGAGTAACCAAATAAAATAAAAGATTTTGCCATTTTTAGTTTTTTGATTGTGGTAATAGAGTTTCCCTTTATTGGGACCAAAAAAATGGTTCCCATGCCAAAATAACAGGTTTTTGTCACATTGTGGGCCCACACACATGCACACACACACACACAGAGAGAGAGACAGGCTACAGCGATTTAAGCTTACATCCTTTATTTCTAGCCAACCATTTACAAAAAAAAAACGATCTCCTTTTAAGGTAGTGTCCTAAAATGTCCCCCGATTAGCATCATTTAACCATCAAAGTACCAACTCTGGTACAGAATCAAGAGAATCACAGCTGGAGAAAGTGAGGAAGCTTCCCACTCACTGCTCCTCTTCCTCCCATTAGTAAAGAACAGTATGTCAGTTTCTTGGTGCCCTCAGTGCTTTTTACGGTTATGTTTTTTTCCTCTCACTTTTGGGCCTGAAGCGCTGCCGGAAGTCACCACGTTGCCGCTGGCAGGCGGAGCCTGGCCGGGTAGATGTGGTTTCCTCTACATGATCAATAGGCCTTGGATGGAAGACTCAAGAGTCTTGGGGTGTAGGAGGAGACACAAGAGACATATTAGCACAGGGTAAACATCTAGGAGGAATATCAGAGATTATGCAACCTGAAAGCCCCAGGACCGCAGCATATTTACCAGAGGATTGGCTATAAAAATCAAGGTATTCAAGGTACAGTAACTGGTCAAAAAAAGTACCACAGAGCAAGTATCCACCTTGAAATCCCATATGGTCATTGCTCCATCGATCCCTGTAGTGCAGAATTTACGACAATCTCTTTTGTCCCCTTCATATATAGACACTTGGCTATGAAATAAAGAAAATAGTAAGTTATCCGATCTTAAAAAACATATTTTAGGACATCTAAATGCTTCACAAAAACAAAATCATTTTCTGACTATAGTCTAAGCACATCTTATTAGATCCTCCGGAATGATTTGTCTTCCCCACAATCCAATTAGCCAATAATTCCTATTTCTTACTACCGTTCCTTCTAAAAAGGGACTCGACACCCAGTCCATTACAGCACATCATCTAAGCGGGGCTCATCTACAGTAAAACACGACCTGAGTTTTAGCTGACTGTTCCACTATGGACTCTGAACCCGAAACTGAAGCATGTGGGTTCTAGACCCACGAGGGCCCCGCAGTCACAGTATAAGCACCGCCTTTGCCCTTGACTTCCTATTGGGTGCCCTGCTGACAAACCAAGGGCCGAGAGCTTACGTGATGCTGTTTTGGTGCAGCGTTTCCAGCGTGTTGTTACGCTCCTCGGTGGTGGCCCTCTTGTCCATGTTGCGGAAGCGCTCCATGGCAGAGATGCTGCGCTGCGTGCTCTGCTTGGGGATGTCCAGCTTGGAGACGAAGGTCAGGACCCCGTCGTCGCTGTAGTTGAACAGCATTGGACAGCAGTCGTGACCCTGAGAGAACAGAGAACACACGTCGGGAGACGGCCGAGGCAGGTCCCGATCAATGGGCACACGCTCAGCACTACCCATTTTAACTGGATAAGGGTGAATGGGGGGTAGGGGGGGGCAGGGAGGAGTGGAGAATTATGAATTCGAGCACCATATTAATGTAAGAGAAGCGCCACAATAATCACACCACAGCTGCCTGGTAACAAACGGAAAGTGACGGAAGCTCCTGTCACTACAATACTGATTAAGACCATGCAGGTCTCACTGGACAGAGAAATATGAGCCCAAAATTAACCCAATAAGACTGGGCACACAGGAAGCTGGTTCTTACCGCGGCCACAACACTGTTCTCCGAGACGAATATCACGCTCAGAAGAGCAAGGAACTCCGTCTTCAGCTGGCATGGTCTGGAAGAACGGATGAAATCAGATGAATTAATAAGTAAGTCTGTGAAACGATTTTTCACAGCAGTCACTGCAAAGCAATAACGTCCGTGAATGTTACTGGTGTGTCAGAGGACGATGATGTCATCTTCCTCTGCCGACTCCGATTGGCTAGCCCGCACCTTGCATGCTGCAATGCAACAACGACACTCACGTGGAACCTTTGGTGGGGTCCACCACCGTCACCGTGCTGTCATGGCTGACCCAGGCCAGGCGGCTCCCGCTGGCAGAGAAGCAGACACTGTGCACCCAGCCCCCACCACCGGCACCCCCGAATTCAGCCATCATCTGCCCAAAGGGCATTTTGGATCCCCAGGGGGTCGGGGCCGGCTTCTCATCCACTTCCTTGATGTAGGCAGAAAATACCCTGGAGGAGACGCATAGCACCATTGCTCTTAGCACGAGGTCTCCATTAACGTCCTCTGTGTCTTATCTTAATATCTTAATTGTTGGCCTTTAAAATTAGTTCAGCTATTTTATCTAGCAGATGCTTTTATCCAAAGTAATATATACAACTGAATGCAGGAACAGTCAGTCCCTGGAGGAATCGGGGATTGAGAGCCTTGCTCAAGCCCAACGGTGAAATCACTGTACAGACTCTGGGATTTGAACCACTGACCTTCCGATCACAGATACAGCTCTCGATAAACATTCTGATCTTTTATTTAAAAAAAGAATTCGATCTAAGATATCCAGCCCGTACCCCATAACCATTGCCCTTCTGCTCATTTTATTAATGTTATCAATATTAATGCTTGCTTCCTGTAATACTGAATATGCTACATGAAATAAGACACTTGTGGTAGACAGAAGCCAGAAAGTTACGAAATAAGTACCGGCATTTGAAGTCGCAGGACCCAGCAGCCAGAAGGACGTTGTTGGGATGCCAGTCCAAGCTCAGCACCGTGGACCTTATCGGCTTCTTGATGTGTTTGCTAACCCACCTTCAAAAACACAGCCAAGATTGAATCCCGTTACCTATGGCAAGAAATTAATCTGAAGTGCTAGTCTATCTTAGCCTTCGTAAAAAGTAATGTTAGCCTTATAGATGCACAGTTTTGGATATTACTCAGAAAAGTAATCCATTACAGATAGAGGTAGAAAATTCAGGTACAAAAAGTAAAAATCCACACCAAGGTTTTGTTTCAACCAACCAGTTCAGTATAAAGTGGCACAGTCACAGAGTCGGTCGGCTGAAACAAAAGTTTGGTCTGGATTTGTATTTTCAGGACCTGAACTTTCCATCTCTGTCTGTAATGGATTACTTTTGTGGGCAACTTACCCAACACTGGAGAAGCACAAGATATTGGTTGACATATCGGAATCGGCTGATATAGTTGGCCAGTATTTAAACTTTTTGAGCATTAAAAGTTAGCAGCACCAGACCTAGAGACACAATTACTAAAATAATGGAGAAGAGTGCATCGGACAATCAGTCATTTTCCATGGTGGAAAGTGAGGGATTTCATCAACTCATTTGCCATTTATAAGAGGCTTCAAAATACCAGCCCACAATATCTTTATAAATCATTATTAAATCTGGCCCACAGATTTAATATTTTTTTTATTTCACAGAATAAAAAAATGATGTAATATCATTCTGCTAATCTGCACCGGCAAGCTCAGCAAGTTTCACTGCAGGCAAAATCAGGCAGCCCTTCCTCTACACGTTTACTTCCTGTCTACACGTTTACTTCCTGTCTACATCTTTACTTCCTGTCTACATGTTTACTTCCTGTCTACATGTTTACTTCCTGTCTACATCTTTACTTCCTGTCTACATCTTTACTTCCTGTCTACATCTTTACTTCCTGTCTACATCTTTACTTCCTGTACAGTTCAGGGGCTGGCCTTTAGAAAATGTAATAACAACAATAAATAAATAAATAAATAAATACATAAAAATGTAGCTTATCAAAATAATCGTATAATCAATTAATCGAATTGAATTGTGATACAAATTTTCGAAAATTTCCAAAGCATTTAATTGTTCCCTAAATAACTGAAATCGAATTGCCTTGCATCCAGCGATTGCCCTACATGTAATATATAGCTTATCTTCTGCTTGAGAAGTGTGTAACTGGAACATCTCTCACGGTTTAAGCTCTCGTCACCCGGGCTATACTGGATTCACAGGGCTGAAGCCGAGGGCCAGACCTCGCCGCGACCCCAGAGGACTCACCAGTCATTCTCAGACTCGAAGTAGCACACGGAGATGAGCCGAGCCCCACTGCCCACAGCGAACTTGTTCTCCAGGGGTGACCACTTGACAAAGGTGGCGGCACGGTTGATCCTGAGGATGACCAAGGTGGGCTTCCAGACTCCGTCTTTCTGATTCCACACGTAGGCGTTGCGGTCAGCACCGCAGGTCACGATGCGGTCGCTCTTCGGGGCCCAGTCGATGCCTGGGCAGAACCGGCACAGGGCAGACCACACGTGGGGGTTGATGACACACTTCTCTGAACCTCACAACTGTACAAGGACCCCGATTTGTAATATGGATAAAAACAGACAAACCTTTAAGAAATATGAGATTAAAAAACACAAAGGTGTCAGGATGTTCTTAATGTGAGAGTGGAACAGACCCAGTGGTGGTTCTCCACACAAGGCTCCCACGATCTGGCTGTAAACTCGCTTCTCATTTCACCTCTATCCATCCTTACCCCTCCTCCAGGATGGAAGCAGTCTGTCTGGGATCCCTCTCATTATTCCCCTGGCTGCCAGTGATCACTGGGAACCTCACATTCGGTCCCCTACAGCGGTGTTTCTCAAACGCGTCCTCCCAGGCACCCACAGTTCATGTTTTTGCTACCTCCCAACTCGCAGTGTTTTTCAGCACTAGATGAAAGTCTTACATGTTAAGGGCAGCGGCGCCGTAAGGGGGGGGGGGGGGGAACGTTAGGATGATTCCAAGGGTCCCTGAGTGACAGGGGGCCTAGAGAATTTGAAAAATAATTGGACTGATCTGTACTGGGGGCCCAATATGATAAGCCTTCATAAGACCCAAAATCTGTAGCAACACCCCTGGTTAAGGAGGCAGGAATAACAACGAACTTCCCGAATGCTAGTCTCTGCAGCTCAATCAACCTCTTAAAAATCCTTCACAATGACGTAACCATCTAATTATAGACCAGTATATAATACCATGTCTGTAATAGCAGTGACATAACAAACCTGAAAAGAATAAAAAAGAGAAAGATTCCCTCGAGCCCATTTTGGGTGGTAGCCAAAATGTTCAGACCTGAATGAATTTGACGGTAAAGCTTTCATAAAGAGACCTAATCCTGAAAGATAAATATCAATTACTTTTATCAGTAAAATTTACTTAATATTTTAACTGAAATACAAGACAGTCTGGTACCAGTGATGTGTCCGTTGTGTTCCTTCAGCTCGTGGGCTTTGATCCACTGGCTTCCATTCTTCTTGTAGATGTGGACTTCGTGATTGTTGGGGCTAATGGCGATTTCTGAGCAGAGACGGAAAACGCCCGGTGAGATGCCCAGCTGAGTGCGGCACGGGCGGCTCGGCAGCCCGGCTTACTTACGGGTTCTGTCGCGGTTCCAAGCGTGACAGGTGATGGGCTCCAAGAGGAACTGATGCAGAGACATTGTGAACAGGACGTTTCTTCCAGCTACCTATGAAAACGTATAGCAGCACCGAGGTGTAAATCTTAAGTCCGCACAAACCGATTCTTTGCGTGATAAGAAACCGGCACATATAACGTGGATCTGTGTCATACCCCTCTCTTGTAAAGCATATTATCACGTATATAGTTTTATTTCGCCACCTAGCTGACAGAGGAGTAAAAGTTTGCAGCTCCGACTGTAGTGTTTTTATAAGTCAGCAAACACGCAGTCCAGACAAGAACTTTTTTAGGTGCCGTACATATCTGCAAGACATAGCTGGTGACAGCCGGTGACTCGTCAACATTAGATGGGGGAGTGTTATATTTCAGCGCGATCGAAGGGCAAGGCAACAAGGCTGTGATTTACGCCCACCCCCCCCATAACACCAGCGGACGCGATGATGTTTCTCTAATAGCCGCTGTCCGGCAGGAAATCGCGGACGGAGATCGGCTCTAAATCACGGCGATCGCATGCCCTTTCGCTCGGTCCCCGCCGGCGGGGGTGGCTCCACAACGCTGGCCGACAAAACCGGTCTGGGTGGGGAGGCGTCATTAGCCGAAGTGTTTGCTAGCCGATCGTATGCTGCACGGGATCAGTAGTCCGTCAGGCATTCGCATTAAGGTAAACAATTTTTTTGTTTAACCTGAAAGCAGCCAAAAAATGAGAGCAGATAGAGTGCAAGCACACCATAACTCCGGGACGAGAATGGATGAATCGAGGCCGCAGCCATCCCCCATTCCAGTGATATCCAGAACCGGCTTTTCCCGGGACCCAGCAGCAGACCGTACGGGCTACGTCTCGTTTACTTGCCTTAAGCCTTACGCAATATTCTTGAATCACCCCCCACGTCGAACTTCTGCGGACCTGAATTCGCGGACTCTGGGCAGTCGACACGAATCCACCCCGGTAGGTTTCCTGCTCCGGACTGTCAAGGCATCCAGGAAACGACAAAGAACATGCGTGCCAGGACTAGGGAGGATGCACCCAGTGCGCATGCGTGAAGAGCAGGCGCCACCGCCATTCAGAAAAGAGGCGTGTTCGCATGGTAACAGTGTAGCGCGCAGTTTACAGTGACTTTGTAAGTAATGTATATCCGGAAAATAATTTTATGGTTCTCGTACAAATAAGTTTCCTCTTGTGTCCAACAAATCCGAGACTTTGCTGTTAAGATGGCTTTATGTAAACCTCTGTATGAACTGCCTCCCTCTTGTGACAAAGTGACATCTTATACTTTCGGGCTTATTTTAATTACACTGCCCCAGCCCTTGCACCTTCTCTTCTGTCTACCAACATTTATAAGATGGCATGAGTACGCTGATGCGTTTTAAACATTAAGTAAAAATGGTTGTGACCGCCACAGCAGTATCAAATGCATCTGGCTGGTCGTACATGCTCCACCTCGAATGGCTGTTTAGAGAACGACCATGACATTAACTTGCTCCCCGCGCGGCAGCCCTGTGTACACGCCTGCTGCATTCAGAGAAGCGTGTACTACCAGAGCCCTTTTAGAAATGGTGGTTTTTCAGGGAGTAAGGGAATTGCTAATAAAATGTGGTTCCCTGGGTATATTTTTATATAGGCCTTTTGGCAGGCATTTCTAATTATGTTTGCGCAGTGAAGCCTGCAAAATACATGATATTACATATTTAATGTCAAATCCCGTGTAATTTCATATCATTGTTCTCAAAGTTAGATCTAATGTGAATGTATTTATATTTTTGATTATGGTAGTTACAATTAAGCTGCAATAGCTCGCCTCCACTGAGTGTCTTGAACAGAAATCTTGGTCTCCTGACAAAATCAGGGAACATAAACACAGAGACAGCGCGTTTCTGCTTCGTGTTTATTAGGATGACAGCAAACCCACAGGCGGACACGCGACATTTGGGTGGCACAATGTTACTCTCTCTGTCAGAGATGTGAGACCGGCGCCCCCTGGTGGTCACTCAATCGGGCTTAGGCCTTCAAGGAATGATACTTTTATGTAAGACTGTAAGTTTATGACTTGAGTGTTGGAACTTGACATTTCGGCTTCTTTTCTGCACAGTCGCTTCCAGAGAGAGCATATATGGTGAGTATTACCCTGGAACAACAGAAACCAACAGTTTTCATCATTTATACTTTCAGCCACTCAGTCTAAGAAAACATCAATGTGATATTCAAATTATTGCTACAAAATTTCTCATTATACTGACAATAAATTCCCAGCCATGAATTGTACATGTACTTCAGCACACTGTAGAAGTTCTCTGCTTATGTTGTAAAATATCGTGGCAAAAAGTGGTAACAAGCAGACTAAATAAATGCACCGTTTTATAAAGTTTGTCACTGTTACTGTTACTGTTTGTTACCTACTGACATTCTCATGACATTCATGGACAGATAATACAAAGTGTTTTTGCAAATATGATCCATGAGTCAGCAGGAAATTATATGACACCGGTGTTTTTACGAATATGGCAGGAAGTGGTAGAGATGCAACAAAACTGTTTTTTTTTCTAACAGTTGCCACGAGAGGACAACCTTCAGCCCTGTAATGTAAATCTGTGGAATTCCTCATGAGACTGGGTCCGTTCTCTTTGCTGTGCAGAGCCCCATCATCAGTCCACTCACCCCATGCTAGGAGAGCTTTAATCTTCAGAGGCACCCTTGGAAGAGGACTTGGACACCTGGATGATCTCCACAGAGGTGAAGCCTTTCCCCACTGAGGCACGGTTCCTGGTTCTCAGCTTGTTCAGCGCCATCTCAGCCATGTCTGCTCTCTCCTCCGCGTCGTCGAGTTCGTGCACCGTCTTCCTGTACTTGGACAAGCTAGTGTTTGCCTGCTCTTCCTGCAGAGGAGCAGTAACAATCAGAGACCATTTCAGGACTAATGACCCAAGACTCGAAGCTTCACACTTGATAGCTTTTTACTGACCGCGTCTTCGATCTGCCTCTTGTAGGCCTTGAGTTTACTTTGCAGTCTCTCCACTAGCTCCTGCAAGCGGTGGTTAGTCTTGTGGTCTTCCTCAGTCTGGAAGATCAGTTCCTTGAGGCGTCGCTCATGTTTCCGCAGGTCCTTCACCGTTTCTACGTGGCGCTTCTGCTCCGTGTCCAGGTCTGTCTCCAGCTCCTTGATCTGCACACGACAGCAAGGTGTGTCTCAAGCGAATCAACTTCATTTGTATGTTTATTAAGGGGGATCTTGTCAACTTCTATGTAATGTTGCCCAGATGCTTCAAGAAGAAGCAGAGCTCACCTTAGTCTCTAGTTTTTGGATGGTTCGCTTGCCGGCCTTCAGAGCGAGCTCCTCAGCCTCCTCCACCTTGAGCTGCAGGTCTTTGATTGTGATCTCGTTGCTCTTCTTGATCTTCTCCAGGTGCACGCAGTGCTCCTGCTCCTGGCGCAGTTCCTCCGCCATGCGGGTAGCCTGGGAATGACACATAGCCAGCAGTGAGTCAGCAGCGAGGACCTACCAGGTGCCCTCAGAAGGAACCGGGAGAGCCGTGAACGGGCCACTTGCATCAGTGATGGCTTTCTTGGCTTTTTCGTCCGCTGTGCGGAACTCGCAGATGAGCTCCTCATTCTCGTTGGTCAGACGTGTCATGTCTGTCTCCATTTTGCGTTTGATAGTGATCAAACTCTGGTTCTGAGGGAGAAAAGTGATTGTTTATCCATCAAGAATGCAAATGGGTCAAATTCAATTAGACGAGCCACCATAGATTTTATGATATAACTGAAAATTGCCCAATCAGCAGGCAGATACAGGACATCGCATATTTTTTTCTGATTTCAACCATTCTTCGGCATATTGCTATGCCTTTTTCTGTGTTTCAGTACTTCTATGCAGAGATGTTACCTGAACTTTGAGCTCATTGTGTCTCTCGGTGACCTCCACCAGCTCCTGCTCGATCAGCTTGCGGGAGCGTTCGGAGGCTTCCAGGCCGCTGCGCACCTCCTCTATCTCCGTCTGCAGCAAGCTGAGGCGGCGCTCCTGCAGGTTATACTGCTCCCTCAGCTCCTCGTGCTGCCGTGCATCCTCATCCATCTGCACCTGCATGTCCTGCGGGGAAGCAGCCACATCGCATTGTAGGAGTGCGGCAGGCTGGGTGCTGCTGGGTCGTGGGCGTCAGATGGATCAGTCTAACGCAGTGGTTCTCAAAGTCGGTCCTCGGGCCCCACTGCCCTGCTTGTTTTCCAGCTAATCCCTGCCCCACACAGTGCTGATTACCTGGATCAGGTGTGTTCAGTCAATCATAAGCTGAAAGGCAGCTGGGACTTGTGTGTGGGGCAGGGATAGCAGGAAATCAAGCAGGGCAGTGGGGCCCGAGGACCGGGTTTGAGAATCACTGGTCTAACGCCACTAGGCTCACTTTGATCTGCTGCTGCAGTCTCTTCAGGGTCTTCACCAGCTCGCTGTTGTTCTTGTTGGCGTGGTCCAGCTGGATCTCCATCTCGTTCAAGTCAGCCTCCATCTTCTTCTTCAGCCGAAGGGCTTCGGCTCGGCCTTTGGCCTCTGCCTCCAGGCTGGCTTGCAGGGACTCCACTGCACGTTGGTGATTTTTCCTGGTGAGAGTCAAGTCAAATAAAGTACGTGGTTTCATTTCAGTAAAACAGGTCAAATTAATGAGACATATTATAAATACAGGGACATTCTAGGGATCTTTAAAATAAAATCAAGTATAAACATTGTGTGTCTGTAATAAATGTATTTTTGAACAATATATGGTTTAGGACGTATTTTTGGCTGTTATGTTTAACCTAATATAGACATAGGAGCTGTCCTGACCTTGTAATCTCAAATTCCTCCTCCTTCTCGTGAATTCGGCGATCAATGTCCGCCTTGACTTGAGCCAACTCCAGCTGGACACGAACCACTTTACTCTCCTCGACCTAACAGCATGGTCGAACGTCACAACGAAATTCTCATGAACAGGACGCAGAAGAAACAAACCTCTTAATCGCCAAGATATTAGTCTGCCAGTTAAAAATGTGGAGGACCATATGGTGTAAATTAACAGAGATCGATGTGAACAGATAGGTGGAAAAAGTAAACTCCGTGATATCAAATCAGCTGAAGCCTTTTACCTCCAGGGAAGCCTCGGCCTCCTCCAGGGCCAACTGAAGTTCTTCCTTCTCTACCTCCAGCTTTTTCCTAATCTTCTGTAACTCATGGACATTCTTCCCACCTTCCCCAAGCTGCTCCACAAGATCTTTGATCTCATCTACAAGGCAACTTCAGAGTCACTTCCCTGTGCGTCTACAGATTTCAAAAGGCTCAACTATTTCCCTTTAATGTCCAGTTTGTCATACCAGTGAGGGTTCTGTTATCCTTCTTCACGGTCTCTAAGTGGTCGAGGGACTCCTCATAAGAGGTCTTGAGTTTGTAGACCTCTGTCATGTAGGAGCGGCACTCTTTCTGAGAGTTCTCCAGCTCCAGCTGCAGCTCCTCGCACTTCTGGCTCCACTCGGCAATCATCTTGTCAAAGGTACGCTGCTTCTTGTCTAGAGCAGCAGCCGCTGCGTTGGACTGCAGAGGGAAACAGCGGTATGCTCCTCTTACTGGACAGATTTCCTTCAGTGGTGTGCGCTAGAAAAGTTGTGGTAGAATATTGAAACCATTCCAGAAACATGTCGGAATGCAGTCAGCTAATACGATACCTTCTCCAGGTCGATGGTGAGGTCCTCCACCTCTCCTTGCAGCCTCTGTTTGACCTTCTCCAGGGTGGCTGCTCGGGCCTGTGCTGCTTCTGCTGCCTGCTCAGCCTCCTGGAGCCTGGCCGCCAGTTTGCGTCTGCAACAAGAATTTAGCTCTTTTCTCTGACATCATTCGATAAGCCTGTTAGTGAAGATGACCTCGGCGAAGAAAAAGGGCTGCAATGCTGGGATCATTATTGAGGAGTTGCTGTGAAAATTATATTGAAAATAATGGCCCCATTTACTTTGTCTCTTCCAGCTCCTCGGTTCTCTGGATGGCGTCCGTCTCATATTTGGTCCTCCAAGTGGTCACCTCAGAGTTGAGTTTGGAGATGAGACGTTGCATCTCAGCCTTGCTCTCCTGCTCTTCCTCCAGCTGCTCCTTCATCAAGTCCAGGTCATGACGTGCATTAGCTAGGCTCACCACTGCCGTGCTTCGAGTCTGGAATGAAGGAATAGCGTACTTGGTCAGCTCCTGATAACCCTGCGTAACTTTCACGTTACATTTCTGCTCTGATGACTTTGAGCCATCAAGTTCCATGATGTTCATTGTCGTACGATGTTCATTACCTTGGATTCCTCATCCACCTGCCTCTTGAGCTCATCGGTTTGAGAGATCAGAGAACTTCTTAGACGTGAGATCTGGGTCAACTTGCTCTGGGTCTGGTCTAACTCACGGCTCAAATCACTGTTCTCAGCTACAAGAAAGGAACTGATATATGAATGTGTTCAAAAATGACCATATTAAAGTAACTTTAAATTAATCATTTTGCAGGTAGTTAAATATCTAGCCAAAAGCAATGCTAACAGTGATGACTTGCACCTTATATCTTATTTTGAGATTCTCTCACCCGAAAGGCGAATCTTAATGGCATTTAGCTCCGTCTGATTCTTCTCCATATCCGTCAGTCTGGCAGTGACTTCAGCCAGGTTGTCCTCCAACTTGCGAACATGAGCTTCAGAATTCAGCTACAGGCAGGAGAAGGATAGCGTAGGTCAGCGGTGAACTCAGATAAGCTGGCAGCTAAACAAGATGCATTTTGCTTTTCATCTGTGCTCGTCAATAGTGCTCTTCACCTTCGATTTCTGAATTGACTCAATTGTGGCATTGAGGTCATCGATCTCGGCCTTCATGACTTGTTTGTCTTTCTCCAGCTTGAGTCTGACCCTCTGCAGGTTCTCCACATGCTCAGCCATCTCAGCCATGGAGTCTGAGTGCTTCTTCCTCAGCGCCGAGGCGGTCGCCTCCCCCTGCAGAGCCGCCTCCTCCAGCTCCCTTCGCAACTTCAGCAGCTCACCCTCCCGTTTCTTGTTCTGCTCGATCTACAACATCAAGACGTCTTTTTCTGTGTAAGAGATTGCGATACGCCTGTGAAGCTTCAGCCGACGATATCAGGCTCCTTTTGGCCTCACCTGAGCCACGGTGGCTCCTCCCGCTTCCTCGAGTCGATCTGAAATGTCTTCCAGGTCACGAGATAGATCTGCCCTCTGTTTCTCTACCTGAATAGAACAACGAGAGTTCTACCTCGTAGAGCCCGTAACCCAGAACAGATCAACAAAACAACTTCTGCAGAAGTTCTGCAGACATTACCTTGGTTCTTATTGCTCTCTCAGCTTCCAGCTCTTCTTCGAGCTCCTCAATGCGGGCCTGGGAATCAGTGTAAGTTATTAAAGAATTCTCCCACGGATTAAGCCACTTCTGTCACTCCATCTTACATTACCTGATGTTCCTTCAGCTTCCTCTGCAAAGTGGAGTTTAGCGACTGCTCATCCTCCCATTTTGTGTTCAGGTGATTGATCTCCAAATCTCTCCTTCAATGACATTGAAAGATCTCGGGCAGTAAAAGTTTCTTTACTGTGGTTAGATTAGCAATTTGCTTAGTTTTATTACAATGCAGTTGTTTACCAAAATGGTTTCTGTGTATCAGGATCAGTTCCTGACATGTCCCATTTGCCTGTTCCTCGTTTGGCCAGCTGGTGTCACTAGCATCCCATTCCTTCCTCAGTGTTGCAGCACTTTTGTTAGTTCGTAGTGTGTTTCCCTGATTTAGTTCTAGCCTTGCTTTACTTCATCTTACTTGTCTGCCTGTGTTTAGACCCCTTGTGGTCACTTTTGCTTCTGGTTTACTTTTGAGTTCAGTTTATAATAAAAATCCATTTGCTGCCAGTAAACTGTGTTGGATTTATGATTCCCGCCAAATTATTGCACAGTAATTTATGTACTGCAAATAGATTACATATATATGAAGAGACATACTTTTTAACAACTTCCTCTAGATCTATCTTGGCTCTTTCCATTTCGTTGAGGTTTTCGATCGTCATTTTTAGGTCCCCTTCTGCCTTCCGACGAGCTTTCTCCACCTCGGCACGGATTTTCTTCTCTTGATCCCAGTTGTCTTCCACCTGACAGAACAGGAATCGATAATCCGACAGTGAGCTGAAATCAACCTCCAGCAGTACATACCAGTCTATGAATTTGCAATGCGAACCTCATGAAGCTGAGTGGTGACCTTGCTGTTGTTCTTAGTTAAGTGGTTGACCTTGTCCTCTTCCGTCTGAAGATCATCCAAAGTTTTCTGTTCAAAGAAACAAGATCCGTCAGCATGGAACAATTAAGATGAATGAAGTATATAAGAAAAGGAGATGGGATCCTGACATTGCAGCAATTTCACTGATCTGATGTTGGGATAAATTGATTCATTAGTGAATAGATATCGTTTATATCTCCTGGAGCTGGTGCTCACCTGCTGAAGCTCCTCCAGGGCTCTCTTCTCCTTCTGCAGCTTGGCGATGGTGTCGTCCCTCTGGCCCAGGTCTCCCGTAAGAGTGCGCGCTTTCTGGTCCAGGCTCTAGAATGGTCATGAAACACTGGTGCTGCTGCTCAGTGGTAACATTGTTGATGTTCTCACTGTCAAAGTGGTATTTTCTAAAGGAAATTTCAGACTAATTCAGATACGAGGAGTCCCTTGTGAAACTGCCTTTTCAAAGATTATGTAAATGTGTCCTTTTCTTAAAAGAAGGCACCTTAAAAATAAATACTTAGCTGTCAGGAAGGACATGTAAGAACCGGCCACTCTGGGTCCAGTCCAGAGTGGCTAGTGGTGCAGAGGCTCAGTGGCTCAGTGATTCAGAGGCTCAGTGGCTCAGAGGCTCAGTGGCACAGAGGCTCAGTGGCTCAGAGGCGCAGAGGTGCAGAGGCTCAGTGGCTCAGAGGCTCAGAGGCTCAGTGATTCAGAGGCTCAGTGATTCAGAGGCTCAGTGGCTCAGAGGCTCAGTGATTCAGAGGCTCAGTGATTCAGAGGCTCAGTGGCTCAGTGGCTCAGTGATTCAGAGGCTCAGTGATTCAGAGGCTCAGTGATTCAGAGGCTCAGTGATTCAGAGGCTCAGTGATTCAGAGTGGGTAGCACTATTGCCCCACACCTTTAAGGCTGGTATTCAGCATCCCAGCTCTGTGTAGAACTTGCATGCTCTCTCTGTGTTGCAAGGGTTCCTTGGATAGGCTCAGCAGGGGTGTAGGATTCAGGGGGGATAGGTCCCTCCCATATTTAATTTGGCTTCATTTCAGAAAAAATAGATCATTGTATTTTAATTATTAAGCTGTATCCCCTCAATATCGAACTCTCTCCTGTGTCCTTGGGCTGCAGTAACCCTGAACAATATTGACAGTTGGAAGATGGATGAATTGTATAGGTTTATTGCTCTTGCTGTAGAGGCTATTCCCATATGTCATGGTTTCCCAGTCCAGTCCTCAGGGACCCCAGACTGTCCACATTTATGTTACCCACCAGTTCCCAGCCAATCTAGAACACCTACTGCCTGGTATGGGTGTGCTGGGAGTTGGGAGGAAGCTAAAATGTGAACTCTTTGGGGTCCCTGAAGACTGGATCGGGAGATTGCCATGTTCTCAAACATCATTTTGATGCCTCACAGCCTCTATAGTTTACCTCCCTACCTGCTTTTCCTTTTCTGTCTTTGCCAAGGTGGACTCCAGCTCTTCCAGATCCCGCTTTAGATCATTGAGCTCCACTTCCAGTTTGCGCCTCTGTGCACCAAGGCTGTTCGCTGCACTTTCCTCCTCCTCCAGACGCTCCTTCATGTCTTGGATTTCACCCTCCAGGTTGATCTTCTGCTTCATCAGCTGCGTGCAGCGCTCCTCTGCGTCTGCCATCGTATCTTGTTCCTAAAAGCAAGAAGATAAAGATCGCGAAGAGTAATGTACCTGATAACTGTTCCACGTGTAAAGGGTTCAAATGAATGGATGGAGGAACTTCAGTCTTCAGCAGAGCACTTACAGCTGCCAGTGCCAAAGCGAAGTCATTCTTCTCTTTGGAGAGAGTCACCAGCTTCTCTTCCAGGTCTTTAACTTTTTCAACCATCTCCTGCGCTTTCTCCATAGCGAGTCGCAGTTCCTCCTCCTTGACCTTCAGCTCCTCTTCTTGACGAGCCACGTTGAGCAGTGGCTTAACCTGAGAGCGTACAGATAACAAGTTCTCCACTGAAGCCCAATACAAGGTCACAGTCCTGGAGAACCATGGGCATACCTTTGTGTAGAGCTTCCACCAGCCCCAGTAACGAAGCTGCAGGAATTTCCTCACATTTCGCTGGATAGCAATGAGAGCAATTCTGAAATGAAAGAAACCCATGGAGAGGGTCCATTGATTCATAGGTTAGAATTGGGGAAAAATGGAAGGCAAGTATTTAGGTCTGGAAATGGAATTAATGCCGTGTTTTTACTTACCTTCTTTCAACCATCTTCTTGAACTCGATTCTCATGAGAACACCTCTTATGCGTGCCTGGAGCATCGTCATGATCTTTGCTAGACGCTCATCACGCATATCTTCCAGCTTGGCCAACACTCCGGCACGAAAAAACACCTAAACGTGTAACGTATCGAGGAAGTTTTATGAACATATGACACAAAGACAGACAGAAGTCAACCTGAAAACAAGTGCATGTCAGACCTTGGTGTGTCCGATTCTGTACTCCGAGGGGTCTAGTCCAATGGAGCCCAGGATCAATTCAGAGGCTTTTTTGTTGTCTACGAATCCCTTTGGGATGATATTCGGGTTCAAGATGTAATATCTATAACAAAAGGTAGCCATAGGCGTTTATTATTTGACAATAAACCACAAATGTGGAGGGCAGAAAATGGGAGATGCAATTGAATCACAAATCAATTCATCTGAATGGCTTAGACAAATCATGTTGCTTTCACTCAGTCTGGATCGTTGACTAGGTGCCTGACAGGAACCACTTGTCACCATACATACATCACATTTCCGTTCATCAGAGTCAGACAGGAGCTTTATTAAATTAGAGGGCATGACCTCTGCTTGAACTCTGGGTACTGAAGCCTGTTGGGGAAACCCTTCCTGCAGATGCGAATACCCTCCAGGACACCGTTACAGGCCAGCTGGTGCAGGACGAGGAATGCGTCACACACACCTGTGAGAGCGCAGAAGGAGCCAGTGAGTGGACTACGATCATGCTACACCTCGCCAGAACGTTCCTTCGATATCTGTGATAAAAGCACATCTAACAGCCTTGGTAGGAGAAGCAGGGTGCGTTTAGCGATTCCATTGTACCGGAGCTTACCCGATTTTTTAAACTCGTTAGGCACAATGCAGCGGACGAAGTGTGGAGCAGTGCTGCGTAATGTGCTCATCAGTTTGTTCAGCTGTTCCTGTTGGGAGAAGGGAGAGGTGTCAAACTGGGGGAAAGGTCAGGTGACTATCAGAAAAATGAAGAGTAAGTACCCTGTAGAAAGCGGAAACGGTCTGGAAGGAAGAGCCCTTCTTCTGCTTTTTAGTCCCAGCAGCGCTCTCCTCCTCTTTGAAGAGGTGGGCCAGCAGAGCCATGGAGGACTTCTGGAAGAGCCCAACGACTGTCTCGTTCAGTGGGTCTTTGTTCTTCTCCAGCCAGCCTGAGATATTATACCCAACCTGAGAGCAGAAGCAGAGGTGGGCTGAGAAGGGCACTCTTTGTATGACAGTCAAAGGCTCTTCCACATGACACAGTTGGCTGGCTTGTGAACTCACTGTGCCAGCGTAGTGGATCAGCTCAAAATGAGCCTCGGGACCTTTCTTCCCACCCTTGGGCTTCAGGAAGTTGCCAGACTTGCCCAGATGATTTTCATACAAGGCAGCCTTGAAGGTGGCATCAGTAGCCTTGGGGAACACGCACTGCTCTTCAAGGATAGAGTAGATTCCCATTGGCTGTAATATTGGAGGACAAAGATTATAAAATTTCCCAGCTGATGGACCTATGACCTCTGCTTGAACCAGCAAATGAACGTTTCAACAACCAGAGTCTCCTCACCTTCTCCAGAAGATCAATGCAAGCTTGCAGGTCCAAGCCAAAGTCAATGAAGACCCATTCTATCCCCTCCTTCTTGTACTCCTCTTGTTCCAGCACAAACATGTGGTGATTGAAAAACTGTTGCAGCTTCTCATTGGTAAAGTTGATGCACAGCTGCTCAAAGCTGTTGAACTACAAGTAGGGAAACAGAAAAATGTCTGTTCACAACTATACTGTAATATACCTATATTTATTATGACAATTCCTAAAAGTAATCAATGAGTAAATGTTCAAGCAAATATTTGCAGAATGACTGTGAGGGGGAGACCGTAAAAGTGCATTTCTGTAAGTTTGCACTTGTCAGACATACCTCAAAGATCTCAAAGCCTGCAATATCCAAGACACCAATGAAATACTCGCGTTGCATCTTGGTGTCCAGGGTCCTGTTGATCCTGGTGACCATCCATTTAAACATTCTGTCATATATAGCTTTGCCCAGGGCACCAATGGAGTACACGCACTGGTCGTGATTCTGTCCTTTGGTCACGAATTCATTTCCCACCTTGACGCGAGGTCTGGTGATGCCCTTCTGCAGGTCACCGGAGTTGACTGCCATGAGGTGGGCAACTTTGTCGGCCACTGAACGAAACCAAAGACACAATGTAAAGGACTTAGCATCTGAAAGGTGATTGTTAGATTAAACTGCTGATAAAATAAGTGGGGGTGCGGGAGGAGGGGGGGGTCATTTTTAGAGGTACTGCTAATTTGTGTAGTTTGCTTTTTTGTACCCATATTACAGTCATTGATGGGCTGGCCCCCCATCCTGGGTTGTTCCCTCCCTCGTGCCTGTAGCTTCCGGGATAGCCTCCGGACCAGAAGGATAAGTGGTTTGGAAAATGGATGGATATTACAGCATATTCTATTAACCAAAACTTCATAATGCATTCACTATGCATTCATAGGACATTCTAAAGCATACCTTAACATCCCAAAATACTTTAACAGCTTAATATACATTAATAACAAACGTTATGCAAGTATACTATTATAATATATGTTATTATCATATAATGTTTGTTGTTAAATTTGTTAAGGTATGTTAGGATGCTATATAGGTATACTTTCATTTTGCATGGATTTTCATGAATGTTCTATGAATGCATTATAAAAGTATTATGAAGGTGCAGTTAATGCAAAGCATTACCCTTAAAATTCATAGTTTTTTTTAGCCAATTTATTATTTAAGATTTTTTTGTTATGCTGAGAATGACACCAACAAGGAAAAGAGGATAAAAAAGGGGAATAAAACGCCTGAATAAGAGACAGGACAGAGAAAAGATGGATGGATGCAGGAAGCAGGAAGTGCGGCCGGAGCCTCAAGCCCACCTTCAGTGGTGTCAACCTCCGCTTGCTCCTCCCTCGGCTTCTGCTTGAACTTCATGTTGCCGAAGTGCATGATTCCACCTGTGAGCTTGTAGACGCTCATCTTCTCCTCCGTGGTGAAACCCAGCACATCAAAAGCTTCCTGTGAGAAGCAAGACTGTGCGTTAGGCATCCCAGCGAGGTAAGACCAGGATAAAAGGGTATCATTGCTTTTACATGGTGCTTCAGGCATGGGAAGATGTTCCAAATCTCATATAATTTGCTCATTTATATTGTGTATTTAATATTCAAACAAGTGCAGTTCCTCATTGGAATTCCTCTCTATTATGTTATTTTGATTGTCAGTAGGATGTCTCTTAGAAAGGGAGCCAGACAGATCTTTTTTATGTATATATAGACTTACATCTGTGAGCATTAGTTCTTCTCCGTCGTCCATATTGTCCACTGTGGTCACGCCCTGGCAAATCCACACATACTGTTTTGGGTCTGGATTTAACAGCAGCGCCTCTGGCAGAGGAAAGGACACGATCGTGAGACAGTGAGGCATCTGTATTTTGAACTGCATTTTTACAATTTATCAAAAATATCACAAGGGAGACGTAATTCTATTTGAAAAAAATCTTTGAAATGAAGATCCCGGCCGGGCCCTGAAGATGAATGTCGTGTCTGCTGTTTTGCGGCCATCATGCAAACAGACAGCAGAATATTTCATTCAATGAGCTCAAGTTGGCTGCGAGGTAACAAATCGCCCTCCTTCTAACGTTTCCAAACTATTGTTCAATATGGAAAGTTGGAAGGTATACCGAGTAGCACGGGCTTCTTCCCAGACAGCAGCTGGTAGAAGATGTGGTAACCGCGCTCTGCGGATTGCTGGGAGATGACCCGCGACTTCTCCAGCAGGTCTGTGAGGGAGGTAAGGGAGGCCATTCTTAGCCATGTGATCACCTGATATCTTTTCTTATGCCGGATGCTTATACTGTAAAGCTTCAGTCACGCACAGGAGCTGACCTGAAGTCAGTTTAGATAACACAGTCGCAGCTTAAGCCTTTCTTTAGCGAAATAAACTAACGCAATTTGAAAAGAGTAATAGACTTTCCCTCAATAATTAATCCTCAACAAATGGGCCATATACACGGGGAAGTCAGTTACTTACAGGTCTCAATGTCAGCACCAGCCAGCTTAGCCGTTGGCCCAAAATGGATTCGGATGAATTTACCCTGGAATGGATGATAGGAAAGCATTATACACAGTTCTGCGTTAATGAATGATATATTAAGGATCGTTAAGATATTACAGAAATAAAATTCAGTGTTTTTTCCTGATTGCTTTGATCGCAGTGTTGCCTAAATCTGTCTCACCAACTAAAATTGAGTTTCATAGCTGGAGGATTTCTTGCCTGAGTGGCAGTTTACCATAGTGCAGTCATAAAGTAAGAGGTATGTGGCGTTTTTTTTTTTTGTTAAGCCTTACAAATCGAGAGGAGTTGTTGTTTCTGGTTGTTTTGGCGTTGCCAAAAGCTTCCAGCACTGGGTTAGCCTGGATGATTTGATCTTCCAGGGAGCCCTGTAGTATTTAAAAAGCAGGAGGAATATCACAATTACAAAACACTTAGGATACAGAAAATCTACTTATACGTCCTAGTTGGAAGGGCTACATGGTAATAAATGAGGGTCGTTCATAAGCCAGAATCATCTTTGCTTACCTTGCTATCTGAACTTGGTTTGCCCCCAGTGGCCCCGACGTTGGCAAAGTACTGGATAACCTTCTTGGTGTTCTCAGTCTTGCCGGCACCAGACTCTCCGCTAGGAATGGAAGGAGTTTAAAACAACAAGGTTTAACGCTTTGAACGGCACAGCGTTTCAGGTCCTGTGGCAGGTACTCACGTGATCAGCATGGACTGGTTTTCGTGCTCTGTGGTGAAAAAAACGATCAAAAGCATAATTAGAAATGACTTGAGTAGGAACATTTTAAAGGTGCTTGTTAATAAACAGCATGTACACATTTACTTGCATTTTTATCTATGGGCTGGCCTTGAATTCAAAGATTCATACAAACATCTAATCATTGTGCAGTTAGTTATTAATGTAGTGATTATGGGTCATTGTGGGGATTAATGACCTTCTGTTGACCTACCCATCATCATGTCATGATAGGCGTTGTCAGAGATGGAGAAAAGATGAGGAGGGGCCTCGCTACGCTTCTTCCCCTTGTACATTTGGGCAACTTTCGACCCATAAATGGGTAGCCACTTGTAAGGGTTGATAGTGACACAGAACAAGCCAGAGTAGGTCTGGAGGAGAGGAGAGGTTAAGACATTGGTTTCGGCATGATGACACAAGATGATTATGGACGATTATCCATATTCCATAACGGCTTATCCGAGGCATTGTCATGATCTATCCATATCCATGGGGAATTCTCTATGCCAGGTCCTTAGACCATAAGAAAACACACACACACACACACCCAAAGAGAGAACATGTGAGTCCCACACACAAACGGCAAGGATGGGGAACTGAACCCACAACATCATTAAAAAGTAAATGGCATGAAATGAAATCGCTGGTAGTCCGTTTTAATATTAAGTGAGTGTATGTGATTTTATCATTTTAGAGCAGGTACTGAATTCTTATAGATGCATTTAAATTAGTTTGCACTAAACTGGGATACTACCACTTTTCTAATGTCGGCAGTATAGTTAACAACCCAAGACCCAAAAAGGCCGAAGACTCAATCAAGACTTACGTAGATCCTCATGCAGACGTAGCGCTGGCGAAGGTTTTCCAGGACGCTAGCCTCATTGAGGAAGGTCAAGTTAGCCATGTCATTAGCCTGGTAGAACTTGGGCGGGTTCATCTGCTGAATGTCATCCTTCTTCAGGGTGAGGGTCTAGAGAAGAAAGCCAAGGAAATGCAATAACCTCTCCGGAGCTACCGTCAAGTATTGTTGACCTTTGACTGGTGTCTTCTGAAATTTGCCTTGAAGAACCTTTTAGCTGTCTGAGATGATAGCTAGTGCATCCTATCTAAATGCATGTATAAACTTAGCATATAGAGAACTAACAGGGGTCTTACTGCATTTTTCACTGTCTTGACAGTAACTTGGTCACCCTGGTCAGTCTGGATCTCAGCAGCAACAAAGCCCTCCTTTTCATCCTTCACCCAGCAGGACTTTTTGATGTCGTAGGACTTGCTCATGACCTCCAGTTTCTCCTTCTCAGAAGGAGCCAGGAAGGGCATGGGGTCCACACCATCCCCACATTCTCCTTTGTAGGCACCAGGCATGGCAGCTTAGTTTTCCAGAACCACAGGGTCCAACCGACACGATAACAGGAGCTGCGTAGGGCAAAATAGCACCACACTGAAGGAGAACTTTACATTGATCTAATTAATGAACTTGATAACCTGGCTTTAGCTAACAAGCAGTGGTTGCTAATGCACATTCCCATACACTCAATATGACTCAGCATCAGGATCAGCTAAATGCTAACGCTGATGGCCAATGCATGTACTTACCGGAGTGGCAGAGAGGCCAGCGAGGTTGATGGGGATGCCAGGGCTGGCTGGTCCTTTTATATGTAATGCGCAGTGCTCCTGATTTGGCCATAACTATTAAAAAAGCCATTACCCAATAGCTAGCATAGCAGCCCCGGTCCTTCTGGGGAAGATCAGTTGAAGGTTCAGTGTTTGGGGGATTCTGCAATCTCCTTGTGTCCTTTTTCGGGAATCTAAAGAAAGGTTACACGTCCACCAGCTCAGCTAAACAGGCAAACCAAATACGATTAAATACAATTAAAGGAGAAGCTCCTTACACGAAAAACGTCTTTTTGTTTCTTTTTTTAAATACAGATACAGAACCACCCTAATGATCAGAACACATGTACTTACTTGACTTGAGCGGATTCAAAGTTTTGTTGTTTAAGTAGAAGGTTTGTAAATGCTGCACTTGATCGCTATTATATTTGTATTCCGGCCCTTTAATATGTATAACCTTTGTAAATCTTGCTCTATTTTAAGTGCAGCCTAAGACTCTGCCTAAAAGAATGCAGCATTTTCAGCTGTTACACGGTGTCCCTGGAGGTGGATGCCAAGGGCTTCCCTCAGGAGGTAATGACACCCAATTATCTGTCCCCGTGCAGCTGATGGAGCTGCACCAGGAGGCATCGTAAGACATAGAGGCTGTTATTTACCCCACTCTTTTTCATAATGTTTTAAATAATAATTCTGCTTCTGATTGTTCTGATTGTTAATGTGATATTGCTATGTAGAGACTGATGTTCTCTCTCTCTCTCTCTCTCTCTCTCTCTCTCACATACACACACAGACACGCATGCTGTGCACTCCACGTACGCTCTAATAAGGAGTGTCTTCACCCGAGGGGGTGATGCTTGCTTTGGATAATGTTAGTGTCACCACTTGCCAGATGGTGAGTGATCTTAAAGTGCAGACACGCTGGAGACTCCAACAGGAACATCTCACAAACAGCTTCAGCAATCATGAGCCTTCGGGGATCTCTCACCTGCTGCAGCCTCATCATGGTGGAAAAAATCATCTATAAAGGTAACTGGTAAATGGCTGCTTCACTGACAACTCATACCTTACAGACCCAGTAGATATACTGATATCTTGAGGAAAATGTGGGTATTATCCATGTTCTGTTTTCAATGCCTGTCAGTATTTTCTAAGAACATTTACCATAAACACAGGCCTTTTTTTCTGTTATCTGCTGTTGAATCGATGGAGACTTTTGCCTGAGTTGTACCTCACACTGACCCTGTTAGATCCCATCACAAACAAACAGACTTTTATGCTCCTTCAGATTAACACTGTTATAATTTTAACAGCTGCAAATTCACTGACTTCTGTCTCTTCAGTCTTCCCCGTGTCACCAACACAAACTAAAAAGTGCAAATTGTCTGATAGATGTGACATCACAGTCCCATCCAGGATAAGATATTGTGCAGTGGTTATAAAAATTCAGTAGATTTAACTGTTATGGGAATATTTCTTTTATGCAGGGGAAAGTCATAGTTGTGATCCATCCAGCCCAATGAACTCATCAGTCCCACCATTTGAGGGAGAGTTCAGGGTCTTGCAAAACCAGTTCCCCCTGGAGTGGATGTTTTTGCGCTCTCAACTATAAATCCAGCAGATGGCAGTATTGAGTAAAGAACGCAGAAACACCCGGACACCCGCGCGCACATCATCAAATTGACGTGTAGTGTTTGTCTCAGTCCAAAAATGTCAGGATAACAATCAACAATTTCAACCCCCATGACTTTATTCATACCAAATTCGATAGCAGTGTGATAAAATTGATCCTCCTGGGATGGATAAAATTTTAGATCAAAATGGCAGTTTATCTGAGTTTTTATGTATGTTCAGGTCATTTTTGACAACATTTTTTTGTGTCCAAAATAAATAGTATGTAAGAATACTAGTAGACAGGACAGATCTGACTCCTGTGGGTTGTCACAAGCTTAGCCCACCCTAAGGTTTATTCCATAGACTGTGCAAAGAATCCTGTAGCTGACCCTACGTCTCAGTAATACAAGTCTGGAGGAAATATAGGTTTATGTTGAATTTTAAATGGGAATCTACAACCCAGTTTCAAATAAAGTTGGGAATGGGTATGTAAAATGTAAATAAAAACAGAATGCAATGTTTTGAAAATCCTATAAGCCCACATTCAATTGAAAATAGAGTAAATGCAACATATCAGATGTTGAAACTGAGAGATTTTATTGTTTTATGATAAATATATGCTCAGTTTGAATTTGATGCCAGCAACACGTTTCAAAAAAGTTGGGATGGAGGCAACAAAGGACTGGAAAGGTTGTGTGATGTTAAAACACCTGGTTGAATATCTCACAGTTAATTAGGATAATTGACAACAGGTCAGTGAGATGATTGGGTATAAAAAGAGCCTCCCAGAGAGGCAGAGTCTCTGTGTGGTGAAGATGGGGAGAGATTCACCGCTCTGTGAAAGACTGCATGGGCAAATAGTGCAACGATTTAAGAATAATGTTCCTCAGCGTAATATTGCAAAGAATAAGGATATTAACAGGTTTTGGAGCAACTTGTGCTGCCATCCAGACAGTGTCTTTTTCAGAGAAGGCATTATTTATGTCAGCAAGACAATGCCGAATCGCATTCTGCATATATTACAACAGCATGGCTCCGTAATAGAAGAATCTGGGTGGGAGACTGGCCTGCCTGAAGTCCAGACCTGTCAGCCACTGAAAAGATTTGCCACATCATGAAATGAAAAATATAACAAAGGAGACCCCAACTGTTGCAATGTTGAAATCTTATATCAGGCAAGAACGGGACACTATTTCACTTTCAAAACTCCAGCAGCTGGTCTCCTCATTTCCCAAACATTTACAGTGTTGAAGTTTGTTGAAATGTATTGCTGGGATCAAATCTGAATCGAACATATATTTTTCATAAAACAAAATAAAATTCCCAGTTTCAGCTTTTGATACTTTGTCTTTGTTATGTTTTCAATTAAATATGGGTGTATATGATTTGTTAATCATGGCGTTCTGTTTCTATTTACATTTGCACAGCGTCCCAACTTCTGGAAACAGGGTTGTATTTTTATACAAGAGATCACTCAACAAGGACACATACAGCTCTGGAAAAAGTTAAAAGACCACAGTACAATTTTATGTTTCACTCACTTCTCAGTTTACAGGTATCCGTCTGTGTAAAATTTACATTTTTTTTCTTGCAAGCTCCAGCCTGGCTCTGCCCTGTTTCTCATTAATGAAGGGCCTCTTCCTTGCTTTATGGGACCTCAGTCCTGCATCTGTGAGCCTGATACAGACTGTCCTCGCAGTGCACCTCACACCACTTAATGTTTCTACATTCATTTTGAAGGTCACTTGAGGTCACCCTCCAATTTATGATACATCGCTGGATAATGCTCATCTCTGGCATTAGAAAGTTGCTTCTGCCCTCTACCTGGCTGGTTTCTGGTCATTCCCAGTGTCTCCTACTTCACATTATTCTTGTGTACTGCCCTCTTAGAAACTTTGAGCCTGGAAGCAGCCATCTTCGCAGTGTAGTCTTCTGCCAGCAGAACCAGGGTTAAACCAGGATTTAAAAATATAGAGTGGTCTCTTTATTTTTTCCTTGAGCTATATATGTATATTGACAGTAACCACCCCACTCTAAAAAAGATGCTATACCTATGTTGTTGGTGAAACATAGCTTACAATGAGTGTCCATTGAGTGTCCACTGTGAATTTTTTAAGGAATAAGATGACTGAATGGAGGTGAGACAGTGTCCCCTGCTGTTCCAAGTGTGGGACTGCAGGAATAGACGTTGCCCTTCTGTTTAGATTAACCACTGAGAAACTAGAAGACGTGATTCGTTTAAGTTTAATTTGCCCAAGAACAGTATGTATCACAAGGCTAAGGAACAGCTACTGTCAAAATTCAGTATTTCCCTTAATCAAGGAGCACCGAGGCATAATGCAGGCCTGGATCATGCAAAGAAGCCTGAATGCAAGACATGAATGTAGTGCCTCTTGGGAAGTGTAGGTCACATTAAGTTCTGTCTCATCACCAGCCCCAAAGGTTCTCACAACGCCATTCGAGGTGTGGGCAGTCACTTAGCCCTAAGCCTTGATGGAGGAGTGAGCAGATCTCCTGAGTCATGGAGGACTCTCAGTCCCTACTGTGTTTTCCAGAGTGATGTAGTGGAGTAATTTCCCCACATCTGGACCAATTATATACATTTTGACCATGTCACTTACGTAGTCAAAAAGATTCACCTGCAGGTGCAGCTTAAAGGTGGCTAAATGTTACCCTGAAACCTCCTACATTTCAAAGGGTTGCTTCCTAATTTCTGTTCTCAATGCCAAGGCATCCACGTGTAGTGACTGAGGTCTAGCCCTCGGGCCAGACTGCAGCCATGATGGCTAGGAATGTACACAGATACCGATAAAGCTGTAATCTCCCGCTGCAAGGGTAACCTTTGTGGTGGGAGCGGGTTTTAGATTAACAGAATGATTTGGGGTGACTACAGAGAACAATCCCCCGTACTTCAGCATTCTTTAACCAGCAGGCGAGGCAAATGGTAAGCAATTTAAGGAGCTTAGACTAAGAAGGTTGTCATCTTGAACCTGGCCGCATACTTCAGATGAAATAGTCGGAACTGAAGTTTTTGTATGTATGATGTTTAATAAAATATTTCATTGTAGAGTCTTAAAGCACTCATGTAAGTCGCTCTGGCTAAGGGCGTCTGCCAAATGCTGTAAATGTAAATGTAATCACCGTGGCGATTACTGTTTCACCGTACCTCCTGTGTGGGATTCCCAAGGCAAACTCTTTTGTTTGTTCTGATCCTATGCACTGTCCATGATTGGCTGACATAAATGTGATGCTTCAGGATTGGTCAGTAGGACTAATTATGCAGTTACCAGCATCCTTTGCACTGCACTTATTATGCATATTTGTGTATTTCTGTTAATAGTAAATGTCGTAACCCTGTAATGTTTGCTGTGAAATGTTAGCGTGTAACCGTGAGTGTCATGTAAACTGTTGGCTTCCCTGCCTGTGCCGCTGCTACTATTAAACCAATAGTGGCTGTTAATAGAGAGAGTAACTCCTATTCCGCAAGAGCTGTCATCTCCCTTATTAAAATGACACACACACACACACACACTCTCCACGATATGCTTATTTGGGCTCTGTATGTGGGTCTCCACATTGAAAACACATGGTACCTTCCAGGGCTGTGGTGTGACAGCACATACGAGGTGGTGCTGTCCTTTTAAGTATGTGACGGATTGTTCTCGCTGGTGTGTTCAATTTCTTTTTGTCTGAATGTTGTTTGAAGAATATGGGTGTCGTTAGCCTTGGGTTTGAATGTCGTCCTTGCATTAGGCGCTTATCCTCCATCCATGTTCCAAATTGTTCAATGCTGGCTCATACTGATCCAGGATCTGATCTCAGTCCATCGTAGAGGAGCATTCTCACGCATGGAAAATGGCATCAGACACAAGAAAAACTGCAGAAGCACAGACCTCAAACTGACAATCCTGTGGAAGTTAGGTTACATACTAACCACTGAGCCACCACAATGCCCCTGACTTGTATTAAGGGATAATCTGCAAAGAAAAAATGTAACCTCTCTCTGTCTAGTACTTAACTAAACAGATTAACAAGGTCTTCATATTAGAGGAACTTTCTTTGTGGTTGTTCTAGAACTTACAGATGACAAGCACATACTCTAGCAGCACATAATAATCATCATCTTGGGCCCCCAATAAGGGATGGGGCCGTCTGATCTTTCATTTGCAGGTGGGGGCTCCATCTTGCCCAGCTGAGCTGGTGGAGGAGGCTGTCCCACCATAGCAACAGGAAGTTAAACAGTAGTTGTGCATTTCAGAGGGTCTGTAAATGCAAGAGCTTTAGGTTTGTGGCTTAAATTATTCCCATCTGCTGGGGCTGGACCTCACTGGGAAACAATTGGCAGATCATGGCATGGTTAGTCAGGAGCCTTGGCACCTGGTATTTCAGTCCTCTTTGCTGGTGCTCTATTCCAGATTATGCCCCCCCCCCCCCTGAACTCCCCACTTCCACCTCTAGTTTCACCTTAATCATTATATTCCTCCTGCTCTTTATGCTATTTTGTTGTTTTACTCGGCATCTCTTTGTTGTCCAGTTTCAACAAACTTGGGCAGCGCATGATCCCTTGGCAACAGCTGTTGCTATGCATCATCTACTGAAAGCTCATTGGTCCTTTGCTTTTAAGGGGAATCGTTTGATGGAGTGTGTGTTGATGGGGGTTAATATATATAAATAATATATATTTATAAAAAACTAAACTCTCCTTGATGTGTACTCCTGCATTCATTTTTCTGCGTACCACTGCAAAAAACACCAGTTTTCTGCTTTTGAGGTATATTTTTAGTAAATAAAAGCCTTTTTGCTGGTAGTTTTATTTAGACCTATTTAATAATGTAGACTCCCGAAAAACAAGCAGAAATGTTGCTATTAAGTACATAATTTGTAAGCCCTTTCATTGCATATGTACATTTCCACTCTTATGTTTTAGTGCAAAACAATCTATTTTTAGAAAGTGACAATTTTCTAAATTGTGCCATTGTTCTAGTCGCTATAAATGTTTGTGCGTTGCTCTTCGGAGTAATTTTAAAACACACCTTCCCTTTTTGCTGGAAGATGACCTATTTTAGAACAACCCCTTTTTGTTACAGCAATGCCCAGTGTGGTCATCTGGAGGAATTAAACTGTAGTTAGGCCAACGTGGGGGGGCGGGGGTTGGGGTGTTGGTGCCAGCCAACAGCTAGGTGCAGACAGACAGAGAGAGGTGGGCAGTAACCAAAAAATGTACAAATGAAAGATACTGTTGGTTACAACAGCATATTAAAATAAGTGAAGTTGAAAGTATGTAACGTATAAATGTTATTGTTGCCTGAATATTCCCTCTCCCAAGTGCAACAGATGCTGTTTTATCAGCGTCTTTGGCCAGCCAGCTTTGGCTGCCTACGGACTGTGTGGCCTTCAAGAGAAACCTTCCTTTTCCCAGTAAACCTTTCTGTCAGCCTTTCGGTCTGATCAGAGCTGCAAGATAACTTTAGACTCCCATTTATTTCATTAGATTAGTTTAGCTGACTATAGTATCTTGTTTCCCTGGTTATAAATGTATTTCAAAAAATAGCTTTTGGGGGCTTTTTGGTATCTGTGATTTGTTACCTTCGTGTGTATATTTTTACCTGAATGAAAATGGTACCTACATGGGCCCACACTCCTGCACTCGTCCAGCATTCTACCTTTTCCTTGTGAGAACGGAAAGAGGGATATATTCTGGTGCTGCTTCATCGCTCCAGGTTGTTATTGTTCAAGAGTAATTAAGGATCCACTAAAACTGTTCCATTGCAGCTGATGAATTTTATTTGTGTCTCCAATACCAGATCGCTACAGGCACAATGTGTGGCATCTTATTGGCTTACACAAAATGTGCTTCTCCAGCCGTCAGGCCACAGTGAATAGCATCAACTCACCAAACTATTAGTGAGAAAACCTACAGCAGTTAGGTCATGGTTAAGGATAATTGCTTACTTATGTTACTGTATTTAACATGCCTTGCAATTCTCTTCCCAGATTCTTGATTAAAGCATTTAAAACCATCTGGCTATAAAATAGTCAGCTGATCGAACGTACGTCAGCTGGTCAAAAGAGTGTATACTGCATGAATTTATAAAAGGATACTTGTATTGAAATATAATGTAAAAATCATGTTTCCCAGTGTAAGACACACATAATTTATTGTTCTGTTGTATATCACAATGTTGTAAATTCTGTGTATATTTTTTGCTATCTGTTCTTCCCATTTCCACTTTCATTGTGTTTTATGTGGTTTGTGCCAGAGGAGTCTGCCCTGAAAGGCCTGTTTGCTCCTTTGGCTGGGCAGACAGCAATGTGGCAGCCAGAACCCCTGGCTGACGCTAATGTGGACCTTCTTTCCCCAGTAAACAAGTTCGTGAGAGGAAGCCTTTGTTTGACAGCTATTTCCATGCAGCCCGATCCTCCTAATACTGTCAGCTCACCAGCCACAAAATATTTGCCTCGTTTCTTTATGTTCACAGCCTAAAGCTGAAGTAGTCTATTTTTATTTTTCTAATTTTCTTTGGCAAATACATCTCATATGTAACCCCTCGAATAACAGAGGCAAGTCCCGGTGTTTGACTTGAATTGCCTTTTTAAATTGTTTTCCCAAAAAGCCATTTTATATTACAAGAAATATTACAAGAGAAATTTTGTTACAAAATCATTTTCAATGTGTCTTGCTTGTTAAAGTTAAAGTTATTACAACGCGTTAGTATTAGCTATTTTGCCGTAACGATGTGATTCAACTCATAAACTCTTAATTTTACACTTACCCCCGAGGGTATTAACTGTGAACAAGATATCTGAATCACTTTAGTTAATGTTTTAAACTTTTGAATATTATGCAATGTAGCTTACAGTTACAAATGCTGGCACGATTAAGTTTAGTGTAATAAAAAATATGTCAACACACAAATTTACGTTCAATTAACAAGCTTTTTTTATATGAAGTTTGTTCTCAGATTAACTGAGGGCGTATTGTGCAAGTCATTTTGTGTGATACACATCGATTTTTGTCTCTAATGATAACGATTCGAATGTTTATGTACCGAGAATAATTAATAATATACATTCTGTACGTGACAATTAACTGTTAGGACAAACGCGTATATGAGTTCAGTCTACTTGCATTATTCGACAGAAAAAAAAAATCTAGCCTGTATCTATATATCTGTCGTTTGTTAAAGCTCAAACTCCATGTGAAATGCATACACGTGTCCTTTTTTCTGATACATTCTGAAGAGTGGAAATCCTAATGTATTAAGTTTATTTTAATTTAATTCATATGTATTACTTTTTAGACCCATGGCTGTTATTTTATGTGATTAAAGGTGTAAAAGCTGGGGAAATAAGCGATCAAATGATAATTAGAGTCGTACCCGCGTATTCCGACGTTGCTCGGCTGCGCGCACGCACTGCCGTTGGGCGTGACGTCAGAACGCCTTCGAGCTCGAAAATGTTTGGGAGTGCTGGGATCTTCGCAGGAATTTCCGACGTGGAAATAATACGAGTTTATCTCTGGTAAACCCGGGCAAAAACCAGCGGCTCGGCGCGCCGTGGCTTCCTGCGCTCCGGCTTGGTTCTTGGGGCAACCCGAAGACGAAGTTCGTCGCTTTTTCGGTTTGTTTGCGGAGTGATGTCGAATCCTGGCACCCGAAGAAACGGGTCTAGCATCAAAATCAGACTGACAGGTAAGCGCGCTAGCTAAAGCCTGACCCGGGTTAGCCGCGGCTACATGCCCTTCCACACTTCGTGAGCTTCCAGTTCGGCCGTGCCACCCCTTTCAGCTTAAAGAGCTGAAAAGCGAGCCTTCGTAAAAGGCATACATGCTGGGAGTGGACGTTGTGTTCCGTTGAGGGTGGTGGGTGGTGATGATAGTGCCGGGGGAAGTTTAAAAAAAACGGCCGACGCGCCTGCTGTGTTTAGCTCCGCTGGGGTCCCCCGTCACGTTGCTCCTTCTAGGCGCGGCTAACATCCAGGCGCCCCGTCTTAGGTATGTGTGAGGAAACCCTGTGAAATGGGATCATATCCAGTCTAGCCAGCTGGCTGTCGCCCCTCACGCCGGATTTAGAGGTGCCTTATGTCTGCTACAGCTACCAGGGAAAACTAGTCTTCTAACGAGCGTGGATTCCCCTTTACCGAAAGTGTTTACGCAATAATTAAGCCTACAGCTTGGGGATTGAGAGTTTCCTCTTTGACCTGCCATCGAATGCTATATATATATATGATTATGTAGCATTAAAAAACAAACTTCCCACGCTGGTGACCGGTGTTACTTCTTAGCCAGAAATTGCAGTGCTGGTAGATGCAAAGGAAATTTTGCTTTTTACCGACCGATTGCTCCTGCTAGATTTAAAGCCCCGGAGCCATTGTTTTTTTTTGTTTTTTTTTATTAATTAAAGTGCCCATGCTAGCAGGCGTAATTTAGGTTTACAGCAGAACCTTAAAAGAGTGAAATATAGCTCTCTGTGAGCAGATGTCTTTTTCAGGAGCACAGTGGTGGTGATAATGCAAGTTTCAGATACAATAGTTGCTTTACCGTAAAACAATGTGTGGGATTTTTTAATTTTTAACTGAGGTGAATATCTTGCCTCATTTGTTTTCAGAAAGCCTGGAGTCAGTTTTTTTAAAAATTTTATTTATTATTATTTTTTTTTAACAAAGACTGGAAGTGTACATGCTGGTGTGTCATATCCATTCGATCTGGAGTGCTGGTCTGTTCTTTCACGGGAGACGAAAATGCACATTAGGGCCTCCCAGGTGCTTGGTTACTTTGTCTAGCTTTAATTAAGCTTTCCTGTGCTGACATTTCTGATCCATTTTAAAATGTCTAAATAGAAGGAAACTTGGCATCACTTTACGTGTATGTGTATGTAACAATCCAGTAGCCTGCAGGTGAGGTGAAGCACTGTTTCGTGTTTTATCTTGTTCCAGATTGACAGATGACACGTATGATCGAGCATGTTGGTCACAGACATGTGGCCCACCTGAACATTAGTGACCATGATCCATTTGTTTGTTGCTATCCTGTCTACCGGTTTGTAGGGTTGTGCTGTCTGGGGCTTTAACTGGCTTTTTGACTTGGGCCGTATTGATTGCGTTTACAGTCTCTACTTGCCAGAACCTAGTGGGGGTGAAACAGACATTTGGCTTAGCCCATATGACCTGGTGCCACTGTCACTTTGGTACATGAGAAAGATGAAATGGTGCAGCGTGGATGAATCCAAGTGAAGTCTGGGACTCCATACGTTCGCAGTTGGGGGTTCTCCCCATGTCAGGCGGGTTTCCTTCAGGTTGAGATGGATTAGTGTCTCTGAATTGCCAATAGTGTGTGACTGAACTGGTAGCCCATCCATAGTATTCCTGAGGTTGGCTCCACGCCCCCCACAACCCTACACCAGATAAGCGGTAAGCGGTTGAAAGATGAAACTTCAGCCACCCCCCCCCCCCCCCCCCATCGACAGATGGTGAATTTTTACGAAAATTATGTTCCTGGAAATGGAGGAGTGTCTGAGGGAGGTAGGCAAGGTCTCAACCCCAGCCATGTGCCCACCCTCTTCCCCTCAAATGCGCATGAAAGGCTTTCTAATTGGCTTAGGAATGTCTGTGTCATGTAATGAGGAGTGTGGAGAAGTTTTTCTGGCCAGCCGGCCATGTCTCTCAACCCGTCTGCCTCCTTTTCTTGGAGGAAGCATGTCTGGCTAATCTTTGGATTGTCTGTTTAGTTTGCATAGCATCAGATCCCTGTAAAGTTGTCCAGCTATCTGATCCATCTCTGGAAAAAGTCTGAGGTCTTTTCAGCTACTGTTTTTTTTTTAGTTTCCGTTAAAATCACAATATGTCTGTTCTTGAGATTACTATCAGTATTTACATAGTGGTAAGGACTATGATGCCCTTTGTGTTGCCTGCCTGTAGAGATGGAAATGTGCTGGAGAAGATGATTTGTTTTTAAATGAAAGAGCTTGTCCCATTCTGTTTTCAACTTGTATCATTAACATGATGTGTCACTTGTAATGCAAGATGAAAAATGCCTTAATTTGAGATACGCAAATTCAGAATAAACTGTCATGTTCCTTATAGGGCACCTGAGTTACCTCACTGCATGGGAATTGGTGATGACTGGAATTACGCACAGATTAGTCCAGACAGGTTTGGTTACTTTACAGTCAGTCTGCTTTCGGTGCTGTCCAGGCCACTTCCTGCAGGTATTTTTTTTAAGGGTGATAGAATTACAAATTCCCATTTACTTCTGAGTAAGTATAGTGTTAAGCAATATGAAGCACTAAGGAAATTCAGTTTTGCCTTTTTCTCTTTTCATTGGCCGATTATTAACCTAATTTACATGGAAGGGGAATTGTTTTTCACTGCACTGGATCTTAGTGAATCATAAAATGCGGAGAACATCTGTGTTTGTGTAAACAGATATTTCTAGTGTTACATGTGCCATAAACCCAAAACTATCATGAGCATTTCACTCTTAATTACCAGTGATATTTACATTTATACACTTGGGTGGACATATGAAATCAGTTTTTGGCATTTAGTTTGGCATTTAGTATTTAGACTCAGTTTGCTTTTGAAACATCAACAGTTTACAGCCACAGCAGGACAGATGTCGTTTTGGCCTGAGCTTCCTTCGGTCTGGTTCAGATTTCTGTCATCCTTCCTGGTCATTGCTTCGCAGTGTGCTGTGATATTCATGTTTAGCACCCCTGCCCTTGACTTGGTGTTTTGTAGTCACTAGAGATGTCTGCATTCTGTAAACTTTTCTGCATGGGGCACTTTGTGGAGCTACAGATGACAAGAGAGCCTTCGTCCGTCTCAAGGCTGTGACGATCCCGGGAGAGTCCCAGGTGACTGTCTGTTTTTCCGAACTCTTTGGGATAAAAAGATCACTATTGCTAATTCTAGCAAGGGAGAAACACGTTGGATCAACACAGATATGTTGGATTACAGCAATAAGAAGATGACATTTCCCATCTCCCTGAATCCTGGCAGAACAGACCAGATTCCTTGGAGCCTTTCTTGGATTTTTACAGGGCCGCTTTCTTGAAGTTTAGGCCATTTTTCCCACAGAGGAAAATGAAGAACCCCTTACTGGCACCAGCTGAGGGTGCTGCTTTGACCTGTCTCTCAGATCTGGTTTGTAATGGGTCCGGCACCAGCTTTTGGCATGACCAGTCCACTCTTGCAAAGTCCACCAATGCTGAGTGTCCAGAAATGCTTTGAGGAAGGTCCTGCTATTTGACATTCCTTGGATGTTCATCAGTCTGCATTTCTTTTCAAGGAACATGCAGCTGGGGATAATTTCATGACAGGAGTCTAGAACCGTCTTTTCAACCAACTCGCTGCATTCGTACTATCTTGATCGATTAGGTATTTGGATTACATAGTGTTTACCAATTTATAAATGACAAGTGGGACAGTTTTTTTCTCATTTGATACAATGATCAGCCTCTGGTTGGTATATGGGCAACACTGCTCTTAGCTATTATAGATTTTTTGGAAATAGAAAGAGCTAAAAAAGATTTTTGGTGTTAGCTCCTGGAGTTGTTGGGACTTTATCTAGACAAACTGCTTGAAAAGTTGTGCAGATGCTGATTCCTCGCTCTGCTGTTTCCGGGTCCTGTATCATGCGTTTCTAATAATGAGCGCCTTGTGTTCCTCAGCAGAGATTTGGGGATTTGAAGCATAGGCTGTGAAAAGTGATGGATTTGCAGGGCACCTGTCTTTCGAAGCACCTATTCCATGGAGCCTCCTCACGATATGTCACCGTGCAAACGCTTCCTGGCTGCAGCACTGATGAAAATGAAGGGACGTCTGTTGTATGATGCTGCCCTTGCCTGTGAAACCCTTTTGGTCCGCAAGAGCTCAAATTGTGTCTTGGGTGGGCGAGCCTGTGTCCGACCATCACATCCTCACACAACTTCCATGGCTGTTACTGCAGCACAGTTGACTGATGCCTCCCCTGAGCTCATGTGACGTGCGATTTTTCTCCCGTGGCTAGGAATGTTCCTGCAGTGGAGTGGAAGTTCAGTAATGGGAAAAAAAAGGCACTGCATGTTTTGTTTTGTCTTTCCTGCATAACTCATCATGTCTTTCCAGAGTGAATTGATTATCATAACCCAAACTAACCTACATTATGAATTCCTGCCAGTAGTCCTCCGTGCCCTGTTACATTGCGCTCTGTTCTGTTGTTCCCCCACCCTGGTAGCTCACAGCCTCGTCCTGAAATAAACCTCCTTTCCTGGCAGGCCAGTCGATCTGTGGGTCTAACAAGTGGCCTGTTGTCTTAACCAACGATCTCCATGCTGGCGGTTAGTGCTGATGGCTCTCCCAGGCTCTTCTCACCTATTTCTGTTTGTGGGCTTTGAGGAAAGGTCCGTCCTCTTCCCATCCATGTCTTGGTGTGTCTCGCTTCGTTTCTTTCATGGGTGCTGTGGGCTACTCTTCAGCTGGAGCCCAAACTGTGGTCAGGCTATTTGGGTGAGCAAGTGGGGTTATCTATGTGAACATTAGAAGCTTGCTTTAAATGGGTTTTCAGTTGCAGAATTTAAGGGGACAAACAGTGCAGTTTTCAGGCTTGTGCCGAGTTGTGCTGTTGTCCCGCTAATGCGGGAATAACTTTTCTGTAATTCCCCACTTAAATTCCCGTTTAGGGAGACTGTCCACAGGATGGATTTCAGGGATGATGCAAGGCTTTTTAGCCCCAGAAGTATTGCGTGACTGCATGAGAGAGCGAGAGGTAATCTCCCGACTTTTTCACGGAGAGTAACTCGATGCCCGTTTATCTCTCCGTTCAGCAGTTTGGATGGGAAGTGATGCTCTGAGAATAGCTCAGCTCGTGAAGGAAGCCGCCAGCAGTCTGAGGGTGGAAGTGAAGACGTCTGAGACGGCTTCAGTGGACCCGGCTGGGGGTGGAGATGGCAGATCAGCAGGTGTCCGGCGTAGAATGCAGTGCCACTGTTCTGCTTACGCATGTGCTTCCTGTAGGTTACAGGATTACAGTGTTAATACCAGGCAAACGCCTTGCATCTTTTTCCTCCCTTAATTCCTTCTGAACATGATCACGGCGCTCAGCGCAGATTCCCTCTCTCTTCGCTTCTGCATCTGCGGCTGACGCAGCACTTTAGGGCCTGTCCAGCTCCAGCATTTCAAGCGTGCCCACAGCAGCGGAGCCCCCCGATTGTTGCATGCTGTTCCCTCCCCTACCACCCTCTGCCAAATTAGGCTTGACTGCCTGATGGCTCTGGAAGGCTCCCTTACCTAAATCGACTTGCAGAGCTCATGATTTTCCACTGTCCAGATATTTCCACCAGCTAGATACTTCACTGCTTTTAATTTTGATTGAAAGTCTTACTCAGGGTGTGGGGAGGAAAGGTTTCCAGCTGCTTGGACCAGCAGCTTTCAAGCTATTAGTCTTCAGCTTCTGTTACCCATCCTCCACCCATCTGGTATGATAACAGTACATCAGTTTGTGCTGAGCGTTTCTTAATGTTTTTCGGGAATAAAGCTGAATCACGTCGTATCAGGTCGGCATGCAGTTCATTGTTATTGGGCTGTGAGAGTGTGAGTGATTTACAGTAATTGCTGGAGAAGCCACATGCTCTGGGCCTCTGCTGTTCCAGCCTACCTTGGGTGGCCCGGCGGCATGTGTTTAATCACACCACGTGCTGCCCCATAAACACACAGCGCCAAAGGATGGGCATTATGGCGTGGGGCTGCCCACCTCGCGTCACACCTGCTTTGTATGCGTGTGGCACCCGGGGTGTCAGGAATCGATGCATGCTTAGCATCACCTCATCCCCCCCATCCTCCTGATTTTATATCTCACTGGCTCGGCATCAGTCCATTCTCTTCCAGAGCTATATTTATATTTACTCATTTATTTAAAGTCTGCCAAATCGCCCTCTCGTGAAATGTTCTCTTCCAGGTAATTTGCGGCCCCAGAGCAAACAGGACTGTGAAAATGAAAGGCAGCCATAAGAGAGTGGTGTGCGCTAGTGGTGATCCTCACACAGCTGTCAGGCATTTCAACCACTCCGAAGGATCACATTTTAAAAAGTTTTAGAAGGTCTGGTTTGTTTTGTCGTCTTTTGAGTTTTTGGTTGAGTTGCGGCTAGATTTTTCTCGACCGACCCATTCGAGGTCCAAATTGATAAGTTGAACGTGTCTCAACCCATACAAGTTTTAGCAGAATCTGCTGAGATTTTGGTGGAGGTACAAGTCGAAAAAAATTCAACAGACCTGTTCAGCATCCATGTTGGTCGAGTTCCAAGGTTGTACCATATTATTAAGGGTCCAAAGCACGAAGTGCTATGGAACCTTATTGTTTTTATTATTATTATTTTATTTATGAATAGCGATGTATATTGCTCAGGAATTGAGAAAATCATGATTGGATCATGAAAGACTGATTTCAGGCAGAATTACTAATCAAATTTTGCAGTCATTATTCGAATAATTCCATTAATCCCTGTTCCCACCTCACACATGAAGAAAGGTGCATGGATTGTCACTTTTGCACAATATCATCTCTGTGGAATACAAAGTATTTCCATACAGTGAATCAATTCTTATTTGCTTGTTGATCTCACTCATTTTTGTAAAATTTCTCACAAACACGCCACACTTTGAGTAAGCAAGGATGACAATGATTATGAGTGGCTTGGAGAGTGCATGCAGAGCTCATGCAAGAACAGTAGAACTTCAAAACGAATAAACCACAAATTTAGAGAACAAATAAATCATAACTGTTCATCATTTATACAAACTTAACAAATTTAATCTAAGGATGCACTGATTGCAATCTTCTTGGCTGATTTCCAATTTTTTTTTTTGAAAGTATGACCTGCTGATTTTTCCCAATTCCGATTTTCATTCTAAGATCTATAATTGACAGCATATACGAAAATCAACTTTTCTTTATTTCTGCATGTTTGTTTTTCCATTATAAAATAAATGGCTAAAGTTTGCAATTTCCCCCAAACTGCACTAACTTATAGGATCTTCTCTTACTTTAACAAGTCTCAAAATAATGTTCTCTGTGACTGGAAAGAGGTACAAATAACAATTAACTGAAAATGAGCTGCTGTACACCCAACTTTGACACATTTCACTTTACGAAACAAGAGCAGGTGCTACAGATTTAAATAACAAAACAAACGTTATTTACTTGTATCATTTTCCAGTTTGTTTTAATTTTCCGGATAACACAACACTGGCCTTTTCCTCTTTATTCAACTTATAAAAAGTCCATAGCTTACAAACCTCTAAATAACCCAGGTATACTATTCTTTTCCAAATAATAATAGATGTAGGGTAATATTATTAATACCAACATTGCATGTTATGCACATGCAATTCTTACGTCGCTAGTCGGCTAGATAACGATCAGGCTTTTTCATACCTTCATACTATATGGACATTATAGCGCAGGGGATTAAAGTTTAGCTTTGTTCATAGGAAAAAACCTGAGCTTACTTTGCAATTTTAATGATTACTCCTTTTTCAGGATTATCTAGTATATGTTTAACAATCAGTTTAAAGTTTGCCTCTGATGTGTCACCACATTTTTCTGGTGATTCCCCCACGGTTTACTTTGGCTTTACATGTACTACAAATTTTCAGCTTTGTGTCGTCTTCATTCACAGTGGAGTGAAGACGAGTGTGCATGCAGCTGTGAGGCTATTGCCTGCGCCACTGTGATACCTATGATGTGTGGCGCATGCATAAAACTGACCGGTTCGGTATTGGAAATACATAACACTGACCGGCCGGTCTCTGGTCCAGGTCGAACCCACTGAAAATTGGCCGATTCTGGTCCCTGGATCAGCTGCATCTCTAGTTTCACCTCCAGCAAAGTTCTGCATTACCTTCAGCATTTGGACTAGCTGTCCCGTCGATAACCTACCCAGTTCTTCGAAAATAGTGAATAGGGCGACGAGGCTTGAACTAACCATGCGCCTTTGGAACACATGATGATAAAACCCCGTAAATCAGTGTTTGCTGACAGCAATCCATGTTGAATCCAAGTTAATTTAAAACATGAAACTGTTCATTAATGGCTGAGTAAAGTTTGTGTTTCTGGCGATAGAACCCAAACCCCCTCCCCCTCCCCCCCCCCCCCCCACTTGGAAGTGTTCGTTTTTGCAACGTTATGGCCAGAGCATGGAATACTTCCCATCTGCTTCTGCGTTTCAGCAGAGGACAGCAGAGGACCCCCCCAGTGGTGCTATGCGTCGGCAGGCATTTGGCATTCCCATTCAGGCCACAGGCTCCTGTGTGACTGTGCGATCCTCCCCCTGTGCTTCCTGGCCTCGTTGCTGTCTGTCGCAGATCCTGGTAATGGGCCCCATGAATTTATGAGTGAGTGCTCTTTATGGCCGCTGTACTGCTTAAGTGAAACGGCCAGATCGCGTGTCACAGGTGTTGCTCTTTACTTTATCACTTTCATTCACACAAGGTTTGATGAAGGTATAGCTGACTCTCCGCGGTCACACCTTTTGAACAGCTTTATGAGGTTAACTGCAGACACGAGAACCAGCTTGGCTAAGGCGGGTTTACTTTACAGCAGCAGAGCACAGCTCTCATCTGCAGGGATGCTTGTGAAATCGAGCGGCTCTGTGTGTAACAGACCTGGAGGCTTTTTGCACGTTGGTGGTTGTGTAACAGCTGTACAGGGCCTCGTAATGAGTCAATGAGACATTGGCATTCGTCCAACTTCATCGCTGTTCTGCTTTGTTTTACTGTGTGTTCTGTTCCGCTTGCAATGGAAAAACTTGCAGCGCCTTTTACCTCTAGACCATCTTTCTTCTGCATGTCACTGCTTTGTTTTCAGTTCAAAAAGACTGCCTCTTCCACGATGAAATGATTGCTAACTGGATGTTTTGCTAAGCGTTTCATGAGACTAGGGCATTGGAAATTTATTGGAAATATAAGGCTGGCTGGCTTCCCTTGAGCCCAAGGGCTTCGGAAGCCGGCAAGGTGAAGTAGGGAATTCAAGCCTTGTTTAAGCCCCAGAACTGGGACTGGAAACTATAGAAGAACTGAAGTACAAAGTCTCCTTTGAGCCCCATGAGGCTGCTGTCTGCTTTCGTAGTGTGTATGTGTGTGTGTGTTTACACACACCAGAGTTCTATTTTTGTCAGTAAATAATAGGCGTCAGTGGCTTTATCATTTTTAAATGCGGTTTTCTAGTGGTGTTTGGAATATTATGCTACTATGGTTGGCAAATAAAGGTTCATTGCTCAGCATGACTTCAGTGTGTCATTAAAGTCAAAGCTTGTATGTGTGTCTTTCCGCTGCTAGTTTAAATATGGCCTTTGTGTACATATTGAAGCATTTTCGTCTTATTCACCTTACAAGGCAGTGAGGTTTTTAGGGAAAATCCCCGCTGTGTACAAATCTACTAGTTACAACATTGTGTCAAAATCAGTTTGTGCATATTCTTCTCTAAAGACCTGCTGTTCTTTTCATAAACAAATAGTTTACGCTGCCGATAGCCTTGTCAAATTTGGAACAATCCTGTTCACACTCGTGTGGGGAGTGAGCGTGACGCTGTAGATGAAGGCTGAAATCCGTCGCGGGCTGGTAGTCAGATTAGGAGGGGGTGAAAACAGAGAAAGGAGAGGGGCACATTCCCGAAATCCGCCTCTCAGGCAGCAGGCGGTCTCGCCACTCGAGCACTGTAGCGTACAGGCTGCGATTAACCTTGATTAGCTGGGTGGTCTCCGCCACCTGCACCCCCCAAAACGAGACATCTGGTTAACTTCAAGTACCTTTCCCTGGACAATTTAACAAACTGGGTCTACATGCTGCTGTACGTCCGACAGGCTCCTTTAGTGTCTGGCCCAGCTTTCAGAAGGTCCCTACGGTGATGGAGGCACTTTCACCTTACTGGAGGTGCTCTTCTCTTTAGCCTCCATTGTGGCGGCTTCCCTTCGTCTTAATGGATCCCATGTCAGCCTGCTTTGCGTGTGTGAGACAAGGCCTTAAACAGAGAGTGCAGTAGGAGTTGGTGAAATAAGCTGGAAAGCAGAATATGACCAACAAGTAGATCAATCCCTCCTGCCCGCCCCCACAATGTACGTACTGCTGAATATGCCACCCTACCTTGCAAAGCCTGAGTGGCCACTTCAGTGTTTCATTACAAACTTCCGAGCAGCCGTCCAATGTGCAGCTTGAGGTGTCTGTAAGGAAGTAGTCTTGTTCACGGGAATCCAGTGTTATAGGCCCAAAGGTGTGTGAAAAACAGCGCATTTCAGTCATCAAGCATATACTGTAGTATTGTATGAAGTACTGTCAAAGGCCTACAGTGTGCCTTTGTTGAGATGGATATTAGTGCAGGTACTTCAGTGGGAATAATATCGGGTTTCTTACACAGTCCTGCAAACAGAAATAGAATGTTTATTTGTGCTGTCAGATAAACGATTGTATAGTTAATGAGACCACCTGTCCTTGACAGATAGGTACTCTAGAGGTTTTTTTGTAGTTTTGTCTTCACATGTTTCCTCAGCTTGTCCTGCAGACATCGATGTCTGTACAAGCTGGGCTGGGGGCCAGCTGGCCGACCTCCGGGGTGCCAGTGGTACTGTGAAGCATCTCACTAACCCCAGCTGGATGAGTGCTGCAGCACTGGAAAGCATGAGGACCCCAGTCTGAGGAACACAATTCATGGTCGATCCTCCCTTTGAGTGTCGAACTGAATTTTCTAAAATTAGATTATTGTACATAAGACAAAAATGAGTCCATATGACTGTTCTTTGGTATGAAATGCTCACTGAGTCTGTATAACCTCCTCCTTAATTTCTGTTTGCTGTGGATGTTCTTCACTCAGTCATTTGGTACAATATTATGAAACCCCAGAGCGAGTACATTTACGGCTCTATGAAACGTGGCCTGTTATATCATTTTAAGACGTGCCTGACATGTTTTGGGGCTTTTGTTGTTACTCTGTCAAATTACCACCGGATGTGATTATACTGTAGGTCGAATTTTCTGCCACATGTCTTGTCAAAAGAAAATATCAGCTTGAAGATAAAAGGTCACCTTCAGTTTAAAAGTGACGTTAATTGCATACTTTAGCTGAATCAGTAGTGGATTAATAATTGCTGCACTAGGTAAGCTGATTACAGTGTGTGAGCACCCAGTTCAAAAGAATGGTGTATAATCAAGCATCAGTTAAATATGCCTGTAAACATCATGATTGCTGTTTGTAGAGGACAGTGAAAATGGCTTTTAAAAATTCCATCTAGCTCTCCACCCCCCACGTCGTCTTTTCTGGTCGTTCTTGGCCTGGGGTGAGCTCTTAAGTTTGGGTGGCTTGGCTGTCTAGTGTTCCTCTTGGGTAGAGCCCAGTCTGCTCTGGTCTGTTCCCTTACATGCTTCTAACCCTTCTGGAATATCCATAGAACCACAGTCACATGCCGTGCGGATTCCCTTTACAAGCAGTTGAGCTCGGCTGCAGGCCTGCAAGGCTGGGTGGAGCGAGTCCGCTGTGCGGAAGACGAGTCGGTGACTCATGTGGTTTTCCTGAAAATCTATGATCTTATCAGGTCCGTTTGGCGAGTGAGCCCTGCATCTCCTGCAGGATGTGGTGCACGCTTCCTCCTGACTAACACCTTACAGCCACATGTACGTCACCTTCCGGTATGCAGCTCCTGAGAGCGGTGCCCCATCCTGGGATCAGTTAGGTGGGTGAGTCATCGGTGAGGAAGTTTCCGTCTCTCCCTGTACCCTGCCTCTGTGTGGGCGTTTTGCTAGAAATGGTGTTGCAGTAGAGCCTGGTCTGAAGGATATGGGGGCTGGGTGACCCGCCACATCCTTACGGAGAATTTGTGTATTTAGGGAATTGTCATGGTTTTCTGTTCCTACTGTCTGTGACACTGTGGTACGGCGGCCCTGTTAGTGAGCTGGGGATGCGGCACAAACAAACAAGTACCCTCATCCTCGCCCCACCACTGCCATCTAAGCTCATCTTAAATAATTCAAGTGCTCTTCAGCTCCACGGCCATTTATTGGGCTAAGGGCCAATTAGGAAGGGCTGAGCCAGAGGAGGCCTAGGCGTGTGTCTCTCTGCCGTCACTTCACATGTTTTGTATTTTAATGAAAACCCCCACTATCCGAACATGATGAAAGCTGCATTTATGGTCTGCATTCGTTCTTGATAATAATTTTTTCTTCATCTGTCTGCATCTCTGCCCCCTCCAATCTTGCTGTAGTTTGTCAAAAATATCTTTGATTGGACACTGACACCCTGAAGATGCATATGGGCTTTTGTTTTAAGGGTTTAAGAACACAGCCTCCACCTATCAATTATGCCACACCAATGACGATAGAGTTAGATGATAGAGGCTAGGACTGGGCGATTTGACCTCAAATCAATATCACGATTAATTGAACATTTTACCTTGTATACGATTAATGAAACACTACTTTGTGTTTTTTTTTTTTGTTTGTGTTTTTGCCCTCAAATTTCATTAACAAGATTTGTGTTGTAAGTATGCTCAACTGTTAAAGCTGGGAGGTTCTAACAAAAGACTTTTAAAGAGTTTAAAATAGTTGAAGGAAATCCACAGATGAATCTTATCGTTATGCATTGAATGTTTTAAACAGCCTCAAAGCACAAATCATGTTGTTGTGGGGTTTCCTCCAGGTACTCCGGGTTCCCTCTACAGTCCAAAAACATGCTGAGGCTAATTGGAGTTGCTAAATTGCCCATAGGTGTGTGTGTGTGTGTGAATGGTGTGTGAGTGTGCCCTGCGATGGGCTGGCCCCCCATCCTGGGCTGTTCCCTGCCTCGTGCCCATTGCTTCCGGGATAGGCTCCGGACCCCCCCGCGACCCAGTAGGAAAAAGCGGTTTGGAAAATGGATGGATGGATGGTAACAAAATGGACAGCATCACTGAATATTGAATTTTGACTCTCAAAATACAGTGCAGCTTTTTCCAAATGTTTTTTGAAAAACATTTTAAAAAAAGCCTCAGGTAGCTTGCCAGAAGCAGACGGGTTACTGCAAAGTGGGCAATCAACAAAAAGAAACGAATTGCCGTAGGTATTACCTTTGATAGCTGAAACTGTTTTTCTTCACTGTTTACCTTGTATGTGTATGAACACACACCAGGAAAATTAACAGATTTTTTTTATCCTTTTTTTTTTTTTTTTAAGAATTAACAGAAATAACCAACATGGGCAATATTATGTTGATTAGAGGTTCTGAGTGTTGGTTTTGATTAATTTTCGATTAATTGCCCAGCGCTAAATGAGGCTGGACTGTTAAGTCTGGTCAGCTGTGAGAACTGCAGGTCAAACTGCAGGTAGTAATGTCGTTAAAAGGTTGTCAGGAAGGTGGTTGGACTGTGTGTGATGCCCAGTTTAAGCCATCCTCCAGAAGGTGTTTTAATACTTGCAAGGGAGATTCCTCCATCCTTAGGCAGTGTAGTATAGTGTTAGACTTGAAGGAAGGACTGAAAGCACTTAATGATGCAAAAGTGTGTTTGTTGGGTGAAAATATATCCCATTTAGACTGCAGTAGGGCTGTCACTGTACACATATTCAATGTGTACCACTCGGTAGAATGAATATGCTTACTGACACTGGCTAAACCAGAATGTTCAGCATGGAAAACATTTTGTTAATTGTGGCTGTGAGTTAGTTACAGTTAATGCTTCTTATAGTCAGTCATAATTGATGGAAACCAAAATGTTCCTAAACCCAGTACATAACACCGGAGAGAGAGTAGTTGAAAAGACCAAAACTGTGTTGGCTCTGTTGTTCTTGCTGGAAATGCCTCCAACATGCTAACTCATTTGAGAAAACATCACCCGTTTGTGTACATGACCGGAGCAAGGCAGCCTCTGCGAGTTAGTGTCCCTGTAGCATTTAAGACGCTTTTGTCAGGAAATTTAAACCTGGTTTTAGGCTATAACGGTGTTTATTGCTACAGATATGCAGCCAGACCCAGCAGTACAGAACACAGGACTTGGATGGGATTTCAGCATGATTATGATGTTATAGTTTTGATTTATATTTTTCTTTTATTTACAATGTGCAAATAAGTGTCTCAGGTTTTGTTATTCAGATAGATCAACAGGCACATTGCCTTTTATTTAGAACTGCTCCTGTTTGTTTTTGCAGTTCTAATAATAAATAATTGAAAAACAAATTCTATTTTCCCTGCTCTACTGAAATTGCACCAAACTGTTAACCTAAAACTAGGTTTTGCCATGACCGGTGAATTTTGGGCACCGTTATATCCTACATTGCACAGATGTTCAGGGGACTCTGCACTTTCATAACAGTGACTGACAATCAGCTCATAAAATTCCTTCAAGCCAATTGTAAACGAAAATAGTGCAGTCAACACAGGCCATTAAAGGACAGTGTGAGTCACACGCAGCAAAGTCACTTGGAGCCAAACAGATTCCTGAGTTTACATCAGAGTGCTGAGACATTCCTGACACACAGACTGCAGTTTCTGTGCCCTGCTGAGTGACCAGCCCTGCCTCCCTGGGGAGCATGGTGTCAGAGAGACAGATCTGGCCGGACAGCATCACTTTGACCTGCTCAAGGCCATTGGTTGTAGCAGGAGGTCCTGGTTTCCCTCTTGCTGCATTGGCATCAGCATGAATTTCCTTTGTTAGCAGTGCTAAGTGTCCCTGTTTGAACTTGCGTAGTTTTTCTAAGATTTGTCCTAAGAGTCGTGCTTTCGCACTTAGCTTGCTAATGTTGGTGTGCTTTGGCGCCTTTCCCAACGCCAGCCAGGTGTGATGGACGAAATCAGTGTGATGCCAGGGTCAGCAGTTTCAGGGATGAGGAGAGCTACTGTAACAACAGACAGCAGTTTTATTTATAGCAGTGGCTTCTGGAGGGCACCTACCCTTTGTGTCTGAATTCACCCTAACAGATTGCTGGTTGTCGTTTTCCTGGCTCGTTAATTTTCGTTCCCTTGGGAAGGGAATAACTTTTAATCAGAGGGTGTCTGCAGCCGGGACATTCTCAATCTGTGCACACTTGGTTCATTGCTTTCCTCCTTGACATTAAATATTTCTCTTTGGTCCAACCCCCGGCTATTCATCCATCCATCCATGCATCCATCCACCCGTTTATCCCAGACAGGGTGCTGGTGATGCTCTGTGCTCAGTATTCTTTGTCAGTAAAAAGGCAGGGACCTGAAGTCGCATCAGTGCTGAGGTTCCAGCAGGAGTCCTTTCCATTCAAGCGGTCTGAGTCTCTGCTGTGCAGCTCCAGGTCATTTGTATGCTTTACCTCCTGCTGTACTCTTATTTGCAGCATGCTGACGTCAGGTTTAATCCATCCGGGGAGGGGGTTGGGCTTTGGTGTTGGGGGAAGCAGTGCCCTAACGTGAGCGTGCATCCGAGGTGTGGAAACCACTGGGGTCTTCACTGAACACGAGCTGTGTGAGCTATCATCACGCCAGTTTACTTTCACAGACGTTTTCTCCGTAATCACCCCCCCCCCCCCCCCCACCAGTGCCTTGAATCATGTGATTTTTAAAAAATGTGCATGTCCCTCCCACTGCCCTGCTGCTGTTCTTTACATCAGTGTAAGTTGGTGTGCTGTAATGAGGACCCTTGCTTGGAGAATGGGGGTAATGTTGTGCAAATAAAGCTCAATGTCGATTCATAGTCTGTGTCTTTGCTGAAGCCTCTGACTGGTGTTTCCTGCTTCCGAGTCACAAGGTTACAGTGTCGTGCTGAAGCCTCTGATTGGCTGACTAAGTGTAACTTATTATGGGCATCAGTAATGTGCAGATCTTCTCTCTCACTGGTCAAATTGTGTGAACACCTCCCTGCCCGTTTTTTGCGATATTGTGTAGGTTAGCCCATCGTGCATACAGATCGGTGCTGAAGGTCAGCTAACACCCTTGATCAGTGTTAATTTCGTTAACAGAAACTGACAAATTGTCAATCAAGATTTTTCATTGATGAAATGCTAAAAAATAGTTTTTGGCATCATAAATTTCTATGATGAAACGTGCTGACACTTTCATCAACAAAAATGTCTGGAAGAGATGTATTTGAAATGGATCAGAAATAGTATGTTTAGTTATGAATAGTAATACCTTTAGTTAGTGTTGATTTGTAGTTACTGAGGAGGAAGGACAAGTGCTGGGGAAACAACTAACCCCAATAACAGCCGCAGGAGAAACACCTATCAGCTGCAGGGGTGATAGGGAGACGTCCCTTTCACTGCTTCACTACCAGGAGACATTCCAGGATTAAAGGAGCAAAACGTTGTTGATCGTTGGTTCCTGGCTGATAACCCTGCAGCTGACCTGTGAGCACCGGAGGAGGTGCAACCGGCTGCAATGCCTAGCAGGCAATTCCATCTTCCTGTATATACTACTGAATATACACAAGAGAACAAACATAAAATACTTGTCACATAAGCTGTAACAGTGTTAAATAAAGGAATAATAAAAATAAATCCATTCCAGTAAGAAAAATCAATGAGCCTCCTGCAGCTAACGCTGCATGGACCTCTAATAATTATAGAGCCGTTATTATGACTGAATTCCGTGGTTGTGTGAAATTAGATTTGCATACTTGTAATTTAGTTCCATACACCGATGGAGAGATTTGTGCAGTGATTACAGTCACTTTTACAGATATTTTCAGTGGCCGCACTACTACGACTTGAGATTATAAGCGGACAAAGTCAATATACATGCTCTTGGAATACTGGGATTTCAGGCTGTTTTGTCATGCACCCAAAGTTTCAGAAGCCTGTAACCGTCAGTCACCGAGCAGGAAGTGGGCTGGATCTGTGCGCCTCAAACCATGACAGCCAATCAAAAATCATTTGACTCTTGTTTCAGGTATTACTGGCTGAATGCACCTGACAATCAAAAAACTCCATTCACATAGATTCAGGATGGAAGAAATCTAAAATTCGGTTTTCCTTCCTGTTCGTCCACTTGTAATCCTGATTTGTAGTTGTATCACGGCTTCTGAAAAATCTGTGACTCAAGGAACACGTATAAGTGTGCAAAACTTTTTGTAAACACACATTTTGCTACATGGATGTACAAAACTAAACACAAGTATGCAAATCTATTTTGCTTTGGGCCACTTCTGATTGGGGAGCATGACCCGAGGAATATGGTACACCTTATTGGTTAGAATGATTGTCACACAAAGGGAATGGCAGGAATTTGCAAAACTATTCTCACAAATGTGTCGGATAATGTATGTCCTAAATCGCAGCCTTTGCGATTTGCTAATCGCATTGTTTCAAAACAAGATTTAGATTTGAAATCGATAAACTGTTCAGGCCTAATATAAAGCCATTTTAGAATTTATGCAAGGTTTCATATTATAACCTTTACAACAGCTAATTCTGTTTCATTAAAGACCCCCATGTTAAAAACCTACTGCCATACCATAAGTGTATGTGCATGCAGAAAATTAAGTGAAGGAAATGTGAAAATTATGCATTAGAGGGTAGAGGTAAGGAGAATGTGCTGATTACAGCACGTTGCTGCACCCACCACATGACAAACCACCTCAGGGATGAGAACTTGAGTGCAGCCATGCAGTGGGTGAAACCTCAGCACCACCCTACCAATATGAATTGTTTTTCCAGTGGCTGGAGTGCCAATCCTGCCCCCAACACCCACATTACCCTGTAACTTGAAGGACCTGCTTGCTGGACTGGATGTAGATTAACGTCATAACCTACAATTGCTTAGTCCTGGGTAAGGGCCTTGCTCAAGGGTCCCACGGAGTAAGATCACGCCTGGCATTCACAGGATTCGAACCAGTAACCTTCCAGTTGTTGGGACAGATCCATAGCCTCAGAGCCACCACTCGACCCGCTTGATTTGCCTGTGTGTTCCAGCCATATCAGCTTAAGCTGAGGGCACTGAGAGCTGGAATCGCTTCCCTTGAATTCCCGGGGCTTGAGAGATCGCATTTGACCATACCAGCTCCAGTCTCAGGCATACTATGACTTCACTCTGTATATGGGTGGTCGTGTCACTTATCTGCTTGTCTTGCATGTTTGTTCATGTCAGTTTGACCATTTTTCATGCTTGTGATTGTGGATGGTAAAACTGCCTTAGTAACCCCTGCTTCGTTTTCCTTTCAGTTTTATGTGCCAAGAACCTGGCCAAGAAGGACTTCTTCCGTAAGTACACATCTTGGACTTTACTGCCTTTTTCACAGTCTACAGTAGTACCGAGCTTTTTGCCAGAGTAGAGATGCACAGAGAGTGTGCCGAGGGTGAGTGTCACTCATGAGCAGAAAGTGAGTAAGTTTGTGATCCAAAGGTTTAAATCCTAGGAGGAGACCATCTTGTACTACTGACAAGAAAAGGACTTTATCCCGATTTCTCAGGGAAGAGAAACATTGACATTGTCTTAGGCTAAGTCCACACTAATATGTACAAAAAAAAAATAAAAAATATGGGACTTTTTGAAAGAAAAAATATCTGTGCCGCACTACCGTTATCACTAGCACTGGAAAAAAACGTCTGCATTTACGCTGCTGTACAAGGCAAAAGATGCAGCTGTAAGAGTGGTTGTTAATGCATATATTTGACATTTTTCATTTGCACGTTTGACCAAAGCTTTTTATGTATTTTTAGAAGTGGCTGGGCTGATACCTGGCAGACTAAATTTAATGTAGATAAATGTAAGGTAATCCATGCAGGTAGCAATAATATAAAGTACAGATGTTGTATGAGTTCCACTGAAATAAAGACCTTAGTGTGTGTGTTGATGCTTCCATGCCCCACTCTCACCAGTGTGGGGAAGCAATTAAAAAGGCCAATAGGATGTTGGGTTACATCTCTAGGTGTGTGGAGGTTATGTGCAAGTTTGGTCCCCATACCTTAAACAGGACATTTCTGCCTTGGAAAGGGTTTGCGAGTAACTTGATTTTTGAGTGTTTTGCAAGACGAGCAAATTTTTTTTTTTTAATTTAATGAGCGAGGTTTTACAATATGCGTATTACATATGTATATGCTTTGTCTGCCGAGCATCACATAATCACAACTGAGCCGATGGTTCTCTTTCTCTCTCTCTCGCTGCAGGATTGTGGGTAATCGTTTCCCATACTCAGTCTGTCGCCGTGCCTCACTCGTATAGTCAAAATTTAGTAGAAAAGCACCATCTGAATAAGTCCGTAGCAGTGCGAGCGATGAATCTATTTGACGACAATGCAATGTCCATATTTCTGCGAAATCGAAAAGGAGGCAAAAGCAGCTGTCATTGGATAGGTTCCTTGTTAAAGCTGCACAAAAAGAAAGATTCCATTGAGCCAACAGGTAGCAGTGATTTAGTTATAGTGAAAGTCGTCCTACAAAATAACCCTTTTCTTCTCCCCTCTCTCGTCTCTTCCTCACACCATCCATGATTCTTTTCATAGGTAAAGTTTAGGTTAATTTTATGTATTTTTTACTTTATATTTTATATGAATCATTTTTATATGAATATTTTTGGCTTGTGGAACGAATCATCTGAGTTTCTAATTTTTCCATTTCTAATGGGAAAATTAGCTTTTATACAAGTGCTTTGGATTACAAGCACATTTCCAGAACGAATTATGCTCACAATCCGAGGTTTTACTGTATATAAGATTCGAACGGGTCTGGATGTTGTTCAGCCAAATGGCTACTTCAATATTAGTTTAAATACTAGAACTCGTGGCCATTGGTGGAACTTAGCGGGAGAACATTTTAAAATGAATTTGAGAAAGCACTTCTTTACACAGCGTGTAGTCAGAGTATGGAATAGTCTTCCTGCTAGTGTAGCGCAAGCTAAAACCCTGGGTTTTAGCTAGGTAAGATTTGAACAGCTCTGAGCTATTAGTTGAGTTCTCCCCAAGCAAACTTGATGGGCCGACTGTCCTCCTTTCGTGTTGTTCTTAAGTGGCGCACTTTATATTTTGTTTGTTTGTTGTACTTTGAGCACAACGTGTCATTTGCACGTGTTTTTGTCCAACCAAATTGTTTTCTAATTCTAGGAGTAGCAAATTATATATTTTTAATCATTTCTTTTGGATTTAATTAGTAATAAAGTTCAATTTTTATAAATGCTTGTCTGTTGATTAATCTCACACACAACCATGTGTTTAAAGTAAATGCATGTGTTTTATTTGGCAAAAGCAAAATATCAAAGTACTGTAGCGTCGTAAACGCAAAGCTGTACATAAAAGGAACCATCACAGCGACAACACAGAGATCCAGAAATTTAGTCACTACACGTCTCACTCTCTCCCCCTCAGTTTTAGTGCACTCTACTGTTCAATGGCTGGATGTCTTTATCATCAGCTAGAGCTGCACTTAAAATGAGACTGTACCTGAGCCAAGTTTAAGCTCCATAATAATTGTAAACAGCATACAATGTACACAAAACACAATTTAGCTGCACACAAGTAAGCAGAACAACATATGCCAGGTACTGAAAGCCCTGTACGTCCTCCATGTTCACATGTGGCTTACTTCTGTGAAAACAAAGGCAGAGCATTCTTCATTCCAGTGAAGAATAATTAATTAGGAAGAGACATCAAAACGAAGAGAGACAATCAGGAAAGGTTCACAAGATAAATATGAACCAAACAGCTCACTGATGTAGGCGTAACAAAACTTTAATGTTTATGACCGTCTGCACTAATGTGTTTACAGTAAGATTAGTTGTCGAAGCGTGGTGAAATTTTTCTTTGTGTCTGGGGAAAAAAGATCCATGATAGTGTAGGTCGAAGGCTAAATCGTAAGAAAATTATTGCGTTACTAAATGAAAACGTGTTTGGGTGCAGACAGGCCCTTAGTGAATGAACTCTCCAGACTGAGGAATATTCCATCCACTGAAGTGAGAAAATATCTGAAGGCAGTGGCTGTGGAGGCCGACGGGAATTGGCTGCGGCTTTTATCAGTCTCACCGGCTCACCGACTGCCAGGGTCCAGGGCAGATTAACGCTCATCATCACTGCTGGACCATGTAACCAGATCAGTGTTTAATAGAGAGGTTTAGACAATTTGATGTGATGTCAGGGACAGCTTTGCGCCCCAGAAGTCACCCTGTCTGTGTGTGCATTCTGTAGGGTATCGAGATAAAACGGGGATATCATTTCAGATGCTAGATCTTCCTGAACTCTCCCCTCTACAAGAAGCCTGATCGGTGCATAAGCCACCTTTCCTGTGTGATGTTATTTTGAGAAAATCTCCGTTTGTTTCCTAAGCATCTGGATAAGGTTGTCTTTGTGGTAACAGTGAAACCGGGCAGCTTGCTGCGCTGGTCACTTTGGATGAAGCCACCCTGGGGTGAGCGGCGTGAGTCATGGGTAGCCAGCCGAGCACCTTGGCTGCCGCCTTCGGCTCTCAGCGGGTATTTTAAGGACGCTTCATTTCGGGAGCTGAGTGAGAGCCAAAGTATCGTGTAATGGACTTTGGAGGCGCAGGTGAGAGCTGAGGTGCAGATGGTGTCCTGTACCCCAAGGCACCTGGAGCCACAGGCACTTAGGCTGTCCGGCGAAGTCATTCACTCTCTAACTGCACTATTTAAGGCAAGCATTTGGGAGCCAGTGACAGCCCCGGTTCTTCTCCTCGGTCCCAGTCATGGTGCCTGAGGGCTTCCCATCTCCCAGAATGCTGAAAAGAACTAGGTTGGACTCATTGAGAGGCCAGTTAGTGTGACTGCCTTTGAGTCTCCTGTGCTTGTTTCCCTCCCTCGCCGCTGTAGGGCTGCCGGACCCTTTTGCGAAGGTGGTGGTGGACGGGTCTGGGCAGTGCCACTCAACCGACACTGTAAAGAGCACATTGGACCCCAAGTGGAACCAGCATTATGACCTGTGAGTGACTCATATGGGGCATCCTGTTAGATGAAGAGTCTGAAAGTTTCAGTGTTCTTATTGGCTGCCAAATTACTGGTCAGGCAACAGTCATGTCATCAGACGACTCTTAGGATTCATTTATCTATAGAGCACATTTAAAACTGTCCAAAGTGCTGTACAATGCAAGAAATAACCCTTATAAAGACAAAAGATGGGCTTTCAACCTGGATTTTAAAGTGACCGAAGTTTGCACATGCCCAGTATAAGCAAGTAGCCAGATGCAAACCTTAGGGGACAGTCACCTCTGGGCTTAATTCTTGACTTCGACACAACCTGCACCTAACTGATATGGGACTGCAGAAGAATATGGGACTAATAAATGTCCCATGTGACCTACCTCCTCCCCCCACCAACTTCTGGTGCTGACCCAGCCTTTCAGCCACACCCCAACATATGCACCTCCATCTTTCAGATATATTGGGAAAACTGACTCCATCACCATCAGTGTGTGGAATCACAAGAAGATCCACAAGAAGCAGGGAGCGGGTTTTCTGGGCTGTGTGCGGTTACTCTCCAACGCCATCAGCAGGCTGAAGGACACCGGCTGTATGTACCCCCTGCACCCTCTGGGCCCAGAGGTTCAGCCTGGCCCTTGTGCGCCATAGTTACAATGATTCGTTGACCATATGGAAGATGGTGTAAAATTTCAGATGATAAACGTACAGTGTATAACCAAGGAAATTCTTTTCGTATCTAACAATCTGAATGTTCATCTTTTCCCTCCTTTAGACCAGAGGCTGGATCTATGCAAGCTAAACCCGAGCGACAGTGATACCATACGAGGCCAAATAGTTGGTAAGCACTGACCCCTGCTGGAGGAAACGCGCTGCTGCCGTTTTGCTTGGTTCCTATGTAGTGCTCTGTGGGGCTGCTTTCTGAGTTTGCTCTGCCTCCTGGGGATCACAGTCAGCCTGCAGACCCGAGATCGCATAGGAAGTGGAGGACCTGTGGTGGACTGCAGAGGACTCCTGGAAACGGAAGGGTGAGCCTCATGTGGGCCTGGGCTGAGGCCGAGGCATTTTTATGTGATTAATTAGTGACCTCGCTGGCCGCAGGCGCGCTAAAGCTATTCCAGAAGCTGTAAAAATACTGTAAAATGCTTCACCGTGGATTATGGCGTACTTGTGTAGAAAAATGGAAAACTGATTCCTAGTCCAACTGTTGACTGGTTTTCTTGGCTCCTTTTTAGTTGTTTTTGCCTTATAGTGCTGCACAGGGAGATGCTGTAGAATTCGTGTATGGGCTCAGGGTTGGGCTGTGGTTGAGCTGCTTGCCCAGTTTTCCTGAGCTCCCTTCCCCCCCCCCCATCTTTCAGACCTGTGCTAGAGGACTCAGGCCCTGGGCGGCCGCTCAGCTGCTTCTTGGAGGAGCCCCTACCCTATACAGATGGTCCAGGGGCAGCTGGCGGGGGCAGCTGTCGCCTACTCGAGTCACCCAATCATGAGCCAAGGCTCCAGCCGCAGCGAATCAGAAGCCAGGAGGGCCGCGGGGGGCACGTGCACAGTACACCTCAGAACCGACCGCATGGGCGCCAATCCCCCGAGCTGCCCGAGGGCTACGGTGAGTCACAGGGACCCTGTGTTGGCAGCATCCTTTTCAAGGGGCTGCTTGGGGCAGCCTTTCTCCTTCGACTCTGACAGTCTCCCACCTGCATGTTGTCATTCCCCAGAGCAAAGAACCACTGTCCAGGGGCAGGTCTACTTCCTGCACACACAGACCGGCGTCAGCACGTGGCATGACCCACGGATACCACGGTAATAAAGAGCCTGGCTCTTTCTCTGTTAAATAAGCACTATTTTGGATGGGGGGTTCTGGTCGTCTTCATTATGGAATAAAAAGGTCCTGGTGTGTTTTATGATTTACTAACTTCAGAAATTTAATTGATAACAGCTGTAAGATTATGCGTTTCTAAAGGGGGAACCATGTGACTGATGGAAGAAAAAGTGCGGCTCAGAGTGCCCTCTAGTGGCTTAATATTGTTCCTCACTCAGGGACCTCAACAGTGTCAGCTGTGAAGATCTAGGACCACTGCCCCCTGGCTGGGAGGTCAGGAGTACAGTATCAGGAAGGATTTATTTTGTGGACCATAACAACAGGACCACCCAGTTCACTGACCCCAGATTACACCACATTATGAGGTAATCCTGCAGGTTTGCTGAACTCTTGATCTTCCATTTTTTTGTGACCTCATCCAATGTTGCATTGGCCCTGATCCCTCTCATCTACCTACATCCAGATAATAGCAGTATTATGTTTGGTTCAAGCTTTTTACTGTGTTGACAGAATGAAGTGCATGCTGGGTAAATCCAGACTAAACCCTGCCTGTCTGTCTCTTCCGCTTTGGCTGCTTGTGACTGTGTCTTCATTGCCTGTCTCTTTGTACCCACGTGTGTCTGTGTCTGCGAGCCAGCCAGCAGTGCCAGGCGAAGGAGTCTAGCCAGGCCCTGCCTGCGCAGATGGAGCTGCCCGCGGATGACACTGGCGAGGGTGAGCTGCAGGCGCGCTGTGAGCGAGACCTGGTGCAGAAGCTGAAGGTTCTACGGCATGAGCTGTCCTTGCAGCAGCCTCAGGCCGGCCACTGCCGCATCGAGGTGTCCCGTGAAGAGATCTTTGAGGTACGCCGCTCCCAGAGACTCTGCTGCTGTAGTGATTCCATAAGTGACATGTTTGTGCTTTAAGTAGTTTGCCTTTTAATTGTTGCCTGTAGGTGTCAGTATTGAGCTATAAGGAGCACTGATCTGAAGCTTACTTTTTAAAATGATGTTTGTATTTCAATCAGTGTGGCCTCCCATGCGCATACCAATCCCTTACGGCAGCCTTATTTATGAGTCGATTTAAGAATCCAGTCACTCAAATTGAAGATGTGCAAGGTTTGTCAGGTTAGCCCAGTCTGCAGTACAGGGGCTTATGAGACTGTTGTGCTCATGTCTGCTAGACTTCCGGTGTCTGGGTTTCTCATAAATATTCATGGGCAGGTGGACTTGGAATGCACTTTTGCACCAAGTGATTGGCAGGTGAACCCACGCTGCACTTATCCACACTCATCAGACTTGGAAATAAGCACGTGTGTGAGGTTTCCCATCGTCGTGGAATCCTAGGGACTTTCAGCAACTTTGTGAGGAGGGAAAACTCAGGTCCTGAGGACTGAGTGTCGTCTTTCTGTCCGTCGACTTTGTAGCACTTTTTATGTGTTGGATTTGATGAGTGAGAACGTGTCTGTGTGGTGTCCTTCAGGAGTCTTACAGGCAGATCATGAAGATGAGGCCAAAGGACCTGAAGAAGCGGCTGATGGTGAAGTTTCGTGGAGAAGAAGGCCTGGACTACGGCGGGGTGGCCCGGTAAGCGAGGCCCCTGTGGCCTCCCCCCTCCCCGCCCTTCCCACCCTGGCTGTGAGGGTGTCATCTTAACATTAACATCAGCTTATGGGTCATCTTGCTGTCTTTTGCCTCTTCTTTTCCTAGGGAATGGTTGTATCTGCTTTGCCACGAAATGCTGAATCCCTACTATGGCCTCTTCCAGTATTCCACAGATAACATCTACACTCTGCAGATAAATCCTGACTCCTCCATAAATCCTGTGAGTATCCCCTTTCCTGTGCCTTACAAATCTCCTCCCCCCTACTTTATGAGGAGTGTTGGTTGGTGCTCGACCACACATCGCAGGAGCACATAGTTTACCAACCATGTTAATGCTCCTTTGCTGTTTAATGTGTGGAACAAATCTCCCCACTGGTATTGGGGTCTGAGGCCTGCAGGAATGTGGTCGTAGACCACGGGCAGTTAAAAGCAGTGTCGTAACGTGAAAAGATTCTCATATATGGGTGCCCTGAAATCTGCCTCCAATTAATTTGTTAAAAGTAGTAATGGAATATGAAATATGCTCGAGTTTGTGCACTTCGAACATATGAGGAAAATCCTGACAGTCCCGATGTACTGGTACCTGCTGGCCTGGATGATGGAGTGCGGAGCTGCACGAGATTGTGTTCAGCAAATATAGATGGGGGGGGGAGAGGTTGTCATAGCAATCTGTTATAAAGAGCACATGCCTTATGAAAGGTGTCATTTCACTATGAATTAGGCACTGCAGGCTTGCCCTCTGATCTGCCTGCCTTTTTGCAGTTAATTCTTCTGAAGGTGGATTTCTTGTAGCACAAAAAAAAATGTGGAAATGTAAAACAAGATGTTTGATACCTTGATGACCTGGGAAAACAAAATGAATGTTTTGTAATGTATGAAACTGTACACTGTGTCTATAATATGGAATGTAGTCATGGGGGAGGACTTTAATGATAATCCCCCCCCCCCGCCACAGGATCACTTGTCATACTTCCACTTTGTGGGTCGCGTCATGGGCCTGGCCGTGTTCCATGGGCACTACATCAATGGCGGCTTCACGCTGCCCTTCTACAAGCAGCTGTTGGGGAAGCCCATCCAGCTGTGTGACCTGGAGACGGTGGACCCCGAGCTGCACAAGAGCCTGGTGTGGATCCTGTAAGTCGACTCTAACTCTGCACTAATGCAACTCAGACATGTGACACTGATGTGGAGAAGCTTGATAATTTTCAGGTTCAAATGGGAATCCAGTATCACAAATAGAGCACAAGACGCCTGAAAAACGCATCGCAATACAGCTGCCTTGTACAGTATGCGTTTGTGAACATACAAGCTTGTGCTGTCTGTTATCAGTATTGCCCTGGCTTTAATGTGGATGGCTTTTCGCTTTAATAACCGTACAAGCTCCCTGCGGAGACCTTGGCCTGAGCAGATGGCGTGTACTGACTCTTGGCATGAGGCACGGCTCGGATTTAGAGGTTGCGGTCTAGATGAGGTGGCGCCATCAGAGCCGCAACTGAAAGGGCTTTGCGTGTTTGATTGAAGGACTCTCCGGTTTCAGGGAGAATGACATCACATCTGTGCTGGACCATACCTTCTGCGTCGAGCACAATTCCTTTGGGAAGTTCCAGCAGCACGAACTGAAGCCCAACGGGCGCAACATCCCGGTAACGGAGGAGAACAAGAAGGAATACGTCAGGTGAGCCAATGGTGTGGCTGAGCTGCCCCTCTAGTGTTCATGCGTTCTGTATGGCCTCTAAAGCATCGCGGGCTTGTTTCTCGTTCAGGCTCTATGTAAACTGGCGCTTCATGAGGGGGATCGAAGTCCAGTTCCTTGCGCTGCAGAAGGGCTTCAACGAGCTGATCCCCCAACATCTGCTGAAGCCGTTCGACCACAAGGAGCTGGAGGTGAGGCCCCACTTGTGGAGAATGTCTCGTTGACTTTGCTCATGTCCCTCCGCTGACGCCACCCCGTCTGCCTTGAAGCTGATCATCGGGGGATTGGGCAAGATCGACCTCAACGACTGGAAAGCCAACACGCGGCTGAAGCACTGTGTGGCCGATAGCAACGTGGTCAAGTGGTTCTGGCAGGCCGTGGAGTCTTTTGACGAGGAGCGGAGGGGACGGCTGCTGCAGTTTGTCACGGGCTCCACCCGCGTCCCCCTGCAGGGCTTCAAAGCACTACAAGGTGGCTGTCGCATTAACCGAGCCTACATTACTTTGGCTCTCTGACACGGTCGCTGCCTGACAGATACCCATAATGTTGAAGAGCTTTACTAAAGCAACTCGTATTGTGTGTGTAGTTGATGGATGTAGCAGCACGGATTCCCCCGTCTCATAAGCCAATATCCTTTGGCTTATAGATCCCAATCCGGTAGCCAGATCTGGCACGAACCTGCTTTTCAAACTGCCAGTGTGCGTTTTCCTTTATGGAAAGAGAAGCATGCAGTGAGCTCCGTAGGATTAATGGATGTGGGGCAGTATTAACTGGAATGCATGTTTGTAAGGTTCTACAGGTTCAGCAGGACCAAGGCTATTCACCATCCACCTGATAGATGCTAACACAGACAACTTACCGAAGGCTCATACGTGGTGAGTGTAACTTTCCATGTCATTCGGGTTTTGGAATTTTCTAAATATGTGGCTTAAAAGCATACTCATGCATTTAGGTTTTACAAGAGGCGAAAGGACATAATAGTGCTTATTGTTTTAAATGTGAAGTACTTTTAAACCTACGTTCTTCAGAATTGATATGCTAACTGGCTCATCTTCCGGCTATTTGCATGCTTTTGCAACTTGGATCTCACATGTCTTCCCACCCTCCACCCCAGCTTCAACCGCATCGACATTCCACCCTACGAATCGTATGAGAAGCTGTACGAGAAGCTCCTGACCGCTGTGGAGGAGACCTGTGGCTTTGCGGTGGAGTGAGGATGACACCGGCTGCCGAGTCGCCAGGCAGTAACCGCATACGCTGGGGTGGGTTGGGGGAGGGAGGGGGGAGAGCATCGTAACCAGGGGTAGGACACCGGCCGGAGCGGGACCCTACCAGTGCCATCCAAAGGCGGTAGTGCAATGAGAGCGGAGCGCTCTCTAAGGCATCTTGGGGGATGCCTGGGGGGGCTCCCTGCTCACAGCCGGGGGGCCGTCTTAAAACAACGTGGAATCGTTGATGTCTGCCCAGAGCAGGGGAGCCATTCAGCTCATGGTTGCTGCAATACACAGAGCCACACTCAACTAGTCTGTGTCGAGGAGCCCTTAAGTCCAGGGTTAAGCTCTTTGAAACTGGGCCCAGATGAGAGACAAGCCAATCTACCTAAAGCAAACTCGATAGGAGGGGTTTAGCCGCCAAGGCAAAATACTTCAGTCACATGTCAGTTAGCATTTTAGCTATTATATGACATCTACCTATCTGTTTTACTTTTGTCCTGCTTTTTTATATCCTATTTTAATATATTATGACAGATTTATACATTTTACTAGCACACGTTCTTCTGTAACTGACTTTTTTTGTTCTGTTAAGTCCTGTACGTTCACACAGCTGCCTGTCTGCATGTGTCATGGGACCCCAAACGTAGACCTCTTGATGTTTGGTGACACAGCAGAGCTTCTCCTAGATGTCACCACCTGATCTAATCAAAAGAAGTTTGGGTAACGTGGCCTAAAGCCATCCACCGTTAGGGCACATTTTTAGGGATCTTGAAGGGCAAACAGTTTTCAGGATTTTAAGCTTGAATTTTAATTTTCTTTTATACGGATTATTTGCACATAGGAATGATTTAATTCCCAGAGCTTTGCTTTTTTTATTCTCTAATTTATTCCTTGTCTGTCGTAACAAGGAGAAATGGTCGCTCAATTTAAATTTGTAAGTCTGTGTTGACGGATTCAGGAGACATTTCGTAAACACGGTACCCCGGAGCTGGTTTGTTAGCTTTTCCTGAGAGACTACAGGTTAATTCCGTGACACGTTAACAGTATGTCAACTTTGGATCCAAAATCCATGCTACTAACAGTACCTGTCTGTGTTAATATTTTGTGAATAATCTTTAAATCGTTTTAATGGAACATGACAAAGAAATGAATAGAATGTATTTTTTTAAGAGTTCGGGATATTCAAGGAGGGTTAAACACCACACTGCTTTTACCTGCTTGCTGTCACGAATGCATGAAATATTTAAAATATTGAGTCTGTAGTTAGAATGCGCAGATGAAAATGAGTTTGTCAGTGTTGCCTTTCCTCTGGTTAAGCAGTCTGATGCACTCGTCCTCATATACCTGTGAAAATGCAGCAGGCTCCAGATTCCAGGCGTGTCGTGAGATGATAATCCGCGCCGTCCGGCCTGCAGCTCCCAGCCGTGAGCGGGAACTCCAAGTAAAGCCTGGTGTTGTCCGACTGAGAGCGTCAAGACCTGCTCTCTCCTCAGTCCGGCTTGTGGGATGATGTCCTCAAAGCGGTGGACCAATGTCAATAACTTGGTTTCCCCACATAAATAGTATCAGACCGGTGAATGAGAGGGTGAAAAGGTCTAAGATTTCAGTGTGTATTACCGACAAACATGGAGCCAGGCTATTGTATGTGTGTCCAAATGAGCCAAGTCCATTTAATTTTTTCTGTGTTCCACAACCACTTGATTTGTATATTTTTTTTAAACTAATTATTTATTACTATGTAATGTCATTTACGTATTGCTGCTATCATTGCTATTCCATACTTTTCAGAAAAGCTGATTTGTGAAAACTGTACACTAATCTCTGTATTTTATGTATAAATCAAAGTATTTTAAAACTGCTGCTATTATGAAGATAAGTGGAGCGTTCAGAGACTGACGGAGCTGACTGCGAGTCAAGGCCAGGCCCCGGAGGTCTCCTTCATGTTTGTGATATATGCAATAAAATCCCACGACTTTATATTCTGGCTTCTTTGTTAACTTGTCTTTTATTTTAACGCTCAGCGGGTCAGGGTTGACCTATCCTTGTGTGCGGATCGGAGGCTGTAAGTGAATCCCAGGATTAAGAATGAGAGGAATATGGGACCAGGTCGCTGTAGCAGTGAGCTTTGCGATTGGTGGCCCTTGACAGTACACAGCGGTACCTGCACGCGATTCAGTGCGTTACGGAGGTCATGGCTGTAAACAGAATCGCTCTCTATTCCTTGAAGAGTGCATTATGATGTTTCCCCACCGGCATTTTGGACCCACACGATACTGAAAAGAGAGACTGGTTACTGTATAGTTCCAGCCTGCTTCGGTTTTCTTTTGCAGAAGGGTAAGCTTTGTAACGGTGTTGCCAGGTTTGGAGAGCTACAGTGACGTAAAACTAAAGATGTACACGATATGTGCTACTTACCGCTAGTGGACTTTCCCTTCGCTTGCATGAATTTACATTAGAATTTTATGCTGTTTGGCTGTTTTATAGTATTTTATAAAGTAGTAGGGTTGGAAATTTTCAAGTTCAGAGTTATCGGGAATGCATCAATACAGAATATGGGATGTGCGGTACTGCTGATAAAAATTACATATTCCATATATTATTAATTTTCTTCAGTAATCCAGGCACAGATATCTTCATGCACTTTGACCAGTCATGACGCAGTCGGCTGTAAGCAGTAGCTTGCCTTGTTAGTAAGCATATTGTTAGTAAGGTAATGTCAACGTGGGCATGGCTTAGGTTCGGCTCTGGTATTTGCAATGGAAAAGCACCAGTTTGCAGTACCGCTTGGTTCTTGATGGCAGTGAAAGACCGCTAATAGTGTGCCTGCCGTTCGGCAGTGCTGTTTAGTTTCTCAATGTCATTCTAACGGGGCACAGTCAAAGAAAATGTGTAAAGCTGTTTATCTGAGTAGCAAGAAAATACAATTAACAGCAGAATATATACAAATGAAGAACAATTTCTTTAACGGGTATAATATAATTTTACACCAACATGAAGATAATTTAGACAAGACTTGCGCAGTACGCTGCTGTAACTTACAGTGATCTCTGCAAATACTGAAGTTCACGTTACAATTTTAAATGATTAATATTAACAGTGATAAAATGCGACAGCCTGACATCCAGATTCACTTTTATCTCCTTTGTTTTGCTTATTGCTCTATTTTGCTACTCGCAGATGTCGGCTGTCAGAGGTTGCTAGGATACTTACAGAGCATCTATGCCTGTAATGGCCGTCTTGTTTCACTGCCTCATTCCCCACATGGAGATTAGTGTGTGAATGGAGCATGTTTCTGTACAGCACTGTGACCCCTTCATCCTCTCCGTCTCTTCCTGAACAGACCATGTTATCACACTACCGATTACTTTTCAAACTAACCCCCTACCCGCATTGGAATAGCCCGGCCATCTTGTAACTCTCGCTATCTGTATTTCCTTCCTGTACCCCTACCCGGCCTGGGGAGTCGCAGGGCCCAGGGTCAGCCAGCTCGTTCGTGGCTCCACGGTAAGGTAACGTGGCCATGTAGGATACATTAGCCCAGGCTATGTGATCACATGTCCAAGATAGGATTTAGATAAAGTCTATTTCCAATTTTGGTTTAGCAAAAATAAAGTATTCCGATGAAATGTGGCTGCATAAAATGAAAAAAATAATCATTTAGCCTATCATTATCTAGGCAGGATTTGCTTTCAGGATGGCTCTGACCACTATGGACATTTAGATGTCTAAAACAGCAGGTTCACAAAAGCCCTAGATGGCAGCTATATCATTCATCAGATTACTGGTTTGGCTCCTGGACCAGACCAGGCTTGTGCACATGCAACACGTAACACCATGGACAACAGAGATTTCTTATGGCTAAGGTCTTCTGATCAGACAGGCCAAAGTGCATTGTGGGTTGAGGGCTTGCAGTGAGTTACACCTGAATAACTAAAGATTATGTTGATTAAAACCACACTCGGTGACAAAAAAGTTAAGCACCCAGATAGATGGAGTGGTGGAAATGAAATGAATCTGCATGTGAAAGGTCATGTGACTGTAAGCGGAAGTGGAAAACAGAGTTGGCAATATGGGCACACTGCTGGTCCCATGTCAGTAGGGTGTGGCACCCCCTCATCCCCCAGGCCCTGGATACATGCGGTAATACAGTATGGAAGGGAGTTGATGCAATGGCTTTACCTCTCCTGCAGCAAGTCGGCCCACAGCTGATGCAACTCGCCCTCGAGATCCTGCAGATTGGCACTGGGTCTGAGTTGATGTATGAGATGATCCCACACATTTGATTGGGGGAAAGATCGGGGGACATGGCTGAGGACCTCAACATGACGTGGGCAGTTCATAGACACAGGCACCCTCTTGTTGAAAGGCACACAGTATCCACAGTAGTGCAGAACTGACATTCATCACTGAACATGGTACAACGCCACTTGTCATCAGTTCATGCCTCCCGGTTATGGCACCACTCCATACGCAACCATGTCTGCCTGCTGTAAACTGCAGTCTATTGTGACACCGAAGCACTTTCTCCAGGATGCTGACTCAGGTACCTTGGCATTGATAGTCAACACCTGGTTCCCTCTGGCTCTTGTTATGGTCCTCAATTCTTCTTGCAGCTCCTTCCGCAACTGTTAGTGGAGGGGAGCTCATTGTTCTGAAGCACACAATGGAAAGGTCTTCGTCGCATCAGGCATAGTGAGCAAACTGTAATCTAATCTGTAATAATGGTAAAGTATGTTAGGCTTGTGGATGCGGTAGCAGGGTGAAGTTCAGCTCACTTATTTTCATTGGGTGTCCCACTAACGAGGAAATAATTGCCTCCTTTGTTACCATGCCAGTCGCCAGCCGGGGAAGGATGACTCCAGAGACTTTTCCACATCAGGTCTCTCAAAAGGTCCTGTTTGGCACCAGTAGCGATCTGGCCGTGTAACGGAGTGGCTTTTATTACACGGTCTGGAACACGGCAATATCAGTTCCCTGTGTCCCAGCTCTGCTTCGAGACGCCTGTTTGGATTTAGATTCAGGGATGTCTCGCTTCTCTACTTCTGGGAAATTCAGTCTGGTCGCCGCCTGTCCTTACTCGCTCCGCCATCAGGAGCCTGACGTCAGTCCAGATACTTTCATCCACAGGCATTTTAACCGTGAGCTATGTGTCCATCTGGAGCAGAAAACAGCCCTCTGACTGAACCAGGTCCTGTGTTTTGCAGTCGTCCTGTTAGTGACGATCCTGGGATTTCTGATGATTTTTTTTTCTGACTCAACCTGCATGTGAATGTTGGGTGGGGGGGGGGGTCTTACCCTCTCTGCCTGTCCCTAATGGAACGGCAAGTCTGCATTGACTGACACCAACCACATCTTGCTTTCATACTGCTGCCTAGGTTTAAATGTCTAGTTCTAGATGTGATTAGGACTGAGAAATGTCTGCTTAGTGTCAGTCATTCTTTTGGCTTGCTTTCTTGTTTTTTCCTTATATAAACCCTGTTAACCTTCCACGGGAAGAAACCTGATGAATTTTCCCTCTTGCGCTTCTTATTTACTACTGGCAACTGTCCTCACACACAAAACTCTCAGTATTTCATTGAGTTCAGATGTCTTTCTGGCATGTTGAGAGAAGAAAAAAAAAATCTGCCTCATTGTCAACAGCCTTTCATAAGAGCACTTCCAGATTTATTACCAGGTGCTCACACGGCATGGCAGCCTTCCTTGAGAGGCTGAGTTCATTCCTCTGTGGCAGAGTAAATGATTTAGTGTTTACCTCCTGAGCATGTCTGCGCCACAAACACTGTGGCATGAGAGATGTGTTTTTAAGGCACCTGTGTTCCCAGTCCGTTGAATATAACAACCCATACGCTTCTGTGACTGCACCCCCCCCCCCCCCCCCCCTACGCACACAGACACATTCATGCCCACCATCTGTGCCTTTGTTTTTAACCTGACACTGTGACTCCCTATAAAGTCATGGAAAAAGCACCATTTTGCTTTCCTTACAGTATTAGTGACTTGACTTTGGCAAGGTGTGTAACTCAGCAGGTTTGGGATCTGGGTCTGTGTCCAGAGGGTCATGGGAACAAAGCCTCTTGGCTGACGGAGAACTCGCATTGCTGCTGGGTCTAAACTGCTCTAAGGATGCTGGCTTACTGCTTTCTGGCAGCAGAAACTTACCTGACTGGTGTGATACTTTTGACAAATATACCAACCAGCCATAGTAATAAAACCACTGAAAGATTAAGTGAATAAACTTCATTATCTCTTTACAATGATGCCTGTCAAAGGGTGACATTATATACTATATGGACAAAAGTATTGGGACACCTGGCCATCATACCTACAGGAAGTTTCATGACATCCATTCTAAATCCATAGGGGTCAATATAGTGTCGGCCCCCTCTTTGCAGCTATAACAGCTGCCACTCTTCTGGGAAGATTTTCCACAAGATGTTGAAATGTGTATATGTGAATTCTTGCCCATTCATTTGATAGGTCTGGCACTGATGTTGGATGTGAAGGCCTGACTCACTAGAATCTCCATTCTAGTTCATCCCAAAGGTGTTTGATGGAGTTGAGGTCAGGACTCTGTGTGGGTCAGTCAAGTTCTTCCACATAAAACTCATCCATCCAAGTCCTTATGCACCTTGCTTTGTGCACTGGGGCACAGTCATGCTGTTCCCACAATGTTGTAAGCGTAGAATTGTCCGGAATGTCTTGTTATGCTGAAGCATTATGAGTTCCCTTCACTGGAACTAAGAGGCCAAACCCAATCCATGAAAATGAACACCATGCAATTATACCTCCTGCACCAAAATTTATAGTTGGCACAGTAAGTCAGGCAGGTAACGTTCTCCTGGCATCTGCCAAAACCAGACTCGTCCATCAGACTGCCAGACAGAGAAGCTTGATTCGTCACTCCACACGTTTGCAGTGCTCCAGAGTCCAGTGGCGGCATGATTTTCACCACTCCATCCGACGCTTTGCACTGCACATGTGACGCTTGCGTGCAGCTGCCTGGCCATGGAAGCCTGTTCTATGAAGCTCACAGCACACAGTTTTTTTTCTGGGATTAATGCCAGAGGAAGTTTGGAACTCTGCACTGTGGTGCATGCACAGAGCGCCTATGCCAATTTGAGTCTGACTCAATGTATACATGCAGGAGTAAATCAACTCCAAATCGCATTATCTAGGTGTCTTAGTCCGACTTCAAGAAATTCAGTTTAGTACGGTTTCAGTCAGACTAACATGTTTACATGTACGTTAAGTCTGATTTTAGTCGGACTAACACAATCATTTGATTTTCTTAGTGTGCATGTAAATGTCCTGAGTGTGATGATCTGGGCAATGGTCTCTGATGGGAAACCTTCAGTCCTGGCATTCATGTGGCTGTTACTTTGGCACGTATCACCTACCTAAATATTGCTACAGACTAAGTACACCCCTTCCAAGCAGCAGAATTTCCCAATGGCTGTGGCCTCTTTTAGCACAGTGCAACACTGCAAAAATTGTTCAGGAGTGAATAGAGGACATGAAAAACGGTTCAAGGTGTTGACTTGGGCTCCAAATTCTCAATCTGATTGAGCATCTGTGGGATGTGCTGGACAAGTCTGATGTATGCAGGCTCCATCTCCTAACTTACAGGACTTAAAAGATCTGCTGGTAATGTCTTGGTGCCTGATACCACAGTGGTCTTATGAAGTCCATATTTGAGCAGGTAAATATCTGCGAAATACCTATGTCGAATTCTTGTAGCTTTTGATTGCAAACAACTAGACATGAAATGTTAAGATGACGTGTTATTTGATTAAGATTTTAGATCATGATAACTAAGTCCAGGAAGTGTGACATGTCAATGAGGGATCTGCTGAGGCAGAAAGCTTCCGGATGCAGAAGAAACCTTCACTCTTTGACGGTGGTCATGGCCGAAATTGGCTCATTGATGGGAGAGTAAATTAAGCAGTCTGGACAGAGGATGGAATCAAGAAGGTCAATGTTATGTTGTATTTAAGTTCATTCCTCTGATATGTGCAGTTCTGAATTATATTGTTGTTCTATGCCTGCTGAGATACATGGAGACCTGTTTCCAGCTCCTTAAACCTTCATCAGGATGAAGTAGATACTCCCATCAGGTAACCTTCACACCAACTTGATGTAGCTGGGATAAGGATGCATGGCTTATGCTTTATAAATGGCCATCATCTATTCATATCCGTAATTTGGCTGCCATAAATCATCCAGTGTTACTTAATCTTTCTTTGATTTTTTTTTCCAGCATTGGGGTCTTGAAGCCACGTAAACTGCATCAACAATCGCCAGGCTTCATCCACTGGCACAGAATCATTTTTATTAACTGAAGGTCACTCATTCTTTGCGTGTTGTGTCAGATCCACAAGACCAGAGACGAATTTACTTCGACATTCAACAAAAAGCATCAACAAGGAGTCACGAGATGCCTAGAACACGGCCTGGCAGAGTGTCTGAAGCCGCCGTCCGCGTGTGGCTATCAGCTTTCGCAGATAATGAGTACAAGATGCTCGAGATGCCGTTTGCCATTGGAGGCAAACACAGTTGCCATTGGACGACGCTGTTAACGGGTAAGACTGGGTTTAAGGGTTTCAGCCGGACGTTACTAAGACTTTCCGATGAGTCACTCTACATGCAGCAGTTTGCTTTGTGACCAGCACTGTCTTCGGAAGCAGCCTCTGCCTTCTGAAATCAAAAGAAGGCCGTGAAGCTCATTTCAATGTGATCTTGTTTTCAGGTTCCATGGTGGCATTAAAACATGGCTCATCGTGAGACCACATGTGTACATAGGTCATTCTCAGAGGGGAGTCCATTGTTCATGAGTGAGTCATTTGTCTTTGCTCTTCTCAACACTGTCATAATGTAGCCCCATAACTTTTCAGTGGGTAATAATAAGGGTTTAGTTAAGCTACCTCATTATACTATGTTATTGCCCCCCCCCCCTCCAAATTACAGTTCTTTTGGCATGCTGACCATAACCTGCATGAGGCCTGGGTCTCGGAGTGAGACCGGTCGGTAGTGACGTCAACAAGGTGCAAGTTAAAGCGAGAAGCTCTTATCACGTCATCATAGCAGTTGCTGAAAGCCAACGTAATTACAGTCTGATCATTCAAAGTTACAACGAAAAGTAAACATTTTGATTAACAGGGGAGAACAGACATTAGGACTTCTAACACACATACTTATTTCAGCCGTTATTTGCTGTCAAGATATAACACCTTTTGACAGAATTATTCCATACTCTGCAGCAATTAAAGTACCTTTCAAGGCCTGGATGATTAGTGCAAGCTGACAGCCCCTGCTTTGGGGGATTTTTGGTAATCTGCACTGTCTATTAATGTGCTGTAAAAGGACCAGTGTTCCCAGTCCAGTCCTCAGAGACCCTCAACCAGTCCACATTTTTCTCTCTCTGACAGACAGTCCACATTTTTGCTCCCTCCCAGCTCCCGGGGAGCAAAAATGTGATGTTGGGTCCCCAGGGCCTGGATTGGCAAACACTGCTTTAGGTGATTGACCATGTTTGGCATCATTCCTTACAGAATGTGTCATTTCCTTTCTGATGGTCACATCATTTTCTGCTGATGCCTCCCTGTAGTTCAGTAATCGTCTTTGCCTTCGGCATTCTCTGTAGCCGTTTTTTAAAGAAAACACAATAAGTGACTAAACGTGAATTTTCTGGAGGAACAAATCATATCAAAGACCATAACCTTAAGGAGCTCAAGAGGCTATGGGATTTTTACAATGCCATGATTTCTTCAGCTGCAAATAGTTTATAGCTAAGGCGATACAAAATAATGGAGTGATTTGCCTTTTTTCTGCATTTTTATGTACTTGAAATATGTCCTGGCTTTTACGCTGAAAGTTTTTCTCATTTATCAGATTTTATTTTCGGCATTGTAGCTGTAAATAAGTTTGTATATGTTTAAAATTCATCTCTTCTAAAACTTATTGTATATTATTCCTAGACCTATAAATTCAGCTACTGGACAACAATAAAGAGATCTTAATGTCACGGCTGACATTAAATCATCCAGTTGCACATGAGCAATAATGGTTTGTTGAGGAGTGTGTTTATTTAGGACACTGTATTCCTGAGCACCTTGTACTTACAGTAAGTATCCTGTTTTTGCTAATCTACCCCCTGCGGGTATAACCCCCCTTTTCCTCCATTAATCAGGAATACTTGGAACATTTCCTTTCAGTGTACATTTGAAGGCCACTTTATTAGTACACCTAAGTAGTACTGGGTTGGACCCTGATCTACTCCAAGCGTAAACATGTTGTGTATTCTGCACACCACTGCTGTACTGACTTGTTATTTTTGCCCTTGTAACCTTCCTGTGGGCTCTAGTGTGTCTGGCCATCCTCATCTGATCTGTCTCAGTCATAAAGAGGCTTTGGCCACAGAAATGCTTCTGAGAGGATGTTTTTCGTCCATTATACCATCCTCTGTAAACTTTAGAACTTTAGTGTGCATGAAACCCAGGAGGGAGGCTGTTCCTGATTCTGGAACCACGACACATGGAACTGCATTCAAAATTACTATGATCGCTAGACCTTAGCCATTGAATGCTTAGGAAAGCAGTAGGTGAACCTCTTGACCCTGTCTCTGGGTTATATGTGGCCACTCAGTGCCGAATAGCATCATTATGGCTGTCATGGGGACTGGCTTTCATCCCCTGCATTTGAGGGCTCTGAGACCACATTGTTTGCTGAAAGGTATTTGCTTGAAACAGATATCATCAAGTGTACCACCAGGGTGAGAGGGCATAGTGTAGGACATTTATGAATGTATTCAGGGTCAGATCTGCATGTAAGGTACCTAAAAAAAACAGGAACCCCCCCACAGACGACCACAGTGTCTCATAATTTGGTATCACATGAGAGAGATTGCAGTCCCAATGCAATTCTTTGGCGCCAGTAACAGTCTTACACGCACAATCTGATATCATGGTGCTGAAGCCCAAAAAAACACAACCTTCAGCTCAGTAAAATTATAAGTGACTTCAGAAAAAAAAAGCCCAAAGTCTCATATAAGAAGCGAACTTGGCAACACTTGCCTTTTTGGCCCAAGCCACAAGCTATGACACCACAACAACTTGATTGGTCAGTTGCAGTAATTGTCGTAACGCAACATTAATTATTAGGATGTAGGAATAACACCAATGTGATTATAACAGCTTGTGCCAGTTTACAAATTGAGGTGTCCTTTCAGGTTCCGGGAGAAGTGTGCAGAGATATAACACCCACCGCCGACCTTCTGCCTCACAAGGTAGGCCTGAGGGTCAAAGTGCATCCGAACAGTTAAATCTCATTCTGTAGGCTTTGACTCTCCGTTGCCCATCAGCCATGCCTCTCTGCTTTGTGGATATCTGAAAATGTACTGGCATTTAAACTGAGAGAATGATTACCCACTATTCACGTCGAAGTCATTAACTTGTTGGAAAAAATGTCTTTTGTTACCATTGTGTTATATTCAACTCGAAGCTGCACACATTCCGTGTCGGTTTTTATTAAGAGATCAATGTGTAACAGTCAGCATATTTAGCATAGTGAATGTGGTTTGCTTCGAAAAGTGTTTTAGGGTTTCAGATAGCTCGTAATCTTTCTGTAATTATGCCATTAATGCTGGACAAAAATTCTTCTATTTTTTTCACAGAAGTTTGCATGTCATCCCCAGCATGCTTAATTTCATCATCTTTCAAACTTCTACCTGGCAGATTCGCCTATTTTCTGGAAGCTGAACTTCCTGAGATTGTTAGTGCTTTAACCTGATTCATTCATGTTTCTAGTCTTTATTGTGCAATTTCAGATTCATTTCATTTCAAAACCTTCTAAAATAGTAACTTCTGTCTGTTCATGTACAATGTTGATGGTGCATGACATCAGGGAAATGACTAGAATAGTACTGCAGCTTTTACCGTTGAACTGACGACATTGTAAAGATTCATGACCAGACTTTATCGCAGTAAATGCTTCATTACTATGGAACTTACCTTCTTCTGAGGCAGAACTGAGAAGCCTTATATACATAGACAGAGAGAGTATTACTGATGAGATGACATGCTAGACATCAGACAGCAATTTGCGGTTTGCACATGCGTGCTGTTTATTGACTCGAAGGCTGTCGGATCCTTCGTGAGACACACTGGCCAATGGGATCCCGACACTCTATACAAGGAATTCAGGCTTTATGAACAAAGCCACCCACACTATTACAGATTTTAGAAGCATGAATCTGTAAAACAGGAAGGCGGTTTCTGTGCATAGCCCAACTGCCTCACACCCCCACGGCTGGAGGTACGAGAGTTTGCAGCTTCTTCCCATGTCAATCAGGCTTCCTCAAAGTACTCTGATCCCCCCCCCCCCCCCCCCCCCAAGTCATAAAATATGGTGTCTCTGACGGGGCTGCTTCCTTATGGCAAAAATTACAATATATAATATAATGTTTTGGTCAATATCGAGATCACGATTATGTGACACGATTAATCATTGACTTTGGAAATACAGTATGCATTTCTTGAACTTACAAAAACAAAATGCAGCACAATGATTGTTTTGTCTAAATTATTTTTGTTTTAATTATCGTTGGAAGTCAAAATTGTAATAGAAATTCAAATTCGATTAAGTGCCCAGTCCTAGTCTCTAAGCTGCCCATTGTATGAGCATGTGTGTGATGTGTCCTCCAGTGACCTGACATCTCGGCTGAGGATGGCCAAAGCTTTGTCACCTGTGCTACCTGGGATGGGAATCCCCCCCCCCCCCCCCATCTTCCCAGAATAAGTAATTTTCTATGACTGATGTAATGTAAAACGTATACTTCCACTTTTCATTATGCACTTAGGTCTGCAGACACTGACAGCCACCAAATGAGAATCATACGCATGAACACACAATAAAAAATCTTTAGGTCAGACCTGACCACCTCCTGGAGGCTTTCGGCATGCCACACCAGCCCAGTGCAATTTGCCTGTCAAATACGAGAAGCTTTACCAGAAGAAGCAGCTGAACAGATCAGATATTGATTATCTAAAGATGGACAGATTGCTGATAGAAGCCTCTAATTACACACTTTGCATCTACAAAATGCTTTCAAGGAAGGTCATTATATCTTATGTGGCCTCTGATTAATCACCAATAACTTTTTCATCAATTTCCTCAATGTCAGAGGGAATCGCCACTGTTATTGACACAACTGAATGCCCCCCTCATCCCAAGGCCATCAATCTTCATCCCTTTCCTCACCTGTAGTATTGAGCCGTGGGTAATGATGAAAATGACCAAAATGAGGTTGCTGGAATCACTGCCCACGACAGGTTGAGGAGTTTGGAGATCTCCAGTGACCCTGAAACAGAGCCAGTGCTCTGTCGGATCGAGAAGATTCAGCCCAATCTTGTAAGGATGCCATCAGGATGTACCCAAGGGATTCGGGAACGTTTGAATGGGTGAAGGCTCCATGGCAGACCCAGGACATGCAGGGATTATATGTCCCTACTGGCTTGGGAACATCTGGGAGTCCAGCATGAGCTGGAGTCGATGGAAAGAGACAATCTGTTCTGACCTTCTCGGCATGTTGCCACCGCAGCGCTCACCAGGAAAAGCAATGGGAAGAAGATGACGATGTCCTGGGATTCCGAATGAGACTGAATTACGTCAATAATCTATTTTATATGGGTCAGTTTGTTTTTTTTATACAATTTAGAAAATAAAAAGCATCCATGACTGAAAATATATAGAAATATGAAGTTTTACTTTCCTGATTCACTCCCAAGAAAGTAATATTAAGTGCAGAGGCCAATATTCCTAGGCATGAAGGAAACTATTCTTATTTCGGCATTTATGATGTCTGGAGTCTCTTCTTGCCTACGGATAATCACCTGTACAAGGGAATGTTTATTCCATATAAATGAAAACATAGATGGATTATAAATCCCTTTAATGCTTAACATGTATGGTTGTGAAATTTAATTATCTGACCCAAAGATTTCAAGTTAAATGGGATCCATCATAAAGTTAATACAGATTGCAGCAGATGTTGATTTTAGAGAGCTGGACATGTGGAATGTGATGCATTAAATGTGTGGTCTTGCAGACACACACTAGTTGTGTATTTGCTACATTGTGTCTCTGTTCTCAATTTGTATAGGTTGTTATAATAATACAGGTTGCAATTGATCACGAACCCACAATACGGATTGTGGAAGATAAGGAACCTGGAAACAGACATGAGATACAGAGTGAGATCTCCTAAGTAAATCAACAAGGATATGAAATTTACTAACAGCCTTTATACATGGGAAAATGTGTTATGCATCGTGCTTAACATATTATAGAAAAATAATTACTCAGCATATTATACTCGATTACCAATTTAGTTTAACCTCAGCACATGGACAATATATAAGTGAGTTTCATTAAAGTAATACACATGACTGCATTGACTAAGACTACATTTTATTCACTCTCCCAAATGACACCCTCCTGACCGACATGCCACCCAGGGTACTCACTGGACTGTGCTCCGCTGGACAGATGGACAAGCGATCTGAAAGCAGTGCCTGTACTTGTGGCTGTAACAGCAGGCAAAATGTCTTTCTGAGGCCTCCTCGGGCGTTTATTAGTTTCGAGGAAATATGGAGTTTGGACATAAACGCCTATAAAAAGCCACGTGTTTGTGGTGACTGATCGAGCTCTCGCCTCATCGTCCGTTTCACCCGCCGCTAATGGGGTGTTTTTAGCAGATCTTTCCATACTTTTGCTGTTCTGTTGCTTTTCCATATAAAGGCTGCAGCAGCTATAAAATTTTTCATTTTTCTCCCCCCCCCCCCCATCCAGTCTCAAGGCCGCTCTGAAGGACACGCGCTGTTCGGACCACAACTTCGTAAGCAGAAGCTACCACTTGGACGTCCTCTGCGAACACCGGTCATGCAGCATTATGTGTCTGGAAACAACTGGCTTACTTGTTGCCAAGCCTATTGCGTGCATAAAAAAAGTGATATTCTGTCTTCTTATATAAGAGCTTTCTACTTTCAATGGTTTTCTGCCTGTCATACATCCATTTCTTAGACTTTGAAGTGGTATGATAAGTATGATATAATTAAACAGAATATCGTAGAAAATACGTATCCACATCAATGATAATTCTCCACTGATCCAACCTCATAGTCGTGTAGACAGCGTTGGCTATGAAACCTATGTAAGATAATAATCCAAGGGCTGGTCATTCACGGATGGATGGAGTGTCACATTCACAGATTGAAACCTTACTACCATTTTATACTCTTACTGAAAAGACCTTCCTTCGACCTTAAATAATAATCACACATAGGCTAGGTTAATTCTCTGTTAATTACATGGATAAACAAAAACATCTTTGGTTACAATAATACAACAGTAATAACGAGACGCGCTAATATCCACCTAGGTCTCTGTTTGTGTGCAAACCCACATGTGGTCAGATATGTCACCTTGAATCGATCTCAGTCCGTTAAAAATCACTCAGTTGTCCATCCACTAATTTTTCTATATACCGGTTTACACGTGTGCAATGTGTAAAAGAAAAAAAGATGGAAAACAAGAAAAACTGAAATGAGCATGTGTACTTTCCCGGCGTAATATCCAAAGCAATATATAATGCAAACTTTGAGGCACTGTTGTATATAGTTTGAAAGAACGCCGTAATAATGTTTAACCTTTCAGTTTTACTTCATTTAAAGGATGTACGTCATTTTCCAGCACTTTTAAATATGTTTGCCGGTAGTTAATGCGTCCTGAGCACAGTTACAGACTCGCCGGGGAGCAGACATCAAGAACAGGTGGGTGAGACGGTAGCGTTGGCTGTCGATTGTTTTTCAGCGTTCGTTTAATAAAATCCACTTCCGATAAAGAATTCAGAAACTGCGTTTGTAAAATACAAGTATTGTCGTTATCTCCTATTTGTTTTTTATTTGAAGTTAACCTCAATTTAGACAGAAGTCTTTTATATGCTGGAATAAGCGCATCGTAATAAAATCAACCCGAAACGCACAGATCGACTCCTTCTTTGAGAGCTTAGGAAACTTTGAACATTTAATTTTATATGCGATGCAGATTATTCTCCAAAGATGATACAAACTAAATAATGCATGCATTGGAATATTTAATTTTAAAAAATCGCCACACGATTGAAAGTGTCACGGCGTGGATGAGTAATTTTCGAAATCGATTAATTTGCTTTTAGAAGTTTTATCTCAGATAAGCCGCTTGGAAAATACGGGCAGTGCTGGCGGTACACGTTTGACGTATTCTTGCAGGAAAAGCAGCTTTTATTTGAGCGCCCCGCTGCGTTAAAGGGTTTAATTAAATAAAACGTCCACACTTCGAACAGCTGTATTTTCTATTTCTTATCGGGGGCGTCTGTTTCTGTTCCTAAAACAGTCAGTATTTTAACAGCCTTAGGAGACAAATTAGCAGGGTTTAAATCTTATAATCGGTGGATAGACATGTCTTTTAACAATACGGCAGCGATTTCCAATCGTTGTAACGTTCTTTGGTATGGTTAATTATAGGGTCATCACCATTTTATTTTGTATTTTTTGGGGGGTGGGCGGGAATGTATTTTCTCTACATTTAATTTTAATCTCGTTTGTTCTTAAAACATAGCACTTGTGTACTCAGTTTAAGATAAGTTTTAAGCAATCTAGAGTTAAATTCAGTTAAATTCTGATGGATCTGACTGGTAATGGTGAAATTCTAAATTGCATTTCCTACCATTACTGCTTCAAAATACTTTACTCCTGGATTTAACCCCAATGCAAGTGTTTATGTAGGTGAATTGCTTTGATTTTATATTAAAATATTTGTTTAAGCAATGGCATTTATATAGCATTATCACAATAATGTACCTATGCCACTGTTTCTGTAATAAGAAACAACTAAATATAAATACACTGATCTTTCATAAAGTCTGAATAGCTCAGCGACGTATCATTACAAATAGACATTTGAATTATTAATTCATTTGAGATCTATGTGACCTCCAGAGATTGTCTTACTTTAATTTGTAGTTCAGGTCTTTCTGGGGAAAACATACAAAGCTGGACTGAAAATGACGGACTTTATACTATTCAAAAAAGTTTCTAGTGATAGGGAAAATGGAAAAACTGACCAATTCTGGCCTGTCTGTAATACCTGGTGCTTTAATAACGTGATTGATTGCCTTTGCTGCATGTGTGCACTACATACCTGAAAGTGTCTTGGCAGCCGAACTTCATTGTACCATATTCTCATTATCCGTGGTTTGTACAGACCGACCTGCCTGTAAGGGGGGGGTGGGAGCCTCGCTGCCAGTGAGTGAATCTGCTCTGTCGAAAGTGCCTGATAAGTAACCTCTCTGACGAGAGTCACTGCATCTACAAGCGATTAAGGGATAATGAAATAATTTATCAGCGATTTAGTGATGGCAGCCTGCACTGACTTGCACTATTGCTCATATTTCTATGTTCTGTGTTGTGTGTGAATGTATGCACCAGTACTGCCAAGACAAATTTCTAGTACATGTAGGTGTACCTGGCCAATAAACTGACTTCTGATTCTGATAACGTGTTGCAGTCCAATCACAGTGCACCTGCAGCCTAATAAATGACAGTAATGATGGTTAAGGGATTCATGCACAGCAGACAAAGGTGTCTATGATAGTGCATTGATCTACGGTTGGCGTCTGATTCAACTTTCTAATGCCGTGCCATCAAGATGAGGAAAGAACATGGTCTCCCACTTCAGCCTTGGCCTCCTCTGGTGTGTTTCTCATGAGGGTTTTTGCGGTAATTCCCACTGCATATTAAAGGTCAGCTTCTTGTGATCCTTTGCATATATTTGTGCGTGTTATGTTTCTTTGAATGCATGCCTCCATTTTCTCGCTCACAAGAATGATTGGGTGCATTTTCGATCTTAATGGACGAAGGTGTCAGCCCCCCCCTCCCCCCCCCCCCCGTCTGTCGTCTGCCAGACTTCTCCCGAGTCAGTGTACGGTCGATGGCCGCAGTGGGTCCCATCGCCTCATTGGCTGACGTCGATAACTGCTTCGTCAAATGGCTGCGAAGTTAAGGAATCACCTCTGGAGGGTGACTGAGTAATGGAGGTTTGGGAGACGGGCCAAGAGGAGAGACCCGAGCTGATGCTATCAGAGACACTTAATAAAATTGAAAGGCTGGGGGAGGGCTTTCGTTTTGCAGGACACTGTTACTATAAGTGTCTCCATTTGTTTGCGGTTGTTCCCCAGCCTCTGACATTTCTGCTTTTGACCGTATCAGTTTATTTCCCAAGTGACATAAGCCCAGGGTGCGTTTCCCAGAAATGCTCATTTTGAGCCTTACTCCTATCCAAGCCCACGGAACTGTCCGAAGGACCTTCTGTGGTCCATATGCAGCTTCCTTCGCCTCTGTTTGGCAATCATACTGATCTGTCAGCCCCCTCCTTCCGAAAACACAATCACAGAGAGCCGCCATGCTAATGTAATTAGCTAATGTCCGTGATTCATGTGGCACGATATGGAAACAAAGTACTGCTGCACACAATCGTCACAATACGAAGGAAATGGCAAGTAGTGAACGGATAAGGTGATGCAGGCATTTCTGCTGCCAGCTAGCAAACCCTCGGTTTATTGCTAGATTCTTATTGTTCTAAGAGCATATTTTGCTCTTATTTATTTTTGACAAGGTTATTTGTTATATAGGTTCTACTTATTGTGAAATTTACTGCCGGGCTTGTGTGTTTAACTCTAGTCTAAACAGTGATGCACAAATTTACTACATGTAGGTGTGAACCAGAAAATGACAATAATGAGAATTTTTTAACCAGAACATTCCATGCCAGATATGCTTCCATTTAGCGGTCTGCTTCTCAGTTACTTTGCACAGAAAAAAACTCTTTTAGCTCTCTGAAAACACACAGCACTGCTTTTAGACCAGTGACTGATTTATGACCATCTGCTTTGTACTATAACTATATAAAGTCATGACAAGTGACTGACTGTTGAAAAGAGCCAATATTGTTTTATGTCCTACTCTCATTACATCAGAATCAAACAATGAATGATTTTCACTTTAATGCAGATTACATTTTGCATTGTGTTGTTCCAAAAAGTGTTTATACTCAGCTGGTCAAAATAATCCTTTGGAATTACATTTTTTTTTCTTCAAGTCACAAGCTAGCATGAATATTATGTTTAAACGGTAACTGGATGAGGTACATAGGATGTACAGACCTAGAGGATCGCAGTTTTCCAGTGCAGAAGGTTTTGTTGAGACCTGCCGTCGCGTTCTCGTAACTGGATAACGTAATCCTAGCCTATAATTTCGTTCGAACTTGTGTTCTGGTAAGATAGAAGACAGCCGCGTTGTCGAGCTAGATGAAGGCGGTTCTGCCGGGTGTCGCTTGGACTTGCAGTCCTGCCATGAAACTGAACCTCTTAACCTGACAGAGGAGCCATTCGCCACTTGACCCAGCTATCAGAATTGTGTGGGAAAACTCAGTGCTCGTCCCTTTCTGTTAGCGTGACTTATCTGCTGCTCTCATTACTTCTTGCAAGTGGTCTATGGCTCAGCAGGTTAGAAGACTGCCAGTGACCAGAAGGGCACTGGTTCCAGTCCCAGCTTTGACAGTGATTGCTCCGGCGACCTGACCCTGCTTCCTCTCAAAAAGATTTCTTGCTTCGGTTAAAAGCATCTGCTAAAAAAAAATGTAGAATTTTTCTATAATGCCTTCACACATGAATGATAATGGAGATGTATTCATCTTATTCCAGCTGCTGTGTTTTTCCCCCACAAAGGATGCTTTTCCTTTTAATGATGATTCCAAAGTGCCCAGGTGTTTGATATGGGAGCTGGACCTGTTTGCTCCGCAGCAAGAGTGACCCTGACGCGCTCCTACTTATTTGAGTGAGAGCACTGGCAACGCATGAAGCCCAGCTTCCCAGATTTATAGCGCAGATGCCCCGTCTTAAAAAAGAGGGTTCATTAGAAGGGTATGTATCTCCTGTCTTTCAAAGATGTGAGGTCCCACTGTCCTCTCGCCCTCTCACCTTCCGGTGTATATTCTGAAGTCCTGTGGCCTGTACTACGAAGCGGGATTACTGGCTTATCGGGGGTAACTTTTCGGATTTAAGGTAGTCTGGGCAAAATGTAAGTGAACGAATATGAAGTCCTTTTAAACTGTGGTACCTTAAATCCGACAAGTTACCCCGATAAGCCAGTAACCCCGCTTCGTAGTACAGACCCCTGATCTTACGGCGTTTATCTCCAAGCGAATGAGGCCTTCCTGGGGAACACGGCCTGGCACAGTTATGGCGCACTGTAAAAGATTCAGACGTTTTGGCTACACTGTGCTGTCTGGTAATGTTATCATCCCCTGGGATGACGGGAGGTGACTGTACATTTGGCGGTTTGCTTGCAGACATCCCTTCCCTTCCACTGGTACTGACTGAAAGTCTCAAGCATTTGTCTCCCCTTAGGAGAGAGTAAAATATCTTTTAGCTATATCTGAAATCAGACTTGGGTACCACTTTACAATAAGGCCACCCTTATAAATTCATATTATGAATTGGAAACCTTAATGTAAAGTGGTACTGGCTTGATTTTTAATATCTGAGTAAATCAACTACCTTTGCCTAAATGCCAGTCAGAGCTAAGTCAGTCACACAGCCGGACAGAAAACAGATAGAGATATCGCATAGAATACACAAGGCTGTTACAAATTCCGTATTAATAAAGTGTGGAGAAGGTCATTAATCTCATACACAAAGCTGCATCCCTCCCTGCCTGGCATCCAATGCAGAGGACACCTTCTAGAAAGTTCTTCACCTGTTGTGTTATTTCCAGCAGTCTGCACTGTTAGTCAGTCACAGGCCTCTCTCCTTGCAGGCCTCTCTCCTTGCAGGCCTCTCTCCTTGCAGGCCTCTCTCCTTGCAGGCCTCTCTCCTTGCGTTTATTGACAGGCATGGACTGAAAGCCGCCCGCCTCATTGACATTTTCTTCCGTGGGATTGGCTTTGAGGGTAATTTCCTCTGCTGTGGGCATCATATCGATTGACCATGCTTTTCTTTCTCCTGCTTTGCGGTGTTGAATACAGGGAGGTCTTAATTATAGTGACAGTCTGTGATATTCAGCCTGTTGTCTGGGAACGCAAGTCTATGTCGATTCATCCGTTGTACAAACAATTTATCCATCCAATTTCTGTAGCTGCTTGTGCTATTCAGGCTTACCGGGACCTGGAGCCTATCCCAGGGACTATGGGCGCAAGGCAGGGACCAACCCAGGATGGGCTACCAATCCATCACAAGGCACACCCACACACCATGCACTCGCACACGCATGCACACACAGGGTGCATCTGTTAGGCTGATCTGACCTCAGAAGATACAGGAGCAGAGCTGCTAAAATCTCCAGGGACACATCAGCCACCTCCTCACCAGGCTGAGGTCTGGTAAGCGCTTCTGCTGTTTCTCACTGAGAACTGAGAGGCTCAGAATGAGCTTCTGCCTTCAGGCCTTCAGACTGCTTAGTTCCTGACTGACACTTTATTTCATATCCCATCCTTATTTATGTAATCACACTTTATTAGAACTGTGTTGCAGATCTTAGGCCTATTTATATTGCAGTATTTTTGTATAGTACATTTTTGCATTGTTTTAGTATAGCTATTTTTCAATATCACTTTCATTATTTTACGTCTTTATGGCTACATTTGATGTCTTTCTGTTTTTATGGCAGAGTTGACCACCTGGAATTTCACTGCAGGTTATGGTCTGCTTGTATATCTTGCATATGACAAATAATACCCTTGAATCTTTTTTTTTTTTTGGACCTAGGGGGGGAAGCCTTCAGGAAACCCCGTAATGATGTCATGGGGGCCTGAAGCCTGAGATGGTAATGTTAACCACTCTGCTGCCCCAGTCATACCTGGTGTGGAGAAATATATTGAATATATTAATATATCTTATTATATTACCATTTATATAATATTAAATGGTTCCTAGATGGGAAAATGTGGAGAGATTTTGCCGGGTGATATTTCGCAGCTGCTGGTGAGTGGATCACCTTTCTCTCACCGTGTGTTTGGCCATGTTCCTGGGGTGTGACCAGTACCTGTCAGCCGCACAGAGATATGTGACTCCTTGCATTTGTGAGACCTTCTGGATCTTAAAGCTCATGAAAACGAGCTTCACTAAAAACACTGTCTGCGGTCGGCTTTCGCAGGAAACCTCCAGCGGTGATTTTGGTCTTGGAAGAAATGTACTTTGTGCCCTTCAGAGGTCTTCCTGCCAGACGGCCATCTTATGTCTCAGCTTCCCAGTGTTTTGGTACATTTGTATATAACACATTTTCTATTATATATGTCTATCATTTTCATATTAATAGACCACGAGGTGTTTGTACATTTTGTCATGAGAAGTTAATTTGTTGAAAGGGAATTCGGCGGATCGCCCCGGCGTGGCGGCTGTTGGCCTGCGTCAGATTCGCTGGCTGTGTCCCGCCTCATTTGAACCTCTCTCTGTGATTGGCTGGCTGGTTTAGTCGCAGCTTCTGCAGAAAACGGGCCTAGAACTCCTCTGCATCCCTGGTTCTAAGGTGGCTGAAATCAAGACCAGGTTATCGTCGTGGAAGGACGCTGGTAAACGCGGCTCAGTCGATCTTCTTTCATTTCTGACTACAGCTGTACCCTCAGACTATTCATATTTCTGTGTCGATTCGACACCGTAAGTGCGGTTTATCTGTGAGCCCTAAGCCATACCCTACGCTGTAGCCTGACGTGCGCCTCACCAGAAATGTAACTTCACATCGAGGGGACACTGACCACAAGAACTGTGTTTGGTCTGCTTGCTGGAATTTCGTTTCTTTATGGGAGCGAAGAAAGTGCACGTCCCAGCTGTACATACCGAAGCGCATTTATACGTAGCATTAAAAAGCCAATCCTACGCATTATAGCAACAGGTCTACAAAACACCGATTTCACTTACCTCTGTTAAGTTTATTATTACTTTGCAGAAAAGCAGCTAGGCACTAACGTTAGAAAGGAAAATGCATGAAAAGTGACTAGCAGCTGTAACAAGTTTGGAGCAGCAGAAATATAGCCAGGACTCCATAAATGGATAATTTGTTAAATGTTTGCTATTGTTACTGTTTCAATAGCGCAATTAAAAAATTTAAGACAGTAAATGCAAGAACCAAAACTATGTATCACCTAGTGTTTCAGCAGCGTTTTTGCTGAGCAACAGAAAGGCACCAGCGCATGGCTATAAACTCCTGCAAGGCGTAGGCCCCAGTGCAGAAGCATAAATCAGCCTTAAGGGTTTCTGCTTCGTAATCAGTAAAGTGTCCTCAACCCATCCTAAAGCTGTAATTAAGGTCTTGCCCTAATGGACTCCATACATGTATTACAAAGCCAGAAGGCTTATACATGAACTTGAGGCTTGGAGTCTAACGTGATTTCCAGTTCTGATGATGGCGGACTGCTGCCTAAAGCAACATCAAATGTCAGGAATAATAAATAAAAATGTGCGTGTGACTAACAGGCTAAACGCTTGAAATATTTCCCAAGGATCTTCTGGATAACCGAAATATGACGTGCATTAATCAAATGAACTAGGCCGACGCGGTGGTGCAGTGCGTTAGTGCTGGTGCCTCACACCTCTGGGGCCACCGTTCGAGTCTCTGCTGCCGTGCCGTTCGTGTGCAGTTTGCATGCTCTCTCCGTGTTATTTGTGTGGTTTCCTGCCGGCATTCCGGTTTCCACTCATGGTCCAAAAACATGCTGAGGCTAATTGGAGTTACCAAATTGCCTGTAGGTGTGAATGGTCTGTCGATAAATGCCGTCGATAACTGTGCCTTGCAATGGATTGGTGTCCCATCCTGGGTTGTTCCCTGCCTTGTGCCCATAGTGTCAGGGATAGACTCCAGAATCCCCCCCCACTACCCTGAATAGGACAGTTACAGAAAATGGGTGGATTAATCACATCAACCATTCAGCCTTAAAGAGTTCCTTTATAACAAGTTACAAAAGTGAGAAATGTGTTGGCTAAAATGGAAATTCTTTGGATGTGTTGATTAGAGACATAAGAAGGGATTTCTGATAAAGAGGTTCTCAGGAAATGAGGCCTTCCAGAGTGTTTTAATGCCAAATTCCTTTTTGTAGAAAATAACACCACAAATTTAATGTTCTGCTACAAAATATGCTCTGTGTTGATTTAATTAACTGTATATGAAATGTTGAATATTTTCCATCCATCTATTCATCTTCCTTTTTAGGGTCACAAAACTGTCGTTTCACGAAATATCGCCTTCTCTCCTGCAGGTGCTGTTTTGTTCCCTTATGTATAAAGAATGCTGTCAATTTGCATTTTCTTAAAACGCAAAAATATCCCAAAACCTGTCAGCAGTCTGGTATCTTTAAATTTTCATTTTGATTCCTCAGATTTTGTTCTTATTTATAAAAAAATTCTGTGTGTTTGGTAAATCGTTTTCGAAGAAAACCTCCTTCAACACAAAATGAGATTTTGTAATAACAGAAAGATTTGTTAAAGGTTCATAGATTCTTGGAATGTGATGCTGAATTTCTCTCTCTCACACACACATACGCACTCGCACTCACACACACTATATCTATAAATTCAGCATTGCATTCTATAAATCCATGAAATGCACCTTCCACATATAGCTATTACAGTGTTAGAGCACTTTTCTGTGTCCAGACAGAAAGCCATATACTGCTGTTCCTTTGGTAAGATGTGGCAATGCTGCATGGCATGTCATTCAGTTGTGTTACACGCTTCTCCCTGTGGAGTGCGCTCCGGCATCCTGGCCACGTCTCGCTGCATTAGTTACACGTTCCTGAAGACCGACCGACCAGCCTACAAGTGGGGTGAGGTGCATGATGGGACTTGAGTCGGGTCAGAGCCCCATCCACTGTGCTGGCAGTGCCGGATCTAAAACTCGCCTGTGTTCATCCAAGCCCTGCAGATCTCACTGCATGGACGTTGTCCATTTGTATCTCTCTCTCTCTCTCTCTCTCTCTCCTTCTCCATCATCATTTTCATGCCAGCTTTCTGTCCCTCATCTGTTTGCCATCTTCCCAGGGAACTTTGGAAAACTCTTTGGCATCTAGTGTTTGTATCTCGCTCCATTTCAATCTGTCGCTGCAGTTTGTTCCCAAATGTGTCTATATGCACTTGACAGTCTCATCATGTAGCCAGCATTTTGATTATGCCCCTTATGTGTTCACACATATAAATCATATGGGATGATGCACAGTGACAACAGTTTATTCCTCTTATAAGCATAAATCTGTAAATTGCACATGTGTCTAGTTTGTGATGCTTCACGGTTATCCAAACTCTTGTCCAAAAGTCTAAAAATGTTTTGTTTAGGGTAATAACCATAAAACCCATGTTCAGGATTCTTAAACGACTGCAGATTTGAGTTCTTGCATATTTCCCATCTTTTCTAGAAGTGATATTTGAGATAAAAGGTTGCTTTTAGCACCAAAATTAAATCAGCTATATCCAAAATAATAAATATTTAGAATTACTACTGTAGGAGTGGTCAGGCTTATTGGTAAAAGTGGATGCTACTTAATCCCATAAATGGGCTGGTTTAAAGCGGTATAGAAAAATAAAATAACATATTGGGGGGAATGATTTGCAAGCATGAATTGTTCAATGATAAAACTTTAAAAAATGATGTAAATTATTCCCAGTCTAACAGACTAGTGTGGCCCTACCCAGCCAATCCTGTTACTCGTCTGTTCTTAAGCCTCATGTTGATCTTTCCCAACTGCCCCCTGTTTGCTCCATCATTAGTCTCGTATACCCCTGCGAATTCCCCAAATGTGGGAATCTCGACTGCATCATTTCTGGTAATAGGGGACTCTGTTCACACTCTCCCCTGATTTTTTTTTTTAATGGGGGGGCATGTGGCTCAGTGGGCTAAGCCTGCGTGCCTGTAATCATAAGGTTACTGGTTCAACCCCAGCCTCAGCACATCTGCAGATCCTTGAGCAAGGCCCTTAACCCCCAAATCCCTGGGCCCACTACAGGTGGCTGCCCTTTGCAGACAACTTACTCTACAGAAAAAAAGAACAAGTTGAGGGAGGCATAAAGAGAATTTCAATAAAGTATCTATTATTATTATTATTATTACTTCCCTGTCCTGGGTTCCCCAGTCTGGAGATTATCGTCTCTCTGGCAGGCCATGTCCTTCCTCCTTGCACTTCTCTCGTTTGGGTCCCTCGCAGTCCAGTTTATTTTCAGTCTCTGTTTTGTTTTAATTAAATTAAACTGCTTTTAATTCCGCTTTCCCTCAAGTCCTTAGTCTCGAAAGCCGTGACATGCAATAATGCATGCAGGCAACTATATTTATATATGTTTGTGAGAACATTTGAAACTGATGTTATACTTTATACATGGAAAGTAAATTATTAAAGGTAGGACAAGCTACCATGCTATGTGGAGTTTTAGGACCAAAGTTGAATAAGCTTTACCCAAATAAGATTATGAAAGCGTTTTCCTTAATCTGTGCACCTTCTACTATGAACCAAATGCTAAAACTCAGTGTTGTAAGCTTCTGATAGTGGGCCCCAGTGTGAGTATTATTTAGCCCCCCCCCCCCCCGTAATTTTGGGACACATGTCAATGCAAGCTAACAAAGCCTCAGACCCTTAAATTAAATGTTACAGATTTACCATGTACCTTTGTGAAATATCCATATGGTATACAATATGATTATGTTGTATTTTATGACAATATGAAGCATTGTCATAAAATAGGAAACATAAAAACTGGATACTGAGTGAGACAGATTTCGCATCCAGGTACACACACACACAGATACTGCATGTATATGTATATATACAGTGGTTTCCGGCAGTTCATAATGCAAGGTAACATGCTCCAGCAATTTACACCAATAGATCAATAGCCTCCCGATTCTCTCTACCATACGTCCCATTGACCCTCCATGGGGCCCCCGCTTCTGTGGGCTCAGTGTGCCAACACTGCTAATAGTTCTGCCAGTGGCAAAACAAAATGCATTTGAATCGTCATATTTACTTTCCCCCCAATATCATAAACAAATGTAGCAATAAAAAGGCACTCATACAGGCTACTCGTATGTGTAATATTTTAATGCAGTATTTTCCTTCAAACAGCATAATAGCGTTTTTGTAGAATTCTGCGCAGCATGAAATGTATAGCACCGTTTTTGTGTTCAGAGTTAAAGCTGTATAGAGCAATCTATTGTGTTACTGTTTTTAAACACCAACACTTCATGTCAAAGACCTTTAGTACACGAAAACCAAATCGGTATTAGGTTGGAGGCAACCTGAGCATAATTAGCACGACACGTAAATCGTTAAGACTCAATATGATTATTTGCAATAAGGTCCACGGAACTTTGGTTCCCGCGTTACGCTTCGGTAATATTCTCAAACTTATTAGTTCTGGGTAATTGTGGCTAATACAGTCATCGAGTTAAAATGCAGCGCTAACGTCATGCGCTAAGAGAGCAGCAAATAATTTTAATGTCACTAACGATCTGGGGAAAAATATTTCAGGTGGTCGCTATGGCTCTGCCTTTTTTCCCCTTGTTTGACAACAACAGGTTCGTCATATATTATTCAGTTTCATCCCACCCTTGGGATACCTACTGGGCAGGGAGGTTGTGGTGTTTTTTTCGGTCCAGGTGCAGGGAGCGCAGAGAAACCAGCTCTTAGTCAAAGTCGGAGCTGCGTTTGTACGAACCGCGTCTCGAAACCTAATTCTGTGAGTGATGTGCAGGGAGCGTGATCAAGTGCGGATATAACATTTTTGACAGCGGATTTTAATTAGAAGGCAAGGTTTTACCTTTCTTCTAACACTTTCGCTCCCTATTTGTATTTTTTATAAAATATAATTCTCATTGAATTTGGCAGGGAAAACTTTTTTCCCTATCGGTTCTCCGCCAACAGTTTTAAACGCACTTGTAACTGCGTATGGGAGAGTTGCGCTGCGCTAAGGAATGCACCCATGGTGGGGTTCGTTTGTGACTTTAAGGAAGCCATCATATGTCTTATGAATCGGGACCTAAGGATCCGCGGTCTTCTCCCTAAATCATACCCTTCCAACCTGCAGAAATGGGTGCCGTTGAAGGTATAGGAGCACTTCCTTGGAGTCCGCATAATGCCACTTGGTCCATCTCCTCCAACTCGTCGCCGCCGATGCCTTACGGGGAACCTCACGACTCCTTTGACGAGATGCTGGTCACATCGCTGCTTGGGACGGTCCTGATCGTGATGTGCGTGATCGGCCTTGCTGGTAACATTTATACCCTTGTGGTTATGAACGTTTCGCTGAGGATGACCGGTTCCATGTACGTCTACATCGTCAACTTGGCGCTGGCTGACTTGCTGTACTTATCAACTATCCCGTTTGTCGTGTGCACCTATTTTGCGAAAGACTGGTATTTTGGAGACATCGGGTGTCGGATCATTTTTAGCTTGGACTTCCTCACCATGCACGCCAGTATCTTCATCCTCACCATCATGAGTACGGAGCGGTACTTAGCGGTGGTGAATCCTCTGGACACCTTAGGGAGATCCAGAAGGTACAGGAGGACAGTGACCTGTGCGGTTTGGCTGGCTTCCTTCTTGCTGGCACTTCCCACAATGATAATGATCGATCTGAAAAGTAACCTCCGAAACGGAGTCCTTAAGCGCATGTGCCACCCGACGTGGCAGATCAAAGCTTATAAGATATATCTGACTGTCCTATTTAACACTTGCATCTTAGCTCCCGGCTTCATCATCGGTTATCTATACCTCAGACTTGCCAAGACATACTGGTTATCACAATCCACAGTTCACGCGACAAAAGCCGCAAATCGGTGTCCCAAGCAGAAAGTGTTTTACATGATTTTTAGTATCGTACTCGCCTACTGGGCTTGTTTTTTACCTTTTTGGTTGTGGCAGCTGCTGAGCATATACTACTTTGGCCATGGAGACTTGTCGCATCGGACTATGGTCTATGTCAACTTCGTGGTGACATGCCTGGCGTATTGCAACAGCTGCATCAACCCTTTTCTATATACGCTGCTGACGAAAAATTATAAAGAGTATGTGAGGGGTCGGCAGAAGAGCTTTTCAGGGTTCGGGTGGAAATTCAGACATGCCTCGCAAAGGTCAGTGTCCTCTGGGAGTCAATTCACTGACACGCTGACCATCGCGCAGCTGAGCGGCGGTCCGGACGGCTCTGCTGTGTAGACTAATGCTTTACACGGACCGAAAGGTTGAGATTAGCGCATAACTGTCTTTCCTGTACAATAAAAGCAACACGCAAATTAAACTAAATTATAATTTTCCATATGTAAATAGGGAAATTTTAAATGTAAATGCTTGAGGCGGAGCTTATAGTTTACTCATGTAAATTATGGTAATTTCCAGCACCTCTCTATGCTCCTGTTTGTCAAAACCAAAAGTATATATTATTATATTACATATAATAGTTACTTGACTCTTTAACACATACCAGAATGTAGCTAAATGTTACATGATTGTGGTTCAAATAAACAGTGAAAGAAATAAAGTGAAAATGCATTTAGTACCAGCTTCGAGATTTGTTGTTTTCTTTTAACAGAGACAGGTTTCCTCCTCAGACGGTAGGTCTATGCTTCAGCTATTTTACGCTTTTTGGAAGTTGCTTTCTTTGGAAGTGAAAAATTTCAGATGGGTCTTAACAAAAAACTCAAAAAAAACTTATGAATTCAAGTCATTTTGGAGAATATGATTTAGGCTGCCTAAATGAAATCATGTAGCATCTGTTGAACTTCATTTTCGTTTGTGAATTTTATCTCAACGGGCAAAAAACATCACTAATCTGAACATATGGTTAAAAACACACTATCAACCATCACATTTATATCCACTCATGCCAAATTTCGCTCCGGGTCATGAAATACAATTCTTCCTTTAAGTGACTACAGCATGTCAATTTTTGTCAGATTTTTGTTTCGCTGCAAAGTGTGTCTTGTTCAGTGCCATATCATAAACTAGCCTATAATTGATTAGATGGGATCAAGTGATTGAGGCCATTGTAATAATTGTGCTTTGCGTTTGTTGCAATACTTATATGCGTTTACTGTACGTTGTGGACTGTGACGACCATATGGGCTGCCATTGGGATATATGTGTGGCGTTTCATTTAACCACAAAGTATGTCGATGCTGCATAATTTGTCGTTTAACATGGATAGAAAATGCTGTAGAAATGATAGAAAACACAGAAGCCCCCGTAATAAGAAAAGCAATATGATAATATAAAGCTGGTAATCACCAGTCCTCACATTTATCTGCTAAATGGCGTTTATGACTCCAAAAACTATTATCGATTACCTAATACATTTTTATTTATTATTGTCATTGTCTAAAACGATGCTGATTGATTAATGGCGACCCGTTTCGAACTTCTAATTAAAAATATATTACCTGTATTTTTATTTCTTTTCAACTCTTCCCGATGGATTGTGCTTTGATAGAAATAAAAGCGATCGTTCATTTTGAAATGCCACTGTTACATACGTTTGCTCCGTTTTGCCATTTCTCAAGCAACAAAAAAAGAAAGAAAATGTTAAGTTCCCAGCGTGATGACCCTCACCGATTTCTCCAATGGTGAATTGTATTATCGTGAAGAAATGTCAGAGGAACAGGTTGCTGAATTAGTTTTTCTGCTGGAAATAGATGTTGCGGCACACAGAAGGATTATATTTCGGATCAATAAGCAGCACCGGAAATGTTACTGCTAATAATCCCACTCCCTCGGTGACAACTGCTTGATTTTTCGTATTTAGAGCAGAAACAGCATTGTTGCAGTAATTTTCATTTTGATTTCTAGTTCCTTTTACGGTGACTTGGTTCTAATCGTTTGCTCCACTGGTCATTACCTCTATATGTAAATACGCGATAATCAATGTGATACACGAATCAGAGGTATTCGTTAATAGTTGGCGGATATGTACTACGGAGAATACGGTATTATAGGGAGAAAATCACTGAATCATGAGGTGTTCTGGTAAAAAGACCCACGAGTCACCTGCGAAAGAAATTCCTATATGTTTACCTTCGAGGTGATAATTAGCAGGGAGGCCGTTTAATAAAATGTCCATCTTCCTATTAAACGCATAAGATGTGCATTCCGTTTGCAAGCCTGACATGTCTGTGTATATAAACAGACCACATACATTTTGTGTCCACAGTAATCGTTCACACGGTAATATCCCGGACTATAATGATTCCATAATGCGTTTAGTTATTTAAATAGGAAAACTGCATTAAAAACTAAACGCTAGGAAAGTGTGTGCATGGTTGCAAATGACGTCAGTCTTGTTAAATTGTGGGCCTGCATTAAAGCCCTTTTCCTGGCTTTTTGACGCAATGCAGTGTGTTGTTTAATTGGAAACTGTAAAGTGTTACAAAAGTAATAACCATTCATTTAGGTGTTATATATGTAGTGTTGTTTATCTTTGTAACTTTCATCACTGTCCTAACGCCTTGTACACTTTCATTTGTAGACCTGTTATATTTTCAGGATTGAGATGTATAATAAAGCCATCTATAAATATCATGGTTGTATGCTTTTGATCTTTTAAAATGTATTGACAGCTTAATGGGCTTTCCAGTGTTTTTTTGGTTTGGCACCAGTGATCAAACAAAATAAATTGGACACAGTAGCAAAAATGAAACCTTCCTTAGCTTACATAGGCAGTGTGTCAGGTATAATATGAGAATAGAAAAATATTTTGTTGCTCATTCACAAATAGTAATGTTTTTGCTATGTAATTTGGGCTGCGGGTGTGAATCCTGCCTGCCCCCCTCTGTGTGTGGGGCTGGTATATTACATTCTGTAGCTGGGCTCCGGAGCCTATCCCAGACACGACAAGGTAGGGACCAACCCAGGATGAGGTACCAACCCAGGATGAGGTACCGACCCATTGCAGTCACACACCATTCACCCCTGGGGGTAATTTGGTAATTAACCTCAGCATGTTTTTTTTTATGGGGGGAGGGGGGGACCAGAGTACCTGGAGGAAACCTCATGACAATACGCGAACTTCACACACATGGAACCACGGCGAAGACTCAATGTGTGTATTATGTTTATATTACATTGTGGGGACAAAATGTTCCCCACAATGTAATAAAAACCTATTATTTCACATTGTGGGGACCTGATAGATTGGTGAATGCAGTCAAAAAACTAAAAATGCCAAAAGTCATGCATTTTGTTTGGTTGCTTATGGTTAAGCTTAGGGCTGGGTAGAGGAAAAGCTAGTCATTGTTGAGATTAGGGTTATACCAATAGAAATGAATGGAGAGTCCCCACAAAGATGTGCATACATAGATTGTGTGTGTGTGTGTGTGTGTGTGTGTGTGTGTGTGTGTGTGTGTGTGTGTGTGTGTGTGTGTGTGTGTGCGTGCGCGCACGCCCTGCGATGGACTGACATCCCCTGCAGGGTGGATCCCAGCCTTGTGCCCGTATGCTGTCTGGGATTGGCTCCATGATCCTCACCTGGATGGGTGGTTAGAAGACGTGTGTATGTATGTTAACAATAACAACAAATTTATTTTTGTATAGCGCAGTTTCACGACATTACATCGTCTCAAAGCGCTTTACAGCATCCCCACCCAAAGCCCCCAGTGAGTAAGTCATAGGCGACAGTGGCAAGGAAAAACTCCTAAGAAGGAAGAAACCTTGGGAGGGACCAGACTCAAAGGGGGAGCACATCCTCCAGGGGCCGGCAGGGAGAGTCAATTAGGAGAGATGGCTAAGTGCCAAGTCACACTGTCCAAATCATAAGATGTAGAAGATGACACAGGAGCTTATATGTTAAGCATTCTGCCATATGTGTACATGGTTACGCACATGTTCTGTGGTATGATTTCGTGCCTAACCACGCCATGTCGTGTGAGACAGAAATCCTCTTTCAATTAGGAATTCTGCAAGCATTTACTCCCAGTGACTGGGGAAGAACGGATTTAATATGTCTAATCTGTTCCAGGCATTTTCCAGGTGGTAAAGGCTTGATAGGGTTTTATATCTGTTTTAATGCAGATGCACAGGAGTCCTGCCTTTCCTCAGACGTAAATGCCGAACAAGGACTAGTCTTAATAGGCAAACTTGATTACTGTTTATGCCGAACTACAAAACACTCTGATGCATGAATCTTTTAAAGGTTGCCCTCTTATCATCACCCTCAATGTGGCAAGAGACCAAATGAAATTAACTTGGATTACCTGCATGCCGTGTGTCTTAAAAATGAACCGGAGGTTGGAAATAATATATCAGCAGCCTATCACTGCATTTTAGTCATCCAAGAGCCTATAATTCGTTGCACTTCATCAGAATAAATAGCTATAATTTTGAGGCTCCCATAAAGCTTAGCTGAGCTTGTTCCTTAGTGTTGAGAGCTGTGGTCACGTAGCTCACAAAGCCACTATTTCCAGTGTGGGTGTTATCTGTGCTTCTGCATCTTCACCGTGAGACTTGGATAAAAGGTTGCAGGTTCCAGTCCTGCTTGAAGGGAGCAGATGTTTACTTCTGAAGTTGGGCCTTAATCAAGCATGTAGGTAGAGTAACTAAGAGGCACAATGTAAACAAGATTTACTAAATTACAGCTACTAATAAGTAATGGGTAAATAATTTAAGAATTTTGCACTGTTTAAGATGCTCTTACTCTGTCAGATCTCTTACCTGACAAATATACACGAGACTGCCCCACACACACACACACACACACACACACACACACACAAGCGCATGTGTGTCCTCTTCCAGCAACCAGGGGGCACGTACTCCCCCAGCCTTGACAGCTGTCTTTCTCCATGTGCCACATTCAGAAGGTTAGAGCCATGAATTATGGCAGATGCCCTCTGTCCCTTCAAGAATGCCCATAATTGTCTCCTTTATGGAGCTTGTCAACAGCCTGTACCTGGATGTGCAGTCGAATGAACCCGTTTAATTTAAAGGAGAATGAATGTGATGAAGGCCCTGAGGTCAGACAGGTGCTGCCCGTCAGCTTGGGGTCCAAGGCAGTGATTGCTGGAAATGAAGAAAATAGTGGCTGATGCAGATGTCAACACCCCCCCCCCCCCCCCACACACACACACTGGATGACCTTTCACATTTCAGCTTAATTCAGATGGTGACGGAATTGCTCATATTAAAGGTTTTATTCCCTGTTAATGGGGTAATTTGCTCACCTCATTCTTGGGCAAGGCTTTTACTGCCTAGCGCATGATCAAAGTTCTTTTTACAAAAAAAGCTTTTCTGTTTTGTCCTTTCAGTTCATAATAAAAGGCCGTATACAGAGGTGACGTTTTACTGGATGGTGCAAATTGACGGACAATATGTCTAATGTGTAAATGGAGGCAGTGTTCCTGTCTGGTTACTATTATCCTTCAATTAGCATAGATGCCGAGATTTTTTGAAATGGCAGCTCCGCTAAGGAGAGAGGCTGGGGAATTTCATCTGGAGCTTTCAGATTTATTGTTTCCTTTCAGACTTCTTGCTGGTGCCAAGTTTTGTGTGTCCTGAAGCCAAAATTGATCCTTACAGGATGCGATGCAGCACGTCCTGCTTTATGAAAATATCGACTTGCTTCTCCCAAGCAAACTGCATATAAGCGGAGAGAAGTCTTTTTAATTCAGTAAGGTGCTTTTCATCCTCCTTCCTGGCACTTTCTGTGGCAGAAAATGGGTTTTATAAGAAATGTGACTTTGTCCTGTGAACACAGCACCACTAAAGGCGAAAATACCTGTTGGTCCAGTCAGGAAATCTGGGTCGTGTTTTGGCCGTGGAAATGCTCGTGGGGTAAGATGGCAGCTGAGTCGGTCGGTGCTCTCGGCTGAGTCGGTCAGGGCTCTCGGCCCCTCGTCTGCCGGACCCTCTTAGAACATACCAGAAACCAATTAGAACAGCAAGATAATGAAACGGTTGCTGCTCCCTTCTCTTGCAGCCTGGTAAATGGGGGAAGTTAAAAACAGGCTGTGGTGCACTGGGGGGTGGGGCAGGGGGTGCGTGTTGAAACCATTCCAATAGACACCGGTACGAGATCCGATTAGCCCGGGGCAGCTTGTCTTGCCACAAATGAAGCCCTTTGTCTGCATGCAGTAACTAGGGGGCCAAACCAGAAGCTAATGATCATCACCCCCTCTTCTGTGGCTCTCCCTGAGCACCCCCCCCCCCAGCTTGGTGTCAGGATAAGTCTAGTGAGGTCAGCATTTCTGAGGGTTTGGCTCCCTGGTGTATATTTCGATAATATTTGAGGCGCTGCAGCCTCTTTTCATCCATTGAAGGTCTGGGAAGTAAATGAGGCAGCTGGTGGCAAACAGGGAATGTATGTGAGAATGTGCGGCTTCTTTAAAATTGTCTGCAAGCCAATGAATGCTACACAGAATATTCTGCCAGGACCAAACGCTTACTACATTGCAACCAGGTTACATGGAACTCTGGGTCTCTGAAACTCTGTATTGTGTCTTGCTAAATATCAGACTAAGTTGCCCGATGCGTGTATCTGCGGCAGCATTTAAACACCCTCCCCTTGGGCCACGTTTTACTCCCACACCCTGACCTGTAGGGCGGCAGCATCGCAAACACGTCCGGCCCATCCTCAATTGGCTCCCGTCATCCCTGCCAAAGATCGAAAAATTCTAGATTATCCTTAAAGGGAAGACAATTTCACTCTGTACTGGAGACTCTCATAGATTAATCTGTCAAGCCGTGTTGTGAATATAGTGGCCAAATGCAAGTTTCAAGATGGGAAAGTGGTGCAGCATCAACACTGTTTATGGTGGGGATGGGGTCCTGCTGACCTCAACTCGAAACGTTGTGGGTTGGTGGAAGCAATACTTTGAAGACCTCCTCAATCCCACGACAAGCCTTCTAACAAGGAAGCAGAGTCTGGGGACTTGGGGGTGGGCTCCCTTATCTCTGGGGTGGAGGTCGCTGAGGTGGTTAAAAAGCTTCTCGGTGGCCGGGCCCTGGGGGTGGATGAGATCCACCCGGAGTTCCTCAAGGCTCTGGATGTTGTGGGGCTGTCCTGGTTGACACGCATCTGCAGCATCGTGTGGACATCAGGGGGGGGGGGGTGCCTCTGGACTGGCAGACCAGGGTGGTGGTCCTCCTCTTTAAGAAAGGGGACCGGAGGGTGTGCTCCAACTATAGGGGGATCACACTCCTCAGCCTCCCTCATAAGGTCTATTCTGGGGTACTGTACAACAATATGAGAATTTTAGTAACCCCAAGGCACTGGAGAAAAGCGAGTGGAGTTTTAGGAAGGAAGGAAAAACTCCCAAATAGGGAGGGAAATAAGGTTGACTGGCTTCCCCACCCCCCACCACCAGGCATGCTCACATCATACAAAACAGAATGGCTTAGTTTAATTACAGCAAGGTGCAAACTGAGGTAAAATGTCCAATCCAAAGTCCCTCAATAAGTTAGATCTCAGGGCAGGTCTGTGTGAGTCGTAAGCCACATCTCTGATATCACCCCTGCTTGGTACAGAAATCAGGACTGCAGACCCCAGACACCATCCTGACATGTGGGGAGGACGGCAGAGGATGGACTCGGTGCAGGTGTGAGGAGTGAGCAAAGTGCCCAGGCCCAAGGCTCCAACATGACTGATGCTGTTTGTGTTCAGTGCCTGGGACACTTAGCGGGCTTCACTATCTGCTAGGCAGCTGGGGCCAATTTTATTTTCATGGTCCTCGGTCTCCCTAACAAGCCGTCTGCACATCACAGAGCACAGGAGGTCTGATTATATATATATATATGTACAGTATACACCTTGCTTTCCGTTTTGCGTGATTGTGATCCATTATTGTACGGCAAGCCTGTTTGGGCAGCAGTATTTCTATAAACGTCATAATCTAATACAGACGGCAAATTAACGACCTACTACCATAAAGAGAAAACTGCAGGAGGTTTCCATTGCAGCTCTGTGGTTAAGCAGCCTCATTATCCAGTTTTAATCTCCTTGGCCAGAGACCGCATCCTCCGTGTCCTTCAAGGAAAGACGAGCCTGGAAATCCACTTGCCGAAGAACCTCTGATGACTGCAGCAGCTCCACACTGAGACCTGCCGCTGCCACTCTGTCAGAAAGGTCCTGTCCTAGTGCAACGTGTTCAATGACGAAATGCCACGCAGAGAATCACACTCTTCATCGCCACATGACCCAGGCCGGTGCTGACACTAAAACCATAATAGACAACTTAAATTAGGGCATAGCACAGACTGACGATAAATGTAAGGCACAAAATGTACAATAGAGAGGCTTAAATGAAAGGTGTGCGATAGATACAGTTGCCTGTGCAAGTAGAAGTAATGCAGTGGAGAAGCGTGACAGCGACACAAGACGGCATACATCTGCACTTCTATGTGCTGCGGTCTCAGGTGTCCCGTTTAAGAAGGTAAAACTCAACAGACTACAGCAAGGATGTGAAGTAAAGACCGGCTCCAGTCTGACGTCTTTTGGTCAGTGTTGAGCTCTCGGTGGCCCTTATCTGGTTGGGGTGGTGTCCCACCTACAGACGCTGCAGGTTATGTACTGGCAGTGTTCATACGGCCTTTAAATTAAAGGAAACAATTGTGCCAATTACCACACGGCAATAAAAGACTGGGGTCTGAGCTAAGGGTGGTGGTCTAGCTCGAGTATTGGCGTCACGGCCTAATTAGGGCCCTGCTGATGTCAGCACTCCTACTCACGTCCTGGACTGTCTCCCAGTCAATGCAGAAATTTAATTGTGTATTTCTAGATCTATGCGGTTTGAGGGCTCTTGCTAATTGTCAGCACTGCACAATTAATTAAAATATGAAAGCCTCATCAACATTTGTGAAAGCAGTGCATCTTAATTAGCATAAATACTTGTAAATAATAATCCGTATTTTGACTTAAAAAGCCAGTATATGAGCATTTTTTCACTTTTAATTTTGTCATTTGCTAAAATCCCTCCAAAAGGCATATTTAACCTCAGGCTTATTTGTTTGTAAGTTTCATGTTAATATCTTTCTACTTAGTTGAAATTTATTTTCTCCCCCCAAAAATTTATACTTGTTAACAGTAGAGCTGCACTTGTGGCATGAATCCGTATCCCCGGTCTGTTCGGTTACCTGTTGCTGAAAGTAAATGTGCAGGGAAGCTAAAGAAGTCAGTGAAATGGCCATGGTTAGAAATGAAAATGCACCTTTGCTGCCTGGACAGTGCAGTGGCTGAACGCTCTTCATAAAAGAGACACCCTGCCCAGTGCTTTATGACTCCAGGCCTCTGCTGAGCCAAAAGGCCCATATCCAAGGTCCCAAGAGGTCTTCGGACATGGAAGATGATAGATATAAGTGAGTGAATAGAGTCTGACGGTGAATATGTCGGCTGATTTTTCAGGGAGGAAACCTTAGGAACAGCTGCAAGCCACAAGGCATTTGTAGAGGAAATGAAATCAGGCTTAAGAACAATATAAGGTAATGCAGAAGGCCTGTGAAAGGTTCCCGATGCCATTTATAATTATGATCAAAGCAGTTTTGGTCCCCAGGTGCCACATATGAATGGCAGTGGGTGACAGCTGAGCCAGATGCACAACCTCCCACAGGACGAGAACGTCACTTTAAGAGTAGGGCTGATGGACACCCCTATTGGGCAACACAGCCCCAGTGTGTGCTCAAAAGGGGGGGGCGTTCAGTCCTCCCAATCTACAAAAGGCATTGGGGTAGTGCCTGTCGCCAGGCCGCGGCTCTGTCTGAGAAACGCACCTGTTATGGCTCCTATTGTCTCCCTGATGTCCCTCTTTCCATGTGTCCATCATCTCACCATCGTCTCAAAGTCTCTGCTCTCAGTTGAGAACATCAGGTGCATTTCATTTTATATCCAGAATAAGATTTGTGCTCTGTGATTAATCAAAGTGGCATAAGAACAACTGTAATCCGACGCTTGAATCCTTCGAGAAGCGTCACAGAAAGAGTGACTGCTGCGTTCCCTTGAAGCAAGAATGAGCTCACAGTAACTGCACAGCCCTCAGAACGATATTGAAAAAGAATGATAGTATTTCTGCCATTTTTGCCCAGTCAGATTCTCCATCAGGTACCCTGAGTGACACTTGCGTGCAGTTAGTCCCTCTCTTTGAGGCCAGTTAGTTTTCCAGATCCTCCATAACTGCTGACTGTTGGTTGTTGCTTAATGTACTCCATCTAGATATTGCACCTATATATTTGCATACAGTGACCCTCTGGGATGCCTGTGTGTTTTTGCCAGTGCTCACCAAAGGCTGGAAATGTTGACTTTGGCTGGAGGAGACAGGTGAATGTGAGGCGATTCCACACTTAAATGAGAACATAGTGACTGATACCTTCAAAAATGAGAAGTGAGGCCTAGACCTTAAAACTCATTTGGGGCACCAGTGTCCAAACTTTTACTATTTCAGAGCTGGAAATAATTCTCCCAAAGCTAAACGAATCATTTAACTTCAGGTTACATGAAAAATCATTTAGTTCTTACTGAGCTTATTGAATTCCCATGTGAGTGTCAGTAAGTGCCTCCCTGAACTGAAAATGAACCTCAAATGTCTGGTCATATTTCACTTTCAATATACATTTTAGTATTAACAGATCTCTAAAAACAAGGTTTTCCTTTTTAAAAACAAAACCAAGCTCCCATTTGTAGTTGAAACAGCTGCCGATGCAAAAAATAAACCACAAAACATTTTAAAAGCCCTTTTGTATATTACATTTGTCTCACTTAAATTTAAAAATGATTCAGGTCCATAGTTTTGTGGCGGCCTAGTCCTGGTTATTCGATAATCTCCTGGCAGCACTAACAGGTGAGTAAATAATGTCTTTTATAGTCCGATTTGAGAAGTGCTTTGTTTGGCTGGAAAATGTATAACATTTTTCAACTCAGGAACTGTGTGGTAATTAGCACAAGGAGTTGAATCAGGTGTGTTAAATGAGGGGAAACCCAAAAATATGCAGGGCTCTAGCCCCCCCCAGGACCGGAGTTTGACACCCCTGATATAGATGAATTTCATCACTAGTTAGTTACTAGTATTTTTACTTATATTGTACTTGTATTACATAGCATCTCCTGACCTCGCTGATGAGCAGGTCTTTGCTCCCTTAGTAATCACCACAGAGAGCCTTGTTAGAACAGGCGGGGGTGAGGATGTCCAAAACCTTTAACAGGAAAGTATTCCAAATGCATTCATTATGTACAAAATGGTTATATGTTTGGTTTAGTTTCATGGATGCACCAGAACTTGGAGACACCTCCACTGTGTCGCTCCATGATGACATAATCGTCCTGGTGGGCGGGGCTAGTCAAAGCCCCTAGAGAGCCACACATGCCGGAATAACTGCACAAATGATAGGAGTGAAATGAGAAATGATTGTTTATTGTTTCATATATAATGCCATATATTATATTTTTGTAAGAGGAAAAAAATAATACTAATTAATAATGTCTTGAATAACAGGTGCTTTGAAATCACAATATGTTACCTTTGACTGCATCAACTTTAAATGTGTTCATTTTGATGCCCTGATGGGAGAAAAGTACTAGCAAAGATATTTAATAGAATTTAATTTGTATACTGAAAAAAAAACTAAAAAAAGTATAAATTCTTTTTATGGTACTCCAACATGATTGTATATGCAATTAATTGCCAAGGGGTATGATTTGTCTCGGATGGTACACGCCATATGCAAATCAGCCTATGTCACTCTGTTAGTGGGTATAGCAACAGATTTAGAGTATAGATTTGCTAGTCTTTCTCCAAAAGCTTCTGCAACAGAGATTTGGAATGAACTCAATTGGGGTATGAGTAACATCTGCTGGCACCTACATGAGTGTAATGAGTGAAGTAGGCAGATCGGTGATTGTTAAGCATCCAGCCTGAGGTCATGGGTCGGTAGTCTATGCAGGACCACATCGACTGCAGAAGCACATATACGATACCGAGGTCACTGGATTGGACCTCCTCCCCATGACTGTGCCTAGAAATTCAGCTAATCCAGAGGCTCTGTACGCCCTCTCCACGCAGTGGAGTCTCACCCATCCCCAGAGCCTTACCACCAAGGACTGTTTTAACTATCTTAGTGCCCCAGGCATTGTGAAAGGGGAGTCCTCTTCCAACTTCAGCAGGATTCAGAAGGTCCACAAAGTGCTCCACCCTCCATCCATCCCTGCTATAAACAGCATGGGCAAAGCCCTGCTCCCCCTCCTGAGTTGTCTGACAATTTACCAGAATCTCTTCAAGGCCGACTGAAAGTCATTTTCCATGGCCTGACCAAACTCCTCCCACTCTCCAGATTTTACTTCTGCCACTGCCAAAGCCACACACTGCGTGTCCTACTGTCTCCAGAGTCCCACAAGCTAATCAAGATTGGAAGGCCTGCTCCTCCAGCGTGACAGCTCCCTTTACTACTGATGTCCACCACCAGGTTTGGAGGTTGCCGCCGCAACAGGCACCAGCAACTTTACGACCACAGCTCTGCTCAGCCGCCTCGACAATGGAGTCCCAGAACATGGCCCATTCGGATCAATGTCCCCTGACTTCCTCGGAATATGGGAGAAATTCTGTCAAAGTTGCAAGTTAAAGATCTCCCAGACCCAGCACACCCTCACTATGCATTTGGCTCTGTCAGGTCTATACGGCATTTTCCCTGCCGCTTGGTCCAAATCACCATCAGGTGGAGCTCAGCTAACAGCTCAGCTTCACCCTCATGCTCAAACATTGGGGTTTGTTATGGACAAACTGACTAGCACAATTGTCTGATAACCAATTATTGCTCAGGTTTCGACTGGGCAAGCATTCCTCTCAATCACAACTCTCCAGGTTTCGCTATCAATACCTACGTGAGTCTTAAAGTCCCGCAGTAGAACAATGGAGTCCCCAGAGGGGACGCTTTCCAGCACCCACTCCAAGAAGGCCAGATGCTCTGAAGGGAGGTGACCCTCTCGTTCACTAAGGTGAAGTACAGCATACTACTGCTGAGCTGAGGGGCTATAAGTAGACCCACACCTGCCCGGCACCTCTTACCCAGGGGAACTCCAGGGTGGAACAAAGTCCAGCCCCTCTCCAGCAGTATAGCTCCAGAGCCCAAGCCCAAAATCTCTAGCAACGCCCCTGTCTCTACTTCCCACAGCGTCTCAGGTTCCTTTCCCACCAGAGAGGTTACATTTCATGGGTCTAAAACCAGATTTGGTCACTGAGAATGGGGTCGCAGAGGCCCCTGCCTTCGACTGCCACCAAATCAACACCGCACCTGCCCTCCACGGCCCTTCCTGCAGGTGGAGGGCCACAGGAGGGCAAACCTGAGTAACTCTTTTGGGCTATGCCTGGATGGAACCCTTGGGTAGATGCCTGACCACCTGGCACTCATCCACAAGCTCCCCCCACTCCCCCATCCAAGTCTGGCTCCAGGGCAGGACCCCGGTCTCCGCAATTTGGGCAAAGTGGTCCGTGTTTTTCTGTCATTGGGGTGTTCTGAGTCACATCTTGTGTAGCTGCTAAAAGAGGACCAATTTGCCGTAGGAGATCCTACCAGCGGCTGCCACAGATTCTCAACAGGGTTACGGTCAAGGCTTTGACCATCCCAGAACATTCACCTTTCTGCTTCTGAGCCATTCCGGTGTCTCTGTGACCTTATGCTTCATTATGCTGAATCTTCTCTCCAGTCATAGCAGACTGGAACAAGCTCTCCCGCAATATTGTGTGGTATTTGTGTCCATCCATTGTCCCTACTGAGCAGATGCCCAGCACAGCATCCCCATAGCATGATGCTGATGTCACCATTATGTCACCATAGATACAGTGTTTCGTGAGGCCTGGTCAATCTATTTTGTTTTCATCTCACCATAAAACCTTCACCCACATCTTTCCCATGTTTAGTAGCAAATGCCATAAGTGCTTTTATGTGGATCTTCTTAAGGAATGGCTTCTCACTACCCTCCCATAGAGGCCTGTTTGGTGGAGGACTCTTGAAATTGTGGCCCAAGGCACCTTCACTCCAGTTTCAGCCAAAGAGCACTGCAGACATCTGAGAGTGACTGTTGGATGTTTAGCAGCCTTCCCTGGCCAGTCGACATCTTGCTTTGATGCTTAGTTTTGAGGGACGGCCTGTTCTAGTGAGGGTCTGGGTGCTTTGATGAATCTTCTACTTCCTGGTGATGGATCCAATTCCATTTCCTGGCTTCTGCATTTCAATGACTTAGTTTCTCACATCAGCAGAATGTTCCTTTGTCTTCATCTTTGCAGTGTTTGTCCAACAAAGACAATGGCTCTTCCAAGAGGGCATTTTTTTTATATCCAGAGAGAAACATCAGGACTAAGTAGTACCTAAAACAGCCTTCGATTTTGTGAGGTGTTGCTATCTGTACAAGGTTTTATCAAGATTTGGCTTTCAAGTCGATTATACAGAAATTCCAGGCTTTCTAAAATTGACTAAATGCTACGATTATAATTAATGATCATATATAAGACCTTTGCTTTGGAAAAAGCCTGGGACGCCCAATCTCCCTTCTCATTTTTGCTTTATTATTGAGCCGCTAAGTCAATGGATCAGGCAAAAACATGGAATAGATATGATGGCTGATGATGTTCTTGCATATCTAGCATATATATTTACCTTTAATTATCATCAGGTTAGGTTGGGGAGCATGTGCTGGTACAGTGCATATAGAACTTTGCTGTTAAGTAGAGAGTGGACTGGGACTTCCTTGTCAGAGAGAATATTACTATGCAGCTGACCTAAGGGTTTTGAGTGTTGGTGTATCTTAACATATACAGCATGATGGAAAGAATCAGAGAGTACCAAATGATAAGTGATTTGGTAAAACAATCCATGAATCAGTATAGATTTAAATATTTGGAAGGAAACCTTAAAATTATGTCATTTGGGTGAATCAGTCAGACTCCTGCAGTGGTGTGTGTGGTTCTGATTTTTTCCCAATAGAACAGACACTACATTTCAATCCTGGGTAAACAGGGGACTGTCGAGTTCTCACATTCACACATAAGGGATTTTTTCACAGCTTTGAACTTTTACAGGCAAATTGTGGTCTAGAATGATTTTCTTCCCAGATATCTCCATGGAACACTTCTATGATAATAACACTGATAAAACAACTGAAACAAGAGTGGTTGAAATATTGAAAATATTTATTTTAGCAAGTGGTTTTAACACCATGTAATAAGATTATTTCTACATTATATAAAAGGTTTCTTAAGATTAGATCATACACTATTTTATACATAAAAGAAGATTGGGTGAAGATTATGGCAACTATAATGGAAATACCCTGTTCTACAACTTGCAGAGAATGTAGCTGGAAAGATATATTTTTCATTACAGCTCTCCAAGGGAGATTGTGAGGGTCTGGTGAAGCCAGTCATCATATGTTCTGGGACTGGCCCTAATGTTTATTCACAGTGGAAAGAAATTTGCAAAACAACCAAAGATATTTTTAAAGTCCAAATCTCTTTTAGAGGGAATATATAGTATCTGGGAAATATATCTTTTGAATTGTGAAATGATAAAGATAAAAACTGATATTGATACTTCTAACAGCAAAGGAAATCAGAAGAAAATGGAGAATTCTGTGCTTGGGGGGGGGGGGGGGGGGGGTATTTCACAATGCAAATGATGCAGGGAATTGGGGTTTGGTCATTATCACGCAGCAGTTGCATATTTTGCTCACATGGTTCTTAATTTTATATTTCTATGTTTAACCCGTTGAACAAATAATGATACGGTTCTCTGGATTAAAGAATTATACTTACAGTTTTCATTGCATCTGCCACAGATGCAACAGTCCTACCTATGATTCTTGAATCTGTTTTTTTTCTCTCAGGGTACTTGTTCAGTTTAGGTGCCACTTTATAGAATGTATGCTTTTGGTTTTCGGCACCAAATAACTACATAAAATGCCCAAACGGACAGGCCAGCTTGGTGGAGTATGTAAACTCCACTGCACAGCCCATTTGACTAGAAACAGCCTTTCTCCTGCTGTGACAGTGTCTCTCAATCCGGTCCTCAGGTACCGACAGACGGTCCACATTTTATTCCCTCCCAGCTCCCTGCCAGACACTCTGTGGGTCCCTGGGGACCGGAGTGGGAAACACTGGTCTGTGCCCATTATTTTCATTTGCCCAGAATGGTCACCTTGCATAAGAATTGTGTCAGAGGATGATTTTCCTTCCACAGAGCCTTTTCACCTTTTGGAATATATTTTGGTATGTGTGCATCGATCGTAAAACCTTTGCCTAGTTGCATTTCCTACCATTTCTATTTGAAGCCCATCACCAAAAAAAATGCCTTCTTTTTACTGAGGCAATTTCACACCCTGGTATTTTCAGTAATGCGAGACATTACACAAATATTTCCGGAATTAGCACATTTCATTTCAGCTCAGCAAAACTGTTCCCTTAGTCTGAAGCATTTTTTAACAGTTTTTTTCCACTTTTCCCCTCCCATATTTTCACATACTGATCATCACTGATTATCATTTCACACATTTATAATTTAATTAAACTACGGCTGAGATAAAAACTAATTATAAAAGTAGCAACTCCTCAGCTTATGTGCTAGATGGCTCTGAAAAATGTTTTGTAACTCACAGATCGAGCTTGAACTTGGTTCGCTTTCCAGTCTTCCGGAAAGAAAGGCATTAGCCGTCAATATAGCGATTAGTAGCAGTCATTCACCTTTTCTTTCACTTCATAAGAACTGTGGTCAGGGGTGTAGGGGTGGGGGGAGGGGGGGCAATGCCCCCCATAAATATATGACCCGTTGCCTTTATATTATTAAACTGTCCAACTAAATATCAAACTCTCTCTTATGCCATTCAGTTTGCAGAAAGTTTTAACCAAAGCCAAGTATTACGTTTGGCCTTCTGGAAATGATTTGTGAATTACCTTTTTGTTGTGATCCCAATGTGGCCTCAAAAATAACGTTTAAAAAAAGTTTTAGAGGCTATTTTGCTGCAATAATATCCAGGAGAGTGGCTACCGTGGAACAGGTTCTGTGGCTTCTTTGGTTGAGGTAAACCAGGAACATGGTTCAATCAAGAGAAAAAACAGTCAGACACGTAGATGCAGCACGGGGACACAGCTCACGTAGAGATTCTTTTTATTTTTTCATTTTGAAAACAACAGGTGGTTAGAAGATTATGAAGCAGACATAAGGATATCCTTACAGCTATTTAACACCAGAATGTAAAATTACGTGATTTCTTAATAATGGCATAGTACTGTTTTACTACAAGAGCTCTACAGCATGAATCCTATTAATGGCGTGTGCTGACCGCAGCTGAAAACCCCCTGGAAATACCCAAAGTTTTTTAATCTCTGGCTCTCCTGCGCCCACTGCATTACATAGTGGGTATTGCAGAAATGCATACTGCTCTTAAACCGAGTCCTAATTCAGGGGCGGCATCTGGGACGCAGTCGGCGTAACATTTTTTTTCTAAAAATCCGTGCATTGAATCATGGAGAAAGGAGGATGCATTTCTAGCTACATATAAAGAAGCCTTCGAAATGAAACAGCCTCGTCGCGCCACTGTGACGCATTTGGTCTTTAGAAGCATCTAAAAGGATATAGAAGCATTATAAGGACATAATAATAATAATAATAATAATAATAATAATAATAATAATAATAATAATAATAATAATAATAGTAATATATTATATTAAATTGTTCGCCAAGATGAAGGAGTCAATGACAAGACAAATTCTGACAAACACTGTGATCAAAATGCACATTTTAACAGGGACATGATATTTAACAAGGTAGCCTCTGCTTAGCGTGGTCTTGTTTGCTTTTTCGGACACAGGCGAGTTTTGCCATGGACACGGTTGTGCTTATACAGACAGGCTGACGGTCCCTGCAAAGGAACATAAATCATAAACCTTTAAAAGTTGAAGTTTCACTTGATAGTATATGGATGAATTGTGTTGGATAAAATTATCTACTTTTTAACTACCCTGAAGTTTATTTCAGTCAATTTGAAACCTTTTAAATAAGCAGTAAGCCTTTATATTTCTGCACTATTCATATGTCTAATTATACTGTAGATTCCAACCAAATACTGCGATGGGCTGGCCCCCCATTCTGGGTTGTTCCCTGCCTCGTGCCCATTGCTTCCGGGATAGGCTCCGGACCCCCCGCGACCCAGTAGGATAAGCGATTTGGGAAATGGATGGATGGATGGATTCCAACCAAATAAATAATAAACTTAAAACATAATAATGATAATAGCAATAATAACAATTATCCCAGAATTGGTGATTCGTGTCGTGTGTACGGAAAAGCATTATCAGTGTCTGAATACTTCTATCATCTTGGAGCATATGTTATTGTTATGAATAAATTACTTATTCATTACAATCTATTATAATTCATCTGTATAAATAAATGAAAATCTATGCGTCAATGGATCTGCGAGCTACTGCAACTTAGAGATGTATCCCATTTCCATAATTCGTGTTCATTTCTACGGCCACCTTAGACCCAAGTCTCGGCTGGTTCTTAAAAATACAAATTGTATACGAGCGCCATCTCGTGGTCTTGCCGTGACTCGTGTGAAAGGTTTCAGGTCAAGATACTGTCTGTTACCAATGCATTCAACTGTAACCGAGTTCCACGTCACGTCTATGGAAGCCTATGGCTTTTGCTAGATTAAATCGTTTTAATTATAATCAGTGAAATAAAAGTTACCGTTTAAAAGGTAGTGTTATGTAATTAATTACTGCCAAAGTTATGTTTTTGTTGTTTTTATCTGTTCATTTGTGTTTTATAACACAACAATCACAAAAGCCATGTTTTACTTGTTTTCCTCTTACAAGTATCTTATAGGGGATTTCAAGACCAAAACGCCTTATGTTTTTCTGCCCTGTACTTTTAAGATGCTTATATAACTAAGTCTGGTCTAGATATGCTCTTTTAGAAATACTTCATTGATCTCCATGGGGAAATTCTCTTTACGCCTCCCCCAACTTGCTCTCTGAAGGTGAGAGTAAGCTGGCTGTGAAGGACAGGCTTAGCCCAAAGAGCCACACACTGCCCTCTAGACATATATGCCGACATAAAACTGGAGAAAACGTTAGAAGAGCCTCAGGTGTCTGATCTCCCAGCTGCAGAGACAATGTACTAAGCCTGGTGATCGATTTGTAATCAGCTAATAGACATGTGTGCTGGAAGGTTTTAATCCGATGTTGTGTTGCGACTCCCCCTGGTGGAGATGTGACGAAAATATGTACACACACTCACTGAGCACTTTATTAGGGACACTATGCACTGTACTGGGAAGGGCCTTCCTTCACTCTCAAACAGCCTTGATTCTTTGTGGCATGGATTCCACAAGATGTTGTAAACATTCTTTTGGGATTGTGGTCCATGCAGACATGATTGCATCACGTAATTTCTGCAGATTTGTCAGCCGCACATCCACATGAATCTCCAGTTCTACCACATCCCAAAGGTGATCTATTGGATTCAGATCCGGTGACCCGGTGGCCACTGAAGAATAATAAACTCATTGCCATGTTCATGAAACCAGCTCGAGATGCCTGTTGGTTTGTGACTTATCGTGCTAGAAATAGCCATTAGAAGTTGGGTAAATTGTGGTCATGGTCATTAACAATATGTGAATATGCTGTGTTATTCAAGCAAAGACTGATTGGTATTAACGTCCAAAAGGGTGCCAAGAAAACATTCCCTTCACCATTAGAGCACCAATCCAGCCTGGAATGTGGACACATGCCGTTTGGGTCCATGGATTTATGCTATTGACGCCAAATCCTGACCCCACCATCTTCATGCCTCAGCAGAAATCAGACCAGGTGGTTTTCTAGTCTTCGTCTGTCCAGTCTTGGTAAGTCTGTGCCCACTGTAGCTTCTGTAACCTCGGCTTTCTGTTTTTGGCTGACAGGAGTGAAACCTGACGTGGTCTTCTGCTGATGTAGCCCATATGCCTCAAGGTTCGATGTGCGGGGGTGCTGTGCATTCTGGGATGCTCTTATGCTCATCACAGTTGTACAGTGTGGTTATCTGAGTTTCTGTAGCCTTTCTATCAACTTGAACTAATCTGGACATTTTTGTCTGACCTCTTTCACCAGGAAAGCATTTCTGGCTGCAGTTCCTTGTGTAAGAACCGGATGTTTTTTTGCACTATTCTGATTAAAAAAAGATCACATTCTTCCCCATTCTGGTGTTTGACGTGAACATTAACTGAATCGCCTGACCGGTATCTGGATGATTTTTACACATCACAATGCTGCCACAAGATTAGCTGAGTATTGCGCGAATAAGCAGGTACTCAGTGAGTGTATATGCATATATTTGTTATTTGAATAGCATGAAAAATTGAAATAATCTCAAAGATGTATTTAATGCTGACAAAACAAATGAAAGGACCAAGCTGATCACAGTCTTCTTTACTGACTTTCGGCTTTTGAGGATCCTCAAAAAAATGCACAATATCTACTTTCCTGGGAATTATTGCAACTGCCTGGTGAATTCTCCGCCCATTGAGTTTTGTTTTCCTTATGAAGAATTTATTAGAGCTCACTAGTTCAACATTTTTTTTAAGTAGCTATTTGGAGCAGCAATTACCGCTACCTTTCTGGGCTGAGTTGTGTATTCAGACATTCCTGTCTTGGCTAAAATAACAACGACGGCACTTTCTTAGAAATAAGGTGAAGTGACACAAAGCCAAATGTCTGGAATCCGAGCTATTTGGAGGGAATAAAGCAGCATCGTACCTCCGTGTTTTATGCTGTCTGCAGAACTGTGATGTTATTTTTTTTTTGCAATAATATCAGCTCTCTGGAAGATTGAGATGTGTTCATTCTTTGTTGGCTTACAGTGGCCATGAGGTCCAGTTAAAATGTTTTCTGTCAGCAAGAAAAGCCTGGTAAGAAAACAAATCATGTAAATCATGAGCTTACATCATCAGCTTTGTTTATATACTCAGTGTTTATGTCTGGAGTAAAAGCGATGGGTCGTAACTCATGGCTGTTGCAGCAGGAACATCAGTCCATCATTACTCAGCTGCAAGCCCCACCTCCACCACCAAACTGCTCTGGTAAGCCTGTACAGAAGGCCATGAAGATGTCACTCTGCACTTGGTAATTTGGATGAAGTTGACTTCTTTATGAGATGTTGATTCAGGTATTTACATAGAGTGATGTTGCGTAGGTCATCATGATGACCTGGAGACCCTCATCAGCTTCAACTGAAGTTCTACCTCAGTCAGAGAAATATATTAAGGCCAGCACACGTTAAATCAGGGAATTCTACACCAAAGGGCTATAGGCTCACATTGCTCTCGTCTGCTACTTTCTCATGCTTCTCACCTCTCCATCTTCACACTTATATATTCTACTCATTCACATTTATTTATTTATTATTTGATTTCCACTTATTGTGATCTCTGAACTTTGGAGACCGCATGTTAGTGCATATTAGTGCATATTAGCACCAGTCTGCCACCACAGATACTTTGGTATGTAAGGTGATAACTCAAGATGTATTTGTATTCAATATTGTATGGGTGAGTAACTAAAACTGGTTAGATTTTGAGACTAATGGTCCCAAAATTGAAGCGGTGCCGCAGAGTGATAGCAAAAAGGGGCAGTTTTGACACAATCCCATTTAGGCAATAACTCAAAAAGCACATATTTACACACAAATATAACAAACTTTCACCAGAATTTCACTCCTGATCTCTGATCTCACTCTTCATAAGTCTCCTAAATTCCCCCACCATCCCATTACCTGCAATGCCTGCTTATTTCTCACATCCGGTCAAGTCAGTCAGTCTGTCATTCAGTCTGTCAGTCAGTCAGCCAGCCAGCCAGTCAGTCAGTCAGACAGTCAGTCAGTCAGTCAGTCAGTCAGTCTGTCTCTCTGTCTGTCTGTCTGGACTTAATATTGTTTTTGCATGTCTATCTGTCCCTTTGTATTTATTATGGTTTTATTATGGTAATAGGGTTAGGGGCAGATGGGTGCGGAGTGGCCTCATCTGATGCATTGAATTTGCAATGGAAATGAAACGAAAAATTGTCCTCCCCAGAGGGGGGGGGGGGGGATTTACATATTTTTTTGAAGCCAGCATAGGAAGCCCTATACCAGTGCCATGGCTACCTCTGCTTTGAAAACAAACGGTTATTTTAAAGTATTTCGCTGCTTCACACCGGTGACCTTAATTCATACTTAATATAGTATATTGATTTGGATTAAGAATCGTTTTAAGATTAGTTATTAAACATCATAGTTATCATCACAATAACGATTGTTTTATGCCCAGTTCCCAGGGAGTTGGGATGGAGCAGAACCGTGGACTGTCTGGGGGTCCCAGAGGACTGGGCTGGGAAACACTGATACAGTGAGTGAGTGAGTGAGTGAGTGAGTGAGTGAGTGAGTGAGTGAGTGAGTTAACAGCCATGTTAATAGAGTACGCTTAGCACTAATCATGTATGGCTTATTTGACATACTAATCATATTCAGTACACTGCATACAGTGACGTGAAATAAAATTATATAGAATTAATGTATGTTACATTTATATAAAGCTTTCAACACACCCAAAGAGCTTTACTGAACCAATGGGGAGCCACTTCAATCACTCCCACCCACCTGGATGATGCGATGGCAGCAGTTCCACACCAGTATGCCCACCACAGCACCTAAGGTGGCGAATGGGCAGAAGTGGATTCACCAGGTAGATATAGGGGGTGATTAGGAGGCCAGATTCCAAAGGGCCACAGTGGGAAATTTTAACCAGAGCATCGCAATAGCAAAACAAATCAAATAAAAGCAAAAAATATAAAGAGAAAGCCGATTATTATTGGATGTGAGCCATATACATTGAAAGCAAAATGGTTGTGCGGCCTTGTCAGTTATGAGAATATCAATAATTATCTGTTTTTTCAAACATTGCTGTAAACGTTGCGGCTGACTTGGGGACCTAAATGTAGAACATAGGCGTTTTATTAGGAATCAATACAGGGGTGGAATCGCCCAGCGGGGTCATAAAGCAAGAGGAGTCATATGGAGTCAGTCCTACCAAGACAAAAGGCCGCAAAAGGTAAGTACAAGCCCATTTCAAAATAAGTTGGTACACTGTGTAAAATGTAAGTAAAAGCAGCATGCAGTGATTTGTGAATCATATAAACCCATATTTCACTGAAAACAGAACAAAGACAACATATCAAATTGAAATTGAAATTTTATTTCCGTAGATGATGAAATTCCCAAATTATCTGCAATATTAGGTCAAGCAACATTATTCTTCATCTTATTTGCCCGCACAGTCTTTCACAGAGTGGTGAACCTCTCCCTATCTTCACTGCACAGTTCTGAGTGCCGTAAGTCCACCACTTCCAGTCCACCAGGTACAGTACATGTCCTCACTGTTGATGAGAATCGAACGCAGTGTGGGTGGTAAAGGCCTCACTGTCATCCAACGGGATGAAAGGCACAGGATCAGAGGCGTCCACAGATGGACGGGCAACACTATAGTGGACAGGCTTCAGAAACAATACGTGGAAGATAGATGAAATTCGACAGCCACTTGGCTGCTGGAGATGGTAGGTCTGCTCAGAAGGGCCCAATACTGTGGTGACAACCTACGACATAAAGGCAGCTGGAGATTTTGGGGAGATAATCAAATTTTCTGTCTCGACTGAAGCACTGGTGTCATAAAAGTTCCCTGGGCATCTTTTGAAAGAGTAGGGGTGGTAGCTTGATGCCCTGGCTAAAATTGCCCACTCTGGCTCTTTCAAATCTGGCCTCCGAATCATCTCCGGTATCTAATTGGTGAATTCTCTACTGGCCGTTCCCCACCTTAGTTACTGTGTGGTGAGTGTACTGGCGCAGAATAGCTGCCGTCACATCATCCAGGTGGGGGCTGCACAGTGGTGGTGGTTGAAGTGGTTCCCCATTGATTCTGTAAAAGCGCTTTGAGTGTTTGAAAAAGCGCTATATAAACGCAACTCTCATTCATTCAGAGGAAGCAGGAAGGAGGGAGGATTGGGTCTGGTTCTTCACGAGTCTCTGGTGAGCTAAACTGGCAGGAGAGGGGCATTGACTTTCACATTCTTGGAACCTGGGATATAAGACATGGTGAAGTTAAAGCGGGCAAAGAATAGAGCTGCAGCTTTCAGATATTCTAGGTTGCAGTGGTCTATGAGGCCGAGGACGGGAAGTGCAGCTCTATGGATATGGACTCTCTTTCAGGAACCCTCAACATAACTCCCACGCCATTCTCTGGCACATCCACTTCCATCATGAAGGGTTTGGTAGAATCCGGCTGTTGGAAAATGGGACCGGTGCCGAACGAGGTTTTACGATGACTGAGGGCTACCTAGGCTTCTGGGGTCCAGCAAAGGGAAGACTAGCCGGTACGCAGGATGGACATCAAAGCAGTGGCTACCAAGCGACGATGCACATTGGAGAATCCAGGGATGTGCTACAGTTCCTTCACTGTCTTGGGTTGAGGCCAATCACCCACTGTTCCTCATCCATTTCAACCCCTCTAGGACGAATGCAGTAACCAAAGAATTTAATCGTGGAATTCTTGAGTCCTGATTCTTGAGCAAGATGGCCGCCTCTGTTTCATCTGGGGGCTCTTCACAGCGCGAGAAACAGTGGAGGGAAAATGTTTTGAGTTCTCCTGAAGCCCATTCAACTTACGGGTTGTGACACTGGAGCCAGGGGTGTCCCAGGATAATGCAGTTGTGGGATGAAAGGATCACCAGCAGTTGCATCTCCTTGTGGTGGACATCCCCTACTCACAGCATCAGGAGAAGAGTCCGTTGCAGGACATGAGTGGAGAGCCATCCACTCCTCATAAAACAAGCAGAGGTGACCTCCGCTCCACAGAAAGCTTCATATTGACAAAGTTACCTGGAGCTCCTGAATCAAGGATAGCAACTTCCCTCATTCCCTTACCAGCCAAAGACAGCATGACAGGTACTACAAACTGCTTCTGCGTTGTGATAAGAAAAGAGGACACGTCTACACAGATGTTGGGTTGAGGTCTTAGGGAGGTTTAGACAGGCAGGCACAAATTGGGTGACCAAATTACCGCAGTAGAGGCAGAGTAGATGTTGTCGTAGGCTCTGTCTTTCTGCTGGAGATAGGGGTGCTCTTCCTACCTACATGGGCTTGGGTTCAATGGTGGCCAAGGACAGATGGGTCTGTACTGGGTTGTTTTGGGGACAAGAGTGGCAGCGCTCCTAAATAATGTTATCCAAAGCAATCGACAACTGGATGTAATCCTCATTTCGCATCTCCGCAATACAAAATCACAACTTGCAAAAAATTCTGGATTATGAGCCTGTCGGCGAACCTGGAAACAGGGCCAACTATATATACACACACATATATATATATATATATATACACACACACACACAGTTGCTGTACATATATACATATATAAATGACATTTATAGACATGGACATTGAAACCTACACAAAGGAATACAAGTAACCACCTAATCGGTGGAGAAGGATTCTGCAAATTATCATCAAAGTGGAATGTGCAATAAATAAATGTACTTTCAGACCTACATGCCACTAGGACTCATAAAATTCAGGTAAAAACTGATAATTCTAGAAATTGTACAAGTTGGTGAGTGTAGGATGAGTACGGATTAGATAGGCAGAGCAGGTGATGGGGCTGTTCGGGGGAACACAGTATTGTCATTTCCGATAGCACAAGATCTAGTTTGTATTCTGTTTTCTTTGGTCCTTTCCCTGTCTGTCTCTGCTGTTGTTGTCTGAATCGGAGCTGCTGTAAAGTACCATCTCCCCTCTCCCTCCCTTCACTGGGCGTCTTCTGTCACTGTGAATACCTCCCCACAATTTATATCGCCGCGAATAAAGCCATTTAGTCCTGAGAAAATGACATAACGTCGCATGGAAAAGTGACCTTCCCTGCTTATTTTTCTCGGCACGTTAAACTGCGGACAGCATTTAGTGTTGACATGCGGACGCTTCCGGCAACACATCAGCACAGATTATTAAACGAGTGCCTTAGAGGAAGGAAAGTGAGCTGAATGTGGATAAATTGAGGTGTTCTGGCTCATTCTGTGTATCGGCACAATAACTGCAGACTAGTTATAAACACGTAGCGCAAAGGCAGTAGCACTTGGATGATAATAACTTCACCTGCTCACACAGAGGGTGAAAATGAAAACAGAGAAAATGAAATCCTTCTCCAGACAAATCAGGCTGCATTTTAGCACTTTTTTTTACCTGGCAATTCTGAGTATATTTGCCCCATGACTTATTCTGTTTTCATCCCTAATAAGCTGGAGGCCTTATTGCCTTAAAAACCTGTCAAATACATGATTTTTTTTCTACTCTGTGATTCTTACACAAAACTCTGTTTTTGTTGTTCGTGGACCTACATCTTGAAATGCCGACATCGATAGTCCTGATCTATGTTCAGTGCCGTATGAGACGGTTTCCTGTGTTTTTTGAGCTCTTAATGTTCGTTAAAATATTCTCTGCTGCGTTTAACATATTACCAGATTTAGAATGTATGTATGAAATCTGTGTTGTATTCTGTCCCTCCAGGACCAGAATTGAGGAACTCTGCACTAGATGATGGGCCAGCTTCTTAGCCGCTTATATTTTTTTTGCTTTGCTCTTGACTTCTGGTTATGTAACTTCTCAGCTGTGTTTTTTTTTGTAATTCCTTCAATGCCGTGTGTCCTGTGATGCTCAGTCCCTCAGAATTAGTGTGTCTGGTCCATAGGAATGGGGGCCGAGAGCCGATCCCTATCAGCAGTATCCGTTACTGTCAGTTATTCCTCTGTACTCTGCTGCTGTTTTTACCATCAGTGCTTGTCTATGGATTCCATGCTGTAACATTTTCATATGAAGCTCCTGTGCTTTATGTATTAGTTTTGTTTTGTGCCTTGGCGCAGTACAATGCTGTGTTCTGCTGTGCTGTGCTTGATAATTAGTGCAGGGATGAAAGGATCTTGAAGTGTCAGTTTGACTCGGGTGAACAGCATTCATTATCATAGTCATTATTATGATTATTTTTGTCATTTTGTTTTCGTGAAGCGCTTGATTATTTATGATCTTGCATAAATCTGCAGGTATAATTAGAGACTGCTGGTGAACGTCAGCATTGTTGTTTTTAATCAGTCTGAATGTGACCATATTAGTCATAGTCATAGTCACAGTCACAGTCATAGTCATATTAGCCCCCCGCCGTCTCTGAGAAGCCAAGCATCACAAAAAAACAGCCTCCCTCTCTTTTATTTTTTTCCAAGGCCTTTTAATAATACCCAAGAGTACCCCGGGGCTCACTGTAAAGTCCTCATTTATTTCTGGGGGAGGACAAGAAGGTCTTTGTAGAGAAACAAAGCACAGAGTTCAGCTTGACAGCAAATACTAATGAGGGGTCGTGGGCGAGCCTTTCTGTGGGCATCCCACAGCTGGGAGTACACCCTCTGCCAAGAGCCCATTGGTGTTCAGCCTGGCCTAAGTTCAGTCTGGGTCTCTGGTTCAGTCTGGATCTCTGGTTCAGTCTGGGTCTCTGGTTCAGTCGTACTGGCAGAAATGCCCCAGCCAGGAAAGGGAGACACTCAGTACATTTACATGCACAGCTAAGTCGAGCTACGGTTATAGCTCAACTACACTATTTAATCGGACTGCTGTCCTTGTCCCAGCACACATACATGGGAAGGGAAACGATTTATTGACTGAAATATGTCCGACTCCACTACGATAGGTGGTGATGTGGTTCCTTTCAGCCTGCTAGTATCGGGCTTTTTCCGGTTGATCCATCACAGCACAGACGTAAAAAAATAATAAAACTGATAATGGGTGTGTGGAGATATGAAGTAAGGGGACTGTGAAGCATGCACAGAGCACCTAGGCTAGTTTGAGTCCGACTGAACTTGTACATGCAGGAGTAAATCGCCTCGCAATCGCATTATCTGGGTGTCTTAGTCCGACTTCAAGAAGTTCTATTTAGTACGACTGAGTTGTACTAACTTGTTAACATGCACTTTAAAACTCCGGTTTTAGTCGGACTAACAATAATTCGACTTTCTTGGTGTGTGGGGACGTGGGGACAGCCAGGGGGGTTTGAGGCCCTGAAAAAAAGAACATAGCTTGTGCAGTGATGTGTAACAGCTGTCAGATATCTGCTGGTAGAAGACTGCACACAAATAACTTTATCTGGATTAACAGTCTCATATGGATTAGTAAAGAAACACTGATGTTATTATGTGACGTATTTACAGTACCAGTAGGGATAATCCTGTTTATATGATTATTTTATCGGAATTTGTGTTCCTCTATAACAAAGCACTTGCTATAAAGGCGTGATAATTACTGAATAAAATGGTAACAGACTTGTGTAGTAAAGGGAAGTGGAAAATTTGGTCAATATTACGGTTTAATTCCATGAATAATGTCAGGAAGTTTGTGCTTGTCAAGTTATAAGAGGCTGGGTTGAGTAGCAGAGGCACTTAATGTTTATTGCTGGTAGTTTCTTTGTTTTTCCTTACAAACTGCAGTCTGAATTCCCTTGTCATCTGTAAATAATAACTCGTCACCAAGGCATGCAGCAATGAAGCGGCTTTGACAAGCGGCCCGTTTGTAAAAGCACAGTGACGCCATAAACAATGGGGTGATCTGCGCATTGATGCCCCCACCCTGCAGACAGCTGAATCCTCTTTCTGCCAACAAGCATAATCACGCAATGATTATGCAGGACAGTAGTCAAGACAACCTATGTTGAGTCCAAGACAATACCAGGACTAGTCAAGACCGAGTCCAAAGAGGTTTGAGTCCAAGTCAAGTCTGAATCCAAAGAGGTTTGAGTCCAAGTCAAATCTGAATCCAAAGAGGTTTGAGTCCAAGTCAAGTCTGAATCCAAAGAGGTTCGAGTCCAAGTCAAGTCTGAATCCAAAGAGGTTTGAGTCCAAGTCAAATCTGAATCCAAAGAGGTTTGAGTCCAAGTCAAGTCTGAATCCAAAGAGGTTCGAGTCCAAGTCAAGTCTGAATCCAAAGAGGTTTGAGTCCAAGTCATCCCAAATCCAAATGAAAGAGACAGTCACGCCTGAGACAGAATTTTTTTTTGTGTGATGCTAGATAGACAAAATGACATTTATTATAAGATGATAATTTTCCACTATTATTTGTTATGATCAAAACGCAAGTGTTGTGTAACGACACTTTAGGATGAGCATGGATACCCCACAAAGATGAATTTTAGCAGGCATGCAATTGCTTACCAGGCAGCCAATGTCAATGCTCATTCTATATGGATTTTAAATAAATCAAATCAATGCCAATTTTCTGAATAAGCTTACTAATTAATGATTTTGTTTTGAAGGAGGAGTCATTTCAGAAAAAAAATGCATTTAAAGACCAAATACAATATTTGGCGGGACCAGTGGCTAACACTATAATATCCGAGTGCATATACCAACACATCTAAGACAATAGAAAACATCTCAAGAGCGCCCTCAAGTGCCACAGCCCTGTGAGTCTCCTCGAATGCCTGTGTTCGTTTTTAATTACTTACTGACCTTGTGTTGAGAAATCGGTTCTAGGAAACCATGAACGTATGAATTTAAGTATATTTATATATTTACGATTTGGAGAAACATGTCTGCTAAGTAAATGAAGGTGAAGGTATTGTGTGTATCTCAGCCAATCGTGTTTAATGCTTTTCTTTGACATTGAGGTCTTAAACGTGGGCAGTCAGTCCCATGTGGAATGAAATACTTTTTCTTTGTCAGATTAGCTTGCTGAATACTGAATGAGCTATAATCCCACCCCTCCTCCCGTTTTCACTGTGGGATAAAAGCCACAGAGTACAAGGTCACCACAGTACAACAATAGACTCAATGCTTTGAGAAATTGGATTTTAAAATCTCACTTAACACTGACCGTGTTTTAACGGAAAAAAGTCGTTTATAAAGATGAGTTTATAATTAGGTCACTTTAAGAGCCGCTGCCTCTCCTGGTCACCGCTGATTCAAAACGATCGTTATAATACCGTTGAAATACACATTCCTATGTATGTATGTACGTGTGTGTGTGTGTGTGTGTATGTATGTGTTTGTTGTGGAATTTAATTGTGTGTGTGTGTGTGTGGTTGGGGGGGGGGGGGGGTGAGGATGCCTCAGATGGACTTCTGTGTGTTGTTGTTCCAGCAGCTGTCAGGCTCACCCCCCGCCCACCAACCATTTCACGTCTCATATCTCCCCAGGACTATTCTACTCCCACCACCCGGGTCCCTCCCCCATCCAAGCACACAGCAGCCCCAGCTTCACCCTGGCCCCACCCTAACGAGCACCGGATGGCAAGCGTGTGAAATACATACCAGGCGTCCTAGTGCCAGAGAATGGTGGTGGGGGGCCACCAACTGGCATGGAGCAACTCCCCAGAAAAGCGTTCGGCGGAGGGGATGTTTTAATTTCAAATAGAAAATTCAGATTTGCTAACCCAAGGACGAAGGTAAGAGCGCCAGCTAAGCAGAGCCATTATACCCAGTCAGCTTATCTTGCCATTCGTACATTTGTCCACACGGTGGCAGCAGAGGCCCAGTATGGCGCCGGCGCTCTTCACGCTGCTCCTTTGCACAGCTGCTGCTGATCTACACGCCCCTCTTCTGCTGCACACCAACCGGAGAAGAAATGAAAAGAAAACTCTGGGAAGGATTATCCCAGAATGCTTTCTTCGCCTTAGTATTTCGACACGTCCGGATAGTATACCTTAGGTTGATTTTCTGTTGATTTTTCGTTTTTTTTTATTGTGTGTGGTCGAGCAAAACGGAGCGTTATCTGTAGTAGTCTGGCAAAATTTTATAACGTGACCTACTTTCACATCCTCATTCCTTCCATTTTTTATTAGTCCGTTGGGCTGGTTAGCCAACAGGAAGGACAATTTTTTTCGCGCAAATGGTAGACTTCAACCTGTGTCCTGGAGCGTTCTTTTCGCGTGGATCTGAAAGCTGAAGTTAGGGGCGGCGAGAGGTGTTCTTTAGGACCTTCGCCCTTGAAAATGATATGTTAAAGAAAAGCCCTTTGCCCCAGAAATGCACCCACCCCATTCTGCACACGGCTGAGTGAGAGTACTTGCAGATGTGCCCTGCAGAATCGCAGAGGCTATCCTTCACCTTCACGGCTCCCGCCGCCGGCAGCCCTCCCTTCAGCTGCCACGGGCTCCACATTGTGTGGCGGGGGTGGGGGGGGGGGGGGGGGGGGGGGTTACAGAGGGGAGCGGCTTGGCCCCCTCCCACTTTGTTACATTCCACCTAGTTTCTCTGTATAGCAGGTTATACAGCACACATGCCTGTCCTGGATCGGTGTATCTCCCCCGGAAACCTCCCAAACCCTCCTTTCTGTGCTACCACTTTGTCATTTTATTCTTGTCCCAGTTCTTGGTAGAAGTGTATTGTGTTTGGTGGACTAATCTGGTGAATTACTTTTATGACTTTGTGGAATACTGTAGATTTCAGGATATTTCTGCAAAGATAGATGGCACAAAGCCTAAGCTTGCACTGCCTTGTTAAATCCAGTCCGTACATGTCTCATAACATCCAGAGGCATCTGAGATCCCTTCTAGGTGGTTGGACTGGTATCGGTTACAATGGCAAATACTCCCAGGCGTCAGAACACCCATAGGGAGCATGCGAACTGGGCTGTGGGGCGTCCATCATGCTGATAGGTGCCCCCTCCTCCCCACACACACACACATACGCTCACACACACACATACGCTCACACACACACATACGCTCACACACATACACACACACACATACGCTCACACACACATACGCTCACACACACACATACGCTCACACACACACATACACACACACACACACACATACGCTCACACGCACACACACACATACGCTCACACACACACATACGCTCACACGCACACACACACATACGCTCACACGCACACACACATACGCTCACACGCACACACATACGCTCACACACACACATACGCTCACACACATACACACACACACATACGCTCACACACACATACGCTCACACACACACATACGCTCACACACACACACATATGCTGACACACACACACATACGCTCACACACACACATACGCTCACACACACACATACGCTCACACACACACACATACGCTCACACACACATACGCTCACACACACACATACGCTCGCACACACACACATACCCTCACACGCACACATACGCTCACACACATACACGCACACACACACACACTGCCATCTTGTGATTTAATGCTGTTTTGCACAGACTGTGTATGTGTGTCTGTGCGTGTGTGTCTTGTGTGTGTTTGGGGAGGGGCACTCCCCATGTCTGTCGTGCCGTGTTCATGCCCTGGGTGACCACATCCAATCTCTTGCTTCAGGCTACTCTGTGGGTTTCCTCTGGGGGAAGATAGGAGCTGCGGGGAGGCAGTTGGCTTTTCAGATACTTTATGAAAGTGGTTTTAACATGCGAGCTGATCAGTAGATGCTTGGGCTCCGTTTGATGCTTTGCTATTTGTTTAAGTTGTTTTTGTTTATCCATAATGTTATAATATTTCCTTTTTCTGGAATTTTGTGCAATCCTACAAGTTCTCAGGTAGCATTTTAGTGATCTGTTAAGGATGTTTGCTTTGTGTGTCAAGAATCTTTGCGACCCTGCAGTGGACAGCACTAGGTTACCCCTCCTTAAACCCACACATGCAAGCTTACTCACTCACGCAGAGAAGTGACATGCCTGTGCCTCGCATTACCAGAAGCAGCCAGCAGGGGGAGCAGTGAGGAGGCAGGCGCCGCAGCGCTGATGTCTTCTTCTACCATATATGGCCAAACGCAGTTCCCGCAGTCCGCCTGGAGGCTGTGTGTGGAGCGCAGCCGCATTTTGCCAAGGAGGGAAGGACGGGCGGGGGGAGGTGTATTTCAAAGACATGCAGCGAAAGGAGGTGGGAGCTGGGGTTGGGGGGCTTTATCTGGGGTTTCTGTGCAACCTCAGCGTGCGTTTTGTGCGGCCCGGTTTAGGCATGTCCCACATATGGAGGGTGCCGTCTCGCAGGATGCATGATGATAAGGGCTAGATGTCTCCAAGGCTCCTGCGGATTAGCATTACCAACTAGTCCTGCCTGGTAGTTTGAGGCTTAGTGTGATTGTTTCTGTCCCTCTAGCCATATTGTCCTCTATTCATAAGGGAAATAATGTGCAGATAAACCTCCCCCTTAAACAGCTCATTCCACGTGCAAAATGCCCCAATATGACCTTGACGACGTCCTGGGAATGCATTTTTATTTTATTTTTTATGGGGGAATGTGTTCTGGAAGCTTGTCTCACTGATAATACAGGGGAGGATAAACTGAAACCAGCCTCTTGAGAACGTCTGCCTGGCAGGACGGACCGGAATCTTCCAGAACCGTCATCTGGTCCTCGTACACTTAGCCAAAGCTAGAGTTCTGTCGAACTGTCGTTAATGAATTTGGTTTCGATACCGAGGCTCAGAATAGAAGGAGGTAAAAATGACAAGCGACGCTGAGCTTCGCTGAACTTCCTGTGCAGCACGGCCGCCGTGTGTCATGTCAAGGGCCGTGGCACGCTGCTCCTCCGCCCTGCCGAATCAGTTACGTGGGTTACAGGCCGAGAGAAATGCTTCCTGTCACTAGCTGCCGTTTTCGGGGAAACAGGTTGTCAGTTTAGCTCTTGCTCTTGTCAGCCCCGCCTCCTGCCTTTCTCTTCTCTTCTCTTCCTCCATGCTCTGGCACTCCCCCAGGAAGTCGTGCCCCACTGCCACCAGTGACTGCCTGACCCCGTGGCACCAGCGTGCTATTTGCGGAGGACGTATAAAAACCGGCACAGCACCTCGTGTGGGGTGTTCACTTCCCGCCACGGTGCGCTGCCTCAGTGGGGGGCGCTCCTTAACGCCGCGGCCCCCTCTCGCTTCAGCTGGTTGACGAATTTTGCCTGTGAAGCTCTCCAGACCCGTTTCACGGGCGCGACCCCGTATACGAATAACAAACGCACGTGCTACCGTGGGCTGCCGAAGACCTGTCAAAGAAAGCTGAAACTGCATTTGGGAAGTGTGACTTTCGCTCATGTTTGTATTTTTATACCCGTTTCCTTGTGTCACTGACAGGATGTTTCAGGCTAGAGGCTGGCTTTGCTCCGTGGCTTTGCTGAGGGTCCATTAGTGCTGCAGGTACAGGCCCACCTGCCACTCCTACATACCACATCCCACCCCTGGGGCCTCAAAACTGGGTGACCTGTCACAGGACCTTGTATGGCGCCATCCACAGGCACCTCTGACTCACTTTTGCCGGAATTAAGGCCCGGTACCCCGAGTGGCCTCGCCCCAGCGCGCCACCCAAATAGCATCCTTATCGGAATTCTCCGGAACCCACAGTGGCCTAACCAGAAGCAAATGATCATCCACCCTCCACTGTCTGTCTTCAGGCGTCCAAGACCACAGAAGTAAGTGGGAGAGGCGGGGGGGTTGATGTCACGTGTCCGATGCGACAAAACATTCCCAATCCACCCCATACCCTTTCTCCTGCACATGCATCTCCATGGCGATGAGACAGTTTATGGACCACACCGCCACGCCTCCCGTCTCCAGTGCCCCAGGCCGTGACGGGCGGTTAATTGCAAAGCAGACGTGTGACCCGCCGCTTCGCCACATGCAGTTCCCTATGTCACCACCAGGGTGAGCCCTCTCACCATTGTCACGGCAGGCGGCCATCCCTCCATACACACCCAGCGCGGACACCTATTATCCATTTGTCTGAGGAACCTTCTGGCTCTTACTCTATGGCCAATAAAGATAATACACCGTGCTCCTCCCTAAATATGTAATTAATCATTCATTATTTCCGTTACATCCTCCTTTTTTAATTATAAAGGTGGCTTCTGTCCACGCATCCTGCAGAGCCGGCTTTCCCAGATCAGCACGCAAACATGTCCGCAGCCTATCGTCGCTCTCAGCAGAACCTCACAGCTGCTGCCACCTGCTACCTAACAGATGCCGCCTTCATTAATATTCTAAGCATCTTCAAATATTTATGCCAGCTGCGTTTAGCCGCAGGCTGTTACCATGCAGCTCCCAGTTGTGCCATTATTAGGGTGCCAGGGTGGTGGCGCTGGTCAGTCATGGGGCATTAAAACGGCCCTCCTGCATTGGCAGTGACCGGCGCAGTACTCCTGCCTGGTCCTCCCACCTGATTTGGTTAGCTGACGTTTTTAGCAAACGGCCGCATGTAATTTCCATGTTTAGAATGGTTCCCTGGTAAGTTCTACCTGCTGATGTTTCTCAGATAAATACCGCAGCGGGGCAGTGGGGGATTTACATTCGAATGTTGGCTCGTCACGAAAAGCAGAAGCATACCAGGTGGGGGTGGGAACCTTTGGGCTTCTGTGAGTGAAGTGAAACCTGTGAGAACCAAAGTCGACCCTAAGGGGGCGGCCTGCCGTTCTATCTGAGGCCTGAATCGCCGTTAACCCTCAACATCTGCCAAGGCTTGTTCCCCTCCATGTTTGTGGGTATTTGGCACTTCTGGGTAGGTGCATTTGCCAGTGGTACTGCAGGGTCATGGCTGGGACTTAAAGCAGCAATCAGCGGTGATGTTTACCGGCACTCAAACCATGTATTTATACGGGGCCCCCTACTGGCCGCAAATGGAATGCATGCCACCCCATGCATGTCCTCTCAATTCAAAATTGTTTTAATGATTGCAAATGAAGAACTGTACTGGAATTTGAAAGTTTGCGGTAGCATGTAACTTAGTTTGAATTTCTGATGCTTCTTCATACAGTAACATAAGCTGGCTTGCTAGCGATAAGCTAGATCAGCTGACTGAAAACAATGGAACAAAAGAGCTCTCAGTTGTTGGTTGTTGAAATGCACCCAAAAATCAATAACAAAAACACAAATATGAACTTTTAAAAGCATTTTAAGGAATAGCTGTGCGTGTACATGTTTCCATAGGAGTTGAGGGTTGGAGGTTGGAGCATCACCAGTCGGGTGCCTTAGGCTAACTTTGTTGGACTTGCAAACTGCTCTCAGTTCTGGACTGCTCTCAGAACTGAGCTGGTTCATATCTTAGGAGCTTCATGCATTTCTCTAAAAGCCACACATACAGGACAAGTGCTCCGAGAAGGGCAGGGAAAACGAAGCCGGCACACACTGACAGCGCAGGTCTGGAGGTCCACCTTGGTTTGGAATCCTGCCAGCTCTATCCGCGAGCATTCAAACCATGGATCTGTACTCAAATAGATAGCATATAACTGTGAGCCCCAGCACCCTTGCTGGGGATATCTGACAGCGAATGCTAAATCAGGACTGAGCCCACCAACGCAAATATCTATCCTGTGCAAAATTCGAATGAAGAATTCAGTTTATCCTCTTTCTCTGATTAGACACAGATATACCTATTCAGGATGGGAAGTGTAGCAAACACGCACCGGTATTCGGCTGGCAGCTGGAGCCTCCGGTTCAGCTGGTTTCCAGTTCACACTGGAAGGCCTGCAATCACACAGCTCAACAAAGTCACATTATGCATGCAGCTGCCAAAGCCATGTGCCCCGTAAATATCACTGTTCATTGGCAGAAGTGCTCTGCTGGGAGGAGTCTTGAAAAGGGTCTTTCACATTGTTAGCTAACCCTAGACAGATGCAGTGGGCGGCCATGCTTTTCCCTGATCAGAGGCAGAGGGTGGCCGTGCTTTTCCCTGAACAGAGGCAGAGGGCGGCCGTGCTTTTCCCTGATCAGAGGCAGAGGGCGGCCAGCTATGCTTTTCCCTGGTCAAAGGCAGTGGGGCAGTCATGCTTTACCTGGGTCAGAGGCAGAGGGGTAGCCACGCTTTTCCCTGGTCAGAGGCAGTGGGGCAGTCGTGCTTTTCCCGGGTTAGAGGCAGAGGGGCAGTCATGCTTTACCTGGGTCAGAGGCAGAGGGGCAGCCACGCTTTTCCCTGACCAGAGGCAGAGGGGCAGTCATGGTTTTCCCTGGGCAGCTGCGCTCTTCCCTGATGAGAGGCAGAGGGGCAGCTGTGCTTTTCCCTGAACAGAGGCAGAGGGAAGCTGCACTTTTCCTTGGGCAGAGGTGGAGGGGGCCACACTTTTCCCTGGGCAGAGTTTACCAAGATGGACGTCTTAGATTAAAATATTTGTCAGATGTGATTCTTCTGCGATGTGTGGATTTGTTGCTGGAAAATAGAATAAGCTCATCTGTGGAGTATGGTAAATTGCTGTGTTATTGCCGTGCAATGTGATTTGCGTCCATTTGAACAGGTTTCCAGTTACATGAGGGGATGCTACCTTTGGCTGGCTGGGTCTCTTCCTGGAGCTTTCCCACGGGACCCTGGGAAAAAAGCTGCTCCACTCTCCCAGTTTTTCTCATCATGATTCTCACCCATTTCTGCGGAGATCTAAGAAATGTCCAGCAAAAAGATACATGCCGCTCTTTCAACATGTCATGACAAATCTTTGCACTTTCACATCGTTAATGGTGTTTGAGTATTTTACTGGGTTTCCTAGGGGACCAAGTAAATAGGAGTGTTGCCATGACTACCAAAAATTCCTCTGCATGTGAGGGACTGTGGATCAGACTCGTGTCCCTACTGGTATTAATTGTAGAAGTAACCCTGAAAGGGTAATTTCAGTCCTTCGGTGACTAAATGGTGTCTGTGATACACCAGTGGGCTGTTGTGTGCAGTGTGCTGAGTACTTTAGCTCTTCCTGCCATTTTGAATGAGTCAGCAATGGAGCCTGGAGCGGATCACCATCTTTTACCACCACTGTGTCAGTGATGCAGTAGCGGCCTCAGTGTGATGGCTTCTTTTCTCACTGCAGTTGCGGCGTTGGTGCGAGAGAGGGCTGCACATGGCCGGCAGAGGAAGGGGAAGAGCATAGAAATGCAGACAAAGGCAGGATCAGCCACAGAAGCAGGACGGAGGGGGGCGCCGGGCTCGTCATGCCATCTGGAGACCTTGGAAATCTGCAGCTCTTTGTCTGGGGGGGCGGGGTGGGGGGGGGTCTGCTTAATAGTCCTTGTTGGAACTGGAGGGAAAAAAACATAAACCAAACACATGTGGTGCTTGTTCTTTTTAAAGAAGCTAAATTAATCTCCTAAGCAAAGGTCTCATTTTCAGCTCTGTTATAGAAGGACAAATCTTTGAAGGTGACGTTAGTTTCATTTGGGAAAATAACCAAAATCAATTTAAATATCTAAAAATAAGGTGCATGCACAGTGGTCTTTGCTTGGCGTAGCCTGTGGTTTTGCTGCGTGCGGCGCATGTTTGCGAGCGTGACATGCTGCAGAGAGACAGTTCTTTCAGGCCGATTCCCTGCACCGATGTCAGGTTTGCCGGGGGGGGTGTCATCCCCACACCCCACAGTAACATGGAGGCTCCCTGCCTCCAACGACAGCCTGCACCCAGTACCACTTTAAAGACAAGTTGTAAATCTGTGCCCCCCTGCCAATCACTTCATCGATGCTGGAGCCCCGTTAGGAGCAGATTCTGGCTCTGATAGATGAGGTGGCATTAGTGTTTGGGTGCCACTCCTGTGTTCCTACGGGCAGCTGCCTTCCTGCCTGAGCACCCGGCTGGGCAAATTACGGCATGCCTGGTCTATACATGTGTGTGTGTGTGTGTGTGTGAGCAGCTATACCTTACCTTATGGGGACACAATGTCCCCACAACATAAGGAACACCTGATTTTTTTCCCTTATTATGACCAGGAAAGTTTTCTGTTAGCTTTTTTCCCATAGAAATAAATAAGCGGTCCCCATAAAGATAAATTTAACCGACATGTGTGTGATTCTGTGTGTGGATTAGGTTTATATTGCTTTATGGGGACTAAATGTCTCCAACAATGTAATAGAAACCTGTTTTTTTATGTTGTGGGGACGATTTTTTTGGTTCCCCACAAAGATCTGTGAATGCAATCAAAAAAGTAAAAATGCTGATATTGGTTAGAGCTTGATTGGGGTTATGGTTCTCGATGCTATAGAAATGAATGGAGAGTCCATCCATCCATCCATTTTCCAAACCGCTTATCCTATTGGGTCGCGGGGGGTCCGGAGCCCATCCCGGAATCAATGGGCACGAGGCAGGGAACAACCCAGGATGGGAGGCCAGCCCATCGCAGGGCACACTCACACACCATTCACTCACACATGCACACCTACGGGCAATTCAGCAACTCCAATTAGCCTCAGCATGTTTTTGGACCGTGGGGGGAAACCGGAGTACCCGGAGGAAACCCCACGACGACACGGGGAGAACATGCAAACTCCGCACACATGTGACCCAGGCGGAGACTCGAACCCGGGTCCCAGAGGTGTGAGGCGACAGTGCTAACCACTGCACCACCATGCCGCCCCCTGAATGGAGAGTCCCCACAAGGATATGAATACAAGCGCATGTGTGGATATGTGCGAGCGGGCGTGTGTGTGTGTGCATATGTGTGTGAGAGAGAAAGGGAGAGAGAGAGAAAGAGAGAAGGTGTAAGTGATAAATTTTAAATGACCAAAGCCCTCCCCCACCTCTGTCATAAGTCACTGATATGACTGGGAGTCGCTGTCGAGCCTGAATCCACTAGGTGGCGCCTGAGCACGGGAGCACTCAAACGGCGCATCGCGGTTACGTGAGGCAGGGGCGTGTCCTCAAAGTGACGGGCGTTAAAGGTGAGGGCAGGAGAGCAGTCTGGGAGCGTCCTTGGAAAGACATGGGTGAAGAGAGCCTGTCACATGGTCAGGGATAAATGGACTGAAAATGCAAAAAGTAAGGGTGGAATTGGTTATCTAGCTGGGATGGGAGGGTCTACGTAACTGGGAAAACCTAAATGTGGGTAATTGTGGGTAATTGTCTTGAAATGGATGGATGGATGGATGATATCCTTTATTGATCCCATGGAAAAATTAAGCTGCATACAGCAACAAAGGGACATAGATATATAAATAAATTGTGAAGGTATGCTATCCATACAATGCTAACAAGGCTGAGTAAAAAATTAACAAATTACTACAGTATAAATGAACAGGGGTGTACATGCAATATCAGACATACATTGGATGCTTTTAAATGCTGTCCTTGTTGGGGGGGGGGGGGCATCGTAGCACTCAGCGCTGGTATGAGCTCTGTGGCACCCCCTAGAGGGACTGGGGAGATTTGGCGGTGCTGGTGGATGATGGTCTGCCGTGTTGGGGGGGGTGACTGTCCATACCAAGGTCTGTATGTTGCTCGGAAAGCAGACAGCTGGGGGAGAACACAGGAATGCAGCAACTCCTATGCACCTCCTGTGCACCTCCTCACCCCTATGACTCTTCTGAACTTATCCTCCAATTTTTTACAAAATTTGCCACAAAACGTGTCGAAGAAAAACGGGAAATATTTACTTGGACATCCAAGGTATAATTCTGCCAAGCCAGCACTGTTCAACCATTTTATTTGGTTTTTATTTAGAGAACCTGGAAAAGATTGCTTTCCCTCTTAGGCGCTGCAGATTAAAGTGGTTCCCAAAGTGCCCTGTAGTCTCTGCCGTCTGTTTTTCATTCACATGCATCTTTTCTTTTCTCGGCCCTTCAAACACACATCAGCGTCCTCACTCTGTATGGCACTCTGGGCCGTGCGGTCGACACCCCCTGGGGACCAGGGCAGCCAGATGGGGCAAAGTAGGACTTCGCAGACATGTGACCTGGGGTCAGAGGTCAGGCGTCGCCGTTGGAGAGCTGGGAAACGGCAGAACGCCTCTCGATCACATTGTACCGTAGGGTGCCCCCACTTGAAACAAAAGCCCTCTGTGTGGACAGGGGGGTGGGGAACTCCAGCCGAGGCTCAGGGTAGAAATAAAGTGTGCTGTGCTTTTTCAGACAGGTCGCAGTGGGACCGGTGCTCCTGCGGGCAGCGTACGGAACCAGGGACACTCTGCCACGCCCTTCCAGGATATTAAAACGTGAATAATAAATAGCATTGCCGCTTTCTGTCCTACCATCGAGCAGCAGAGGGCTTTAAACCGGAATCTGATGGTCACTGACAGTCCTGTGTTCCTAGTGTGTGTGTGTGTGTGTGTGTTATTATATTATTCCCAACAAAGAACAGCTTGTTGTTGTGATGTGTTTTTGCCAGCTGGGCCGATGATGGTGGGTAACTGAATGGAAAAGAAAAGCCGGTGTTTGTTCTGTTGAAATGGAGCTTCAGGTTGCGGTGGGACTCAGGGAGGGGTCACCGTAAAGCCTGCCCCAGAAAAGGCTCATTCCGGACACAGTGAATGTCACTCTGTACGGGAGTAAATGTGACTCTGCGCAGGAGTAAATGTGACTCTGTGCAGGAGTAAATGTGACTCTGTGCAGGAGGAAGTATCAATCTGCATGGGAGTGAATGTGACTCTTCCCAGGGTAATCTCCGGGAAGTCCGGGGGAAGGTTGACTCCAAAGCCCCCACCCCCACTAGTAGTATTTCCCTGCAATTCTTTTGTTCCTTCTCTTTTCCACCCCCACCTCCACTTCCCTGTGTTTGCCTGAAGAAATTCAGCTGTAAGTGGTGATGCTTCCTGGTATCAGTCGTGTTACATCGCAGTCCTGCTCTCCTCGCTGCCTGCTGCAGGGTTGTGGCTTCTGTGCTGAAACAGTCTGGTTCATCGGTCGACATTAGCAAACGTTAGCACACTTACACTGTTTGTTTTTTAAGGAAATGATTAGCACAATGCTCTTTTTGCAAGCATGCGTTATTTCACTGGTCCATGTATAACTTGATCCAGGTTTTTGTTGGATAACCTTGATGTTCACGGGGCACCTTTTCGGACCTTGCCTCTCCTCCCATCGTTCTTCTGTGCCGTTCCTGTGGCCAAGTCAGGAGACTGAGTCTCCCAGGGCACAAACGTGGACATTCACTTTATTTTGTAATTTTATCGAAGCCTCAGTGTGTTTCCCCCACCCGGCCAGACAGCAAGCAGCTGCGCTCCCAGGAGAAGGCGGGCTCTCTCTCTCCGCGGGTGCTGGGGAAACTCCGGGCGCGGCCACATGATCTGCTCCTGATCTGACACGGCTGGCCAGGATACAACCATGCGCTCGTGGCCCCGGCTGAAATCTTCCCTGCACTCGAATCTCAGCAAAGGGGCGTTATTGGTTAAAAATCGGGGTTAGTGTTGCTTCAACACGGGCACTGAATCATTTTTCTAGGTTAATGCTAGTGATAAATCCACCCCCATTTAGTGTATCTCCTCTTGGGCTGCTGTTTGTAAGGGGCTCTCTGTTCTTGCAGCACGTGACCCCGCCTATTGACAGAGGGAGGAAGGGTCCCTGGATAGTGCCGTCTTTTTATGGGTGCTGCATGGAGACAGATGCTTCTTTAGGGTGGGGGGCGTGCAGCTTCATGCCACATCAGGGTGGCATAGAATGAGCAGCCACCTTTCATATACACAAATACACACATAAAATACAAATACATATTTATATATATGTGTGTGTGTGTGTGTGTGTGTGTATATACCAGCTTTTAAGTGTGATTTATATATCCCAGTATCCCCTTGCATTTGGGCAAACGCTGGCAATGAGCATGATTACCGGCTGATTACCAGCTGAACCGTGAGACCGAGAGGAATCGCGATGTAATCACGCCTGCAGTTGTCACCTTGGACATCAGCTTATAGCCAGACGTGTGGGAGGGGGGAGGTGAGGTTTCACAGCGCCCACCTTTCCTGGCTTACTCCCCAACCCCCCCAGCCACAGATTCAGCCCCTTCATTATCCGGCTCCGGTTTCCATGGCAACCCCGCTCTCAAATGACTGTGCCGTTCGGCTTTCAGGGCGTCTGAGATCCCTGACTCAACACAAAAAATAACTGCCTCGCTTTATCCTTCTTTATTATTTGAAAAGAGTAAAGTAAAGAAATATCAACGTAATTTGGCCAAGGATATGATATCTACTTACTAATTCATTCATAAGCGTGTTCTTATGGTTTTAATACAATGCTGCTTTAAATTAACACACACAGTACTGCCACAATATTGGTAAGGACATGTCCCTATGACCAACACTCAAATCTACACCCTTGGGATGCAATAAATATTGCATATGCATTTATGATATATACTAACACGTATGTTTACCTGCCTTGCTAACTGGCTTTGCAGATACAGGCCCAGTCTGACCTTAAACACCTGGCAGGCATAAGTGTCATGGGTGCATTTGGTGACATTCCCTTTGGCCTTGCTTTCTGTAAATAAAGCAAAGTGAATCACGGGGGCTGTTCTGCTGGGCTCCAATCTCATTACCGGGGACAGGGTGTGGAGTAGCCAGCTGAGATTGTGTCCCATCTGGAAATGGACAGAGCATGGAGGGGGGGGATGTTTGCAGTTTGCAACCTGGAGTTTTTGGTGTTTTGCTGCCTCACCTGTACAGGGTCCCCAAAGCAAACTCTTTTTCATTTGGTCTGGTCCCACCCCCTGTCCACGATTGGCTGACATAAATGTGACACCGCGGGGGGGGTGGGTCCGCGCAGGACTGAGTATGTAGTAACCAGCATGCTTTGCACAGCACTTCCCTACACTTTAAGTGGACATGCTGATTTTGTTTGATGTGTCCCTGGGTCAACAAGGGAGGGGCTTGCATTTCACTTATTTAACCAATCACAGTCTTCATCATATGACATCATCATTATTATTGTTATCATCATGAAATATGAAACATTGCTCCATACAGCCTTTGCAGGTAAGCATGTTCCTATGCTTTGTGTCTGTGACATACATGTCCCTTAACAAAAGGCACAATAAAAAGGTCCATTATACATCGGTGCACCTTACCGCCTCATAGAATACACTGGCTTTAATTAATGTGGTGATGTCATGCAGTTAAGACTATAGGTATATTTGTGTATTTCTCTTAATTATAACTGTAGTAACTGTGCAATGTCTGTGGTGGAGTACGTGTGCTTTCTGATCATGTGACCATGAGTGTAAACTGTTGGCTTCCCTGCCTGTGCCGCAGCTACTATTAAACCAATAGTGGCTGTTAATAGAGAGAGTAACTTCTATTCCGCAAGAGCTGTCATCTCCCTTATTAAAACGACACACACACTCTCCACCATACGTTTATTTGTGCTCTGTATGTGGGTCTCCACATTGAAAACACAATGGACCCTCCAGGGCTGTGATGTGACAGAACAAACGAGGTGGCAACGTGACACATTGTTCTCGCCAGTGTCTTTGATCTCTCTTTGTCTATTGAAGTACACGTCGAAGACGCCGTTTGGCAATTTTCCTAAAATAAAATTTGCTGATACCACAAAAGCCAGCTTCAAACAACCAAACAAACTAGCATTGTGTGACTGGGCTGCATATAACTGATATGTTTAATCATCATACCTGTGATGCTAGATATTTAGTGAACAGAAGCATATTAAAACGGGTCGATGAGTTTACTTTCTTGAGTTGGTGGCATTACTGCAATATCTCTGAGGTAACCGGGCAGCCAGAAATATGGGATGTAACCCGTCACCGGTAATAAATCTCGCTTCACAAAAGCGTCCTTGATGAGAAAGGTCAGCCTGCTTGACATTCAAGGGCTCGGGTGCGTTTCGGGAAGGGAGATGATTGCATTCCTGCAACGAGATGTGAGCAGCTCTGGTTCCAAAGTAAACTAAGAGAGGCCCCCACGCCCCAAAGCCTTCCCGCTTTGCCGGCTATGTTCGTCAGACGGCAGGGCCGGGTCATACACCATTTAATGCTTATTTACAGACGGGGAGCCCTGGGTCAGGCCAGAATGGAGAGGGGGGGGAAAAGCCCTGATCTCAGAGATCGGGCTGTGCTCGGATTTCTGATGGATCACCGGCAGCTAATGAACTGCTGCCTCATTCTTCCATTTTTCATAAATGCTTATAAAATTTACACCGACGACTGCTGTAATTTCATATGCAAACTTTATTTGACATCGGATTTAAGTTATACAAATGGCACATAAGCGAAAAAAAATAACCACATTATCAAAATGATAAAAAAAATTAAAAAGGAAGTTTTACCTTTATGAAATAAAGGGGATTTTTTTTCATATATTTAACTCATTGATATTCTAAGAAAGACACAAACATTATCATCCTTCTTCCTTGCCTTTATAAGCCGTCTGTGCCCCAGAGTTTTCCTTGTGTTTCCTAACATACAGGTCACTCTGGCGGCTGCCCCACATCAGGGGGTCTTTTCTGATCGAACCCGCTGCCCTTGAGGCCAAAATAGGCAATGCGGAAGTGTGAGGTGGGCTTTCGGAGAAGCGTAGCACCAGTTTTCAGAGCACCTTGGGGCTCGAGCAGTGTGATGCGCAGTTTGGTTTGGGGGGCAGTGCTGCTCTGGGAGGAATCGAGCCCCTTGAAGAGGATGCTCTCAAGAGGCTGTGTTCTTATTGGTTGATCATGATGCCCCGCCCCCTCATTGTGATTATGAAGGAGTGCCCATGATTACGGGATGCATTTGGCTCCGAAGAGGTTCAGACTTCCCTACCCGCCATTGGCCTGTGAGTGAGATGACCATGGGGTTGCGCAAATTCATTTGAATTTTCTATTGGTCACTTAGGAAAAGGGTTTTGACTCCCACCCCCAGACAATGATAATGCCTGTGCCTTGGAATGGGATTTTTCCAGACAAAAAAAATACAATTTGTGCATTTCCAGTAAACTCCAGTAAACAAAGTGATGTGCTGTAGGACGGCTCCAGGGAAAAGGAACAGGACTAAACTCTCCACAAGCGTCTGACTAGTAGAGGAGGGCTCATCCTCTGATGTTCTGAAACATCACCCACAAAGTGTTGAACCTGCAACATTACCTAAGAGCCGCTAGTAATACATACTTTAGGTTTACAGTTACACAATTGACACAGCGGCAATCAGGCGGCACCTCCGCAGAGGGTGGGCTCAAAGTGACGACCGACGATTCACATTGTATCTTTTTTTTTTTTTTTTTAAATAAAAATACAACATTTCTGGGTTAGATTATTTTGCTCCAGGTCTTAGGTATAAGTGAGATGAGACTGAGGAAATCCATTTCCATTTCAGTTGGCACTCCATCTGGCCAAATGACACTGAGGGTTTAAGTGGTATTTTCACGAGGTGCTACTTCATAAATTTCCACTAAAATAAACAGAATATTGCAAGGAGAGTTGTGCATACAGTTTCCAGTTGTTCTGGGGCTGTATATCCGAAGCAGAACTGGATCTCCTACATACCAAGAAACAGAAGAGACAGGCTACACGTTCAAACTTCAGGCGGTTACTGCGAAATACTATGATCAGTCTTCTGGCTTTAAAATACTGAGCGCTGGCAATATACAGAGAGGCTTAGACTTTCTTAAAGCAGAGGCAGGGCTGAGAGTTAGTTTATGATGGAAGGGGACAGTCTGCAGGAAACTCAAACGTCAGCGGATTTGATGAGGAGACTAGATCTCGCAGAGCTGTGAACGTGCACGTAGAGGACTGGCTTGCCGAAAGCACGAGCGATCAAATGCGATAGAGAAGGAGGTGTAATACGAAGCCTTCTAATGCAAGAGGACACTGGTCTTGCTGGGGCCACAACGCGGGCTATCTGCAGGGGGCCATCATTCTTGCGGCTGAGGTGCCGGCCAGGGTGAGTACTTTCATTTCTGTTTGGGTTGGTGGCCAGATCACGTGACCATCTCCACTCATGCTATCTTCCTTTTTTGTTATGGTTTCTTTTCCCCCCTGAACTACATTTTGATATTTGCGTATATCAAACTTTGTTTGTCAAAGTGAAGAGTTGCACCAACCAAAGTTACTGCCAAACAAACCAGATTTGGGGGGGTTTGTTTCTGAGCTGTGCCCTGTCGGAGGTCGCTATGTGCTGGGTGGGGGGTGTCTGTCTGAACCACACAACTGCCGGCGTGTCGAGTCTGTTTAAGACCGACACGGATTCAGCTACCGATGTTATATGTTGATAGGTTTCGGCCACTTAAACGTCACACGCATGCACGTTACAGGAAACTCATAATCGAAATGAAAAATGGAATATGAATGAAAAAGATGAACAGTGAGAAGCCACAGTGGTGACTAAAGTGCTGCTAGTACTCCCACATGGTGGAGCTCTCCACGGCGTCGGCGTTGGCCTTCAGGACCCCGGCGTGGTCCCCCTTCAGGTACTTGCCTTCCGTGGTCTTGATGGCCACCTTATTGTAGTCGCAGAACTCCAGCAGGAAGTGGACCGGAGTGTCGCTGCTGCTGGTCACCGTGGACTCGCTCCCCACCATCCAGTACTTTCCAGTGCAATCTGAGGGTGCGGGGGGGGGGGGGGGGGAGAGGACAGGCCTGAGGTAACAGGGCAGGATCAGCAATTGTGGAGAACCACTGATGCTTCAGATTTTGAGATGGGTCTTTGGAATCTTCATTAGATACAGCTATGCATAGATGAAACTGCATTTCCCTAAATCTTACTCTCAGAGTGTAATCTTACACCAAACACAAGACCAGCATGTAGCTGCACATGGGTAGCCAATAGTGTAGATAGTTCAGGTCCAGAAAATCAAAATCCAGACCAAAATTTTGTTTCACCCAAGCACTCAGCATAAAGAGTCACAGTCACAGATTACTCAACTGGTTGGTTGAAACAAAACCTTGGCTAGGATGTTTAATTATCTGGGCATGAAGTGTACACCTCTGGTAGCTGATCAGTCCTGCTGGGTCTGACCTCTAAGGCTGTAGGCCCCATTGTCAAAGTCCAACTGAAAGACATCATAAGAGGAGCGGTTGCAGTCCAGGGTCCCGGTCACTCTCCGGCACCCGATGAAACCATGTTCGCCTCTCAGGACAATCAGGGGCCTGTTGATGAGCTTCATCAGGAATTCCTCCGTCTCTCCTAGGCACGAATGGAGCAGAGTGCATCGGAATTTTAATACACGGCTTGCACATCAGGCTGAAGGAAGGGATGCGATCTGAGAGCCTCTTGCAAATGCAGCTGTGCTCAGCTGTATCTGATCTCTAGACCTCGAAATCCTGACCTTGGCGATGCCAACGAATGGTGACACGACACCAAGGGCAGCTGTGGGGCCCCAACCCTCCCCAACTCACCCGCCGATTCTACGGTCGCTGCTAGCTGGCCGTTCTTCTTGGCCGCCACGTATTTCCCGTTGGCGGCCCTCAGGGTGATCTTCCTGTCACGCCACTCGATGTCGAAGTAGCAGTTTGCAGATCTGGAGGCACAAACCGCAAGATGATTCAAGCGACCAAGCCGTAGTGATCCCATTGCTGGTGGATAGATCCCGATTTCCACACCAAATACATATTTTTCTGTTTTTGAAAAGTATTGCATGTTCTGCATATCCCTATATCTCTTTGTTCCTGCTTGACTTTTAGTTGCAGTATAGAACCTATACCACTAGTCCACTGCAGCAGCAAAGGCTTAAGTGAAGTGATGACCTCCCAGATCATAATTGATCCTCTGCTTGCCACATGGTTTTGGCAGCCATTTCCTGATTGTGGTGCAAATTGGATCATTTGACAAAATAGGAACATGTGCAATTGTTTACACGATTCTGGGTTGTCCTAAGTCATGAACTTTGATCTCTCACCCTGAGCTTGAGACCACCTTCATAGGTACCAGGATTATAAGAAATTTGACTGGGATACCATCTGGCAGATGCATAGTTTTGATTTTTTATTTATTTATTTATTTATTTGACTATTACAATAAAACACTGAACTTTCTACAAGGCCTTAGCTAAAAAACTCCACTGAAAGAGTTAGACTTAACCTTGATACTACAGCACCTTGAAGGTGGAAATCAAAGAATGACATGGGATGGGAGTTTAGTTGAAATGGCGGGTTATGTGACCTCATAACCTCGTACACAGAGTATTAGTAGATCCATGATACCGGACACATTGATCAACTCATCACTATATATCTACAGCAGGAATGTGACTGTGAGAACCGATGATTCTTCTGAAAGCTAAGGGGACCTAGCAGGAGGACATGGACCCACTCTGGGCTTGGGCTCACTTTGTAGAAGCTGTACACTGCAGTCCACCGTTGGCAGTCAGGGTCCAGTACTTCCCAGTGCAGGTGCGAAAGGCACACTTCTTCGTGTCCTTACTGATCTCCATCTGGAAGGTCTCCTGGTCGCTTTCCTCGTCTTGGTTGGCTGAAAGGTCCATTCCTGAAAAACAAGCGTGTCCAGGATTGGCTAAGGTGTGCTGGTGTAACATAAATAATGAAACATCAAATGGAAGGCTGGCTTTTTGTAAATCTTACCGACACTTAAATCGGACACGAAAATTATTTGCAGATATACTTTCGTAGAGATTTGCGATTCTGCCTGATCTCCATAGACACGGTGATTGTTTTTTTTCCCCCTCTTTTCTTCTGTGAATAATGAACCCTGTGAAAAATGGCCGTGAAGTCCAGGTGTGCCTACATCTTTTGAACTTATTAAAAGCTCAGTAGGAAATCCTGGCCCTTCCACTCTGCTCAGTGACCTTTGCAGACCTATGAGGATTAGCCTCCCGCATCCCCTGGAGGGAATAACCGTCCTCTGGGACTCCCAGGCCTCACACATGCCAGAAATCTTAGTCAGGCAACAGCAGCCTGATCCACAGACCACATCCTCTGCAAGCTAAACCTGACTCCTAATACTGTTAGAAAGCAAGACATGAGAGAGCAACAGAAACAGCTGATACCTAATGGAAAGTGTGGTTTAGTTACATCTTAATTGACAGGACCGCATCACTAAGCCACACTGGAAGTATTTACAGGGGACCCTGCAACCACATTAAAATTCTGCCCTGACTGACCCACTGAATAGAATGCATTTTATTTGAGCTATTGAGGTACTAATCATGTGGCTCCACTTTCTCCATATAAGGAGTTAACATAAGGATACATATTTCTGTATGGAACACATGTAGAGCATAAACACATGTAGAGCATAAAAGCCTGGATGGGGTAACAGAGGGCAGCTTCCCAAATTCCAAAAGGGAAAAAGCACATATGTAAGGAGAGTGTTACTATCGGAAAATGTATCTTTTCACGTTGCGACTCCATTTTTAATCGGCTTCGTACGCTGCCTTCAGTTTGGTCTTCATTCACTCTTCTATCCAGTCATTTCAAACTGTCCCCATCTCAGCCTTTAATTACTTTGGCAAAAGATGGTCTCTTTGGGAAGATTAAATTTCCACAGAAATATGTGAGAGAGGGAGCAAGAGAGGGAGGGAGAGAGGTGGGGAACAGGGGTGATGAGAAACACATGGGCCAAAATGGCTGCTTAGCAGAGCTGTCGCGGTGGACGGGGGGGCTAAAACGAGCCGTAAATCAATCCGGACGAGAGAAACTCCTCTTCACCAACTGTAAAAACGAGCTTCTTAGCAAACCTGCTTTTTTGCTTATTTGCTTTTCTGTTATCTTTCCTGATATGTCAGCTTCTGGTTAAATTCAACATGGGAGCCTTCGGTGAAAGTAGCCGCAGCTGTTAAGCGTCTGTAGATAAAGCAGCAGAGTTTGCATCGCATCACATGACTGCTCGCGGCCTCCAGAAGGCAGCGTCAGCACCGATCACCAGAAAGCACATCTCCAGAGCTCCTTAAACACACTTAAGCTCTCTCCGGCAGCCTTCGTCTTCGCACATGACCTGTCCCCACTGATCTCTGAACAGATATGGTGTCTCTGTCCATTAAGGCAGCCTGCCGAGGGTCTTGGGGGCCCGGCTAACAGACCACGAGTCGCATTTCTAGAAGGCCGGGCGGACCCGAGCTTTCGGGTGAAATAAGAGCCCATCGCAGAGGAATGGGTATGACGTCGAGTTTGTCCACGCTTACTCTTTGATGCATATAAAAAACAGAGAGGAGCTGCAGAGACGAAAAGCTTAGAGGGTTGGGAAAATGGGAGAGGAGAGTCCGCCCAGTGCGGCCTGTCATTTAAAAGCCACACTGGGCCCTGGCAGCAGAGCCTGCAGAATAAACGGCAGCATCACGGACGGCTTAAACGCTGACATGTGCTGCAGCAAACCTTAAATCCAAACCCATTACAGTTAGACGTCCACATGAAAGAAGGTCCTCTAAATCATTAGGGGACCAAGAGCACAGCTACGGGAGCTTTTAACCTGCAGCAGGATTAAAGGCTTTTATAAAGCATGTTATTTTACTCCCTTATTGGTGGACTGAGACTAATGTCCTAAAGAGGCCACCATTGTTCAGGGCGGCTGGGGCCTTTCGGCCGGGGGGTGCCGGGAGAGCCCTGGGGGGTGCGCTCTGCCTTTGTTCTTTGGCCGCAACCGGTTCCTTGCACACGGGCGGAAAACGCTGAACGCAGCCACTAATGTAATGAGCTGTGGTCTAAAGGCTGTGCCGCTAGGTAAACAGGACGGGTCTGTGACCGCCAGGTTACCGTCCGGCCAGCGCCTCTGCAAACTCTATAAATGGCCGGCCATTGTTTGGTTATGTGCTTATGCAGATGACAGCTAAGTCTGCTTGTTTGTTGCTTTGCTAATCTATTTATGGTCTGGCCAGGAAATCGAAGGCGACGGCGTACGACACTCGTCTGGACAAAAACAGGCGGCGACAGAGGCTGTTTATGCATCAGCTCGCCCGGCTTGCCCCTCTCAGAGGAGGGCACAGAATGCAACACAGAAATGTCTCATTAGAGTCTTTCAAGCCGCGGTTGGGCAAATGAAAGGCCTTTGACTGACAAAAGGGAGCGTGCAGAAGAGAGGGGCCTCGTTGCTCTCTATTCTACAGCGACCACGTGCAGCCACCGGGCTCCTGGCATCCAATCAGCCGCCTGGTGGGCCGGGCCACATCCCGCACCAAACCATTCACACACTATCCTCCCGAATGGAGAGCAGCTCTTTTCTTAAGAAATCAAAAGGCATTCTGGGAAACTGGTCAGAGAATGCATTTTCTAATTATGACAACATGTGCTGGTCTTGGTTACAATTTCATGCTTTTGTCAGACATTTTGTTTAATGTATTAGAATAATTCTAACTCATTTTATAAAATTAAATGTAACATAAAGTTAATAAAGAAGAATATAGTTTCCCTAAGTAAAATTTTGCATGTCTATTATTAAATAATTCTGTTGTTTGGCCTTTTCTCCAGGCAAATATGATGATTACCCATTTCATCCTCCTTTTGAGCTATAGCAAACGTTTTAGCAGCATAATTACAGTGTAAGTGGCACGTCAGATCATATTTAGTATCACGAATACTGTAGCAATCCTCCCTGAACCCAATTCTTACTAAACTGCAAGACATTAAGGCAAAAAACTTTAGTAATACTCCATTGACATTTTCAATACAGCAATCAAAATGTAAACCAAAAAATGTGAAAAATATCACTGAAAACCGAAAAATTGGTGAAGTGCTGGAAAGATCGCGTTTTCTTTTTGCAGAATGTTTAATTCTGTTGTATTTTAAACAAGACTGCATACTTTAGCCAAAGGGGTAGTGCTAACGCCAAATGACCTCGCCTGGAAATCACTTCGACTACCAACGAGAATTCGTCTGCACGTTTCAGACACAGAGAAAAAAAATGATAAGGCTGTTTCCTGCAGCAGGAAACAAAAGCATTCGGAAGGTAAATGCATTGTAACTGCTGACTTTTCCCGGGTCGATCAAAGCTTGGGGTGATTGGTTTTTCCCAGTTTATTTATAATTTATTTTCTCCTGTTAGGGGGGAGTATCATAAAACCACGTTATCTCCGAAGCTTTGTAAGAGGCCGAGAGAGAAGGTCATGGCTGGATTTACAGCTGTGCTCTCTGGGATCAGATTTGCAGTCACGCATGTGCCCATTATGTCTTTCTGAAAGGTGTATATACAACCTATCAGCTTAATGTTCCTTTAGTTTACGGAATGTCGCCTCTAATGTAAATTCACTTGAAAACATTAACCGATTTGTCTAAGATTTAAATCTTAGTCTATCCGCTCTCGTCGGACCATTGCTTTAATGACAATATACTGCATGCACATTGCGAGTGAATGGACACTGGAGGTCTTACCCTGCCTGGTAGACACATTCCTGTCGTTTCCAGAGGTTAGCACCACTTGTGGGTGACTCTGTTCCAGCACGAAGAGCTCATCTTTCCCAACCTTGCTGCTCTTGCCAGATTTCATGGTCCCACTGGGGCCCGAGGGAGCCAGGTATTTCCCTCCGCAGTCCCTGAAGGCGACCTTCCCCGACCTGAACTCCAGCGTGTAGCCGGTCATTTTGTCGGGCTTCTGAGCCAGGGAGCCATCGCTCTTCAGGAACCGATTGTCCGATGTCTGGAGGTGGTACTTCTGGTCCTGGAAGACGAGAGTGATCAGGGAGTCGACGCCCCAGGGGACATCCCTGTCAATGGCGATCTCGTCCACCTTCGAGCTCAGGTGGGCGTACCTCTTCCTGGTGATGCTGTAGATGTTGACCTGAGGGTGCATGGCGATGTGGACGCTCCATTTTTCCGCCACGGAGATAGTCTGGGCAAAGCAGACGATGCGGTCCTCGGTGCCGCCCAGGTAGCGCTTGTGCGGCTCGGACTGCAGGGACCAGCGCCCATCGTCGTGGGCTGTGATGGTGAACTTGCAGTCCTCGCCAGGGGTCTCGCTGTCACATGTGATGTTGCCATCCTTATCAGCCGCGATGTACCTGCCCAGGTGGCTCTTCAGGAAAACCACGTTGGAATCGTCGCCATCCTGCTCCAGAGTCCAGATTTGCTTCTTCTTCATGCTGGTGGCTGAGGCATTGATCTTAAAGCCAAACGCTTCGGCGGTGAGGTATTTGTTCCCGCAGTTGATGAGCCCGAACTGGATTTTGAGCATGTCGCTGGTTCCGTTTGCCGTCATGGTTGTAGCTAGGGCAGAGAGCGAAAGTGCTGGGTCTGATCGGATTATGTGGTGGATGCGATGCTTGTGCGGATGCTTTGTCCAAACCGGGAGCGCGTACCGAACAGCAGCCTCAGACAGCCCGATGCCCAGCCAGACAGATGCGGCTTTTATACGGACGGGTGATGTCAGGCTGCCGGCTCCGCCTCCGCCTTTAAATTTGAGCCTGGAGGAAAAATCTGCCGCAAAACGCCGATGATCTGCAAAGAAGCGCTGTCAGCAGGAGCTTTTTCCAGCGCCAATAGGTGTGTCCCTTAAAAACCGGTGCAATGTGTCTGCCCTAAAATGAGAGATCCTGATGAACGGAAAACACGGCATTTCTGCGTCACCGGGAAATGTTAAAACAGATGGATGATCTGCGTGAAATTAATTTTAATCGGCAGTATTGTCTTGCATCTATTCTTAATGATCGCGGTCCCTTGTTTTATTGTCGGTTTATACCACCCATGGATGCCAGTCGATAAGCAGACTTGTAACAAGAACGTGTCGCTTTAGATATATTCTCCCGCACCGGCGACAGAAAACAAGGAGGACAAAACTCCGGGTGTCTGATCACACAATGATCTATTCATAAGCGTGAAAAGCTGCTCAGAAAGGGCGAGAAGATTGTGTACGGCATACAACCGCTCCGTCCACATAATATTGGTGTAACTTTGACAGTATAAAATGCAGTTTTTATGAGATGACCGCAATTTTCAGTATGTCCCATGAAAGGTTCGGGATTTCAATGAGTGTAGGCTACTATGTCTCAATAGATGCTTTCAGTTTCTTAAATAATATATGCTTTTTTAGTTTACTGAAGTAGATCATTTTGTGCTGTTATTTTCGTCCCTTTGTGTTACTGTTCATTGTGCAAGTGTGAGCGAAGAACTGAAATGTTTTCGTGCAACAAAAAGTGGAAAGAATTAGCATTGAAAGCTGGGCCCCGATGCAGCCTCTGCTGAAGAATAGGACAGTAAATATGTCACAGAGTGTGAATGAAGTGACTGAGAGGCTAATGTTTGCTAGGACCGGTCGCTGGGTGTCAGTTACTGCTGTCGTACAGGTCAGCAAATCGGGAGCCCGCTGGTGTTGTGGAATGGACCTGCTGTAATGGGTGACTGACTGTGTCTCACATGTCCACACCAGGATAATGTGAGGTGAGGAGTTGACAGTGGCCCTTCTGGAGATCTCATCACCGGGGGGATCGATGCGGGTGAGGTCACAGTGGCCCAGTATCGTGATATATTCCGTGAGATAATCATGCAGACCCAAGCATCCATCAAAGGCCAGTGTGCCTGACAGATATCTGACTTTGCAACAGTGTTCGTGTTTGTGCTGAGATGTCCGACAGCTACGAGACCTTGGCTGGGAGCGTGTCAGGCCTGAGCCCTCCTCCCCCACCCTCTGGGATGGTGATATCACCGGGGGCTGTTTCTGTGTGGTCCCCAGCCTCTCTCTCCAGACCTGACTTCCCTTCCGCTATGTCCTGCAGTAGGCTGGTGGTATGCCTCTTGCTATGCTCTTAGCTATTTCGCTAATGCGTTATCTGTACTGCTCATACTGCGACACATCCCCACACCTCTGCCTGGACCCCCTGGCAGATATGGCGCTGAGAGGCCAACAGCAGACAGCTGCGTGACATATTTCGCATTTTTGAAGAGTTCGCTGAACTTCCTCTGTGGATTCCAGCTCTGGAGCCGCACTCGAGTGGGCTGGGAGTTTTCGGGTTGCATCGTTACAAGCTGCGGCGCGGTTTCTGCGCTGGCGTCAAAACCTGCTTCGCTTAATGCCTTAGCACCCTCAGCGGAATGGCCTCTGGAGAGAGTCTTATAGGAGCTACGCTGGTGGGGGGAGGGGCTGTGTGGAGCTGTGTGTGCGTGTGTGTGAAAGAGTGCAGACCCCAATAGTTTCTCACATGCTCCCCCACCTCCCCATTCTGCCCCTTCACCCTTTCTGCATGGGTGCTATCTCCCATTCCAGACGGTCAGCTCCTTTGTCCGTGATGAAAGACGTCCGTTTGTTTGCAGGGGAGCAGGGGTTCGCATACCACAGCCATCCTCCCTCCGCCATTAGCGGGGGCCACTAGCAGGGGCACTGTTAGCTTAAGATGAGAAGATGCCAATAGCAGAACGAGAGATAAGGAGCCACAAAAGGAGACTGTGGCAGAATGTTTTGTTTCCATAATTTGTGTTAAAGCTGTACATGGTTTCCCTGTTGTAAGGTGATAGATAGATAGATAGATAGATAGATAGATAGATAGATAGATAGATAGATAGATAGATAGATAGATAGATAGATAGATAGATAGATAGATAGATAGATAGATTTAGAAAGAAAGTGCATGGATGACAGCATACTCACAGCCTCTATATTTGTCGAGAGTGAGATTCACACTGGGACTCATCTTTGTCCGCTAGCTGTTGTAGTTTCCATGGTAACAGTGCTCCAATCAGCTTCCTGCGAAAAAAAAATTCATGGTCTGCTGCAGCAGTGTGAGAATGTTGATGAAACAGGAGTGGCAGGAGGACTATATGTTCACATGTTGTATATTTACATTTTAATCTCGCGTCCTAAATCACTCTCGGGCACGGCTTGTTTGAGATGGCTGTAATTATTTAGGGAACTGCTCTAAGAAATGTTTGAAATGATCGGCTTTGAGTTACTGCTTAGCTGCTACAGTAATATCACAGATTCCTGTTAGACAGTGTTCTTGGTTGAAGGTGGGACTATCAGGCCTGTCCTGGGGATACGCCTGACGCCTGTCTGCTGTGTGGTCAGCAGAGGCTGCTCTGTGGCTTTGCAGTGCACCTGTCCACATCCAGCTCTGGCCATCTCAGGGGCCAAATGCTCTGGATGCTCCTTACATACGGGTGTCAGGTCACATCAATGCCCGCAGCTGTGCGGCTGATCCGGGGGGGCATTCCCACTACCCTTCACCCAAATCCACACTCCCACATGTTGGTGAGGACAGGCAAGCATTTGTCAATATCAATCAGCAAATTCTCCCATAGTTTCCACTTCCTTCCCTGTCGCCCTCGGATTAACTGGGTAGTGTGGAAATTCCTGGCGTCTTTCCAAGCCGAGGGGGGGATGTCTCGCACTGCCAGTAATGACGCCACCCCCACAACAGGGTGGCAACGATTGCTCTATCCTCCCCACAAACACTTGAATTTGGTTGTGACTGAGAGACAGAGCTAAGTATGTCTGAGAGGCAGAGCTAGATGCCAAGGCCCCACCCACTTGCAAGGGGCTCACTCTTGATGCGTGGCACATCTGCACAGACCCCGGCATCCTACGCTCACAAACCGGTTTTTACTGGACCATGTCTCGGAGATCGATGAGATGGGAAACCTATCCCTACTAGTGGTCCTGGAGGGCATTTCCGATCCTGATCACGTATCTTCAGTAGTCCTGCTAGTACTCAACGCACGTGAGCCGATGTTTCTGCCATAGGGCTGTGCGGTATCACATCGATATTATACCCTGCATGCGCATTAATCACCAGGATTTCAGATGACAGGCGAAACATTTGGCCGGATGCCGGTTTTTCGGTACTATGCGGACGTTTATTTATGACCACAATTTGTTAAGCAGGTTAGTAGTGTGCCTAAAATATTAATGAGGCATTTTATGATGTCCAATAATCAGTAAAAATTTTAAAGTTTAATAAACATGAGTGAATGAAAAAAGTACCACCACAGCACTGACCTCTTTACCTTGTTTTTCCTTGATTCTTTTAAAAGATGTCGTGGCTGCTGAGCTCTTCCTTTATTTACCGGTACTTCAATGCAAATCGCACTGAAGTATACCAAATGATAGTATACCAAAACAGATTAAATGTAGTGTGTCCCGCTACATTGCATTTCGCACTGAAGTATACCAAACGATAGTATACCAAAACAGTATTATATGGTGTGTCCCGCTGCAGTGCATATCACACTGAAGTATACCAAATGATAGTATACCAAAACAGTATTACATGGTGTGTCCTGCCACATTGCTTATCGCACTGAAGTATACCAAACGATAGTATACCAAAACAGTATTATGTGGTGTGTCCCGCTACAGTGCATATCGCACTGAAGTATACCAAACTATAGTATACCAAAACAGTATTACATGGTGTTCCCCGCTAAAGTAAAGATACATCAAGTTTATACAGATTACTAACTTTTGGGTGTCACAAAACGCATCTTATTAATATTTACTACTCTGCTTAACAGTATAGTACCGAAAATGCTGGCATCTGGAAATGCATGGAGTGATTACTGCACCCGCGGCGGGTTGCATACAATATCAGTGGGATATTACCCAGCCCTACTCTGCCATCTCGCATTACTTCAGCTCAGATCTGCACTCTGGATCTGTTGAGATTTAAACCGTGACACATTCACTTAATAACTGGGCCCAAGAATGCAGTGAAAGACTCAGAAGCAGCCCACCCCCAGATTTGGTTTCTCTGTTCCCATCCAAGGTCAGACATCCCGTATTACTCCCGCATGGGGGTCTCGGTGGCGCTCGTTAGTCACTGTTTCTTGCAGGTGGCCATTTTGAATCTCTAATGCAAACAGGCAGCCAAGGAATCGATCCATTTGCTTAACGTGACTCATAATGCTGAGACATCTACTCTATATATCAACGCATTATCAAAAATATTCTGCAAACAGTAATTAAAGGATAATTATACCCTCTACAGACACTGTTCTGGGTGGGGCTGACAGGCAGTATTAAACAGTCACTGTCTATTGTTTTGGGGGGTGATGAGGTCACCGTTGGGCCCTTAGGCGAGGCCCCTGGGACTGGCCGACCCTGCATTGCAGGTTAAACCAAAACGTACCACAATTTCACACTAAAATGTTTGGGAGACTGAAAGAGGCATTTAGAAATGAAAACTTTAGGTGCCAATTCTTCAGGTTCAGGTATTTAGATACCAGACTTCTGTTAATCGAGGGAACAGTGGACCTTCTACTGCAGTATAAACACATTTATATCACACCTAATGTTGCTCTCTTAACATGACAGTCATCTGCATACTGAGTGGTATGTTCAAGTCATGTGTAATTAGCATAGCAGTGTCAATACAGCATTATAGTAATGCGAGTTCTTGACCCCTGTGAGCTGTCACTGTCAGACGGGGTGGGGGGGGGGGGGGGTGTCTGGTGACTTGTCTTTCGCTCACTTGTAGCCATTTCACCGCTATTTATAAATCCCCTGTTGGCTCTGTAACCTCAGACTGCACTCTGCTTTGTGTTCAAATACCTGTATTATTCCCCCCCCCCACTGTCCTCTGTATCTCTCCCCCAGTTTGGTACCCCACCCCCCCCCCCATGCAGGTCCTCGTTCCAGTCTCCATTACGGTATCCCACACAGCAGCCGGGTCAGACGCTGAGGAGCAGCCCTCCTACATCCTTCAGGGTCACACCTCGGTTCTCGCACCCAAATCCCGGAATTTGTGCCAGTTTTTTACAGATTTTTTTTCCCCTTCGTGAATGAATTTCCTGTTAGGAATCTCAAACCCAGCTCTTCTCTGTGTCCTGAGATTTTACAATCTCGCCAGTCTTTTGAAGACCAGTTTTTAAAAATAGCTGCTTTGCAACTCCGATTACAAAGAGCCCGGCCGATGGAAGTCTTCCTGCACCCAGTGGCGACGGCTCCCCGTGTCCGTACTGCTCAGTGTGAGTGACCTTCCAGTGCTGCACTGTGAGTCAGGTCACAGTGAAGACAGTGGGACTAGGTGTGAAGGAGGCTTTCAAGTGTATATGACACTGTATCACGTTTTATGGATCTGCTGATATAATCCACACATGCTCTAACTTCAATAGTTCCTTCTAGCTATATAGAGGCAGCCAAAACAAAAATCAGTCCGTGTGTTGAAATGAGCATCAGACTGATGTCCTGAACGGCAGGTGACTTCCTGATCCCCTCCGGCTGCCGCTAACGGGATGGCCAGTGCTCTCGGTACCAAATGAAGCATGTCAGAGTCAGGGGGCTGTAGTTTAGCAGGAGAGCAGAATACTTTCTGAACAGGGATCTGACTCCTGAGTTTAACCCTTTCTTGCTTTCTGCTTTCTTTCCTGCTTCAGCCGACAGTCACTGTGAGGACAAATGCTTCATTTTCTGACAGAGAGAGTGGGGAGGAAACGATGTATATGGATTAAGGAACGCTGGGATCACTGAGGTACATGCGCTCCGCCTGTTCCAGGGCCTCTCTCAGCAATAGTCCTGGTGAAATCACAGGGGATCCCCCCCAAGCACAGATATGGGCTCTCTCTGCCAGGCAGGGTCAAAGTTTATGGGTCTGTTTTGCTGCACGGGACAGCTGCCACCTAACCCCTCCCAACAACCATCATCCTGAGAGGAAAGCGGCCTTTTCCTTCCTGGCCAAGACTAACAGACGCTGGAGCCAAAAACAGGATCCGTTCAGGATGGGACCAGGTGGGAGAGTGGCGTCCGGTTTAATGCGGCAGGCAGCGCCCCCCCCCCCCCCCCCCCCCCCCCGCAGGTCCATCTCGGTTGCTGTTGGCGATCCCCTGCTAGCGATCTCTGTTGTTGGGCCCAGTTGCTTTTTAAACATTAAACTGAGGATGGGTGCAGACACTGAGGGACAGGATGAGCTTGTGAGAAAACATTCGGTGATGACGAGAGATGACAAGAGCTGTAAGGGGCAGCTTCACAATTGCTGGACAAGAGTTAGAGAACTGGGGGTTGGGGAACAGTCATGTTAACAGGGGGCCATACGCTCCCTGTTTTAACTGAATCTTTCTCATTAAAAAATAATACAAATATTTCCTTTATCCCTCCAAGCTCCGTGTCTGACAGCTGTAAATGTCTTCTCCCTGGACAGGCAGTTTCCTTCCGCCCATAGTGCTAGCGTGAGCGACAGAGGTGAGCCAAGCAGAATAACGTGTTCGGACACTCAGGCGGCGCTCTGCTGAGAAGCGCTGGCATTTCGGTTAGAATAATTCCACGCCACAGCGAGCTGGCTTCCAGCCAAAGCCGGGCCCCGGGTGAATGTGTCAGGCGACGGCAGGACGTGCACTCTGGGGGCCCCGCGGAGCCTCTTTGTCTGCATGCCCTAAATGAGGATCGCAGCCTTTGTCTTACTGCTTTATGCTTTTTCCCCCGTCGACTGGTGTCTTTGAATCATTAACGTAGATACTGTACGTCGGCTTTCCTTTATGTGACTGTATGCACGTGTGAACTTTCTGTACAACTGCGTGTTCCTTTAGGATAGCTTTCCGGAGAACTCTAACGCCACGTTTATGTAAGTTTCGCGGTAAGAGATCAGTGGATGGGGTTGTACCTTTCCCTCGCATTCCTTTCCTGTTGGGTAAATCAGTTTGGGTCTGGGGGGAGGATTCTGGTCACTTCCTGGAGATCTGGATCAGTTTTAAGGCTTATCTTAGTCTGGCCAGCAGCTGTTTGGTATGTCTCACCTCTTATCAGTTTCACACCGCTGGATAAGATGCTGCAGATGGATCGCAGCGGTGTGTTTGAAGGCCAACAGGCTCTGAGGTTGAGTCGATGAAGATGCCTATAGGAGCTACTGGAACGGCAGGGGAGTGAATTTAAATAGCTTGGAAGTCCAGCTCAAAACACTTTAATAAAGGTATAAAAGGTATAAAATGTCCAGTGATGTATGTGCTTCAAAGAAGGAACTGCTGAACCTAAGCAAGGGAGGTCAGAGGGAGACATGAAAGAATATGGCTGACATCCTGATATTGCAAGTGTCCAAACTGGGCCATAAATCCTCAGAGGCGACCTGCGTACCTGGTGATAGCTGAGCTGAAGGTAATTAACGGGGGAGCCCCCATGCACACCCCCACCCCTTTGCCTGTGTTATTTCTAGCCCCCCTCCAGAACCATCTGCCGTCACCTATAGGTAAAGACGCCTGCTCTCCTAGAAGGTTAAATGGCTAATTAGGGAAGTGTGTCATTAAAGGCGGGACCCCGATGGCTGTAGGCACCAGCCTGGGGTTTCCTACACATGTTCATTCTCAGTCTGCTTCTCAGGCATGGACGTGGGGGGGGGGTTAGGGTGTCACGGTGTCACCTCAGTGCAGCTGGATTTGGGCTGGGAGGCGGGGCTGGGCAAGGGGTGGGGCTTTTCCTTCCCACCCCCCGGGGAGAGCATTTGCGTGGGATTTGTCTGAAGTGGTGAACCTGGGCCGTCCTCAAGGACGGGGGGGTGGGGGCGGGGGTGGCTTTGTGGCGGGTTCTGCTGTGGGGGAGCAAGCAGCCCGAGCAGCATGTGGCCAGCTGGGAGGGGTTACAGTCACGGTTTCTGAAGTGTGTAGTCACATGGGGGGGGCGCTCTTTGTCTCTTTTCAAGGACGCCTCCTTGTCCAGTCCCTTTGAGGTCCGTAGGACACACCCCCCTTCCCGTAGCCAATGAGATTAGGGTACTTGATCTCCCAAATGACATTAGTCTAAGGGAGATCCCCCTTTGAGGATGATAATTAGGACTGTGCCAGGAGACACAATGAGCTTAATTACAAAGGAGGCAATCTGAGTAATTATATTTTCTCTCTGTCTCTTACTGGTCATCCCACAACATTCACTTGACCATTTGGTCTCAAATAACAGCACATCACTCTTTTATTTTAATCAAAAGGTTCTGCATGTAGTCAGTTTGCTTGCACCACTTTTCTCTATTACACCATCCAGTGAAAAAGTAAATTACAGTAAAATTAAGTAAGAGAGAAGGGCGATTAAATGTGCTCTCTCCTTTGTCTGTTTTCTTGTATTTTAATTCTCTTCACAATCATGGACCGTGAAGGGGGGGGGGGGGGGGGGGGGGGGGGGGCACCTGGGCCCGTGCCAAGGGTAACTTTGGGAGCATCATTAAGAATTCAGCGATGAGCAATCATGAGAAAATGACCTACGAATCATAACAATACAATAACTGATAAACATGGATACATTTCAGGCTTTTATTAACAGTTACTTTTTAAAGCAAAAAGGTATATCTCAGTTTTTCAAATCAAACAGGTGAGTAAAAATGACTTTACGCCGGGCTGTGCAGCCTCCCTTGGTCAGATGCATTCTGCAGTCCATGTTCACAGTTAAAATCACAGTTATGCGTCATATCAGCTGTTAGCCCTGCTTTTAAACTAAGGGGTGGTAGGGTTAGTCCTATCCATCCATTTATGCATCCATCCATCCATTTATGCATCCATCTATCCATATATCCATTCATCTTCCAATCACTCATCCTGATCAGGGTTGCAGGGGGCCTGGAGTCAGTCTGTCACAGGGCTGTGGGACTCCCCGAAAGGGAAACCAGTCTATCACAAGGCTGGGGGACACCCAGGACAGGAAACCAGTCCATCACAGGGCTGGGGGTCACCCTGGACAGGAAACCAGTTCATCATTGGGCTGGGGAAAGCCCTGGATGGGATGCCAGTCTATCACAGCGCTGGGGGACACCCTGGATGGGATGCCAGTCTATCATAGCGCGTATACACATGTGCATAAATGGGCACTGTGGGTATTTTGGAATTAACTACATGTCTTTGGACTATGGAAGTTACCAGAGAAACAGGAGGAAACCAGATTAAGACAGAAAAACCCAAGAGAAAAAAGCTGCACAAACGAAATGTGTGTTCAGTGATTCTCCATCGGTTTGCCTTATAGCCCCGAGAGACGGACGCTTCGTCCTGGTCAGCTGACCTACGTTTAATACTGTGGTCTTGTTTGTCTTGTATCTAAGCAGTTGGAAACAGTTATCTAAAGATTCCACATCATGCTGACTGCTGTGTTTTTGGACAAGCCAAAGAAATGTCAAGTAGATTTGAAAAATGTAACTACATGGAAATCACTGGCCTTATGACTAATATAGCAGAAAACAGAACCGATTCTTTGGAAAAGTTCATTCAGTCTTTCAGTTTCTGGCAGAGAAACGTAGCTTGCAGACCAGAGTATTAACCCTTTCTTTGTGTTTCAGACGAGACAGCTTCCAGAAGACCAGCATGTTTACTTCACCTGCAAAGTTATCAATAGATTTCAAAAGCCAAGCCTCTGACTCTTGTCATTTTTTATCTCTCATCTGTAATGTATGGCAACATTGTCCGTTCCCACCCTGGTAAAAGCTCCTTTGTTGCATTATAAAGTTCACATTAAACAAATCATAAAACCAGATTTATGAGGCATGATATTGATGATCAGTAGATTTTTGGAATTTTCTGCTGGAAAGTTTGCAACATTTTTGCAAACTTTGCCTGACTTCCTCACTGAAGGCAGAAGTTACGTGTCAGAACCTAACCATTAGAGAATGGTTATCATGGAACTTTCCAGGATCGCAGTGTCTCACACTCGACAGTTTGGTTGTAGGGAGGGGGACGTTTCTCAGGCTCCTGTTTCTATGGATATAGAAGCATATCTTACAGGGTTTCAGAAATGCCTTCTTTTGCCTCTGTCTGTCTCCATAATCACACCTAACCTCTCCCTGCCTCCGTAACCACACCTCCCTCTCCCTGCCTCCATAACCACACCTAACCTCTCCCTGCCTCCGTAACCACACCTCCTTCTCCCTACCTCCGTAACCACACCTAACCTCTCCCTGCCTCCGTAATCACATCTAACCTCTCCCTGCCTCCGTAACCACACCTCCCTCTCCCTACCTCCGTAACCACACCTCCCTCTCCCTGCCTCCGTAACTACACCTAACCTCTCCCTGCCTCCATAATCACACCTAACCTCTCCCTGCCTCCGTAACCACACCTCCCTCTCCCTACCTCCGTAACCACACCTAACCTCTCCCTGCCTCCGTAACCACACCTCCCTCTCCCTGCCTCCGTAACCACACCTTCCTCTCCCTGCCTCCGTAACCACACCTAACCTCTCCCTGCCTCCATAATCACACCTAACCTCTCCCTGCCTCCGTAACCACACCTTCCTCTCCCTGCCTCCGTAACCACACCTAACCTCTCCCTGCCTCCATAATCACACCTAACCTCTCCCTGCCTCCGTAACCACACCTCCCTCTCCCTACCTCCGTAACCACACCTAACCTCTCCCTGCCTCCGTAACCACACCTCCCTCTCCCTGCCTCCGTAACCACACCTCCCTCTCCCTGCCTCCGTAACCACACCTCCCTCTCCCTGCCTCCGTAACCACACCTCCCTCTCCCTGCCTCCATAACCACACCTCCCTCTCCCTGCCTCCGTAACCACACCTCCCTCTCCCTGCCTCCGTAACCACACCTCCCTCTCCCTGCCTCCATAACCACACCTCCCTCTCCCTACCTCCGTAACCACACCTCCCTCTCCCTACCTCCGTAACCACACCTCCCTCTCCCTGCCTCCGTAACCACACCTCCCTCTCCCTGCCTCCGTAACTACACCTCCCTCTCCCTGCCTCCATAACCACACCTAACCTCTCCCTGCCTCCGTAACCACACCTCCCTCTCCCTGCCTCCGTAACCACACCTCCCTCTCCCTGCCTCCGTAACCACTCCTCCCTACCTCCATAACCACACCTCCCTCTCCCTACCTCCGTAACCACACCTCCCTCTCCCTGCCTCCATAACCACTCCTCCCTACCTCCATAACCACACCTCCCTCTCCCTACCTCCGTAACCACACCTCCCTCTCCCTACCTCCATAACCACACCTCCCTCTCCCTGCCTCCATAACCACACCTCCCTCTCCCTACCTCCGTAACTACACCTCCCTCTCCCTGCCTCCATAACCACACCTAACCTCTCCCTGCCTCCGTAACCACACCTAACCTCTCCCTGCCTCCATAACCACACCTCCCTCTCCCTGCCTCCGTAACCACTCCTACCATTCCCTGCCTCCGTAACCATGTCCATCCGTACCTCCCTTCTTGCATTTCTCCCACTGCAACCCCCTGTAATCCTCATCTCTTTTTGTGAGAGACGTGTAATACATCACCAAGGAATGCTGGGAGATTGACAGAGGGACATTTTCTTACTCTGATAAACTTTATAAAACTAAACATGGATCTGACCAGAACGTGCCTCTTTGTTTGGAGCCACATCCCAGCATTGTTTTTCAATATCAATGACCAAGACCTGCTTAGAATCAGCCTCTGGACTGTGCACACTGGAGAGCAGTATCCCCATTAAGAGTACAGATACCAGCCTTCATTTAGCATTGCAGGACATCTAAGACATGGAAATAGAGAGTGGTACATTCTGCAGGACTCCCTGGAGTCTCTTTCACAGGTAGGAGGGGAGGGTCTCTACTGTCCTGGGACTGGTAATGTTGAGCCTAGCTGTGCATGAGAACATGTGACCATAATAAACAGAGGTGTAGCACAAAATGCAACCCACAAACCAACATGGCTTAAACGGTTTTCTAGTGAACTTGGATTTCTGCTGAACCTCTCGTGTTTTTGTGTGATGCAGCAGCTGTCAGGCCTTGAGTGATGCTAGCCAACAGACCATACAAAACGATCCCAGACTGAATGAGCCTACAGGTTCTGCAGTAACACTATGGCGTGCAATCCAGGGTAGCCTCCACAACGGGTGTGTGGAACCCCTGTCAGGTTTATCTGGGGTCAAAATCGCTGCTAAGTGGGAGAATATTAAGCTGCTGGTTAGTAACTAACCCTGTACGTTCTGCTCAAACATACCTGTAGTCTATCTGTTTTACACATTACTGATGAGTTTGATGAAACATGCTGAAATACTTTACATGTATAACAAAACAAGGTGCTTTGGCCCTGAATTGCCAGTGTGACAAAGGTGCCAACCGGTCCTTCACACCGTCTCCTACCCAAGACCTTTTTCTCTGCAAGAGCTCTTAGGGAGCTCTATATCACCACCTGGTGGCAGAAAGGTAAAATTGTACTATGGTGTCTAACATCCATTATCTCCTGCCTCTTCATGTGCTTTTGTAATGAAGAAAAGCATCCTGCGGGCAAACCGATATGGATGGCCGAGGCATTGTATGTAACAAAAGAAGGATGCTTTTTATTGTCAGGTTTGTTGGACTGTTCTGGGTCCTGACCAGCAATAGAAGACACTGTGATTAGGAACACAGGCGTAAATGAAGGCAGGTACTAATGCTGCTGTATGGGCACAGCTTAAGGGAGGTCTGCGTGTCACGTGACCCCCAAGTCCGTGCCAGATGCTGAGTCCGCCCACACGTGTGAGCCGTGAGGAACAGGCCGATTGGTGCAGCTCTCTGGCTGCTGGACGGGGCATTGCAGAATATCCTCGCTCCTGTGCTGGGCTCCTCCCTCTCTTTCCAGCTCCACATTTTGGCATTCCGGTTCGGGGATATGCGCGGAGTTGGGGTGATGAGCGCAGGTGTATGTTGCACCCCATGTTTCGTACGGAGCCCCGTCGTCTCTGTGTTGGGGGTGCGGTAACGTGCATTCATGTTAGACTCTGTGCCCCAGGCTCAGTGTTCCTCCTCCTGCATCCCCCCCCCTGCCCCCCTGCAGATCATCTGATCACTAGGCTGCCTAGCCAGTCCCCCCCCCCCCCATTGCCCCCAGCTACACATGTGCTCTGGTCAATAAGCCATTTCAGATGCTAATGGCACACATTCATCCAACAATGCCCCCCCAGCCTTTTTCACCACCCACACCCCACCCCCCTTTAAGGTCTGGTGACACGGCTCAGAGGCGTCAAGGCCTGGCGGAGCCACAGACAGATGTTCGATGGCACTCCCTGTGACAGGAAATCTCTCTCTGTCTCTTGGTCTCTCTCTCAGTCTCTCTGTCTGTCTCTCTCTGTCTCTCTCTCTTTCTCTCTCTCTTTTTCTTTCTCTCTCTGTGTTTCACAGGGGCTGCTGTGAACTTCCTCAGGGCCGTTTCCTGCTGTGTAGCACCCAGTAACATCCCGAATGGAAATGTCGTCAGTGAAACCCGGCATCTCCAGGGCTTGAAGTTGCATGGAAGAAGGACCAAATGAAAGGAATGACTAAGTGATATTTGATCAGCCCAGAGACAATGGCGCTCTGCTCTTGAGTCCTTGATGCTGATGACCCCATCTGCTGTCAGGGAAGAGTTTTCATTAACATCTGGCCCAGGTGATCCTCTACAGCTCTCTCTAATGGCAACCTACCGCTCCTTCCTCCCCAAGGACATGCCTCCCCAAGCCTGCTGTTAGCTAAGCCCAGCGCCACCAAACCCCCCCCCCCCAGCCAACCAGCCCTCGACGTTGAACCCTAAGCACCTCCTGATGGCAGAATTGGCCATTTTTCACTGCTTTACAAAATGCCTAAAAGAACCATCCAGGTAAGACCTTTTCCTGGAGTCCTGGGGGGGGGGCATTTAGTGTAATTGATTATTGATTATCAGGCTGTAATTCAGACTGCTTAGCCAATGGCTTCTGGGATTGTTGGGAGACCTGGTCAGGAATCGGGGGCCTTGGGGACCGGCGAGTGGGGTGGAGACAGGAAGGTCTCAGCAGAGTCTGTGTGACTTTAAGGCAGTGTGTCCCAGCCCGGTCCTCGGGGACCCCAGACGGCCCACGTTTTTGCTCCCTCCCAGCTCCCAACCAGACGGTACACATTTTGATCTGGGTGTCCCTGAAGAAACACTGGTTTAAGGTGTGCTTAAGTGCAGGGCTTGAAAATGGGCACCCACCTTCTGCCACAGTCCAAAAGAATATCTGCAGGTGCATGGAAATGCCCTAAGTAGAAAAAAATGCCATGAAGTGTTATGCTGTGCGGTACGGTCTCCAAAGGTAATGTTCATGTTTATACCTGGAAACCCCCAAACTCCCCCCCCTCCCCCATGCAGCAGGAAAATTATCCAAACACATTCTAGGGCTGCTCGGAACAGACACACCTCCCACTATTTTTTACAATTTCCACCTAAATACCCCCCCTCCCCCACCTTGAGTTGTGTTCTTTCTCCAAGTCACTAATTAAGCCCAATAAATTTAAAGACGCCCCCCTCTCACCCCATGGATCCCAGACTGTAGCTGCCGTGTTCCTGCCTCCCTCCTTATTGGCAGCTGGGAGTGGGGGGCACGATCTGGGGAAGCCATCCTGGAACTGCAGGCGTGTGAGGTGCACCTGAGACTTACCTTATTTAGGCACGGCGAGAGCGTAGCTCACCTGCAGCAAACACAGACCACTCAGCAGGGGGAGGGGGCCCTCAGCGATCCCCGGCCCCCCTTCCTGTGGCCGCTCCCGTGTCACCTGGCCCCCAGTCTCCACTGCACCGCCCCATCAGATCTCACTGGGCAGCAGTGGTGCCGTATTGCCTTTTAAGGCCATGACTGTCACAGACCTGTAGGCTTCTGCAGACGCCGCCTCCCTCCCTCCTGCCAGGGATTTACGGCCTGCGGTGTGACTGGCAGCCGTCGCCGGAAAAACACGCACCTGAAGGTGTGGGAGGCCTTAGCTACACCTGTATCATCATGTATGTGACTGTCAGACATGGGGGTGAATTTCTGCAGCGGCGGCGCCCCGAAGCTGGCTGCCAATATCATGTCTGACACCGGACACGGCACCGATCTGTGAAATGCGATCTCCCTGGCGGGACGCTTCTGCCGCCTGACCCAAACAACCCTCCCCTAATCCGACGGAGCACCGTCGAGGTGTCCTCCCCCAGCCACCGGCAGGACCGAGGGGCTCAGATCTGAAGAGCTCCCCGCCACCTCGAATCTGGCCTCCCTCGAAGTCCTCTGGCTGACCTTGAAAAGTCTGAAGGGTCATCCAGGAGCAGTAAAAGAGCAGGAGCAATGCAGGAACTGCAGAGGCGAGGGCAAGATGCACCAGGGAGCAGAACACTGAGTGACTGGACTTTGCTCCCCTCCGGAAAGCACCCAGAAGCAGTAAAGGTTCTGGGAATAAGAATGGGTGTGTGTGTGTCTGTGTGTGGGTGGTGGGAGGGGACCGCTGCAGCTCTCTCTCTTTCAGGGAATGTGTATGTACACATGGTCTGAGTTACACACATGCGAGGCAGTCAGGTTTTTGGAGAAGCATCCAGCTCCGTTCTGATTTCCCTGAAGCTCAAAGCAGGGGGAAAATGGGGCATGTTTTTCAAATGAGAACTGCATGGTCACAGCCCACATTCAGAGTGGAAGCGAGCGAGTGAGAGAGAGCGAGAGAGAGAGAGACAGAGGGCGAGGGTTTGTCTGAAATTCTCTGCATGCTTCTTAAAGGAGCGGTGCATCATTTTCCCTGCACTCTGATTGTCCGAGTGTGTCCGCACAGTCTTCATATTGCAGACACTGCACAGTTTGATGCGTGATGTCACGAAAGCTCGAGAAGCACGCAGGCTTACACACGCACACTCATTCCAGAACGCTGCCGTTTTCCGAGGCATCGGAGTGCCGTGTGATGTTACTAAGCCGGTAAGAGAAGCACGCAGAAACACCACGGATAATTAGATCTGCATGTTTCATGCAAGAGGCATCATTAGGCGCATGCAGAATGGACGTTAATGTCTTTCCCATAAATAGCCTTTTTCACAGGTAGACGGGAAGAGGAAGTATGGAGGGGCGTGGCCCTCTTAAAGCGACAGCAAGCATTTTACAGAAAAACAACATGGACTCAGGGAGGGAGTTTCAGTAAAACATGCCACAGCACAGCATTTGTGAGACCCTGATTATTATTAACCCATGATTAATGCGCGATCATGTCCGGCCTTTGCAGTCCTTCCTTGCTCACGCACATGTTCATGGCCCTGCAGTCGTGCTTAAAACCCGATAAATCCTCTTTGGGTGGCAGCTCTGCGCCAGATGATGACAGTGGTAATGGTGCTGATGTAAACACGCAATGGGGTCCCCCCCTGTAAAAATACCGGCAGTTTCGGAGCTGTCTGGCCCTTGGCTGTGTGAGTGCTATGACTCTCTTGAGTGGGGGGGGGGGGTGGTGTCCATTCCTGAGAAGCAAGAGCATGTAGGAGCTGGTATTCTGCCCCCAGCCATCGCAAGCTGACCAGCGGAGACAGCAGAGGCCGTGTTCAACACACACTGGGGGACTGCTGGGTCGGGCCCCTTCAGCGATGGCGGAGGCCCGAACTGCAGGGTTGTCACTGGCGGGCGTGTCCGGGTCTCCCCCAGCAGCAGTATTTCCTGGTGTGTTGCAAGCCTCATCTCAGCAACGGGAGAGCGTTAATGGCGGCCTCCGAGTGGGGAACGGTGCCTAAGGGGTTAAGAGCCCCGGAACTGGTGGAGCGAGCAGGGCGGCATTCAAGAGAGAGGTTCCCCTAGACCGGGAGGAAGCCGGGGCTGCCTGTGCTGCACATGGGCCACGCGCAGCCGTGACTAAGTTTGGCTGTCGCTACCTGCTGGTTCTTTCCTTATAAGGAGCTTCAGCGAGAGGCAGGGGAAGGCAGACTCCACCCAGACACATTGTTCTGATGGCTGTTTGCTGTTCCAGCAGCAAACGACGAATTGTCTGAGTGACGGGGGGAGGGGGAGGGGGGGGGGGTGGCATTTGAGCTTATCGCTGGGGGGCTGTAAGGGTGTTTGGAGGAAAAATCCCGGAATCTAAGAGAGGGGAAAGAGAATGTGGGGGGAGGGCTGGCGAGGCCCAGGGGGGTGGGGGCATTTCCTACTACAAAGACGGGGGCCCCACTGACATTTACTATCCTGTTTTCCTCTCTCTTTAGCCCTTTTTTACTTCCATAATTGCTACCTGCACTGTCCTCTGATTTACATGCATTCCGGCATCAGCCCTGCTATGAACAAGGCAACCCGGCCCTGCAGAATGGGCTTCAGCTTCCGCATCAGGAACATGCCAGTGGTGAAATACACACATCCCCGTAAGTGACACACCAGTAATTACCCGTGTTCTTCCTGCACATGTCCAAAATTACAGCTGTCACTTTACGCCACAGGGAAGCTTGCCTAAGTCAGGCCTAGAGGGGAAACGTGGCGATTTCAAGTTCCTCGTGCGACGCAGAAGTGAAAACCGGCCCGTGCTCACCAGTGCGCCCCGGCCCAGAGCAACGCCATTCATTCAGCCGCTAGTTTCAGTCTGGTTTCCGTGAAAAAGTCGCACGTGATTGGGCCCTGCATTTTCAACAGCGGCACCATGTGACACGTTTAAAGATTTCCTTTTATGGTGTTACATCTCCTGGAGGGCGAGGCCTCGGAAACGAAAAAAAAAAAAAAAACAGAGAGAAAGAAAGAAAAACAGAGTGAGGAGAAGCTCCTGAGCTGCCCACCCGCTGCCCTCCTGGACACAGAAACACGGGACCGTTCTGCGGATGTTACTCTGCCATGTAAACAAGCTCCCTTCCTTTATATTTATGCAAAGTCAACTTGCTAAACACACGCATGAAGCTGAGAGCTTCTCATCATTGCTGCTGTTGATTTCCATGAGCAAAAATACCCAGACACTTGCTCGCCTGAACCTACATCTCGTTACTGCGGAGTCTTGATATAACCTCTGATTACTCAGGTTTTAGCACGTACTGTACCCACTAAGGCTACTGCATTAGAGCCTAAACAGCGCCTTACTATTATAAGCATGCTGTGTAAAACATATTAGCTAATGTGTTTGTGATGCAAGGTCTTGAATGAAGGATTTTTGTTGTATATTGTTAGTATTTAGGCTGAATAAGCAAAAATTCCCAGCATGCATATGGCCCATAATACACAACATGCTGTTTTAAAGTGCTTTAGAAAGACCTGCAACTGCTTCTCCCCCCCAACTTGTCCCCAATGAGCACCCCCCCCCAGCCACCCACATGGGTATGCTGGTTTGAATACTGTCCATGGGGGTGGTGTGTGTGTGTGGGGGGGGGGCTCATTTACTACAGCAGCGTGCATCCTAAAGCATCATAAAGTTGACATCCAGCATGCATCCACAGGTCTGGACACTGCTTGTCCTCTGGGGGTGGGAGGGACTGCAGGGGGGTGGGATCAGAACAGCTGTGTGGGAGGGAATTTGCAGTGAGTTCCGAGTGGGAAAACTTATATGGGACCTTCTATCCGTGACCCACAAGGCCTGGAGGGGATTCCCTGTGCAGGGATGGGTTCTGGCCCGGTGGGCTGTGTAACACGTGTCATCATACGCGCAGCTGTGTGGTACACAAACTCCTCACCCCTAATTGGCTGCATGAAGGAACTGAGCCAATAAGAAGGAGCTGTTTGCTGATGTCAATCAGCCTTTAATGGATGACAGTATTACATCACTGTATAAAGACGAGAGGATGCATTCGCAACTTGCCGCATATTTCAGTAAAATAAGGACTGTCTCTCCTACGTGTGAATCATGGAACATGGGGGGGCATTTGTAGCCTGCAGTCGGGTGATATTCAGAAATTGATCTGAGGCCGTAAGCAACGAATGACCAGAAATGCTTGCAGGGCCGTGGAGCAATGTGACAAGGAAGCAGAGGGTGGGGAGTGTGGCAAGGGCAGCGTGTATGCTAGGGGGGTGGGGAGTGTGGCTGGCAGCGATGGCCTGTTCTGCTGACACAGGAATGGGGTGCACTCGCTGTGGGACATTGGACTGTTACCCACTTCCCCTTTTTGTGGTCCATGTCATCCAGCAGCCTGTGCCTAACTCCCTGGCTTAGAGTCATGGCCTGACCCTCTGGCTTAGAGTCACGGCCTGACATTCTGGCTTAGAGTCACTGCCTGACTCTCTGGCTTGGAGGTACGGCCTGACTCTCTGGCTTGGAGGTACGGCCTGACTCTCTGGCTTGGAGGCACGGCCTGACTCTCTGGTTTGGAGGTACGGCCTGACTCTCTGGCTTGGAGGCATGGCCTGACTCTCTGGCTTGGAGGCACAGCCTGACTCTCTGGCTTGGAGGTACGGCCTGACTCTCTGGCTTGGAGGCATGGCCTGACTCACTGGCTTGGAGGCATGGCGTGTCACTGCGCAAGTGGCTGGAGACACTCACAGTAAGACAGAGCAGTTACATGGTGAAGATTTCAGAACAGTAACACAGAGAGGAGTGACATGGGCCGTGTCCAGCGCGCTGTCACGTTCTGTCAGTGAATGGACACGCACCACTGGATGGAGCCTTCCTGCGGGCTCCGGGTCTCTGCACGAGCTTCCTGTGTTGGCTTGTTGCTCGCCTGTCAGACCTGAGTATGGCAGTTCCTGTTTGATCGCTGGGGCTTTGCGCAAAATGCCCTTATTTGGCAACCAGAAAGCATCTATTGTCTGTACGGGGCCTGGGGCTCGGGACCAGAGAGACAAACCGAAATAAAAACAGCCACAACAATGAACTACCGTGTGTATTTATGCACAGATGCTGATGTGCGGATATGATGGAAATGGCAGCTGGATCAGAAGCACCCCGGGTTTGGGTCAGGCTCCTGCCGGTGCTGGTACCAAGAATAAAAGCCAAATATAGTTACATTCCAGGCGGTGAGGCCAAGCCTCTCACAGGAGTGACTCCCAGCCCAGACAGTGGCCACGCCTCCCAGAAGCCAACCCCCTTCCCCGCGTTTCCCATCGACGCAGCAGTACGCGCTCACTGACATGCTGCAGCCACAGATTTCCCTCGGTGTCTTTGATGAAATTCTTCATGCACTCTATCACACTTATATTACTTCAGCAGATACCTTTTTCCAAAGCAATGTACAATTGAGAAAGCAGAGCCGACCAATCACTGAGGTAATTGATTTCACCCCTACACCTCACTCAAGGGGATTCCACAGGATTCGAACCAGCGACCTTCAGATTACAGGCACAGTGTCCTTGGTGATATATTTGCATATTGGTTGTATATTTCACTGGCTGCAGTCCCCCCCCCCCCCCCCCACAGCCGTGGAATGGTGTGCCCATGCGGCCTGGGACTTTCCTGTCCCTCATTCCTCCTGCCATTGCTCAGCATCATGCGAGGCAGTCCCCCTGAGATGCTGGCACGGGTGAAAGTAATCTATGGACACCCCCCACAATGCCTTGTGTCCCCGTAAGCCGACTGGGGGTGTCTCATATAATAATGCCCTGCTAGGAGGACATGACCCAAAATTCCTGTCTGCTGTGAACTGATCCTACGAAAATGCCGACTCACATCAGCGTCTAGATCATTATGTGATCATTATCTAACAGAGGGCCAACACCGCTATTGCTGGACAAGGCAGGAGGTTCAGCTCGACCCTGTCTGATGTAGGGACAGTAACAAGAGAGCTCTGCAGACTGGCCGAGCGGTGGCTCACCACCCCATCCACACTGCGGGCTTATCACTGTTAAATCGGGGGGGGGGCTGACTCAGCACAAGCTGTGAAGGTTTTGCAAGCCAGGAGGGGGGGGGTCTTGTTGACAGGCGGGCGGCCACCCCAGGCAGTATCACCCAAGCTGTAAAGGGAAGAGAGAGAGGGGAAGCCTAGTCAAACGACAGCATGGCCATGGCTTAATCTGGAGCTGCACCGTGTACCGCCGCAAAGAGGAAGGGCCCGTTCCCCCCCCACATTGTCATCCTCACATCCTGTTCTTCTTTAACTCTCCATTGTTCTCTGTAAATAAGGGCTTCTTTAATGCCCTGAGAAGGGGAACGCCGCCTGCACAGTGCCACTGGGCACCTGCGTTTCCCAGCCACAGTGCCCTCACACCCATGGCAGTGGCCGTTAGCTCGGCACTGACTGGAAGGAATGCCTGGTGATAGATGTTTTCCCCAAAAGCCGTAAAAAAATGGTACAGACAAAAGCTACAAACATCATTAATATACCTCCAACGGCACAAAAATGTCCCTCAGAGACCTTTTCTGTACCTTAAAAGGCATATTTACCTACACCCTCAAAGGTACAAATTGGTACTTTTTTCTGACAGTGTAGCAGAGGTGTGGCAGTGTGACTGACAGCAAACGCAGGTTAACTAACAGATTTACGTCCCTCCAGTCAGCCTGTAGGGTCTTTGGCCTTTTTAATGAAAGAGCAGAATTTTCATTCTCTTACCAGAAGACCACATCAAATAATTATGTATAAAGCTGGTTTCTGGTGGTTCTCATAATGTCGAAATGCCAAGCGTAGGAGATTCATGTACTGGCGAGCAACTATTGCTAATTCAGGAGAGAGAAATTCCCATCTCCCTCCCATCATTGATGCATATTTGCTTGCCGTCACAAATACCCTGGCAGAAAAGTACCCCGAATACTGTAGTGACAGGGCAGCAATTCATGATAATTGTGGTCTTGTAGTGACCTCATACACTGAGATAGTGAGAAAAGAACCTTGGATCCCAATCCAGCGATACGAGGGAAGTCCCACATTGTTGGTTTATATATACACACACACACACACACACACACACACACACATACACATACACAGTGGTTGAGCAGTTATTCGAATGTAGGGTCAATACTGCTAGAGCAAAGCGGGGGCATGAGCTGGGGGGGCTTGGAGGAGCGGGGAGGGGGCGTGGGGCAGGATATAAATGCACTTAGGCTGTAAATTGCTCGGCTAATACAATCTGAGCCAAGTAGCCAGCTGGCAGATTTAAATCGACTTCCTTGTCTCGGCCCTGTGGAGGGGGGACTTCTGGTACAGCCCAAGGTACGCCCTCCCAGGACAGGAGCTGCGGCGGCCTGATCCCAAAGCTCACCCCCGCACACTCAAATCAGGGTCAAACTGTAGTCAGAATCAATGACCACACCTGTGACCACAAGAGCGGGTTGTGTGTGTGTGCGCATGTGTGTGAGTGAGCACACCACCTCAGGCCAACACAAAGGCCATCTGGGAAGGGGTGGGGGCAGTCTCCCAGCTGGACCTGACTGAACTGGGACAGAAGATGGGCCGACTGCCTGGCAGTGGGGGTTTTTTGTGGGCCCCATCACCATGACCCCTGCCTTCAGATGCGGGGCACTGGCTGAGCGTCAGCCTTTTGATGCGATTTCTTTCTCCAGCCGCATTTCTTTCAAACCCTTAAGTGTACCCGCCCCCCCCCCCCCCACCCCCCCACCCCTTCCTCCCATGCTCAGCCAAATCTTCACCAGCGGCCATTAGTCCAGCCAGAGCGACAGATGCTGGAGCTACATTGAGATATTAGATTGGAGAATTGAGTTCAAACGTATGCGGTTTCGGCATAGACCAGCTAACAGAAAACATCGGCATTAGGGGCATCAACCCCTCACTAAGTGGACCATGAAATGACCATCGAAATGCTTTTCCGAACCCAGAGCTGGTGCGTTAGTGTAACCCCATACATGGGAATTCCAGCTATTTCAAAATGGATTCCTGCCATGAGAGAAATCAGCAATGAGATCCCTGAGGCTGAAAGGCGACGAAAGCACAGGGATCCCTTACACTTTGAGGTCACGCCGTGAGGTCGTATGTCCAGTTAGGCTGAAGTCAATGTCTTCAAATTCTCATGCATTTAAATGTCTTTCAAAAGACACACCCAGAAACGTCTGTGAAAGCTATAACCGTGAAGTACAAAGGAGATTTACTGGACATGCAATCAGGGCTGGTATCACCTACAAGTAACGGTCCATCCTTGGATGAAACTATACCTTCACTAGGGAGACATCGAAGTCTCATTCATATTCGTAAATGAAGCGCGACAGCCAATTTCAGTGGTGCTATTTAACTGGGAGATATCGTATAAAACCAGGCCTGGAAGAAGGGGGCTCTAGATTCTCAGGTTAGAGTTTTGGGGAGTTCCCACATCTCCCCAAACAGTGTCATGTACTCACTTAAAGAATTCAATGGAACTTAAGTTGTCCTTTATGCAGCTTTTGAGTACATCTATTGCCCTGTCCTTAGGACAGTTTCTGCTGGTCACTGAATACACTATATTATCTTTGTGGATAAGTGTTATGCTGGAGTGATGTCATTAACCAGGCGGGATGCCTCGCACAAATCAGGAGTTTACGCTGCTTTGAATCCTGATTCAAAATGGAAATTGACATTTCTCCTGGATAACTTTGGCATGAATGCTGATGTGCGCCACTTTAAAAACCCTCAGTGTTTCAATACAAGCTGGAAACGTCTATGTCCACAAGAAACTAAATCCCAAGTAAAATAATAACAGGTATTCTATGAACATCCGCTCTTCCTTGTGCATTTCTGAATGCGTCCCGTTCATTAGACTACATGTGCTGTTTTCAGATGATATGCCTCAACGGAGATTTCTCTCCTATGTTTATAATCACAGAGATAGAGACAGGAAATATTGTGAAACATCACATTTCATCACTTATCACAGAGGTCAGCACCAGCTAGGTAGTTTTAATCACAAAAATGTATGTTCAACTAAAGTATAGTCAGATGATCTGGTTATCTTTTTACATGACAAGCAAAGTTAACCTTACCACAGATTATAAAAATGGTATTGGTGTGGTGTCGTGCATTGCGACATGCCTAATCCAACTGGAAAAACCGAAGATTCTTGACCACTGTAAAATACACAGAAGGTTCTTCAATGACTTCAGAGGACAACACCTAAGCCTGACATCTGCATCAACATCAATTAGTCACGTGGCCCAGCACGTTTAAAGGATATGCACAGAATCATTTAAGACCTATAAAAGGAGCTTAAACTACACAAATGTACGCAGTACGGCTCATGTCTAAAACAAACCCCTACAGCCACACAGTAATGTTGTAAGTTACGTTTTGTAATACAAGTTTATGGTGGAATGAGGCACTTTGATTATGTTACCAGGAATCAGTCCTAGTGTAGGAACCAAGATTATTGCTGTTATGGTGTCATTGAAACTTGAGATAATAATTCAACAAGATCAGCCATTTCCCACCACTATCACTGGTATGAACTTTCGTTTTGTTTATAAAACAAGCTTATGAATGTACTTTATGTACTTTTAGTCAGCTGTTTGGGCAATTTAATATGCCCTGTTCCTGGGTGATTCCTTCCATTATAAAATATCAGATGGAGATTTCTACATATCACAGACTGTCTTCCGGTAAAGTTTTTTTTAACCTTACAGTAGTTCCTTCATACCGAAATCCGCCTCCTTGACAGTCATTAGTTTACGCTTTTAACAATGCGTTAATCCATATTTCACAACGGGATATGTCATTATTGATATATTAATCACGGATACGGTGCCATTTTTTAATGCAGCTATATTAATACCACGAGTCTGGATAACGCATATGAATACAGAATACAATTCACATAATTCCGGTGCTATTATAGCACATACTGATCGTTGCCATTCATTTTAAAATAATCATAACAGTAAATGGAAAACATTGCGGCGTCGAAGCCGTTTGTGTCTCAGATCAAGACAATCAAGTGTCTGCGAAAGCTTCAATCTTAGATAAGACGGTAACGGTTAATGTTAAGGCAAGTATCAATGTGTAAAAACAAAGTGGATGACATTGTTTTAAACGAGAGATCCCTCAAACGGTTAGCGCATCCCAAACCAGAGGCAATATAATACGAGTTTGGAGTCTTGAGGATGAGGGCAAATGCAGCCGGTTCACCTGCACCAGGCGCAGACGGCGAAACTTCCCAAGCGCCACGCCTTCTAGCCGCAGCCTTTCTCGGCCTTTGTCGTCTACAAAGCCCGTTAACAATGCCGGTCCCCCAGATCTGTACACAAAGTCCCGTAATTGTCGCCGCAGGAACACCCATTTAACTGAATGGTTAAGGAAGGTGGATCTGACCCAAAACATGAGTAGCAAGCCAAGGACGGTTTCGCTAGGCGATCGTGTATTTAAAAAGTGTACTCTGTCGTACTTTAAAATATGTTTTGACAGCGTGTGTGCAAATTTAATTACGGTGTAAAGTAGGTCGATAACAAAAAAAGTGTAGCTTTTCCACAAGTGGCAGCAAAATGCAATAAATGGGGAAGTTACAGCGTGAACCAGTCGCTGTTTTAGCAGAAGCATATCAGCTACACAGAAAATGGGGCGGGGGTCGCTGCAGCCTGCGTCTTAAGCCCCCCCACCCCCTTCTTTCAGCTCCGTTAAACTGTGTCTGCAGTCACGAATCTGAGCGCAGGCCCATTGCAAGATCCAGGGGGGTCTCTGGTATTTTGCATTTAATCGGCAAATCATTTTTATTACTGTTATGTCCTAATAATTCTGCCCGACTTTGAAAGAAAGCTAATTTTAATTATCCAACAGGCCCTGCGCACAAGGCTGGATCTCAATACGACTGACATAAGACCCAGTCCAGTTTAGTAGCATATAGGATATGCTGCAAGCTGTTAGCCACATTAGGGTGCACCTGTAACCGTATAGTACCCTTATTACTGTATGATTGTTCAAACATATTTGTGTTGCTAACTCAATCAGCTAACAGGCTCTATCAGGAGGCGAATGAATAAAGCTCATATTTGATCACTGCGCAATAATAGCATGCATGCATTATTATAAAACGCTGAAAAACCTACATAATCCCCGTAATGGACAGTGCATGTCTAATTGTATTAATCCACCGCGAGAAATATTTTACTCCTTTTTCCCCCTTCATCTCACTCCTGAGCTGCGAGCAAGAGCGGCGGCGCACGAGCGACACGCTGGCTGTGTGACGTCTGGCCAATCAGACTGCGCAGATCCGAAAGTTTACCTTTTATGGCTCGAGCCGAGCGGCTGCGCTCCTTTAAAAGCATCCGGCAACCAGCGTGCCAGTCACTCGGAGCGCCTCCTCACACGCAGCTGGTGCGGAATCTGGTATCTGTGACATCTTTTAGGTCGAGTTAAAGCCCCACACCCAAGGTAAGTTCAGCCATGGTTTTTTTTCCTTCTTCCAAATTTCCGTATAGCTTCCCTTGCGTATTCTCATGCAATTGGTAAAATTTCGCGGTATAAAACGTGTTTTTTTCCCTCCCATTGGAGGCAGGTTGACATTGAGGGTTGCATGTGTAATTTTAGCTTAAAAGGACTGACATGTAACTTGAGTGGTAATTGTTTTCTGCACATGTTGAAGAGGCTACGCTGTACGCCGCCAGCTCTTTTTAGGTGGTGTTTTAAGGGTCCCCAGTTTAAATGATCCCCTGGGTGGCACTGAATTTGTTTCTTAGTAGCACAAGGGCAGCATCTGGGTGTGACCTAGTTACTCGATGTCTGGCCGGTTCCTCCGGCTTGGAGGGGGCTCCATTCTTTGCGAGTCAGGTGTTGATGCACTCCCAGGAGTGTAGCTGGTGGTGTTGGTCTAGGCGTGGTTGCAGCTTCGCAGTTTCCCTCTTTTTGAAACCGTAAAAGTCGGCAGCCCGATGGTAGTCTGACCATCCCGGCGATGGGGTCGTAGCAGGGCGTCTTCTAAGGGGGATGGTTATGCAAGGGCTGGCTTGGTGATCCTTCGCCCCCTCACATCGCAAATCGTGCCCGATCCAGAAGCCGGAATCAGAGTGCCGTTTGAAACCCACTGCTTAGGGAGTGGCCTTGCCCTGTGTCAATCTGTTCCTTTTCCTGAACTCCGGCTTTGGCAAGCTGCCACGCCGCCGGCACCCGCAGAGCTGCTCTAACCATTGCCTTTTATGGTAATAATGAGGATGAAGCCGGACTTCCTTTGTCTGGTGAATAACTTGAGTTGAATCATTTAGGGAGCAGCGCCACCTAGTGGAAGGCATACGGCAATTGCAGGAAGAACATGTCGCCTGCTTGGTTCTATGTATTCAGAGAAACCCACTGCAGTTGATGACCATATGGTGCATCTGACTTCCAGTAAAAGGAACTATTTAATTACTATTGGTTTCCTCTGTTGTACAGTTTAGCCATGGAAGACGAAATTGCCGCACTGGTTGTTGACAACGGATCTGGTATGTGCAAAGCTGGATTTGCCGGAGATGATGCTCCTCGTGCTGTCTTCCCTTCCATCGTTGGTCGCCCAAGACATCAGGTATGTATCGCTATTTGGTGCCTGTCTAATAATGGGTACCTTGTTTAATGGCCTGTGTAGGGAATGCACTTCATTACTAATTTTATTTGTTTTTAGGGTGTGATGGTTGGAATGGGGCAGAAGGACAGCTATGTTGGTGATGAGGCTCAGAGCAAGAGGGGTATTCTGACCCTGAAGTACCCCATTGAGCATGGCATTGTCACCAACTGGGATGACATGGAGAAGATCTGGCACCACACCTTCTACAATGAGCTGCGTGTGGCCCCCGAGGAACACCCTGTCCTGCTCACAGAGGCTCCCCTGAACCCTAAAGCCAACAGAGAGAAGATGACACAGGTCAGTTGAGATGCATTTGCCTTGGCTGTCCCTCTTGGTCTTTGCCTTCCATTTCTTTCCATTCATTGTCTTCCACTCTTTTCAGGAACTTTCTCTCAAGACCTGAATTTCACAACTTTTGCAAGAAGCTCAGGTTTTTCTCCTGTTCTGTTTGCAGTTCTCTTGCTGCACTGTAACTCGATTGGTTTTCCATCTGCACTGAACTTGCTAATGTGACTGCATCCATACGCATGAACTAACATTAGGTGACTTGTACTGGGAGAAGTGCTCACCTGTTGGCTGTCTCTTTACAGATCATGTTTGAGACCTTCAACACCCCAGCCATGTACGTTGCCATCCAGGCTGTGCTGTCCCTGTATGCCTCTGGTCGTACCACTGGTATTGTGATGGACTCTGGTGATGGTGTTACCCATACCGTGCCCATCTATGAGGGTTATGCCCTGCCTCACGCCATCCTACGTCTGGACCTGGCTGGTCGTGACCTGACCGACTACCTCATGAAGATCCTGACCGAGAGAGGCTACAGCTTCACCACCACAGCTGAGAGGGAAATCGTTCGTGACATCAAGGAGAAGCTCTGCTATGTTGCCCTTGACTTTGAGCAGGAGATGGGCACAGCTGCTTCCTCCTCCTCTCTGGAGAAGAGCTACGAACTGCCTGATGGGCAGGTCATCACCATTGGCAACGAGAGGTTCAGGTGCCCAGAGGCCCTGTTCCAGCCCTCTTTCCTGGGTGAGTCTTGCGTCCTGGAAGGAAGGTCTTGTATTTGACATAGTGGCTTTTGTTTGGACTAATGTCGTCTCTCCTTCAGGTATGGAATCATGTGGTATCCATGAGACCACATTCAACTCCATCATGAAGTGTGACGTCGATATCCGTAAGGACCTGTACGCCAACACTGTGCTGTCTGGTGGTACCACCATGTACCCTGGCATCGCAGACAGGATGCAGAAGGAGATCACATCCCTGGCTCCCAGCACAATGAAAATCAAGGTAGGTGTTCCTCCAGTATCACCTGGCGTTGGCATCTTCCAGTGGCGCATTGGCTTCAGCTCCTGTTCCCCCCACAGATCATCGCCCCACCTGAGCGCAAGTACTCCGTCTGGATTGGTGGCTCCATCCTGGCCTCCCTGTCCACCTTCCAGCAGATGTGGATCAGCAAGCAGGAGTACGATGAGTCTGGACCCTCCATCGTCCACCGCAAATGCTTCTAAATGGACTGTTACCACTTCAACACGCCGACTCACTGCTGCATCAAAGCAGAATCGACATTGGCATGGCTTTGTTATTTTTGGCGCTTGACTCAGGATTTAAAAACTGGAACGGTGAAGGTGACGGCAATGTTTTTGGCAAATGAGCATCCCCGAAGTTCTGCAATGCGTCTGGACTTTTGTTTTTCTTTTAGTCATTCCAAATGTTAATGTTAAATGCATTGGTCAGACACTTATTTGCCTCTATGAAGGCTGCCCAGCCCTTGGGAGCATACTTAAACTGTTGTATTGCATATGTAAATTATGTAACAGGAAACAATGTCTTTCTGGGTTTTTGTACTTTTCAGCCTTAAATTCCCGGTCCTTCGTTATGCAAAAACAAAGCTTTACCTTTATAAAATCGTAAAGTTTTACATCCCCTGGGCAAACATAATAGCCGTACAGAAAGTGGCAGTGCCAGATGTGTTTGGTGGGGCCAACCTTGTACACTGACTATGAACCAATAAAGTGCACATGTTTAAGAACGACCTCTGTGTTCATGTGCTGTGACTGAAGGTTTTTCTTGGCATGAAGTTCAGTTCCTCAGTGGTTCCTAAACTGGTGTCCTTTTGACTGGCCCATCCCTCTCCATTTAAAAGCCAGTTGTAATTTGGTAGTTGGTCCATTGGCAGATCTGTACATCAATAGGAACCAAGAGCATTACTGTCCCAGGAAAACATCTAGAATTAATGGCAAGATAATGAGCCATTTAGGTAACAAAGCTGATTCATACAAGTGCTTGCAGCATTTTTGGGGGCTATAGTAGCAGTGGACTTCCACATGCAAAGTCTTTTTACCCAAATTGTGCTGGGTTACTCAAGTTCATAGCTATGGGTATGTTGTCAGGATTAACCCTTCTAAACAACATCCCAAATGGGGAACACCCAATTCAAACTAGGATCTAATGTTGCAATTGAACTAGGAAGGTATTTTAAAGCTGCTTGGTTCAATTCATGAGGCAATGGAAGGGATAAGTGATTTAGAATAGTTTCCTCTTCAGTGGTAACTACAAGTATGTTGAGGGCTTTGTGTAAAACTCTACTAAATCGTGATGCGTGCTATATTTTCAAGTACATTGCAAATAACCATTGGTATAACACTGTTTAGATGTCTGTTCATTAAATGACCTGTCTACAAAATTTGCAAATACAAGTGCATGTATGCACAACTCTGCAAATCAGGCAAGTGTCAAGAAAATTGCACTTGTGAGCTTGATCAAGTCAACCGAGTAATTGTAAGAACTGGGCCCGGGAGGCAGTTGGCATGGCAGCACATGGTGCTTGGTTGCTATGGCATACGGACAGTCATTAAGAACACCTGACAGCCACAGCTGTCTCTCATTCCAAGCTGCCAGCCCTAGTCCAATCCCACCATACCCATCCCACACCTTCCTGCTTGACATCTGTGCAACCCTGTCTTCTGCATCTACACAGGGCCTAGATGGTGGAAAGTGCTGTCTCTTCAGTACTTGGGTACCTACATTGGCTTGTTGAGCTGGGAACTTGGCTGTGTGGCTAGCTGATTTTCGGTGGTGTTTCCCCCCGCTCCTTTCAGGTATATATTCTTGCACTGCAGTAAGTTCATGATGAGATCTCTGTTCCAGAGAGACAACAAATGGCCCATTTTGAAAGTAGGTGATTCCTGATACTTCACCCATGTTTAAGCAAAGTCGCTGCCTACTATGAAGAATATGAAGTTGTGCCACTTCCAAAAAGGGGACCGTACAGCCTGCCTGACAACACTGTCCTGTTTATTTTAGTTTTAATATTCAATTTTAATTCATTAGCTGTTCCTGCTGTATATCTTATCAGTGTTCTAAAGTTGAATCTCTAGCCTGTTGGTTCCTCGTGTAGATGAGTATTGATCTGGTTGGTGAGGATTGCATCTATGTCTGTCCTCTCCACTTCAGCGTGAAGTTTAAAATGCCAAGGTGTTAGCAAGTTCAGCCTCCCTCTGCTTGGTATTAACACAAATCGGAATGTCAGGCAGATGGGCTTGATGAATTCAGGTTGGTTCCCTTCTGTTTCTTTATCATTTGACTGCTCTGAACATACTCATTCCTTTCGTTTGTTTATAAGTAAAGGTTTATAAACAGATGTTACGGCATTTCTCGTGCAATGGCATGGCCCTTTGAGAGTATGTGCCTCTCGTTTTGCAGGCATTGGCCACTTGAGTTGTGAATTGCATTAGTGAAAACTTATGTCCCTCTAATACATCGTTTACCTTCGTTTCACTTATATTATTATTCACTTATACAACAATTTTAGCTCTATAGAGTCAGTAAAACAGTCCCCTAGCAGTTTTTAAAATACAGATAATCTAGTTCCTTAAATAGTTTTATGCATAACTTTGTTATATCAGAGTAGGATGTGACTGCAGCGGTGTGGTCTGGTCACAAAACCGTTTGGCGTATTGTGTGTAGCCTAAATAAAGAGAAGTGTAAAACCAGGGGCTCTGACGATTTACTTTTCTTTTAAACTTGTAATGCGAAGGAATAATCTGTACCGCTGCTGTTTCATCCTGCGCTAATCCAGCGCTGCCTAGGCGGAGTAAACTGTGTGTAATGGCCAGGGAATGCCTTCGGTGTCTTTTGAAACATGTATATGGACGCTTGACAACCTTGACAAGGAAAATGTTTATTATTTTGGAAGTGTTCACGTTGTTTCCTGAACATGATATATGCTGCGTAGATTTTAGCTGAAGTAGTAAGCCTAAAGTCGGGAAATAAAAGCTTGTATTGCTGGAGGACAGTCTGGAGTGTAGTTGGTTAATAACAACAGCAGGTGTCGCTATTGCTCATTGTTCGTGTCGACCTTTGGACTCTGAAAGACGCAGGCTGCCAGATAAGTGAGACGTGGGCAATTTGTCTCTAATTACCTTCTAGCCTAGGCTGCATAATTGTGGCACTTGATTATGAGAAGCTACCGCAAAAAGGAATAACAAAATGTATACAAGACTGTGACAACCGCTGTGCAGTAAACGTTGAAAATCTCTGTGAGGAGAGCTCCAAATTCAGTGCTTTGTATCTCTGAACAGGAGGATGTCCTAGATGCATATGATTTACTGCTCTGCACGCACATCCTGACAGGCCCTGATGAAACATGATCAAGGGATTATTAGCTGGAGCTTAGTTTTGAGTTTCTATGTCTTGCACAGGGAGCTGGGCTGGGCTGGGCTGGGCATGGGGGTGGCCTTCTCCATGATATCTTCCATCATCAGTGCCCCAGGCAATTGAGCTGTTGTGCTCAGGTTTATAGCTAGAGCTGCAATACTAGGATGTTTAGTGCACCCTTATATGGTTGGTTTTACACTGGCAGTGTGAGTGCAGTGCATTTTATATCTCTGCTTTATTTTCTATCAAAACTACCATAGTGCAGCTGGTGCTGAGATTCTAAGTGGCTAAGAAGGGTGACTTCAGGAGGGTATATGGACATGTGGCTCATCAAACCCCCCAGTGTGCAATGTTTCTTTCTATTGAAATGCCCCCCCCCCCCCCCCCCCACCCCGCACACATGACAGCTTGTGCTGTGGCTGTGGGCTAGCGTGCTGAGGCGTGTGTGGACAGCCCCTCTGGTTTCCCCCCCCCCCAATATGTGTTAGCCAGTATTTCCCAACCCAGGCCTCAGGGACCCCCAGGCAGTCTGTCGGAAGGGTGCAAAAATGTGGACTGTCTGGCAGGGAGTGAACAGGAAGCAAAAATGTGAGATGTCCAGGGATCCCAGAGGACCAGGTTGAGAGACACTGGTGTAAGCTGATAAATCGAGCCTGTTACAGTAGCCATTTTGTGTTTCTCACGCTGATTTAGGGTTAGATGAAATCACTATTCTCAGCTGTGCCTAACAATGGCTGCTCCATACCATCCAGTCCTGCTTTCACACCCATGTCATTTTCATTCTGTGTTTTGTTTTTTCGCCAGCGCTGCCTTGTGTAGAGCGGCTGTGCTTCTCACTCGCTCTGATCCCATCCAGCCCTCTCCTTTCTGGAGTCATTTCCTGACCTTATGGCTCGATTGCCCCCACCCCGCATGCTTGAGCCTTCAAAATACTGGGGGGTGATGAGGGTAACGGAATGGCCATACATGTGAAAACGGTGGGGTGTGTAAAGGGGGGGGTATTATGTGAGGATGGCACAGGCTGCTGTGACATTAAGTGTGTTATGTCAGGGATGCTGCTGGGTCCTGATGAATGGCCTCATACGTATCCCAACTTCCTCCACCCGCAAATGTTTGGTCATTGGCTCACTGGCAGGTTCCCCTCACCATTAGCCCCTCTGGTGCACCAGGGATGACTTCACCGCTTGGCATATCTGTAACTATAGACCTTTCAATGATGGCACAGCACCCCTGTGAGGCTGGTGGAGGAACATAACCTGACAATTTACTCTGCCTGACATTTTGCACTATGGACACACTTACCTGACTAAATCTGTGGACAAGCTGCAGCTATTTACTTGATCTTTTAAATGTCACCAATGCCTGTGATCAATTTAAGATATGTGCACTGGGGGATTCCTTTGTAGGGCCACATTCAGCTGCTTAACGTCTACAGAAATGACCAGGAGCCCTTCCTGTTACTTAAACTGAGCTGATATGAGCACTGTGCAAGCAGAATGCAGATGCAAACACGGCTAAGGCACCTCTCAGATTTCTGTCAGCTTCTTATCTTCCCGGGATTTACATTTGTCAGAATGTCTTTTCCATTCCCGTATAAGAATGAAATCCCGCTATTTTTGTTTTAAAGGTGCCAGCTCAAGTGGGATGTGAAAGGATTGGGGTTGTCATGGAGAATCCCCACTGGGATTTTTGGGTCAAACCGTCTTTGATCAGGATCTTTGGTGGGGTCTACAGTGGCCTATCCCAGGATGTAGAAAAAAGGTAAAGGCCAAAGTTGGCTAAGTTAATATTGCTTTGGAGAAGGATGTGATAGCTGATGTGTCGAATGCCATTGGTTTTCTTGGCAACACTCTAAATATAATATTATAAAATTGACGCACCCCTACGAATGTCATTCAAGATCGAAACCTTGATCAAAAACAGTCAAAGCATTAATATTACAAAGACATTCATTTTTCAGTTGCACAAAGAATAATTAATTTCCCAAGACATTTGGGTGTGGTTTCATACCCCTCCTCCTGTAACACTTCTCGCCGACATGAAGACCAAGCTGCTGCCCCCCCACCCAACAAAGAAAATGCAGAATGTGATTTTGATCAGGTGCCTGTGTGGCTAGACCATTAGGATCAAACATCTCAAATCTGCGTTCATCGATCTGTAATACAGGTTTCAAATCTACCCATTTTGACATTTATTTCAGTTTTTGGGTTTCAGCAGTGCTTTTACTAACATTACAGGCCAGTGCCTGTCTGTTGTTGTAGGTGACACTGACATTTGACTGTTCAGTGAAGCTGCCAGCTGGGGAACCATGAGGCATCAGTCGGTATCTCACATGAGACTGGTGTACTTGTCCTCTACTACGGTTGAGCATCTGGGCTGCCCCCTGCCACCACCATTCTGATGTTTGATCTAAGCATCGACTGAAGTTCTTGACTAGTGTGTGCATGATTTTCATGCGTTGCGCTGCTGACGTATGATTGGCTGATTATCTATTTGCATGGATGAGCAGCTGCACAGATGTTGCTAATCAAGTGGCCTGTGATTGCATGTGTGGGTTGCGATTCTGGTCCTTGTTGACATGCTTGCATTACAATAGCAGCAGATGTGACGGCTGCACTTTCATGGAACAACCCAAACCATCCCACTACATTCCAAAGGTGCGGTATGGAATTCAGGTCTGGTGACTTGGGAGGCCATTATAAACTCATTGTCATGTTCATGAAAGCAATCTGAGATGACTCTGCCATGGTATTGTTGGAAGTAGTCATTAGAAGATGGGTAAATTGTGGCCATTAAGGGAAGTACGTAGTTAGTATCAATTCTCAAATAGACTGTGGCATTTAAAGGATGCTCTATTTGGGAGCCCAATGTGTGCCAAGAAAACATTCACTGCCTCATTACACCACCACCACTAGCCCAAACTGTTGACATAAGGCAGGTTGCATCCATTGATGCATGCTATTTATGCCAAATTCTGACCTTACCATCTGCGTCTCTATCTGAATTTGAGATCCATCAGACCATTTTCCCTGCTCTTCGGCTGTCCAGTTTCGGTGAGCTCACGCCCGGTGTGGCCTCTGGTCTCCTTTCAGCTGAGAGAAGTGGAAGCTCCATGTGGTCTTCTGCTGTTGTAGCTTATCGACCTCAAGGTTTGTTTTCATAAAGGCTTTTCTGCTCACCATTGTTGTAAAGTGTGTATATTTACGTAAAATGTCCCGACTCTCTTCCAGGTGTTTTGGAGGTGGGGTGTAGCTCGGCATAGACCCCATAAACAACCTGCCTGGAAGGTCATGAGTACACATTCCTTGGATACCAGAAAAATCATCAGCATTGCACCCTTGACCTGTTTTAACCCCAGTTACCTCAGGGATGCCGTGAGGTGACTATGTGATGCTCACTTGTACGCTATTCTGGACAAAACTGTCTGCTAAATGTAAGCAAATATGTCCGAGGTTGTTGTGAATAGTCTGTTGTATTAAGAGCCATCAGGAATATTTAACATTAATATTTCAGTTTCAAATGCACAAGATTGAGAAGCACATACATGAATTATAAATAGCGCGTAGTATATGAGGGGAGCGATGTCCAGAGTATGTTCAGGGCGTTTTTGCAGACCACAGATCTCCACATCCGCTTCTTATCTCACCTCATAGATGGCATTCCTCTAAAGGTTGCTGACCTTGAAGCCCAGCCAGATGTTACCATAATCAGCATCACGAGTGTCCCCACTTACCCAACTGGAAGCTGGGGTCTGTGGGCTTAACCATGGTGGATCTCAAAGCTCAAAGATGTCAATGTGATCTGATGAATAAGTCCAGGAGAAGAACAACAGTATGAAAATGGGAAAGGGGGCAGTAACGGACAATAGCGTACTGGGAGCAGGTACTGGGAAAAGCACATACTGGTGTGCCCTAAGCAGACAGCCTTTAGGGACAGCAGAGGTGCATGTGGGTCGAGTCACTGTCTCCAACAGAAAACTACATGTTGATTTGCCAAAATGAGATTTAAAAGTGCAATTTTCACATGTTTGGGCACCCTGTCAGTAAGGACTTTAACGCCTTTGGAGGAAATGGCTTCGAAACATTTCTTGTAGCCAGCTTAGTGTTTTCCTTTCTTGCTTTAGGACTCAAGATAAATATTCTTAGGTCTTGTATGTGCTGTTTTCATAATCAGTCTGGGTTCTGACATCCATTTTGAAAGCTTAAAGTATTGTGGTCGTCGTGTTCAGGGTTATCTTGCTGAGATGTTTAACGTCGTCCCTCTTCCTTCACTGGGGGAGATCAGCTTCCCATACTTGTGAATATTTAGTCAAATTCATTCTTGCTGTGCAGAAGATGGGGCCACAGCCATAAATGGCCCATAATGAACAGACTTGTGCAGTTTTTATGACTGTGGCCAGAACAGTTTGTCTCAGTCCACATTGTTGGTTTTAATTTAATTCTGGTGTCCCGAATATCAGTGTCTGGAAGTGCTGCTGATGCTTCCCCCACAAGTCATTTTTGTGGATCGTTTTCCCATCCCGCAGATCAGCTTTGCAAGTCTGACTAATCTACAAGCAGCTGTATCTTTTTTCTAAGTCTTCCTTTTCATGATTAGTTAATGTTTCTTAATGCATATTTCAGGCTGGGAGCATTTGTGTGTAGTTTCATAGCCTTCTACTTCTGTTGAGTGTGCAGATCAGCCAAAGGGGTTAGTTGGGTCCAAATCTGCAACTCTGGCCCAGTCCTTATGGTGAGACCTACAGAATATTTACGCAACCAAAACTTGGCACATGATTGTATTTGTATTTTTATCGGATCATTGCATTCAGTCTTAAATTCATCAGAGTGCATTACAATGTGAAGAAGCGGAGTACAGGATTAGCCATGGCTAATGCTCAAAGGTCAAGCGATGATGCGATGACTACAGGATTCCAACCTGCAACCTTCCACGCGCAAGCAGAGTCCTAACCCAAAGAGCCATACCCCATCCTCAGAGTAACCTGACTATACCTGGGTACCGGGAACATCTGGGCATTGTTTAGGGGCACGATCGGGAAGCCTGGCCTGTTGAATAGGATCCCAAATGCGCTGTGAGAGCCGTACATTGTCCATGAAAAATAACACAAACATGTGTGCTATTGTGCCAATGGATAATTATCAGCTTCATTGCTGTTGTTTGTTTTTCTGCCTTAAATCCATCTGGATGCAATCTCTACATGTGACCACAACCACCAAGTGATCCGTATAGGAACTGAGCTGGTGGTGAAGTAGAACCTGGGTTGTCTGTAGACTGCTGACTTCACTCTCTCTGACAGTGTTGAGGAGTCTGGAGATTCAGGGGCATCTTGAGATATAGTCATTTCTCCACTGGATCAAGAGTGAGGGGGGGGGGGCAACCTATTTCAGACACAGCTACTCAGGCATGCCCACACACTGGAGGAACCAAACGTCAGCCACTTTGAATATCTGGGGACGCTCCAGAAGAGTGTGAGTGTGTTGCCTTGGAAAGAGAGGGCTGCCCTGATCTACCCAACATGCTGGTACAGTCACCCTCACCAGGAGAAGCGGGGGGGGGGATACCATGATACCTGTATACCTGGCCATGTAATGTTGTACATCATACTTACGCTGACTGATTCCATGGAGTCTTCATTGAAGATTGAAGGTGGGCGTCCCAATTCCCTACCCTCCCTACCCCCGCAGCCCCCTCGCTCGAGGTACTGTCCATTCTCTGTAAAACCAAGAACAAGCCCATAATGGGCTCTGGCCTTGGTGCGATAGCCTTGAATACACAAAGCGAGCACACACTTCTGCCAGTGCAGCACTGCTTCGCAATCACTAATAAATGGATAATGAATGAGATTCATCCGGCAGTCCTCGGCCGCACTCTCCAACCACGACTCCTTTCAGGGGATGAAGAATTGCAGCTGTCATCAAGTGAGGTGACTCAATTAGATGCATCTGCAGATAAGCGCCGCATAGCCTACTGGAAGCTCGCGCTGCAGTCTCCTAAAACACAACAAAGACCTTGATTTGACGGTGTTGCAGAATATTACGCCCTAAATGCCTTGCTAACGACTTTCGGCGTCCCCATTTCCTATAACGTGCCTAAAACAATGGTCATGCTGGTCAATAAAAGCAGCTATCTGGAGAATTATAGCAGCATAGTCGTTCGTACTATTCCTGGAAAAGGAATTGTAATCATTGAAGCTTTGAATAATATTGATCACGATCAGATGCATAGCTCCGCAGGCCTTTGTTTATTAATGGGTTGCTGTCAAAGCAAATTACCCTGAAGGCATCTGGCTCCTACCTGATGAAAGCTGAGAGAGGACGCAGCCATCAACAACCCCAGGTTAGATATTTAGTCAATCCTGAGATTCTGTAAATGGATATGCAGAGAATCAACCACCGATGAGCTCAGAAGCATTTTTTATTATAATTTTTTTTTGCTGAATCACAAGGACTGCCTTACTTGTGTTGCCGTTATCGCTGTGATGGATTGCGGGGCTTATAATTCTCCTTGTGGTGTCATATTATCATTTCAAGGTTACTGGTAATTTCAGCAAACAGTCCATTACCATTTGTGGGTGATAGTGGATGAGAAGTAAACTAGTTTTAAGTGCCTTTTTTTTGTACAGAATGCATCAAATGACAGTAAGGGAAATTGACACATACCTTTCTAGGGCCAAACAGACTGCACTGTTAACTGATACCGGAAATCGGATAGCAGGAGTTAATCGCCTTCATGTTCTAAAAATGCAGTCTGAACGTGCGAGCTCTTCTGCTGTGTTCACTCTGTGGTTTACCTATCAGGTGCACTGAGATGGTGGCTCTCAGCAGCAGGAACAGCTACTGACCCTGGAGACATGATATTCAGCCCTACCAGCCCTCTCCCCAGTGTGTACACACACACACACACACACGCACGCACACACACACACGCCCACCAGGATCCGTCAGCTGTACATTACAAACGATCCATTTCAGCCACCTGCTGCCTCCTTATCCTTCTTCTGGAATGTTCTCTGGAAGTGAGGGAACGCAAAATCTTTGCGCACACTTTTTTTTTACGATAGATTTTAGAATTTACAAAACAACCGTGCACAAGTCCTCGGCTGCCAAAGAACTTCGTTTAAATTACCTTTATGTTGGATGTAAAACTGATTTTGTCTCAAATCGTCTGAGCTTAGTCATCTCAAAAACTCCCGTCAACCAGTATACCCATGCATTTGTCCTCAACCACCATATTTGACTAATTAATAAGTGAACTGGTGGTGAAATGTTTTAAACACTTTCTTTTAACTGCTTTAAACACTGTCGTGGATTTCTTGTACAGAACTGTATATGCACTGCAGCATTCGGGCTTTTGGGTTAAAGGTGCACAGTGAATTCTCTTTAGAATTCTATTGAATTCTAAATGCCGACAAAGGGAAGAGCCTGCAAGCAGGATACAGAACAGCTTAGCCTGTAGCCTGCAGGCACAATAAGATCCTACTGTACTGCTGATACCCAATCCACTTCTCCTTGTCTCTGGGTCTTTCAGCTGCACTCCTTCTGTTCTCGGTCATCTTCGGTGCAGAGCTGCAGCGCTGACCGGCCGTGGCAGGGCGTCCCCTCTGCACTTGTGCTGGAGGGTCTCGTCCTTCACAGCTGGACTTCCAAGTTCAGAGTTACTGTCCTCGGCTCTTGTCACACATGCCTGGTGCGAAGAATCTGCAGCAAGGTTATCCAGTAAGGCTTGCAGAGACCTGATTTGGGTACCACCATGTTTCCTCCAAACCTACAAGGGGAGCCAGGCTTGTGTGTCACTGTACCCAGAGACTGTGCTGCTTGCAACTCCAGTTGGAATTGCTCAGTTAAACTCTGTTAGCTATATAAACAGCCTTAATTCCTAACCTGCTGGTTTCCTCGACTTCCTCAGTCTTTGACAGTTGCTTGCCATTGGATATTTGCCTCGTTGAATGTCTCTCGAGTCCTGACTGCTGCCTCCTGCATTTCAATCTGGACACTAGCTCCCCACCTGGGTCTAAACGGTATCCTCCGGCAAAATCTCGGGCAGCTGTAGACAACCTTGAAGCTTGAGGCTTGATGGATGGCTGCTGTACGCAGAAGGTCTTGTTTGCAGACAACCCATGTCACCGCTCAAGGTGCCTCGTGCCAGTCTGGCTTTAGCAGCTGGCATTAAGAGAGGGTAGTCTACAGCCTGAGCCTAAAGCAGGAATGGGACCATCAGCCTTGGCTGCCTAATGAACAAAATCTGTTAGTGGCTTCAATAAAACTATCTGTCGATATTTACTTCCCAGATCATAAAATGTACATAAGTCGTAAAGGGGCAATCATTTATTGTATAGATTCCACATATACATGCATAACCTTAGCCTTTGACAATTCACGGTGAAATAACTGGGAGATACATAACCAAACTGACTTATTGCGAAGGTGGCATCCTATCACAGCACCACACCTGAATTCGCTGAGCTCTTTAGAACGACAAGTTCTTTCACATATGTTTGTAAACCTGACTACACGGCCAGGTGCATAATTCCATACACCTGTGGAATGGCTCTGAATGAAACTGACTGAGGTGTGTCCCAATATTTTTGTTCATATAGTGTATTTAATCAGCCAATCATGTGGCAGCAGCACACTGCATAAAATCACACAGATATAGGCGAGCAGATTCAGTTATTGTTCACATCAAACATCAGAATGGGGATGAAAGGTGATTTAAGTGACTTTTCATGGGCCATGGTTGTTGATACCAGACTGGCTGGTATGATTTTTCTCAAAAAGTGGTAATCTATTGGGATTTATAACTAAGTATAACCAAAGTATACAGAAGAGCATCTGTGAATGCACAACACATGAAGCCTTGAAGCAGATGGGTTACAACAGCAGAAGGCTGCATTGGGTGCTTCTCCTGTCAGCTAAGAACAAGAAAGCAGTGCATGGGCTCACAACACTACGCAATGGAAGACTGCTAAAAAGTTGCTTGGTCAGATATTTTGATTTCTGCTGCGAAATTCAGATGGTAGGGTCAGAGTTTTCATTTATTTTCTTTTATTCTGTTTTATTTAATCTTTATTTAACCAGGCAAGTCATAATATGGAGTTCATTGTGCTCAAATGGCGTTCACAGTCACCAGCCGATCCAGTGGTGGAACGGAAGATTCGCATTATGAAGGTGCAACTGACAAAACTGCAGCAACTGCTATCATGTCAAAATGGATCAGTCTCGGAATGTTTCCAGCACCTCATTTAACCTATTCCATGAATAATTAAGGCAGCTCTGAAGGCAAAAGGTGGTCCAACCCGGTACTAGCAAGGCGTACCTAATAAAGTGGCCAGTCGGTGTATGTACAACTCTTTATGGGCTACTTTATGTTCCCTTGCCTGTCTCCAAGGCCTCAGTGTGAATAACTGCGCTGTCATTAGATTTCGCCTCCGCTGTTGTCAAACTCTTTACTGTTCTGAGCTCAAACTGCACCCAAATGACCTACATCCAGGTGAGAGTCCCTAGGCCACGCTCTGCGATGTTGAAATCCTGCTGCTCATGGAATTGCCAAGCCTGGCTCGACAGGGGTGGATCATTACAGTTTGATTTGTCCACCTCTGACATGGCTCCCTTCTCATGCTTCTTGGAGGGTGGTGGGTAGCTCTTATGACTGCCCCCCCCCCCCCCCCATCTCACTCTTGGCTCTGTGTGAGGGCTTCCCCAAGCCCCCGTTATTTTGTGACACTGAGATCACCACTTATCTGCTGGAGAGCTGCGACCGAGAACATAATGACCCCCCCAACCAGGCCCCAGCCAAAACCAGCAATCCTAAATATTCCCCTTTAACCAAGCAAGACTCCCCACTAGCTTGCATTTGACCCACACGATGCAACCCTGATCCTTTCCCATTTTCTTTTCAGACGTGAGCTCTGCTACTTTAAAACTAACATGGAATCCCTTGAACCTCCTGGATCCCATTAATACAGAGCACTGCAGCCACATTCATCCCTCTGCCAGCGGGGTGATCCTCAAACCAGCAAGAAAAGCACACCTCGTTTTACCACCATCACTTTAGTAACCTATGTGACTGAGACTGCACTTACCTGCCTGTTATTCTTTAGTGCCCAAAAAGCACGCTGATAAAGTAGATGCATTTATCTGGCCGACTGCACCGAACATAGAGACCGTTTTCCTGCGGACAAGCGAGTATGGGCACCACTAAGCCGGAAAACCGTAGCATCCAATGTGTACCCTCTGCCGCGATGAGAAGATAAAAAAACAGACAATACTGTGGACAACGGTGAGTTTTTTTAAATAGCACACGACAGCCGGACGGCATCATTCCCTCATGCAAGTGAAATCACCTGAGCTCTCTGAAGTCGGCGATGCCTGTGTTGCCGAAAGATTGACCGGTTTTGTTGAATAAATAGGATCCATCCATCCATCCACCTTCTGCTGTCCTGTGCAGCGTCGTGGGGATTCCGGGGCTTGTCCTGGAAGCTATTGGCGCAAGACAGAGAATAACTCAGGACGGAGTGCCAATCCATTCATTGCGATAGGCAGGGTTAAATATTTGGTTACATATATAAACTTAGGCAAGCATAAAATTGAAAGCCTTGGTTTTATCCTGTTTTCTTCAATACTGCGTGTGAGAAAAAGAGATCGACCCAAGTTGGAGCCACATTTGCACATTCAAAGTCGGCGCATGTCGATAAGTATTATTTGGATAAGATTTCTAAGGACACTGCTGGCTTGTTGAGGTCCTGATGGCAGCTAGGGTGAACTTAGCTGTATACACTCAATGCAAATTGCAGCTATTTGACGTGTGTAATCCTATTTCTTAAATAGTGACTTGAGGAAATCCAATTCGCCTTGATCTTCGCGAAATGCGAGCGTCTGTGGTCAGCCTTGTGGTGGGCATTGCATATATAATGAACGATTAGCCAGGGGGTATGCTTTAAACTCGCAGTCGACACAAAGTGAAGAAATATCCGGACAGCTAATTGCGATCCAGAACTGTCAGTTAATCTATTCATCCATCAGCTTGCATGGAAAAGCGTTCACCTCTGTACCTGGCTGACACAAATAAATCTAAGTAACCAACATTAGCCTAATTTGGCTTCCCCACGTGGTTTAGTTACTATCTGCCATAACATCCATGCTAAGAAACGTAATAAGTATATAGTGCAGACAATATCAATTAAAGTGACACAACAATAAAATTATTAGATTGGCATTATTGTAAGTACAAAGTACAAAAAAGTACAGTTAGTAAACGAAATTCTCAGATAAGGACTGATAAATCTAAAAAGCACTTAATGTGTCTAAACTGCGATTTATCTATAGTGTTTTTTTTTAAGGATAATGTTAGCACACACAATACTGCCTCGAGATGGACTGACCTCTATTTCCCAGGCAACACTGCAAATACACTATTCTTCATGTTCACAACCCTATTATTTCATCTTCTTTGACATGATGCGCTGGTTAAGCGTCAACGTCGCTTGTTTTCAGCGCACTTTCTAAATCATACATCTCTGTTTAGGTTGAAATAACCACATAAAACCATCAGACAAGACGTGACAATGCATTCGTATAATTCAACCGCGAATACTTTTTCCACCCCTGGTAACAATTCAGGGAGGCGGTGACAGCTGGAACCGTAGACGCTTATTGTAATGCATCCCAGCGGCGGGGCGCCGTGTCTCCGCAGCAAATGGGTCCCTCAGACTCGCTCTCGGGCCGTGCAGCTGACGCCCCCACCTAGCCTTAATGTGCGACCCGTCATGGCAGTTCCCCAGGCTGCAAATACCATAGTGCTTGTCCTCTCGATTTTCTCCAGCAAAGATTTGGGCGGTGATAAAAAGGACACGAGATATGGCACTGCGTCGGGCGCAAAGCACCGTGTCTCCCCGCAGATCTATTATTCACGCAGAAACATAAACATAAAGGAAACATGAGTGCGGAAACACCACGCTTAAATTTTAAAAACACCTGACGAAATGTAGGGATCTAAGAAAATACCATCAATCTGAACACGTATCGTGTTTAATCTGAGCGCAGTGTTCTTCATAACGCCCTCATTTTTGTTTAGCGAAATGGCACCGTCACCTCACGGGAGGGTATCATCCAGACCTAAAACTAATATTTTGGCCGCACCACGCAAATACTGCAGATGAATGAACTCTTTAACATGATTTTACTCTGTGTTATTGAAACATTTCGAAATGTTGGACACGGTTACGCATTTCACAAAACAACTTGAGGCTACAGAAAACATTATAAATGTACCTGTTTAGTATTAGTGACATTCACAATCACAGCTGTTGCAGGTTACCATTGGTACGGTGCTTATTACTCCAGTACAGATCTACTGGTACCATCGGGCTAAACAAAAGTTTAGAAGTCGAATACCCTTACAATTATACCAGTGCGATGGCCTAGATTCACTGTCTATAAACTGCTGTCTGCCACAATAAAAAACAGAATCAGAAAGATCTTTACTGGCTAAGTATATTAAACATACAAGGAATATGTCTTGATGCAAAGTGTTCCCCTGGGATAACTTATAACAAGCAAAACAGTTTCCGATGTACACATATGTCAACACAAAAAATTTGTGTAAAATTTCACACTAGGCTGCGTCAGGCTCGGTGACCATCACAAGTGCTTTGTCCTCGTTTGGCCAGCAAGTGTCACTGGCCATCCTGTTCCCTCTGTCTTTGTCCTAGTCCCAGTGTGTTTTCCCTACATCCTAGACTGCCACATTCAGGGGCGCTGTAAAGGGGGGGGTAAACGATGATAAATGTGTTGGGGGCCCTGTCAAGATTCTTTTCATGGGGCCCAAAATCCTTAGCAGCGCCCCTGGCCACATTACTCAGTGGGTGGAGTGTGTGGCTCGGAGACTAGTAACCTTCCAGTCATGGGTTTGAGGCCAGTCTGTTGTATTGGTTTCCCCAGTATTTAGTATTTGTTTCTCTGTCATACGTTTGCCCTGATTGTGTCCTGTTCCTGTTTGTTTTTGTTCCTTGTTATCCTAGTATAGTATTCCTCGTTTGTATTTTGTTAGAGTTCCCTAGTTCTGTGTTTGTTATCAGTTACTTCACCTGTTGCCGTTTTCCCAGTGCCAGGGCTGGTTAATTGTTCCATCTGTTGCTCGTTGTCCTGCACACTCAGTGATTGGCTGCCTTATGTTCCACACCTGCCCTCTCATTAGATTGGTTGTTTGTGTGTATTTAAGTGCCTGTTTCTGCTCTGTTCTTTTGTCTGTCATTGTTCATGGTACTTGTAGTGTTATTTGTTCTGCTTGTTCTTCTGGTCCTGCTCCTTGGTTGCTCTGTTTCTCTGTCAATTGTGGATTGTTAGTTCCTTTACTTTATTTTTTACTTGGTCCTGTCTATGTGACCCCTCCTGGTACTTTTGCATTTTGGTGGTCTTCCACCGGTGTTTCTGTTTATCCAGTAAACCTCTTTCCATCTCGGAAGCTGCTCAGTGGATCGTCTCCCTGATTGAAGGCTGTACCTGCAGTTAGAAGACGCATGGGATGGAGTAAAGGGTGTCATAAATGAACATAAAAATGAATATAAATATTCCAAACATTGCAATATGATTGAGCAGACGTTGAAGATCCCATATGCAAATATCCGTAAGAGCACTTTAAGTGCTTCTTTTGCTAGTGGGGATGAATGGCAGATCTGGATGCATCAAAGTTTTTTAAGATCCACAGGAATGTGACAGTTCTCTGACTGGGTACCAGAGTGGTAAGGAACAACAGCTCCACTGTACGTGGAATTGCGGCCAGAGTGCACCTCCCACCTGAATCGTTGCTGGCAGACGCCCCGGGGAAAGGCCCACGCCCCCAAGTACTTGAACGATGGGGATCCTTCTCCATGCCACTTTGAAATGACAGTTTCATTAAAAGCTGTTAGGAACTACATTTCTTAACACAAACGACTTCACAGTTAATACCAAGCATGTACATGCACAAGTTGTTTAATCTTCTCCCTTTCAAGTACTCGTATTTACCAATCAGCAGTTACGTCATTCCAGAGTCCGCTACAATTATCCACCAATCTGTCGCTTGTGTCGCTCTCCTGCCCTACATTCCACTATGAAATGTATATTAATAAAATTCATGACAGGAGTTTGCAGTCATGAATTGGGACAGTACATAACTGATACTCAACTAATAGGTGGGGCTTGCTTAAAAGAGAGCCAAAAAATCATTTGAAAAGCACAAGATACCTGCCCTGGAAACCCATTTTGTTTGTCCTGAAACAAATTGACCTTGTCAGATTAAAATCAATGCTAGCGTGTTTTCCAAGTGGCTACTTTCTTGTGTGTATACACGGATATACATTTCAGGCATTTCCACAGTCTGGTATGCCATGTGGAACATGTTCAGTGTTGGAGGGCAAATAAGGGATTAAGTCTCCTTGAAAAGAACTACAGTCTTTTTGCTCAGCAAAGCAGCTCTGGTCACGGTAATATTATGTACATACCTGTGAGGCCAAGAAAACATGAACCAGCAAGTCCGTTTGCCAAAACCGCTATAGATTATTCCTTCAAATATAATTTATGCTTAGACCACGATCCCTGTGGTTAACTGCATTTTAGGGGGAAATTCACGATCCCCAACATAATTCATGACGACGTTGTTAATAAAATATTTTATGTGAAATTGGTGCTATTACAAGCATTCCAAAGAGGTAGTTATTTAGAGATGAAGTACTGAAAACATACCGGTAATTTTAAAAGACAACAATGGATCGGCATTGCTGGGATAACACCCTGTTTTTCCTAACCCAGACAAACACAAAACTGCAGACATTATTTCAGCAGTGACATTTAACATTAGTTAATGCGAGACTGATTAAAGCCATTATAAATCTTTTTAGTTCTTAGTCCTCAGCCCAAACTGCAATCCAAATGGATGGATGAATAGCAACACAAACTGACTGCTGAGAATATACACGTTGGAAAACACCGTCCTGTACTACACTGAACATCAAAGAAAGCATTTCATGCAAGAGAGCATATTAAGAGGGAAACGGAGTGTAGGGTCTGTAGGTAAAACAAGTTGGATGGAGGTTGCACTTCAGTTATTCTATAAAAATGTACTTGTCGCTTCCCCCCCTCCCAGAATGCTTCCATATCAAGCCATTTTATGGATGGTGTGAGTGTGTGACTTAGCTTGAGGGTACGATCATCACTGCAGGGCAGATGGCCCCACCGTCACAGGGACTGCAGGCTAGTGGCTATGCGGGGGACAGCTGAGGGGGCGTCCGGCTGCTGCTCAGCAGGTCACACCCGACTTGGGACGGCTGAGAGGCACCGGGACAAGGTCAGAGGGCCCAGCACTTCCCACGTTGGACATAAAGCCCCACTTATGCTAAAAGAAGATTCTCCTACTTACGGCAAATTTGCACTAAGCACCACATAAAGCACAACCTAAATAAGATTAATTCACCGTATAACAGGCTTAACATAAAACCACTTAAACCTTGTGTAGATAACTTTAGAAAACAATAGAGTATGGGCCCGAGTCACCCTGCATAGGACACACAGGTATGGATGATGAATGGATGGGTGGATGAATACAATGGTTCCTCACTGTGCCCTCAAAGACAGTCTGATGGCAGTTTTGAAATCAACTGCAGTGAACATAGTCCGTATCAGAGGTATGGGCCACTCAGAAGGAATGTTCAACTGCTGATGGTAATTTACTATCCAAGATGATCAGCTACAGTCAGATGCATGTGGTCCAACCCCCACTATAGCACCAAACATAAGTCCAGGTTCTTCCAACTGCCACAGGACAAATCCCAGGACTGCAGCAAAACCTGATCCAAAGATTCTCAAAATCTAAGGAATCTGTCTTGTCTGCTAAATGTGGTGAGCGAGGAGATGGATGGATTGTGTCACTTTCTAAATATGACTCAGTACTGCCCCCTACAGGCCACCAACAGCGCAGCCTCCTTTCAGCTGAAGCACCATGCAGGGGTTCGTCTCTGAGTTTGGGGAAAATAAAGACAGGTTACACAAAACTTTGTTACATTTCTTTATTGATGAACAAACTATAAAATCCCGTTACTAGAAAGGTTTCAAATTAAAATGGAAACGCACGTTCGAAGTACTTGTAATAAAAAAGTAAGTAAATTTTATGTACACAAACACCACAAGCCACATTTCATCTCATATTTTCTAATGTTTTTTATTTATTCATTTTTACATGATTAAATGTTTATACAAAGTAGCATATTCATATTTATCACTCCTCTCAAAAAAGGATAATTTATAAAATGCGGATGCTTTATATTTCCAAAATAATCTTTTTTTTATTCTTTAAACATTGGTTCACTATTATTTTTTGTAACAGGACCTTAATTAACGGTGAAGAAACGGCAAATAAAAAGGGGTCAAGGTCCAGCCTCCAGCCTGCTCTCGCCACGGTTATCTCCATCGCTCGCTCGCTCGCTCTCTCTCGCTTACTCATCCCTCAGTGAAGGCGCCACTCCTCCCTAGCAGCCACACGAAACCCAAATCAGCAGTATTGCACGTTTAGTGTTTAGGACAGAGTACGAGACGGAAATGTCAAAAAAAAAAAAATTATAATTCAGCCTTCCAACATCACTGATGTGACAGAAAACAGCTCTTAATAGAACAAGGCTGTTCAAATCACAGTCCTTGAGGTCCGAGCCCAGCTGATTTTCCAGCCTTCCTTCCCGTGAGCCAGGTGTGAAGCCTCTGGCCAATCAGAATCGGTAATTATTAAACTAACTACCTAGTAGAACTGAACACAAGGCCTGGATTTGGATTCAAGGGCTAGATTTGAAGAGCCTTGTTATAGACACACACACACACACACACACACACACACACACACACACACTGCAGGACGCTCTCCAGGCCTCTGATGTCAGGTGGTGGGGGGGGGAGCTGCTGACACATCTGAAATGAGTGTGCACCAGGGCACCCTGGGAAAGTCCATAGGAAGCAAGAGGGTTAACATTAATTAAGCAGAGGCCTGCAGCCACCTGATCTGCAAGCAGCCAATCACAGATTGACAATGACAGGAGCAGCACTTCCCGATTGGACAAAGGCTCCAGCAGACCAGGACAGACCGTCTCACTCACAGGTGGAAGGGCGCACCAAGGATTAAAAGTCCAGGTGAAAGGACAGTGCTGAGAATATTTAAAAGGTACCTCACTCACTCATGGTTTCTCCACTTCCATATCATTCGTTTCTGCAGCATTCGTCATCCAAATAGATTGTAAAAGTGCATTGAGCTTTGGGAAACATTCTTCAAGGGCAGAAATCACATAGATTAAGAAAGAAGAGACCCAAATACTTTTAGAAGCATATTTACGTAAACAACTGCAAAGTACTCTGGAGTCACTAAGAAAAACAAATCAGACACAATCATTTGGCACTGATGAAAACTGGTTTCGGGTTCCTTTTACAACTGGATTTATCACAAAATAGCTTAACGTCTTTAAAGCATTGGGTTTCTAAAAAATACTTCTTTTCTTGACTGACAGTCCTGTAAATACTCAACAGGACTTAACCTGCCTTTCTACCAAATACCAGCAAGGCTACTAACAAACTGAGTGGCTTTACTAGATTACCACTAACATGGAACAATAAAACCAAAATACTCGGCAGAAATGCCTTTATGGGATATGCATAGTGTTAAAAATCAAGGACACCGATGATTCGTGATGCAGGTTAAAGTATTTCTGCAAGTAAACATTTGCGTAAACGCCTTTGGGATACGAGTCAACACATTCATTTATTCTGGCATGACAAAACAAAGTTATATGTATTTTTATATTGAAGTAATTGCACGTGTCTAGCTTGCCAAATCTACCTGCCAGTACCAGTTTGGAACTCAACGGCAATTAGGTTTAATACTCAGATTACATCTTGGGCTTTATTCATCTCCCCACCTCAAACACCCCACTGGGGTTTGTTTGATCGTGAGTCTGACACTTTTTTGAGCTGCAAATACACATTTAATGCACGTCAGGATCCCCTGGGCTAATCATCAACTGGGACAAAATCAGGCATGTAGACGGCAAAATTATTTAGGACATGCACTCAACTTTATAAAAACCGATTCAAGGGCAAAAAAGGATGATTGACTGGAAATGCAGCAATCACGTACAGCATGAAAGCAGTGCACACTGAGCTCATGGGAGTTTCACTTACACAAAAGGGGTAGGAGGGCAGAGAAAAAAAATGATTGGTTCAGAGAGATAACCAATCAGATTGTAGAGGAGGTAGGTCCAAGCACGAGGAGGAGGCAGGACCAACCAATTGGATGCCTTGTTCCTGCCTCCTCTAGTTGCTTGGACCCACTATCTACAATCTGATTGGTTCTCTCTGAACCAATCATTATTCAACCTGCCCTCGGTACATTTTGGGTAAGTAAATCTCATGAGTGCAGGTTGAGGCCCATGTGGCACCCAAGGCAAGACTGCCAGCACATCCCATCAAAAAAAGAAGCAAAATCGACATGCTAAGCTGGCGCCTCCTCAGAAGATGGACACCTTAGCCATCTGACTGTGTCACCTAATGAGTGGATCTGTGCTACACACAGTAGTACACAAAGAAAAAGGCTCCGGAACCACAGATTTGGGTGACGAGTGACAAAGGAGGGGTATGATTGTGATGAGAAAGACCTGTGTCTCTTGCCAGCGAGGGCACTGGGACACCATGTTTAAGGCAAGCAGAGACTCTCATTACAACCTGGCTGATTCTCCGCAAAGAGGAACTGAGTAAAAGACAAATTGATCAGGCAGGTGCACCTCAATTTTAAGCCCGGGGGGGGAAAAAAATAAAAAAATAAAGACCACTTTCTACATTCCTCAAGAAGTTTAAAGCATACCAAAACCTTGCATGGGTTAGCAACATTCAGACATCCAACTGTATTCAAAGTGCTTTTATCCAAAACAGGGAGGCCAAAGGCAGGTCAAAACGGAAAGGCCTAATTAAAAAACAAAATTATAGCATTCCAGAGAAATAACAACAATTTACAAGAATAGTTTTGTCACTGGTGTACTACTGTGGTCGACACTACACACCATAGTTAAAAGAAAAAGAAAAAAAAAAAGTTATAATATGGGTGAACAGCATTGTGCAAATCCCTCAGCGGATCTGGATCCAACGGGAAGAGTGACAGACTGGTCGTTAACACAAAGCCACCTACACTCGGAATTGTCCATTAAACAAAAAAAAAATGTAAAAATCTACAGAAGGCCAAGAAGTACAGCTAAGTGCTCACTATGGTACAATGGTACTCATTACCCACAGTAGCTAGTAAATACTGTTAAGGACTCCTGAAGCAGAACCCTGTATTGTGTTCTGTGACAACAGTTTCTTACCGCAATGTGCAGCCAAATCTGGATCCAGCAACTTGATTAAGCAATACCCTCTACCTTAGGCTTCCATACCTTTAAAATTATATTCACAGTTTTATAAAGCTTTTCTTTAAAAAAAGAATCTGTACGTAAATATATAATACACTTATATATATATATATATTTATATATATATGTATGTATACACACAAAATACTGAGCTCCCCTCCAGCCCAGTTTAACTTGAGTTCAGAAAGGGAGCATTTGTCGTCTCTCAGTTAAGACACTGGGGAGTCCGTCCGGCTGCATCCACCTGCCCCAGGTTGGCTGGAAGGAATCAGTGTTTACGTTTCGGTAAGGTAACCACCCATGAAACTCAAGCAGATGTTTGAGAGAATCCCAAAATTTGAAAACAGGCGTGGCTGGTTTGTGTGTGGGGGGTTGAGGAATATCACTCTCCTATGGCTCCGTAAGTGCTTGGGTCAGCATTGTTCCCCTTTCACAACACAGATTAGTGTCTTCAGAAGGCCATTGATGTTACACTGCAGTCTGTGAAAGAATACAAATGTACATTTCTGTATAAGATGATATGTAGGCTTCAGTCCATAGTTTCTCCTCCAGAAGAATCCTGATATGGTAAAGGCCAGAGAAACAAACCAGACTGCAACCTTATTTGTTGAGCAGCAGATCAGTTCCTTTCATCCGGTGGTAGTGGTCCAAGGTGGTTAGGTACAGATGGGGCCCTGGGCCTTGCAGATGCATGCTGACAAGGTTTGCTGGTGGTTGCTGGGACAAACGGACCTCAGCTGTGGGGGGTCTACCAGGATATTGGCCTTCACTGGCCCAAAGCCGTTACAGGTGTCAGGCTGGAGTCATAGTGTCCTATGAGATCTCAAGCCCGGAGGATGGATATCACCAATGAAAGCCAGTAGGAAAAAAAATCAAGGAAACTAGGCGTGAAATCGTGACAGGTACTGATCAGCCTCCCCTCGGGTAGCCACTTTCCTTGTGGATATCACCACAACACCAGGAGCACACTATTTCTTTACATACGTGCAATGAGCTGCCATTGACCTCATTCTCACTTCCTCAAAAACATTTCAAGTCGCAGTGTGATGTGTTGCAATGCCCTGAGAGCAAATAATCAGGGAGCCTCTGACTCAATCGGCAAGTCGACACAAAGTCCTTTGTCCCTGAGAGGGTCAGCTTCGCAGTCTTAACACTCAGCCACACTTCTCAGTTCCAGAAGTAAACTCCATTCCACTGTGGCTCCCGGACATTCATTCCTACACATTTTGACAACTTAGAATAATATTTTTCATGAAATGGGTTTCATTCCCTCCAGATACCACCACACCTCTGCTCTCAGGAGTCACAGGTGATAAGAGGGTTTATGGGTAGCTCAGCAAATGATGGGCACCCCATCTGTGTTGAAGATCATCCCTGTGGTGGGTTCATAAGTACCAGCAAGGTAGTAAAGATCTTCACTGTCCTGGTACTTCTTTGTCTTGATCATCTGCTCATACTGCTCCAGGCTGACTACCAGACACTTGTGAGAGACCGTCTGGACATCATTTTCATCGATGTGCGATGACTGATAAAGAGCACGCTGTGGACAAATGACAGAACGTTAGGAAAGGTTGTACAATTAGCAGACAAGCATGACACGTCATCTCCACCCGGTTCTTCTCACCTCCATGAAGTCCTTCCTCTGGTTGGAGGCTTGCAGAGCTGCAGGGAGCCCCCTTGAGGACTTCTGATCCCAGTTCTACCAAGAATCGTCAAGTGAATTGCAGAATCAAACATTACTCTGTGGTTGTCTCCAGAGCAGACAATGAGGCACTGGCTGATGTATACGTCAGCTCTGATTAAATCTTTTGTGGAAAGATCTATGAACATATGAAAGCAACAGATCTCACCTTTCCTTCGTGAAGCTTTTTCCCAGGGTTAGTTTCCTCGGGATGGTAGAACCACTTCACTCGGACCACCATATTGTTCCCCCAGGACTCCCACATGCTCTGGATGCGCCCAATATATGGCAGGTTGGGTCTTCCGGCAGAAAGAAACACCGCGCAATCTCCGATGCGGATCATCTCCTTCCCGCGCATGATAGCTTTGTAAAAAAGCTTCTTTGCCTTTCCTTTCATTCCACGCCTCTGCAGAGCAATTAACACAGAAACCAGGCTTTGAGAAAGTGTTTCAAATCGCTCGAATATAAAGCTGTCACTCAGCTTACGATGCCAGTAATGAATGTCAACAAAGGCAGTCATTTTCATTCAGTCTAAACAGTCCCTCTAGCACAGCAGTTACTCGTTAATGCTTGAGACCACAAAACAAGGCAGACTGAGCATTTTTGCATAAAATGGATCTGTGAACAATGAATTCTCACCTGTGTTGGTTTACCGAACCACTTCCACAGCTGTCTAGCTGGAAGAAAGGCAGAGATTTTGGGTCTGTTCTCCACAGAGGGCAGACGTTGCCTCTTGGCTAGCTCCTTGGTAGTAGGGAGATGGATGCCTTCGCGCCTCTTGGCCCTTCCACTGCCTTGCTGCTTCTGTGGAGCTTGCTGCCTTGGACCTTTAGAGGTGGGGGGAGATGAAGCAGCCTGAGGTTTTGTGGACTGCTGGTCTCCCATTTGGGGTGACGCCTGCTGTGCCATGGAAGACGTCTGGGGGGAGGTTAGGGCCTCCTCGTCGGAGCTGCAGGAAGAGTCCTCGTCGGTCGTGGATGAGGAGGAGGATGACGACGACGACGATGAAGAGGAGGATGATGAGCAGGAGGTGGAGCCAGAGGATGATGATGAGGAGCTGCTGGTAGAAGAGCTGGACGAGTTGGAGGCGGGACTGGAGGCACGGGAGCTGCTGGAAGTTGCGTCCTCCTGCGTCTCCTTTTTCTGCGATCTCTCTTCTTCATCACCTTCTGACTCAGAGCTGGAGCTGGAGCTGCTGCTGCTGCTACTGCTCTCAGACTCTGCGTCCTCGTTCGCTTGGGCATCCTTGGCCTTTGCCTGCCCATCCCCCCCGCTTCCCAGCTCTCTAATGTTATAGGCTGAAACGTTTCCCATCTTGGGAACATCTAGATCTGAAGCTTTAGCCTTGGGCGATTTCTGAGGAGTTTCCCCTGGAAGGACGGCACCGTACGCTATGCCCATCGTGGTCTTGTGCTCTTTTTTGGACAGGCTCTGGTCTTCCATCATCATCAGGGCTTTGGTCTTCTTGGTTTTGGGAGACATCACGCCTTCGTGGTCCAGCTTGATCATAATCTCAGCCTGAGGCGCTTTCCTCTGCGGCTTTGTTCCAAGCCCACCCTCGGGGGGATCTTCACTGTTCTTTCCTCTCTTGACCGATCTGACTTTCCCCGTTCCACCGCCTTCGTTATTTGGTACGAAGGAGCCGAGGGAACCGGCAGAGTCTGCAAATATATCGACCGGCAGGACCTTCCCATACATAGGAGCAGTGTAGACAGGCTGCAGATGGGAGTACGCTTTGGTGCAAGCTTTCACTCCTGCAGCTTTCTTCTGTCGTCCACCAGACATCAGGACAGAGGACCTGGCTGTCCCAGCCTCCTGGCATTTTCGACCCGGCCTAGGTCCTGGTCTTCCAGAGACCTGGGGCTTCGTCTGGGTATCTGAGGAAGAGGAACCCGCTGCTTTATCTTGCCCTTCCGGAATGGTCTCTGGCTCTGTGAAGGAGAAGCGGGATTACCAGGCCAACATTAACCACGGTTCATGGTAAGGGTAAAACTGTCCCATCACTCCAAGCCCAGATGTAGTTAAAAGTTCCCAAATTGTCTTCCTTACGAAAACAGACAGAATTTTCACAGACAGGCATTGAAAAGTTTCCTTGCAGTTTGTGACCTGCGCTTTAAATTATCTATCCAGTAGCTTTTTTGTGGCATTACCCGGCTTCGGCTTGGGTTTTCTCCCCCGGCTTTTCGGGGTAGCCTCCTCCGGGACCCGCGACTCAACCTCTTTGCTCTCCGGTACGTCCTTGCTGGTCTTCCTGCCCCGCCTCTTCGTGCTGGGTACCAGAAGAGCAGGAGATGGCTCCGCACCTATGGGACAGACCAGGCAGCTGGATTTATGAGGGGCTCAGACATACACGCGTTGGGGGGAGTGTGGAGTGTGTTTCAGAATACAAACTAACTGAAAAGCAGTACAAAAATCACATCAGACAGGGGGCACTACAGACATTACTTACGCTACCTCAACAAAATGGTAGAGATAACTTATATATAGCATCCAATAATATAGCCTATGTCACTCCATGCTCAAGCCGTGTCCATTCAGGCTTTTTATAGCAAGGAAGGTATTAGGTGGCTACTCCCGCAATCAAACTTTACAGACATCTTAGTGTTATAGGTCAGGGATCATTTAAAAAAACACACAGAATAAAACTATCCCAAAATAACACGGCTATGAATCAGAAACATTCAAGAGGAGGCAACGAAATTACATTTATGCCTAGAGAACTAATTTAACCGATATGAAATACAAGCGTTCTGCGTGACCTGCAAGATATTTCTATAGACCCAATGTATGTGGATATTTTCATAAAGTGTTTTGTCCATGTTTTCATTTCTCCCCCCTAAAAAAAAACTATTTTTGGAAAGGTTTGGTGCTCTTTTAACTGGGGGAAAACCAGTGAGGCTGGGAACCGCATTTGCGGAATATATCGGACATGCTGATAAATCAGGGAGATGGCCATTTAAAACACATCTCTGTCTGTGCTAGCAAAACAAATCTCCCCGGCAGCATTCATCGCTAAACTTCAAAGGCCAAAACCAACAGATCGCAGGCTGACCCTCACCCAAATAAAACAGCCCCCTGGCCCCAAGTTTACATTACTTTAAAAATATTATTTGAATATCAGTAGCAGAGCTAAATGTGGCCCTTAGTGAGGAGCCCCACCACACTCAGATGTGCCCCCTCAAATGTCGGCCCCCTCCCGCTTCGCCAGACACCTACACTGGATCTTGTAGTCGGGGGGGAGGAGGCGGATGTGAGACAGAGGGATCCGCCCGGTGTCCCCGTCATCAAACTCCACGGTTATCAAGTCGTCGTCCTCGTCCCCGTCCGGGTTTCCTGTCGGCATGAGAGCAGGACAGGCCATGAGATGCAGTCCCACGAACGTCATGCCCAGACGTCGCACAGGACTGGCTGGCACTTGGAACATGCCAACAAATTGAAGAACGAAAGTGTAAAACGCCCATCCCTTTAAGCAAACCAAGGACGCCGGTGAGGAGAATCCCATGCTTTTAAAGGGACAGAATACAAAAGCATATTCATGAGGTCGACGTCCCTCCCAGTCACGCCATATAACTGGATGGGATTCCTCTGCCTCCCAGTATCCTTGAATCCTACAGGCTTCAGGACCAATCAGTGTGGCCTCCCCAACCCAGCCTGTGTTCCCCCAAATGAATGGGAGCTCATTGTACACCTTCATTAAACACAGCCTTCCCAAAATACAACAGCCATTGTATCATGAAATTCTCTGAGTGGACCTTGCATTTCCTACATTCATAGATTCCGAAGCCTGGATTTTGGCCTAAGTGGTTTCATCTTCCAAATCCAATACCTCTGTAGGTGGTGATTCTAGTTGGGGGGGGGGGTAATAATTTCTTCTAGAGGTAAGGGCTACAGAACTTTCCCTAGCAGCCTTCACATAGAACTCAGGCCTCTGCTCAGAGCATGAGCTTCTAATGGGAGCAGATGCTGTTCCACCCTTATCTCAATCTGACAGGAGGGTCTGCATCCATATGCAGCATGCAGGCAGATGGACAGGGGTCAAATTTTCACAGAAAATCATTCTCACATCACACGTGCCCCACTCCCTGTACAAATGTGCTGTCCAGCCAAGGTGTGAGCTACCCTGAGGGGACAACCAACATCTGTCCTCCTGGTGCGATTAGGGGTTGCCCCTATTTTGGGATGGGACAAACAGAAAGGGGCAGAAGAGCTCAGTTTCAAGGGATGAATCTGGTGCAGCAGACGTGGAAAGATGGGGCCGAGAGGACCTTCAACCGGAAGGTCTTCCGGAAAACACAGTAAGCAAGAAGGAAAAGGCAGTGTTACCCCTGACAACAGTGCCCGGGTAGAGGCAGCGGTACTGCTGGCTCCAGTAAGCAGCGATGCGGGTGCCTTCAGGGAGGTACCTCACGGATGGAGGCTTCACGTCGATAATCTGTAAGGGAAAATCAGCGTGTGGGCCCAGCTCTGACGTAAAGGGAAGCGAGGGGAAGAGCAGATTAAACAGCGTTTAGGAAAGCCGGGCTGGGTGAGGGGGAGCGGGACAGCGGTAAGTTTATATACTGTTTATCTTCATCAAGCATCTGGGGAACATGAAATCATTCTGTTGCGTCGCTCCCTTTCCAGAAAACGGCATGAATCATCAGCTGCGATGAAAACGGATTCATAAATCTGTCTGAGGGGCCGCGGTAACACCGGGTATTTTTGGCAAGGGGAGAGGCTGGCCTTCCGCGTCTGGGGAGGGGGGGGGGGGGTACTCACCGCTTCCTGCAGCAGCTGCTCCAGGCAGTAGATGTGGGGTCGGTTTCCCCGCTCGCCCTCCACCATCACCCTGTATCTGCAAGATACGAGCCCCCCACAACCTGGAGTTAGAACTTCCGGGAAGTGGGCCGCTCTGTAGAGTAACCACCGGATCTTCGCAGCCACATGCACACGCACGTTAAAACTACACACCCCACCCTAACCCCCAACAAAAACAATATTTCTGCGCTGGTTCATAATTGCATGTCTTAGGGTTGATCCTCGCTCGCCCGCCTGATCGATAGAGGTATGACCTAGGAGCATCTAAATAAGCCCCGAGCTCAGGCAGTTTCAGAGGTCGCTCAGACTCTTTGAGGAGAGAAGCCTTTGAGGACCAAACGATGCTTTGAAGAGCCTTTCAAAGAGATATGCCCTGTGGAATCCGACGTCTTCCAGCAGGCTTGCTGATGCCCTACTCTCACGCTTTGGGGAGGGAGACACAGAGGTGGTCATGGGGCTGACGTAAAGGAGAGGCTTTGTGGTGATCTACAATGGGGAGATGGGTTTATCCGATAAGTTGAACAGCGTCCCGGTTCCCATTGTGCTGTAGCCATGGCCACCGAAGACAGGAGAGGAGTCGGTCATTGTCACGAGAGCGTTCCGGGTGCAGAACCTGACGGAACAGGCAGGCTGCTCCAGCTGCTCATAATGTATGTCGCCGGAACCGTCGGCATGAATCACCGCAAGCTGACACTTGCATAGTTACGGTAGCGTTTTTAGAAGCTCAGCTCCCTGCACCCCACCCCACCCTGAACATCACCGTGACCTGGTTCTTTCAACCAGCCATCAGAATGTTCTATATTAAGGGGGTGGCCATTTTTCCAGTACATAACAGAAATCTAAGCGATTCCGGGAGTAAATTAATTTCAGGCTGTCTGCTGCAATAACAGTAATGAACTCTGTTAAAAGGCCGTTTTCAGAGGGAAAGGGAACGCGGGCTTTAATCTTAAAGACAAACAGCTTGGAATGCCCCTGGCAACTCGGGATTGTCAGCATCAGCTGCCACGTATTTTTATATATTTTGCAGCTGTTTTAAACATAAATGTGCTCCCAGCGGGACCCTTGTGAAGCGATCAGGCTGTCTGCAGAACTCCGGCCAGGCGATGCTCAATGCGCGCTGCGCAAAGTAAAGGGCGTCATTGAAATGAAGCTTTGATGTATGGGGGGGGGGGGTGTATTACCGTGGCCAGATCAGGAGCAGATTCTGCTTCCCTCTCAGGACAGATTGGGAGTCAGTTCAGTTCAGAACCAGAGATCTTAAATGGATTCTACTCACCCTTAGTCAAATTACACATCACATCATTAAATTTCCCAGCTAATCCCCCCCACCTACCCACCACACACACGCGCGCACACACACGCACACACACACACACACACACACACACACACACACACACACACACACACACACACACACACACACACACACACACACACACACATTTGTATTCATATCTTTCTGGGGACCGTTCATTCATTTCTATGGGGGAAAACTAATGCCAAACATTGAACCCTAACCTTAACCATAAACAAACAAACAAAATACAAGACTTTTGGCAATTTCACTTTTTTGATTTTTTGATTGCAGTCAGGGGGAGGCATGGTGGTGCAGTGGTTAGCACTGTTGCCTCACACCTCTGGGACCCGGATTTGAGTCTCCGCCTTGGTCACATGTGTGTGGAGTTTGCATGCTCTCCCCATGTCGTCGTGGGGTTTCCTCCGGGTACTCCGGTTTCCCCCCCACAGTCCAAAAACATGCTGAGGCTAATTGGACTTGCTAAATTGCCCGTATGGTGTGCATGTGAGAGTGGATGGTGTGTGAGTGTGCCCTGCGATGGGCTGGCCCCCCATCCTGGGTTGTTCCCTGCCACATGCCCATTGCTTCCGGGATAGGCTCCGGACCCCCCACGACCCAGTAAGATAAGTGGTTTGGAAAATGGATGGATGGATGGATGATTGCAGTCACAGATTTTTGGAAAATGGTGTTTCCCCTTGTGGGGACCCAAAAGGTGGTCCCCACAACGTCAAAACAACAGGTTTCTCTCTCTCACACACACACACACTTGTTTAATATCTTTGTGGGTTTTCTCCATTCATTTCTCTCTGGATAAAATGAAAAGACAACGTTATATTATAAAACAGATTTGCATTTTTAAATGCTGCTTTAACCCTGGTTCTGCTGGCAGACGGCTACACTGCGAGGCAGGCAGGCAGGCCGCTTCCAGGCTCAACGTTTCTAAGACAGCAGTATATTACAACAATGTGAAACCAGAGATACTAGCAGTGACCAAAGACCTGCCAGGCAGAGGGTGGAAGCAACTTTCTAATGGCAGAGATGACCTTTATCTAGCTATGTCACATAAATCGGAGGATGACCTCAAGTGACCTTCAGGAACAATGGGGAACTGCTAGGACATTCATAAGAGGAGTTCAGTCCTACAAAGCAAGGCAGAAGCCCTTCATAGATGAGAAGCAAGGAAGAGCCAAGTTGATGTTTGCATTTTGCATTAATAAGATCCAATATTTTTATGCTATTGTTGAAGCACTGACATCTCATTCCTGATGCTTCCATGTCTTGCAGCCTATGCTGGTTTGGATAAGCTCACTGGATACATCATGGGAAGACCGGTGATAAATTGATTATTGTAGGTCCTAACCAGCAACGCCACCTGCTGGCAAGGACAGATTTGCAGCATGACGTTTCCACGCGCCTGGTTGGTTTCATCCCCACAAAGTCCCAGGCATGTTCGCAGCATTACTGTGGGCCGATCCGGAGGAAGACGAGCGCGGCGATGGCCCAGAATCCCCATCTTCCCAGAATGCACAGCGGGGCGGGGCAGGGCCAGCTCAGGGATGGCAGCAGCTGACGACGAGAATCGCGCCGCTTCTCCATGCTGTCTTCATGTGCACGGCTTCATTCAGAGCCCAAATCCGCCCGCAGGCCACACACGCACCCGGCCGTCACGGGAAACACGATTAGACTGAAAAAAGCACTAACTAAAGGAGGAGAAGCAGCAGTGACCCGGCAGGCATACACTCCCCCCGTATCAGTGCTAAGTCCAGCTAAGCAAAACGACGCTTTGGGCTCAAAGGAGATGAATAACACTACCAGAAGTCCCCCCCGCCAAGAAATAGTTAATCTTCCCATTTTAACACAGCAGCCGCATCTCTGAAGTGATTAGGCTGTGTGTGATACAGCACAGACATGCAATACTGACGCGTCGGGCGGCGCCAGACAGCCTCCGACATCCCAAAGGGAAGGAGAGAGACTCCGGGACATTTGGTCTACACAGAATCAACAATGGACGCAAAAACACACCTTTTCAAATTTAAATGCATTAAGTTTCAGACCTAAACATCCCCTCCCTAAACTTGGGGAAACATGGGAACTCGGGAAAGGTATTAAAATTCTATCCACCCATGTCCTATAACTGCTTGTCCTAGGCGGAGTTGTGGGGGTCTGGAGCCTATCCTGGAAGATAGCAATGCAAGGGAATAACCCGAGACAGGACATGCATGCATGTGCTCGCACACTCGCAGTGGTCGGTAGGGGGACACCAGAGAACACAGGGAGAACATGCAAACTCCCCACATATGGGACCCTGGCAGAGACGCGAATCCTGGTCCCACAGGTGTGAGGCAACAGTGCCACTGTGCTACCGGGCTTCCCCACTATTAATATTATTGTGGACTCTGGATTACTACTCACAAACTGGTCATACTGGTTGCTCCTTTAGAGTCGGCACAGGAACTGGTTTTTAGACATTCACTTTCCAGCCCTGGATGCATTAATCTCTCCACAAAACAGAACAATAACTCGGCCCGTCGCAGACAAAGGCGGGCACACGCGCAGTCGAATTGCAATTAAGTGCAAATGAGAGTGCCCCGCAGGGCGGAAAGTCAGTCGACAGGAATCCCAGCCGGTACATCCTACTCCTCTGCCGCTGAGCCGCCATGGAGAGGTACGGTCAAAGCGACTGGGAGTGCTGGACCCATACAGGCAAAGGAAAAAACACAAGAACATCCGAGCACAGACCTGCATAGCGGTTCATGACTAAATAAATACTACAGGCTGGATCGCAGCCTCCGGGCTTACACACGATATACAAAGCAAACACTCATAACCAGCCGTCGAAAGTGAGAGAGTGGAGGAGTTCACTGTGTTACTGGGGGGTCGTATTTCAGAATATACTTCCCCCCCCCACATAAATGCATGGCGACTTCTCCCAGTGAATAACAAGCCTCATTTTGCACTTACGGGGAAATTAAATTATGGGTCATTTCATTTGCATCGCGGTGAAGGGAGAGAAACATTCGAGGGGCCGGATCCCGCAGAAGCCGCCCTCGCTTCGTGCTCGCAGAAGCATTCCGGGTAGTTTGGAAAAAAACCCCGGAGTCATAAAACGGGATCTGCCGGCGCTCAGACGCATCTGTCAGTTTTACGGCCTGGGGTTTGTGTTTATATCCGAAGCACGAATTCCGTTTTACGCGAGCAGTAACTCAGCAGCACGCTGCGCAATAAAGTGCTTCCCGAGCGAGCGAGCCGCGATGGTTAAGGTTCCTTAAAACTATCCCCATGGAGGGGGGGGCACACAGGGAGCCACCCTCTCTGATGATGGACGCAGTACAGGCTGGGAGGAGGACCTGAAAAGGGGGGACTGTGAGCAGACACCTCCCTGGCTGAGACGTAAACAATTAATCCCATATGAGACGTCTGGGGTAAGCGGGGGGGCAGGGAGACACGCATCCGAGCACTCAGCCTGGCCATTTAGCAAATGAACAAAAACCGGCACCCCCTCCCCCCCCCAGACAACGTCCCACGTAAACGACCTTATTGTTACATTGTCAATGCTGCGGAAAAGCTAGTGAATCACAGCTGCAGGAACGTGAAGAGAGAGAGAAACAGAGAGAGAGAGAGAGAGAGAGAGAGAGAAACAGAGAGAGAGAGAGAGAGAGAGAGTATGATGGGGGGGAGGTGTCACTGCTTTCCAGACCGGGGGTGCACTCACATGTCTGGTGAGTGCACAGTGCTGACGTGGCCGGCGTACAACAGCTTGTCGTCCATGGGGATGAGCACCCTCAGGCCGTCCTTTAGACCATCCTTATCGATCACGCAGTTCTGGGGGGCTGTAAGGCATACGCACACACACATGCACACTTCAGAGGGAGGGAGCATAGGCGGGGCAGGCAGCTGAGGCACCACGAGTGTCTGATCGGCCGGTCGGCTCTGATTCGCTGGATGTGTACGTGTCGGTCTGCTCCCCGCATATTAAAACACTAACCTTCGTGACAATAACCAAGAGGCCACTTTGCAGCTGATTTTTGCAAACTGTACTGCAGGCCATTGCGAGAGGCCGGCCATCCCGAGTCACCAGTAAAGGGGGTCGGCACAATGCCATGAGACTGGCCGGATGCTGGCTGATTTGCCTGATGGTGACAGGGCTCACCGGGGGTGCTAGGCCGGTCCAAGGGTGCCCCCTGCGGAAGGTTCTCATCCTCTGAGAAGCTGCTGTCCTGGCTGGGTTCGAAGTCCTCGTCGGCAGCCATGCTCTCCATCAGCTTGCTGACGGCCCCGCCTTTCCCCCGAGGCTGCTGGGAAACGAAGGAAATCAGAGCTTTAGTCTCACCCATAGCCCCCCACCCCCCCCAAGCTCACCAAAGGGTGTTGCCCACCTCCTTCTTGATCTCCCCCTGCTTGGACTTGGTCCTGCCCTTACGACCCAGGCAGACGGGGGATCCAGGCGTGGCAGGGAGGGGTTCCACGGGGGTGCTGCTCAACGGCGGGGGGGACATGCTCAGGGGGCGCTCCGGGTCCTTTTTTTTCTGAAAGACAGACAATGATGAATAGATTCAGCATGGAAACCATGTCCAGAAAACGAGAACCACCCCCCCCCAACCCCAAATGAAATTTATGTGAATGACTGCATCAACGTGGTAAACGTGGAATGCAGCTCTGCAGGGTAGGGGTCTGGGTCTGTGTCTGGAAGGTCATTGGTTTGAATCCCGTGACCAGCAGAGAGATTACATCACTGCCAGGCTCATGAGCGAGACCCTTAACCCTTAAAGCTGCTGCAGGGCTGTTGGATAAATGGTCAGGCCATCGCACTGACCCCGGCAGTCTCACAGGAAAGCAAGGATACGTACAAAGCAAAACACTCCCAGTGGTCATACTGGCTCAAATACAATGAAAAGTATCAAAGACACATTCTGGCATTACCCACAATCCCTTCTCTGTGATTGCAACCTGAGGCGGGTCTGTCATATTATAGGGAAGGGCGCCGGGGGAGGAAAGCACCTTTCCTGCATCCTTGAGCTCACGGGACGTGGCGGCCTCCTTCCTTGGACAGCGCATGGCTTTGGGGAGAAGAGGTGGGGGGCTTTTGGCCGGGGGGGAGGTGGCATCGTGGAGGAAGATGCGCTCGCTGCGCCGGCGCGCCCAGGGGTCCTCGTCGCTGGCGTCCGGCCCCAGCTCCAGGCTGGACTCCCGCGGCGAGCGCAGCCTCTTGGGCCGCCGGCCCCGCCCCCCGATCGCCTTCAGCCTGAAGGGGCTGGCATCCTCACGCCGGGCGCTGGCAGGGGGCAGGAGGGGCAGCTCAGGGGGTGCCCTCTTCCCGTGAAGCAGTGAGGGGAAGTTCTTACGGATCTTGACATCGCTGTCTGAGTCTGTGTACTCAAACTCCGTACCTGAAGATAAGACGCATGGCAGGTACCTCTTTATTATTCTGCTGACTAACCGCTGTTGCCTGTAGGTCCTTCAGGCCCTTTCTGGGCAGAAGCCTGACAACAGAAAAGCCCAGAAGCTTCCGAAAGCACTTCAAAAGCAGAGCTAATCCACGATGGCCGACACGCTCTCCAGCTCCCCGACTGCACCCGTGGGACACGTGGGCCCTGTGGCCTGTCTGTTACTGTGCTAGCCCACTGCTAACCTAGGCTGAAATGCTAGTATCATGCAAGTATCTGAAAATGCCTTTATGTCATCAGATTGTGAGAGGAAGCTGGCACTGACTACCAAACAAAGCAGGGCACCTAAGGACGGTTCAACTTTGGTAAACCTTCCCAAGAAACACCTGAGCAGAAAAGGTCAAAGGTCTGCACGACGCGCTGGCATTCCCTGCCTAGTGACCACCAAACAAGTAACCAATGGCAAGCCACAGACATAATGTTTCCACCTAACCTGAATGGTCAGGAGCTCACTACTCACACATGATTGGACGATGGAACTGGCCGGCTTTCCACCCAACGAAATGTCCCTCAATAACCCAAGGTTGCTGTCCCACCCAATACGTGACTATAACATTCTTTCATCCATCCCACCAGCCCCAGTGTTGTGGATTACCCAGAAGGCTCTGCCTTGCTTCCTTCTTCCTTGCCTTCTGCTTGGCCTCCAGCTGAATAATGGAGAGCGGCGTGGGCGTGACAGGGCTGGGGATGGCACTGGCAGCGAAGCGAGCGAGCATACCCAGGCCGCTCTCCTCCAGCGAGGACGAGCAGAGCCCATCGCTCCCGTCCAGCCCAAACTCATCCTCCTCCTCGTCCTCTTCCTCGTCATAGTCCTCCTTATCCGAGAAGTAATCTGAGAAAAAATAAATTAAAAAAAAAAAAAAAACAAAATTTGGATTTCCCAGCAAGGAGACCCAAGAGAAGTCAGATCAAATGTCTGAAATGTCTCCTCAACACAATACACAAAAACAACTTTACACTCAAAACACCTCATGACTATCAAGCAGCTAAAATCCTTCAGAGCTCACCATGCAAAAGATGGATAGATAAATCCAGATCTCACATCTCTGTCTACAACAGCAGCTGCTGTAAAACAGTCACATGCGTGTATGACACGATCACTATCTGCTGAGGCATTCCCTCATTTTGACTTGGGGGGGGGAATAGGGGGGGGCAAGTAAACGAAGACACCCCACTGAGCCTCTGGGACGCATCTGCTGTCCCCCCGCAGAGGCGGCACCGTGCAGCGTGTCACCAACTGCCACCGAAGATCGGATGTCTGGGGGCCTAAATTTACCAAGGAGGGAGTGTTGCCGTGACGACACAGCGGCCCGAGACTAAGCGGGGGAACAAAGCCCGATTTAACGGGGCCGTCCTGAGCGGGCCGGGGCGCCGCATCTGCACACATCCAAATTTAAAAAAGAATGAAGATTGATCCAGCCAGCTTGAGGCTGGAGGGCCGGGCAAATCCAGACACATCTAACCGGGGAAGTCAGAACTCCCAGAAGGAAATGGGTTGGGGGGCTTTATGACATGCATGCCGCTTTCTTTTAAGGTTACTAATACAGACTTGTTAGTTGCATGTGTTTGATGCGTTTGAGGGCGGGAACTGAAAGGAGGAGACTGGAAAAAGGTCTAATCAGACAGCAGGAACCCTGCTCTCAAAAACCAGGCAGATGTTACAGAAGGACGAGGACACGAGACATTGCGTGTCAGCCAGGTCGGCACAAACACATACAATTATATATAAAAACGCAGGAAGGGGTTAAAGGGAGGCAGGGGTTTAGAACAGTGTTTCCCAACCGGGTCCACATTTCTGCTCCCTCCCTTTCCCAAACGTGGATTGCCAGGGGGGGTCCTCATGGACCAGGTTGAGAAACACTGGTTCTGAAGCAGCCAAAGTGTGCATCTTTGGCCCTGAATGCAGGTATAACACACAGAGACAAGGCAGGGTAACCCTGAGCAATCAAAATTAAACAGAGAGCAGAAGAAGCAAGCCTGGGGGGCACATGAAGAGCATTGCGTGGGCAGGCCTGTATGGCTCACAGGCCCCAGGGGCCCGTCTGTCAAAGGGGGGCCTCACCAGCCTTGGTTATGCTTAACCTGGTCCAGCATCGTCTTCCTCATGACCTCACCTACCCCTATAACCCACTGCAACTATAGTGACGTACAAAAGAACATCTTGGTTCTGTAATAATGATGATGATGATCATCATTATCGTTACTACATCCTATGGATAAAATGTCCATAGCAAACCCATAATCTGCTGCATAACTGAGGTGGGTCCAAGCCCCTGCCCATCTCTCTGAGGACCACTTTTAACAACCACCAGCTTACTTATCAAAAAAAATTCCAGAACCTCCCATATGAATGTACACTAAAGCAACAGACACACTACGTTCAACCTATTTAAACTTACCCTATAAATTCTAAGGAAATTATATCCTTGGTTTTCTATACCACCTTCTACCCTTCACTTCAGCATCAACCCCTTACGCACTAAAACCTCAAACTGTGCTGTCAGGAAATATCTGCCTCAAAGAAGGGTTGTGGTCTTGGATGCTCCAGGTCAAGCATAACCACAGCTTTGGGGCACAGACTCTGCTGTGTTCAAGTCACATCTGAACAGGATCAACCTCCAAATGGTGATTTTTCAGATTTGTTTGAGCTTTGTTCTTCGCTGAAATGTAGGACAAGTGATTAGTCGAAACTCAAATCAAAAGGACCATATTTTATATTAAAGAAATAAGATTAGAAGGCTGCCGTTCCTACTTACAGGACAATGTTCATGGCTCAGGTGACATGGAAAGTGACCTCGCGCAGCCCAGCTGCCTGCCCTACTCCCAGCCAATCGCTTCGCTTCTTTTTTGCGTAGCGGGACAAGCAAACGCATAAGACCGATAAGACAGTGAAAAGCATCATGGGTAGGAGAGGGGGGGTCAGAGGAGGGAAAAGATGGCTGGACAGCTGCGGGGAGAAAGCAGGCATTCTAACACAGCTAGGTTATTCGTAGTTTAGTTCACATGGCGCGCCCCATTTTCCAAATATCCCTCAGAGACAGCCAAGAAGCGGCGGAGCAAAGACGCAGCTAAAGCCGCCGGAGCTGGCTGGAGAAACCGCGGCCCCAAGTCAGCAGCGAATGAAACCAAGCGAGAACAAATTTGGCTTTTTTTGTGCACATAAAGAGAGAGAGAGAAAAACCTGCATGAAATAGGTGTTTACATATCTACACTAAAAAAAAAAAAAGAAATCGTGCTTTGTTAAATCATTTACGTTTCCCTTTACAAAACCAAAAAAAATGTATTAGTGGCCCTATGATCGATGAATCACTTAGGGTATTTTCTCATTCAGTAAAAAATGTCCATGCTGGTCTCCTGCTGAGATACTGAAACTGGTTTGACCAGCCCAACCCCCAATACTCCTGTTCCAGGTAACCTCCCCCCCTTGCAGCCAACCCAAGTGTCAGATCTGGGGACGGTTTTGCCTTTTTGGGGAGAAATAAGATGTTCTCTTTGGTAAGCCTCGGTTACAGTTGTGCAGAAAGGGATATTTGAAGAACAGAGCAGTATTTAGGAATGGCGTGAAGCAGCAGCCTAGTCATCTACATGGAGGTGAGGCAGGACACAAAGGCACACAGTTCACTTCTTTCCATGAAAACGAGAGCAGCATGTTTAATAAGCTTGGGTACCAAACTGCAGTACAATCATCAGGCAAAAAGTTCCCACACAAACTCCCATTACAGTTCTAAAAACGCGACAAAAATTAAAAATCAAGTCATTAAAAGAGGGGGTGAGGGGAGACTCGAAAAAGAGCCAATATAAATCACACAGTCAGAGCGCAGGAGGCAGGCTTTGCTGCCGGGAACAGGCCAAACGAGGGGGGGCTCCCTTGCTGGCCAGGGAAGGGCTGAGAGCTACCATCTGAATTCTGTACAGAGGACGGCTCTAGTAACCTTGGTCGAACGAGTCCTCGGAGGAGTACGCCTCAGCCTCCCGCAGGAGCAAAGCAAAGTGCTTGTGTTTCGTCTTGCCCAACTCCCGTTTTGGCTTCACAGTCCCCGACGATGTGCCCCTCTTCCATGACGTGTGACTCTTGCGGGACCCGGAGCTGCTCAGGCTGGACCCCCGGGCCAGAGAGTTAGGCCGGCCCAAAACGGACCGGGACAGCCACCCGGCTTTTATAGACTTGTCCTCTTCTTCCGAGTCCGTGTCTGTGGGGGGAAAACCGGACTGTGTTTGTGCATGTTTCGAGGGAGGGGGGCACGGGGGGGGAGGGGCGAAAGGGGAATTTTTAGAGGGAAAGATCAGAACCAGACTCCGTCTTAAAACGTTATAATTTGAACACCGAGGGGAACAATGAATTCAACGCCTTTGGTTCAATCATGTTCAGAAAATAAACGCCATCTGTTAGCCTTCAGTAGGACAGGAGGAGCTTAGGCAAATCAATGCAGAACCAGGACCCCACTGAAACTCATACCCACAACACCCACTTTACCCATCTGCAAAAGCTGCATTTCCCAAATCTACCATTTGCCAACTGGATGCACACTTGACATACTCACATCAAGCTCATTTGTGGGTTTGGGAAATGGAACGTTCAGGCTCAGAAAGTAAAAATCCAAAAGATGATTTTGTTTCACCCAAACCAGTTTGGTATACGAGTACTAAACTGGTTGGTTGATACAAAAGTTTGGTACTTTGTGGACCAGAACTTTCCACCTCTGGTTAAATGCTCCCCGAAAGGCTTACAATGTGGAACACTTGGCACCCGCCAAATAAATAAATGCAAATGTTTACTTACTGTTGGAGTAGCTGCTAACTTCGGAGCGAGCCGGAGAGAAGGATGCTTTACTCTGACCTTTCAGCTTGTGGCTTTCACCAATGTGCTTCCTTTTGGCAGCCATTTTGTTTTTACCTCCCTTGGAAGGCTTCTCGTAGATGCCCAGGCCTTTTGAGAGCGCCTGCTTGCCCACCCTCGCTTTCATGTCCATTTCTTGGAGCGAAGGCAGCCTGCCACAACTACTGGAGCTCATGCGGGGTTTCCCTGAGGGGCACTCAAGAAACTTAAACGGATGCTTGTTGATCTTGCTGAGCTTGGTCAGTGACAAGGCCTTGTCCAGCTTGGTCGCCAACTCCTGCTCGCTAAGTCTCCTTTTCTTTGAGCTTTTACTCTGCATCTATCAGGGAACAGATGTTTTGGGGTCATTAGGCACCTCAGCCACGTCGTTTCTGACAACGGCACGTTTCAGGCACAGGCGACACCAACCTCCTGAGAACAGCTCAACAAAACCTCCGGATCATTCCAGCTCCTGTTCTTCCTCTTCGTCTTCAAGACTCCACCTTCCAGCTCCTCATCCTCCTCACGACCTGTGCCCTGGAAGCGTTTCCTCAGGATCTCCCCCGTCTCCGAATCTTCAGACAAGAGGGAGGTACGGCCAAAGCTGGGGGGACGAAAGGGACACCCACCTTACTGCCGGTGTCTGCGGACTGGGTCTGCATAAGAGGGTTTTGGTCGGCAGCTCAGGGCACGAGAAAAACGAGACGGAACAACAGGGCCGAGAAGGACACACTCACTTTCCACACTTGCCATCCGGCTTTCCAGTGGATGACGACAGGCTGCGTTTCCTCTTTCGGGGCCTCCCTGGGCCCCTCCTGGCCAGGCACCTGCTCCTCTCATCCGGCTTCTCCCTGCGGCAGACACCCACCAACGGGGAGTCAAACACCCCCCAGAAACTCCCAACCCCATCGCCATGTGCAGCACGGTTACTGTATGGACACATTCCAGTGTGGTAATATGGGCCATGAAAATTACTGGATTGAATAACAAATAAGCCAGCAGCAGTGGCGGTGAGGGGGGGTGGTAAAGCCTTCCAAGAAAAAGGTCAGGGGGACAACCGGGGGATCGGCGGGTGACGGCTCTTTGAGGAAGTCTCTGTGTCTGAAATACTAAGTAGCAGAGTGCTAAGAGACGCTGGTTGAGGTGGGGGGCTGGGGGAGGGGGGGACTCACTCGCTGTCACGGCGTCTCTGCAGCTTCCCCAGCTCCCTCTGCTTGTCCTTGTACCTCCTCTGCAGCTCGGCCAGCTTCATGCGGAAGTCCACCTCCATGGCATCTATGCCCTCCAAGCCAGACTTGGAAAACAGCTTTGGGGAGGGGAGGGGTAGGTATGACATGAACAGAACGGTGGGGGCAAGCATCACACACAAGGCTTTAAAGAACTTTAAGAACCTTTCATCAACTGCAGTAAAATGTGTCCTGGCACCTCTCCTGCCCTGGGGGGGGGGCATTTGGGAGCCATACATTTCAATTTGAATGCAAGCTCTGTGGCCTCCACAGCCCTGCTGTGGGATTTTGACTGCAATCTCCAAGCCTACTTTGAGGCAAACCGATATTTATGTAAAGCGAGAGCAGCACAAACACGAGGTCTGGCCGCATAAGGGCGCCTTTTTCGCGGCCCCACACTCCTCCAGTAATCCATGGCCCATCCCTCTTCCCATTTCCTGAAAGCAAATGCATTTTTGACACCTCTAAAAAAAAAGGCCAAACAGAAAACATTTTGCTTTAGGAAAGGTGTCTCCGAAAAGCCCGTCACACGCCAACAAGCATGGCACCATGGGCGGGGAGCAAGCCCTGCAACACGGCATAAATCAGCCAAACTAACACACAGAGCGAGATCAGGGTGAGATCAGGTGCCTGGAGCCGGCCGATCCACCAGCGACTTACCGGCTCGTCCTTTTTCTGCATCCAGCTGTATTTCTTGTTGGGGTCAAGCTCTCTTGGGAGGCGGAGGCTCACTGGAGGGGGCATCTCCAATGCCTCTAGCAGCACCTGCCTGCTGGCCGCCAGGAGGCTCTCTAGAGCAGAGGGTGCCGTCATGCCTGCGCAGATACGCCCATAAATCAACACAGAGCAGGACGCAGACAGGCCACTAGCACCACAATCACAGAACTCGGACCAGGGGGGGAATCGCCGTCAACCTCAGCTCTAATCCATCTCACCAAGGTCACACTAATTAGTGTGAACACAAGAGATACAACATCCATTTGGATTTCCGTAGCTCAGGCCTGCTCATTTTGCCCCCTGGTGACCACGTCAACATGCATCACACACACACACACCAACCACACCCCCAACCTCTAAGCTCTACCCCTGCGGAGGTGAACCTCACCCAGGTCATCTCCCCGCTGCCGTTCCAGCTCCAGCGCAGCCAAGTCGCTTAGGAGGGCCATCCCCTGCAGGGCACCGGGCTCCAGCAGGGCGGCGCCAGCCTGGGAGGACATCGCCTGGGGCAGCTCACTGGCTGCCACCAGTGCGATCATGCCTGCCATTGGGTCCTCGGCCGTGATGTCGAGAGGAGGAGCGGAGGATGGCTGGTGGTGCAGGGAGAGTGGGCCGTCACAGAAGGGGGCGTTCACGTCAAGGGTCCCAAGACTGGCCTCCTCGGTAAGAGAGCCCACCTGGGCTGGCATGTGCAGTGCGGGGCTGCAGGCCGGGGACTTGGTATAGCAGCCTAACAATTCATCTCCCTGGGGGGTGTCCAGGGGGGAAGAGCAGGCTGGAGCCTTGCAACTTAGGATGGCCACATCCTCCACCTTCATGTCACCCCCATTCCCCAGGTCCTCCTCGCAGTCTGGCATCATGGGAGCCACGGGGAGTCCCTCGAGGCAGGGCGAGATGTCCCGATCAGCAGGCGGAGAGGCTGTCCTGTCACAGTGCGACACCAGTGCCCCTTGGGCCAGCCCTTCCTCGCTGTCCTCCATACCCGGCTCCTGCTTGAGGGCTGCGTGCTCCTCCTCCTCCGGCTCACACCGGGATGCCGGCCGGGGCTCCACCATCTGCGGAGAGCAGAGCCTCGCGGGCTTGACATCATCGCCGGCCTGCAGCGGCACATCAGGGGCCAGGCCGTCGGCCTCGGCGGCCGCAGCCGGCTGAAGCACATACGGGTAATGGCTGCCAAATGGGGGGGTTATGGGCTGGTAGGGGTAGCTGGGACGGATTTCTGGGGGGAAAAACAGCAACACGAAGAAGGGAGGGATAGAGGGAGAGAGGAAAAGGGCTTCATTAGTCCTTGGGCCATAAGCAGGCTGAACCCACGACTCCATCCAGGCTCCAGAGGCTTCCTGCAGAGCCGAGCTGTACCTCAGGATTCATCACCACATCCGCTTTTCCCCCAGTCGCCTCGAGCAGCGAACCAAACATTAACAAAGGAAACACGCCAATGTCAGACCGAAGCCACCATTAACAACCATTTGACGGGCGGCGTCGAGCAGCGAGCGGCCTGAACATGGCGCTCTAAACAGATCTGCATAAATCATCAAGATCTGACCAGTGTGAGGGTGGCGTTAAAACCCAGACAGGAATAACGGGGCGATTACCCACCGAACTGAGCTCCAACACGAGAAAAAAAAAACAGTAATTCAGTGCATTAGCAGTTAAGACGACTAACATGTATAAAAGGCACCCAACTCTGATATTACTGTGTGATATGTGCTGTGTTCATTGTCCCTGTGACTTCGGCTATAGCTTGGGGGGGGGGGGGGTGCTCACCGGAGTAGAGGGTCTGGAATGGGGCTGACGCTTGTTTCTGAAGGTCCAGCTCCTTTTTATCAGCCTCCTCCACAGACTCCTCCTTGGGGGGTATGGGGGGAGCAGGTGGGGGTGAGGCGGAGCCGGGGCTGGGGGGGTGTGGGACCGGTGTGGGGCCGTGCGAGTACATTTGGTGGTGGAGGAGTTTCTCCGTTTTGGGCCGGCTCTCCGATTTGAGGCTGGAGATGGGTGAGGGGAGGGCGGGCAGTGGCAGCAGGGCCTTGGCATACGAGGTGGAGGCTGTTGGGGAGCAGGGGGGGGCTGGAGGCTTCCGGGAGCTCAGGGCCGGCGCCGCGGCTGCACCCAGACCCTGCTTGGGCCCGTCGCTGCTCCGCTTGGCTGGCTTGTCTTCCAGGTCAGCCTGCTGCTCACTTGGTTTTAATCTCTCCTGTTGGTGAACAGACATCAGGGTGGGGGGGGGGGGGGGGGGGGGGGTTAGGACATTTCAGCCAGCAACCCTCCCACAGATGCACATGCAAGCCAATCCCACGGGGGCCCTTCAGGGAGACCCTGGAGATGCAATGTCTTAGGTGCTAAAGGCGTGGCTTAGCGCCCCTAAAAGAGGCCCCGGACCCCTTTGAAGCGCCGGGTGGCATGTGCCAGCGCGGATTGTGTGGCAGTACAGGGATCACGTTAACAGCAACGGGATCTGCGGCGGCAGCTTCCATTAAAGCCGGGGGGGGGCACCCACCGCAAAGTGTGCGCTGTGCTGCATCTGCATGACCTGCGCCGCCTGCTGCTGCATCATGTAGAGCTCCTGCTGCCGCAACAGCTGCTGCTGTGAGAGGAGCTGCAGCTGGTGCGCGTGCTGCAGGGCGCCGCCCGCCGGGGGGTACATGGCAGACCAGAGTGGGGGAGCCCGCTCCATAAGCTCGGCCGCTGCAGAGAATGGGAGCCGGTGAGCGAGGCGGCGGCCAATCAGAGGGCGGCGATTGGCAGGAGGTGGAGAGGTACCGTAGTGAGGCAGGTGTTCGGTGGGGATGACCAGTAGCTGGCCCGACTGGGGGTCCCGGGTGAACTGGTACGGGGGCGGGATGGAGCCAGGTAGGGTGGGTGAGTAGGCGGGGGGCAGGCCCTGGTGCAGGGAGTGGGGTCCCAGACCTGTCCAGGCAGAGGGAACACACACTTAAACTCTCCGTCAACAATCCCAACAAACACCCAAATGAGGAGGGGCTGGGGAGGAGAGTTCTGTCTAGTGTCTAGACAGGGATTTCAGCCTGACAGGAAGGAAGTGGGGGTTACAGTCGGACATGGCCGGGTCTCATTTGCGGTTATTTTTGGACGCTGGATTTGCACGGCCGGTGGAGCACGATCCACTTGTGGTCAAGGATAAAACCTGGAGGCAGGCTAAAGGGGGCTGGGGTGGGGGGCGCCACACCCAAGAGGGAGATTCTATTAGAAGCCGCCTGTGTGCATGGGGTTGATCGAATTTCGCTGTATCAGAAAAGGAAAAAGTAACGTTTAATAGACACTGTTTGGGTCAGCTTCCTTTCTGTAGGGCCCACTGGAAATGAGGCATGGTGGTGCTTACCGTAGTGTGATCCGGGGAGCCACATGGGGGGAGCGCCAGCACGGGGCACCCAGGGGTGAGTGGCCAAGTGGGAGGAGGGGTCCGCGGGCCAGCGGCCGGCACCAACGAGGGCTGGGCCGCCAGTCACCATGAGGTTGGGGTTCAGGGAGCTGGCAGAGGCCACTGGGGGGGGCATCTGCGTATATTCTGCAAGCTCCTTACTCTCCCTGTGGACCAGAGGCAGGGGCCTGTGAGTGGTGGGTCTCTGGGACCGATCGGGTCGGCCCACGGCGGCAGAAAGAGTGAAGTCAATATATATATTACATATATAATATTATTATATACGCGGCCGGCTTTAGCTAGAGGCAGAATAGGCACTTGCCACTGGCTCCTCTATTTCAGAGGAAGTGAAACCATCATCATCGGCTTTCCTACCTGGGGGGCCTCCCAAGTAGAGCTTTACCTTGGGCCCCTGTCAAGGCAGATCTGGGCCTGAGCTCTGCTTTGGGATCAAGAACCACAGGACCAGGCTTCAGAGCCTGATTATGAGACACAGCTCTGTGACTGAGTCTGCAAACGCTGGCAGCCTTACCCTCCTGGTGCATGTGTAAGCAGCAATACAGCTGTCAGACAGGCTACGCTGCGCCCAGCTAACAGAGGGCTACAGCCTGCGTTTTACGCTAACGTGGCTGTCTAGCAGACTGCCGTGCGGCCGCTACCACATACCGACTGCCAGACATCAGAAACGCCTGCGGTAGCTTTGGAAACTGGCCTCAGCACAAGATCATAAAGCCTGAAAGAAAAGCGATTGTCCGCAGTGGGCGATTTCCAAGCCCTCCACCCCCAAAATACACCCCCACTCCACTCTCCTATGCCTTTAGTGCAACAATTTGAACAGATGTGTCTACAAGCCAGGGAGGCAGAGGGTGATGGAAAAGCAGGACATGAGCAGAATCCAGTTGGCCTGCAAAAAACACACACAGGCGACCCCCCCCCCCCCCTTCCAATAATCAGGGCCATTTTTACCACTAGAACAAACCGAGCAGCCTGGGTTCTCCTCGCTGGGCAACCTCAGCTTCTCCTTGTCATTATACATCTTAATGCCAACAGATAGCTCTGCCCAGCCTCTCCTGGCATTCCCAGGCCCAGCGTTCCGTCCTGGGAATGAAAAGCCGGACGTCGACACTCCCAGACCTGATCAGGCACTTTGAAACGCCGCTCCTTTAACAAGTAACCTTCAAAAGACAGACGCGCCCCCGACTTTTATCAGTCCTTATCGCCGGCTTGCATGCGGCACGGAGGAGGCGGCGGGTGGACATCAATCCCGGCAGCATCCTGCCCCCCCGCATCTTTCCCACCGAGGGAACGCGCATTTCACGCCTTTGTCCCTCTTGCAGGTGCAGGACAAAAATCCATCAGACTGTCTCAGGAAGGCTTTTCCTTCCTGTTTTCTGCCATCCTCACTGTTCCATCACCTCTCTGGGCCCGGTGGGGGGGGGGGGGGGGGTCCGTTATTATTAGAATCAATAGTAACAAAACAGATGGGGGCTGAACACAAACAATAACTCAGCTTAACAGGCAGAAGATCGTTTTCTTTTGTTCTCGCGGCGTCGTTTCTTGTCCCATAAACACATATCTGTGTTTTTGGTTTAATGCTTATATCCCAGTCACCCTCATGCGAAATTCAGGACATATTTTTGGGCAAAAGCTATTTTGCATCCCAACCGTGTAAATATTTCTCCTCCTTCCGTTCCGGTTTATGCACCCACATGTGGGGTGCGCACACATACGGCCTGTGACCCCCCCCCCCGCGGACCCTTTACCGTAGCAACTTTTCCTGCTCTCTCTCCAGGCGGCCGGCCAGCAGTCGGTCGTCACGGTGACGGGCACGCTCGTCAGCCCTGTCGTCCTCCGTGCGGCCCGAGGCTGGGTGGGGGGGGGGGGTTTATACAGAGTATTTTAAAATTAATTTCACAAAAAACCGATTTTGAAGAACAACCAGCAGCTTAAGGATGAAGAGCACGGCCTGAGAGGAAGACTATTCGCAGAGCACTCCCGAACATCTGGATAAGCATGGGATGGCTGACTGAACCCCCAGAGCCCCCGTGCCCACAAATCGAAACGGTAACCCAGCACTGCACCAGGACCCTGAGGGACAGCTGCTCCTACAAAGTAATATGATTTTCTGGAAACTGAAATGGTCCCTCTATGGACGACGAGGAGAAACAATATGACCTTATCGTCATCATAATCATCAGTGTAGTTCAGACACCGTAAACACTTACAGCCATGCCTGTTCACTGGGGGCACAGGAAACTCCTTCAAGGTTCACCAAATAACCACAGAAACGCCGGTGGAGGAGACGGGTTTACATTTGTGTATTTAACCTTTCAGAAATGTCATAAAATGCTCCGTTCTTCCCTCTCACTGACTAAACGATCAAATTCTGTGCCCCAGAGATGGAGCTATGCATCTCAGGCTCTTAGAAGATCAGGCTTCCAGGCCGTTCCCTAGGCTACAAAAGGCCAAACGCTGGACTGTTTTTAACCCACAAACACTACAGATTAGTGAACTGAAAAACCAGCTTTCTGCTTTTTTTTTTTTTTTTTTTTTTTTTTTTTTTTTAAATACTCGAAATTCAAACATTCTCCTCTCAATGCGAGCGGACTAATGTTATTACTACAATCCCCTGGCACGGGGCAGGAAATAAATTAATGATTTTCTCCTCGCTCTGGGTCCATCGCCTAGCAACAAGCCCGAAGGCCTATCACAATGCGGGGGCTTGTTTTCAGCTTTTAGTTCTGCTCAGTAAATTTCATTTAAACACAGAACAGCGGCTTCGCGGTCTGGGGAAAAAAAAAAAAAAAAAGGCTGAATGAAAACAGCCTGCCCTGCAAGGCTGGGGAAGCCCAGGCAGAGGCCGATTCTCTCTCTCTCTCCCCCCCCAGCCCCCTGCACTGCATTAAACCCAGACTGGACAGGCAAGCAGGTCAGCCTATCCGGGGCATGCTCAGTGGGAGACGAGCATTCACATGACACTGCTGTAGAGGCGGCAGGTAGGAGCTAGGAAACTGGGAATGAAAAGAGCCCATCACTACATGGCTACGGGACTGGAGCCCATCACTACATGGCTACGGGACTGGAGCCCATCACTACATGGCTACGGGACTGGAGCCCATCACTACATGGCTACGGGACTGGAGCCCATCACTACATGGCTACGGGACTGGAGCCCATCACTACATGGCTACGGGCATGCCGGCACTGGAAACATCTAGAAGGAGGATGGGCGGGGTGGAGGTACAGGGCGAGTGTGCACCTTTGATGCTGCCGGGCTTTCCGCTGCTGTCTCTCTGCCGAGCCACTGCCACAGCGATGCCCACGGGGGGGGTGCCGCACTTCCACCTCACCCTGGGGGCCGATGCTCTCGCGGCCAAAGGACTTGGCGCTGTCGGGGCGCTCAGGGTCCCGGCGCAGCTGCTTGGCGGGCTGCTGGGGTGGCAGGTGCTGCACCCTGGAGGAGCCCAGGGCCCCTGCCTCCACCTTCACGCTGCCCAGGCCCCCGAAGGGGTTCTTGGAGTCGGAGGTCAGGCGGGCCGGGTCCCGCGAGAAGCTGCCGCTGTACTTGATCAGGCTTTGCATGGCGGACACCTCGCCCTCGGAGCCGGACCCGGCCGGCCGAGACGTCGCAGGAGGGTCCAGGTAGGTCTTCTTTCCATCCTCCTCTGGCCGTCCCGAATGCCCATGCTGGGCGATTAGCGCTGCCATCTGGCTTGAGGCGAAATTGCCCATCTCGAAGGGCTTCCACTTGAGGTCCGGTGAGGTGAAAGGCTTCTGCTGGGACGGCTCCGCGCCATGGGCAACCTTGTTGGCCTCCCTCGTCGGTGCCCTCTGTGGCCACTCCCGCTCTGGGTTCCAAGGCTCCGACTCTGGCCCTACTCTACTCGCCTCCTTGAAACTGCCTTCAGGGCTGTGGCCTGCTTTCTTCGGGTACGCCTCCGGCGCTGCCAATCTCTTCAAGGCGGCAGTGTTGGCCCTGATGACGGAGCCCTCCTCACGCAGCGGCTCGGGTGCATGGGGGTGCCGCCCTAGCTCGTACCGGCTGCACTCCCGCTCCCCGGACCGGTCCCGGGCCTGGGAGGCGATCTGAATGGGGCCACTCCTCTCATCGTAAACCTCAACAGAAGGCACGAACGTGGGGGCGATGATTCTGTGCTCTTTGGCGGTGCCATGTAGGGGGAAGAGGCCGGGTGGCGGCAGCCGGGGAGGGGGCGGGGCAGGCGTGCCGTGGGGGGAGGGGCAGACACAGGGCACGCGTGTTGCCAGTTCGCATTTCCGCAGCTTGTCATCTTCGTCGGAACCTGCGGTCCTGGAACACCGCTCAGGCTCAGGTCCCAGGTACTTGGAGGGGGGGACAATAGTCCTGCAGGCGACCAAAGGAGGTGGTGGAGCGGGGATCCTGGGCTTGGGCTCAATGGCAGGCTCGGGGAAGAATGGTGAGGAGTGAGGGGGCCGGCGCTCCTCCTCGGGCCGGTCCTGGGTCAGGTCCACCACGCTGAGTGGCCGGCCCTCATCCCGTGGCTTCTCCCTGTCCCGGCGTGGCAGAGTCCCACCCGTCTCACCCTTGTGCGACTTCTCCCTGCCTGCGTCCTTGGAGCCTTTGCCTGGGAGGATGACGTCCTTCTCCCGGGACAGCGATGTGGACAGGGGTACTGCAGGGGTCCGGGACAGGGAGGGCTGGGAGTGCAGGGTGGCCGGCGTGCTGTGCCCAGGCAGGTAGAAGCCATCTGCAAGGAGAGACAACAGACATTTCCTCAACTGCTGCCAGTCAAGAGCAGGTGGAAAGTCCTGCATGGCAAGAAATTCTCTCTTGATGCACCCCGGTGGACCACTCACCTTTCTGCGATTCAAAGAGCATGTGCGGTCCCAGTTGGGCGTGCAGGACGCTGACGCTACCAGGGGCCTCCAGGGGGGCCAGGGGGAGATAGGGACTGGGGTAGAGGCCACTGGGTAGGGGGGGGAAGCCTGCAAGGGGGACGAAGATCACTGAACATTTATTCAGCCAGCAGGGAACAACTGGAGATCAAAACAGTCACCTCCTTGCACAAAAAGCTACAAAGCAAGCACACACACACACACACACACACACACACACACACACACACACACACACACACACACACACACACACACACACACACACACACACACACACACACACACACACACACACACACACACACACACACACAGCCATAAGCAGAGCAGCAGAGATACGGATCCCTAAAGCTGGCGGGCCTCATACTGAGGCCTGCCTTCCTCATCTGAAATGTGCTATGGCTGGGGGGTGGAGCGGGGGGCACAACCAACTCGTCACATTGAGGACATGCATCCGTCGGCCTGAATGGAGTGGGACATGACACGGAGATGGGGGAAGGGGATCTGCACTCAAGCCGAACAGTGACATCTAAAGAACATTACTACTAAGAAAAAGTTGTTTTCGCACGGACTGCAGGCGTAAAGAGCACGTGTTTCAAAACGGTCGGCTTCCCGTCACTGCAGTTACACCATAGCTTTAAACAGCAGGAATAAACCATAAACTGTCAGAATGAGATCTGGGGAGAGAGGGGCAGGCGGGGCCGACAGAGCTGTGTCGTCTGGCCACTGGCTTCCTAAAAACACCCCTACCAGTGTGACTGAGACGTTCAGCTCACGGCACCCAGGACTCGGGGGTGTCTGCTGACGAGGAGGCAGAGCTTCGGTCACAGGCCAGGCCGAAAAAGAAGCTCCCAAAGAAAAATGGAGGGGGGGGGGGGCAATCCATCAAATGGATTAACAGTCTAGAGCAGCGATTGTGAACTGGGCAGAGGCCAACTCAGCATATACGATGGCAAGTTAACCGGTTAATTCCCCAGGGGGCAATTGAGGAGGGCACAATAGGGTTTCAATAAGGCAGGGGGCTGTACCAGAGTCTTCTCCAAGTGGGACAATTACCTTTAAAGGGTTTGAACATTTGGACTTCATTTAATAGAGAAACCACTGAAAATTAGGGGGGACCATAGCAAATGTATAACTGCTCCAGATGGGGCTCTGCTTTCTGTGTCTGGGAGGTTAAAAGCAGAGGGGGGGGCGAGCCTCATCACGTTGCCACATGCAACTGCTCCGCTCCCAAAAGATGGGAGGAATGCAGTAGCCCACTGATCCTGGATCAGCACTGGGGATATATCCCCCGGGAGCAAAGCAATGGAGGGGATGGAGAGCCGCACAGCTTTAACAACCCACTGAACAGGCCCCTGGGCCAATTGCTAAGCCAGCTGCAGCTCAGCTCTCTGATTGGACCGCAGGGTCACTCCCCACCCCCCCCCCCCCCTTCAGCCAGCACCTGGGTCCAGCTTCTACCCACTGATGAGAAACATTCAGTGCAGGCATGCAAACGACGACATAAATCTGCCTCAGTGGGGGCAAGTCTGAGCCCCGCAACATGTTCACAGGTCGCACGCCGACCGGAGACACCGTCAGACCAGAGATGATTATTGTCTGCTAATTATAAAAAAAGAGCCAGAGTGACTCCATGGGCCTTTGGATCATTGTCATGCTCACGACATTATTCAGGGCAGAGACCCGACAGCAACACGACACCCCGCGTCTTCTGGGGGTGTACGGACCCCTACTGCTGGCCAGAAACACGTGTCATGAGCCCCCGCGGCCCTGACAGGTCACCGCACACTCTGCCCCCGGGCAATCCAGGCGTGTCAGATTACGCGGGCGTCCCGATCCCTGGGCGTGACGCAGTGACGGTCACCCAGTTCCTGCTCCACACTGCAGGCTGGACGTCAGACAGAACGAGCCAGCCGAGTGAACTCCCCAACGGGCACCTGCACAGGCTGCAGGAACCAGCCCCTCCCACCCCCGAGACTGGGCCGCCTGGCATCCACTTAGCTTAATCCCACAACCGGCGTGTGTGTGTGGGGGGGGGGGCTTCAGGTTCATGCCAAAACATGACAACAGCAGAAATTAAATCAAAATTAACAACCAGCATCTGGGGCCAAAACAGGAATACACAAAGCTCATTTTCAGGAACTCGTTTTACATTTTATTCATTCGACTGACTTTCATCCAAAGCAAGTTACAGAAGTGGGAAAGATTACAATTCATTGGGGGGGGGGGGGGGGGGGCTCCCTGGGATGTAAACCCATGAGCTTTGTTACGGCAGGGCTTTACGTGCGAATTTGACTTGAATCAGAATTCACACGACAGGCTGCACAACTGCACATGTATAGCCCATAATACTCAGGGGCTGCCCCCCCCCCCAATCTGTATTTTGTTAGCTGCCTATCAGAAGGGACAAGCCACAGCCTGGCTCTCGGCCGGAGTAACAGTGCTGTGCCCGGGGGGACAGCACGCTCACAGCAAACGGGATAAAGGTGGGGGGTCTTACCTTCGTGGGGGTGGGACGGCCAGAGCTGCGTCATTGGTAGACCGGCGGGGTTGGGGGCTCTGAAGGAGGACTCTGACGCCAAGGGGGTGGGGGCCCCATGTGGGTGGGTGGAGCTTACATAGCCACCGAGGAAAGAGGTGGAGCCACCTGGAAAGGCATCACCTGGAGGCAATTGGGGGGTGGGGGTGGGGGTGGGGGGGGATAGTAAGCCAGTATTGAGTTGAGGAAAAGCTCAGAAACGTGGTGTTTTCATGACAGCAGGCGCATCTACAAAAACATGACATCACATCGCACCCCCAACCCCCCAGTGACTGTAATCAGCACCAATCACACATCTGTCTGGGCTGCTCCAAAGCGGACCGCTTATGCCAAAGGGGCCACTCACACTTGGGGATCCCCCCCCCACTTGTAAACAAGTCACGAATGGTTGCCGCCCAAGCTAAATGTTATGCTGGCCGGCGTGACAATGGGCACCAGATGGGCCGTCCGGGAACAAGAGGCTAAATAAAGCAGCTCCTCCATGCAGCGGCCTTGACATTTCTGTGCGAGTGGGGGGGGGCAGTATTAGGTTCAGTCTCTCCGTCTGTATTTGGTGAGTCATAAACTTGTGTGACTCTCCGTTTGAAACGCGACCTCTCCCTGTAACAGGGCCCAGGCAATGACAGGGATCCCACAAAATCCATCTATTAGACATTACCCATCATCACAGATAAATCCCCCCCCCACCATCTACATGTAAAGCATTTCATCATGCCCCCCCCGAAATGGGCTAATCCAGAGTCTGGTAAGGAGGGAGGGCATTAGCATGCGTAAAAGGTGCATTAGCACGACAACGGAGAGAGCGTGACTAAACACACCCAGGTACTGTGGGCTGAACTAATCTGCCAGTGCAATAATTTCCCCACGGGGGGGGGGGGCATTTACACCCCACCTGAACATTCCAGAGAATGAAAGGCACAGTCAAAAAGACAGCCTTGAGAAGCATTGTGACATCACAGAAGCATCAGCATTTAAAAATCAGATGCAGAGGACTCTGTACACTTCATAAAACAAGCTGGGGTGGGAGGAAATGCCACGGGAGGGCAGAGGGCAGCCCTGCACGCAGATCATGGAGTCCAGACGGATTCAGGCAGACTCAAAGCAAACAGGCTTTAAAATAAACACGAACCGCGGCGATTTGCGGGCTTTTATCACGTCGGCTCACAGGCTGCTTTGAGATGCTAAACTGCTAATACCAATGAACCCCCCCACGCCCATAATCCTATTAACACAGTTTGGTTTTTGCCTGCCCCCACCCCACTCCTCCCATCCAAAAAAAAAAAAAAAACAACCTTATAAGGCGGCGCTGGTGGCAGGGTCCTCCCTCCCTCCACCCCCCCCCGCGGCGAGACGCCTACGAGATACCAGGCTTCATCTGTATGGAAAATGCAGACAGCCAGCGCGGGCCCCGAATCCCAAATGCCGCCCCCAGCGAGCTCCGCAAACGGCCGCGATGCGGCACAACGTCTGAAGGCTTTCTTTGAAAGGCTGTAAGCAGACAGGCCGACTGCTAGCAAATCCACAACATTGTTCTGGCTTTCGGCGCCGACGAGCCCATCTGCAGGGCGCTTAGAGCACCACGTAACCCGATAACATCTACAGGCCATCAGAGATGGGTGCTCTGCTGTTCCTGGTCATCCCACCCGAGCCAGCCCTCCGAAGATCGGAAGATGTCCGATCCCCCATCCTGTATGTGCCATTTACCTAATTAACCAGTCTAAGGCAATTAACCAAGCAAGGTCTTCGAGACTGGAACGAGGTGTTCCAGTGAGAATGGTGCGAGTATGTGGGCGAGGCGATTCCCCCACTGCAGGAAACCTCACACCCCAGAGATGTGGAATGATCCGCTCCATCCAGGAGGTAGAGTGTCCTCTGCCCCTGCTTAAAAACACAGGATGTGTGCCCAGGTCACACTGTAACCCATCAGTGGCCCATCAGGAAGACCATCCCCCGTCCCCACACAGACACCCGCTGTCAGAAAAGGCCCACAGTCAGTACATTTACACGCACGCCTAACTTCTTGAAGTACCAAAAGTACGGAACCTTGTGCAGTGGAAAAGCACCATTTAGTCAAGCGGTGAATTGGACTGCTTTACAGAACTGCATGGCCCTCCCCCCATGCTCCGTGCTTCTTCTGTTACTTCCAGGTCAAAGCCAAGGGGGGAAACTGTGGAGCATTCGCAGAGCGCCTAGGCCAGTTTGAACGTGTTCAGGCAGGAGTAAAATCGACCCCCAATCGCAGTATTCAGGGAGTCTTCGTCCTGACTCGGTTAAAGTCCAATTTCAGTCGGACCACCATGTTTACATGTACTGTAAAAGTCTAGTCAGTTTTAGTCAGACTAACGCAATAGTTTGATGTATACGTGTGCATGTAACCCAAAATGTGCGATCCTCTGCGTGGCGTAGGACCGCGGTCCAGCTCCGGCTGAAGTACAGCATCTCCAGGGTCACGCAGGCAGGAGGGGTGGGTCACATTATGGGGTGGCAGCTGCTCTGCAGATGACAGTGAGCAGAGCGGGGATTAACCGGGAGCGCAGGCCGCATCCCTCTCAGGCACTCGGCTTCTCGCACTTATAACTGGGATTAAGGTCCAGGATGTATCCAATTGCCTTTTCCTCGATGGCTGGAGACGGCAATCAAAGCCAGGAGGGGCGGGGCTGGACTTGCGGTGACACTCAGAGGTGCCACCTGCTGAAAGGGCTCTCCTGTGGCCACCCCTGCTCTGCTCGTTTACGTTCACACTTAAAGGTCCATATCAGTTCCCCAAATCCAGTCCGGGAGGACCACCCTGCAACTTGCAGTTTGCAGAAATCCCTGCCTCCTAATTGGGTGGTGAGCTCAGGAAGGTGTGTCTGAGTAGGGAAATCTGTGTTGCAGACTGGCTCTCTAGCACCAGAACTGGGGAACCTCGATTTACAGCATCTTAGGTCGCCTTAAGGGGGGGGCGGGGAAAAATAAGTTACAGCCAAGAAGAGAAACATTTGCTTCCCATCAGGCGTTGAGTCAGAGGGAGCTAATAATTCTCATTGCTCTCGCTGAAGCAAACGGCTGGCTTGCATGGCGGGGGGGGGGGGGCGGGGGGCAGGGGCTGCAGCTTGAGCCGAGCAATTCTGTCAGATGTGATGTCCCCTTACGCCTTCCATGATGCACCCCCCCCCCCCATTCGGGGGAAATCCCACAGGAGGAAATCCTTCACATACTGGATCATAACAAACAAAGCGTGTCATAGGGAAACCTGCGAGCCCCCCCCGCAGGCAAAGGGAAAGAAAGCGCGTGCATGCTTACTCACACACACACACACACACACACACACACACACACACACACACACACACACACACACACACACAGATCATCAGGTAATCCCACGTCCTCAGTGCACGTGTTACCGCGGGCCCGTGGGATCCTACCCTCTCCAGGCACCGAGCCTTTCCTTTCTAGTAGAAATGCGATTTCTAAATGACGCTGCACATCTATGGCGCCTGAGTCAGGACCGCCTCGGAGCAGTCGGCGTTCCAGCAGAAAGGTCCAGCTCTAAAACAGCAGGCCGGCCTTCAGATGCAGCTGGTCACGGCTCAGATTCAGCCCGGTGGTCAGCGAGTTTGACACGGGCAGCGCACCCAGCCCGTAACACGACACGCCCCCCCTCTCCGCCCCCAAGCCTAGGAGGAGTGCCTACATCACAGGAGAGAGCCTCTTGCCTTGCAGGGGGGTGGGGCTCCACCACCTTTCCTTTTAGATTAAGTGCCTGTGAGGTCGTGTCTCGAGTTTATTTCAGTCACAGGTTCACAGACACACACATGCAAATCAGGCATTATATATAGATATATATCTGTGGAAACCATCCATCCATTCATTTCTATGGCCATACCCTTAAACCCAGCAATGAACACCGTAACCCCTACCGAGCCCTAACCTTAAACGCAAGTAACCAAACAAAATACAATTACAATACAATACTTTTTAATAATTTTTAGATTTTTTTATTGCAGTCAGAGGTTTTTATAAAATGAAGTTTCAGTCCACACAAGAAAATGTCCCCATGTTAAAACAACAGGCTTTTATCACAGTGTTGTGACATTTAGTCCCCACAATGTAATATATACATACACCCCCCCCACCCCCGACACACACACACACTTGCACAAACTCTCTCTCAAATACCAGAGGGATCCTAAGCATGCGTTTGGTGCATTTTCAGCAGATTTAAACAATGCATAGTGAGATCTTTTTTATAAGTATATAGGGGGGCATTTTGAAAAGCCCAGAAACAAACCAGCCAATGGCATCGGGACCTAAACACACCGGCAGCTAGTCCCCAGTTCGCAGCTTCCTAAATATGCATCAAAAGCCATAAGAGAGTCACTTTTCTATAAGCGGCAACCACCCACAACACCAGTCACATCACATCAGCATCCGGGGACAATAAGGACGCCCCCCCCACCACATCCCAGTGTCACAAACCCTAACAAAGACCTGTGCGATGTCACAGCCGCCGCTTCCCAATAATTAAATGGATCACGTGTTCTGCAAAACCACAAGCACTAATAAGTCTCGGCCTCCCTCACCCAATCAGAGGCCGTGGGGTCCACGCTGTCACTAGAGACAGCGGCCTGAGGGAGGCGGTGTGGGAGCCAAGGCAGTTTCTCCAAAAAGGAGTGGTTCAGTGAGACAGCTCCCGCACAGACAGGTGCCGGCCAGCTGCCGTGCCGATTCCAGACGCAAACCACATCCCAGCCCATAGGCACACACCTCCCAAAGCCTTCAGGAGGCATCAGCAGGATACTGTCCCGCCAGGCCCTGCCACACTCACGCTTCCTAAAACGCTTGGTGCGAAATTACAGTGCAACAAGCCTGTGTGTGTGTGAGCTTCTTCCAGCAGATGGACCAAGGTGCACCATTTAATCCACTCCATGCCGCAATTACTGATGAGAGGGTCTGTCTGCTGTGGCTGTTTCACACACGCAGACCACAGACAGACAGACACACAGAAACACAACTTATGTTCGCCATTAATGACCAACAGTGGAGACGGCAATTAGCAAAACCACGGCAACGAGCTGTGACAAGACAGGGATGTCCCCAATTAACGCCAAATTGGGGGCAAACCTTAAACAATTATTCAATTACAAATATATATATATATATGTACTGGAAAATGCGTTTATTGGCAGGGTGCTCTGAGCGGAAACCTGCCTGGTAGGATGTTTATTCAGTGGGAGGGACTGTCCCCAACCCCACCCCTGGCCTGTCTCCCCACCCCTGGTGTAGTCACAGTGCATCCTCACTCACAGACAATAGGAGGGGCTACATCTGCCCCCAGCTCACCACAGATAACTCAATGACCTCGAGGGGACCCCGAAGCGGGTACTTCCAGACGTGAGAGATATCAGGATCAAGGCCTCCTTTCCGGCATAAAGCCAAGCCGCACCCCCAACAACTGTCAAGCCATCAAAATCGACATTTAAATCAGTGTGTCACATCTGGCAAGCCGAGACCGGTGACCCCCCCCCCCCCCCCAGAGCAGGACACAACCAGGGCGGCCAGAGAGAATTAGCATAATAACAAGCAAATGAAGGGAAGCACATTAAAAGCTGCTTATCGAAGCTGCCCAGCTTTCAGCACAGGCCCACGGGCACTGCCGTTCGGTAGTTGGGGGGGGGGGTTTGGTATGCAGGTCCCTCCCTAACCCCCAAACAGAGCCTCTCAAAAAGGCAGCAGTCAGTAAAGCACACACAGCCAGAGCAGTTAAAGCAGGCCCCTTAGGCAGCGGCACAGGCAGCCTCTTGGCGAGGTACTTCGCCACAACCCCCTGCCACCGCCTCAGTGTCAGCGTACACAACATGACGCCCGGAGTGTCTCGGGAAGTAACCCCAGCGTTTCCCACACGGTGAAATGCTGTGAGGTCAGTGGAAAACATGCAAAGCTCACAGCATTGCAGTATCAGCTATTAGGAAGGAAAGAAATCTGCCTGAGGTGTCTATGTGTGTGTCTGTGTGTGTGTGTGTGTGTGTGTGTCTGTGTGTGTGTGTCTGTGCACGTTGTGCATCCACTCCGGTGAGTCCATCCTTCCTACCTACCTCTACCTCCCAGGCCGCTCCATCACCATTTCCACCGACCGCCCACCCCAGCAGCCACGACCGCAATGCCCCATTCAGGCAGGGTATTTCCCCCCAAGCCTCACCCCCATTCCCCCACCAAGCCACAGAACTTGTGGGTTCACTTTACAGCCCCCTCCCCGTTCTGCGGGCCCAGGCCTGGCCCCCTCGTCGGGAAGGTCGAGACACCCGTGTGCCATTGAGAAAGGCAACAGCATGAGTAATACAGTCAGCCTCCTGAGGTCCTCATCAATAATAGAGCCTGTAGGGTGGGTGGAGGGGGGCCGAATTAGGACAACACGCAAGGGAAATATCTCGGGGTGGGGTGGCGTGGGGTGGGGGGTGGTTCAGTGATCCTCGCCGGACGGTAAAGCCATTGTCAGCCTTTAATTGTGGCTCTTTTGAGATGTCATCGCTTGCAGCTGAAGACCGTGACAGAGCCCTTGACACTGAGTCCAAGCCTCACCTAGTTACCTCACAGGCTGATCTCTCCTCTCCCATAAAGGGGGGCGGGTTTCACCACCAGCTGCAGCGTGAAGGAACACGGCGCAGAGAAAGCTACACCGACACAACTCCCGGCCAAAAAGGGCAGAACTGAGAGAAACACCCAACCCCACCACCTTTATTAAATTCTCTCTTGGAGGGGCGAACACATTTGTACACGTGCAGGTTGGAAATTTTTTGTGTTGGGACGTCAAGTTACAGGTCACCCCTCTCTGGCAGAAGCGTGGAGCGGGTGAGCTGGGGTAAAACTCTCTGGTTACGACAGCAGTCGCCTGCCATGCGGCAGCAACTGCATCCGTCACCCACTGGGAGGGCGGGGCTCAGCTGTGAGGATGAGGTGGTGTGATAAAACTTCCGGGGGGGGGGCAATAACAATAAAACCTCAAGTTTGCATGGCGGTCTGAGGGTGGGGGACTTTCTTCAGCCCCTCCGCAACCACCTAAAGGTTTTTAAAAAAAAAAGCACCTAAATGATTTGCCAAACCACAACTGAAAGCCACAATCTCCACAGACAAAGGGGCAGTCTGTAGAGGTGTCCTCTGATCATCAGGCTGCTGTGCGCATCAGAGCACAGCCAGCAGGGGGCAGCGCACCTACGGGATGCACTGCACCAAGCCCCACCTTTACCCTTCCCATGTACGCAGAGGGGAATACTTGTAGTCCCATTCATTATAGTGCAACGGGGGGGAGGGGGAGCATGTTTTTGGAAAATCTGAAGGAAAATTAATTAAATAGTGTTATTCCCTTTGAAATCAGCAAGCAGCCAGGTAACCATTCACAGCAGCTACCCTACAGGGCATGAAGTCCACTTCCCCAATGCAGAGCTTCAGATACGCCTGTGTGGACACACACACACATGCTCAAACGCACATTTAGCACAATAACAGCAGGGGCATCTGCCAATAAGAACATGGATGCTAAAACAACCATTTAAGGCCTCTGGATGAACGTTAACCATCATGTGTGTTGGGGGGGGGGGGGGGGGGGGCAGATGCAGTCAGGAGTAAAAGCCACCCAGAAAAGGGGGGGAACATAAGAATGATAATGTATTTATGACAAAGAAAATGGGCAAGCTCAAACAGAAATAGGAATGGCATTACTAAGTGAAGAGAGACCTAATTATATATATGAAAATTAGTCAGTCATCCACTGGCATAGACTTAAAAAGGAGGCTGGTTCTCTAAGTAAAAACAATTATTCAAACTGACCACTGTTGCACAAGGGACAAATTAGGAACGTATTCATTAAACCTGGAGCCTCGTTTCGCCGAAAGGCAGCCAGGCAGACGCATGAGCGGCATGATTATTTGCCGCGTCCCAAGCCCTGGGTGTCTGCTTGCCTGTTTAAGCCTCTCCTCCGTGCAGGAATTAAATCAGCCGCAGCAACATATTAAGACGGCACTGCGGGACGCGCTCAGCAAACGCGTGCCCTGGGACCGCGGTGAGGCGTGGTGATTCAACGACAGCGCCGCGCTAAAGACCACCCCTGGCACATGAAGACAACTGATCTTGTTTTAGTTCCATCATGAGAAAGTCAGGTATTGCTGTTTACCACGGTATTCTACAATAAATCACACTAAAGGCAGCACAAAAATGTTAAGTTACAGAAGCCCCCTTCCTCCTGCCGCTTTAATCGGCGGGTCCCGTTTTAAGCCTAAAGGAAAGTAAAAACCTGCAATCATCTTTCCATTCCCAACCTGCTCCCCTCACCTCACACAACCAAATCAAAGTGAGATTCACTCTTTCACCGTGTAACTCCGCCTGCTTCTATTTCCATCTCAAAACGGCCCGTTCGACTCAAAGACACGTTCTTTGTGCACAAACGGGCTTGGAAACAAAGGTCCGAGTCTGCAACACGCACTCAGAGTGGAAAAAAAGACCGGATTAGCAGTGGAATTTCAGCAGATTGCATGGCTGATCCTAAGCGGGCATTAGGCACAGAGGGAGCTTTGGCATGAGTTGGGTCTGTGCAGCAGTACTGGGACCCCTGCATTAAAGGGAGCGGCCAGTGCGTCCGACACTGCAATGAATCCCAACACAGGCCTAAGAACCAGCACTGACGACACCACCACTGCACCCATGCCAACACAACCTGTCCCGTACAATTTTGATTAATCACTCTGACCATGCTTTCCGGATCGTCTGCAGACTTCAGTCAGAAACACCTGGAAAGTTATTTATCGAGCATAACCTACAAGCACTTCTGATGGTCCACATCCTCACCGCAATCTAGAGCCCCTCGCACAGTACAGGGGACCGCCGCCCTATCAAGCAGCATCAGAACCAGAGATGAAACCTGCATAGGCCCGTCTTGAAAGTTCAGTCTACACGTGGCTGCATGAAGCACCACAGGGTCCTAGGGAACCACAAGGGTCACAAAAATGCTGGTTTACACCCTCAAGCAAGAAGCCCAACCCCTTCATAGGGACTTATAACCACACCAGTACGAACAGACGGGGTGAAACGTGATGGGGGGTGGGGTGGTATTACTGGTGTGAGGGAATAACAGTGAGGTTAATGACATGCCTCACACCCCAGCCATACACCCCCTCCCCTCCCGAAGCATCACAGACCCTCTTACTTCAGTGGAAATCCGTTTTTTTTTATTGGCCAACATGCAGTGTAGAGCCCACCTCTGTAACATGCTGAACTCTGAACTTCTCCATCAGTGACAGCTATAAATAACTGTTTTCACGATAGTATATTACTTCGTGAAGCTGGGGTTGGGGGACAGATAGTATATTACTGCATGTGGACAGAGTGGCTGTGGTCGATCCACAGAGCGGAGCCCCCCCCCCAGGTGTCCCGGCAGCGGGACTCTACTGCAGCATTTCCCGCTCTTAGGCAGCGCGAGCGACCCGGTTACTGCGATTTTTTTAAGTTTTGAGAATTACACAACTCCTCGGTGGAGTTACCTCAGTCACCACGGCTCAGAGGCGTCAATCTGCGGTTTTAAAAGGCAAACAAATATCCCCAGAGCAAAACACCGGGTCATCATTCTTCCCCTGATGGAACAAGCTTCTACTGGGGTGAGAACAATTTTTTCCACATTCTCTTACGTGGTTATTTTCGTTTTTTTTTCTCTCCCCACAACGAAACATTCAATACAAATTACTATGTATTCCTCCATTACCGCCCTCCTCTATGGAGCCGCAGCCTTTCCTTTACACTTATGGGCTGGAGTATGAAACGTCGACGACGCCGTTTGAAGCTATACTACTAGTGGAAACGCCAACGGTATTAATATAGAATAAAACCACGGTAAAGAATCAGCCATGTGACGCACGAACTACCGGAACCGAAATTTCACACCAATTAGTGACAGTCAATTGCAATCATATCAGTTCTGAAAGCCAGGTCTCCGATCTCCAAATAACCCAAAACATACCGAAAAGATAAGCGCTTAAACTTCCTGCAGAGCTTAAAGCGCTACCCTGTCGTATCCATACAGGCCAAAAACATATACAGAAATATATCGGATACCGGAAAGGTTTATCATTAATATCCCCTGTCCCCCAGACTCTGCTGAATATACGGCCACTATTTTAACCTTTATTGACCGTAGATTCAACTGGGGTCATTTTCACACTTTTTCTTATAACATCCTTTAAATGCATTTTAAAAAGCCTGAGCTAAAAGTACGGGAGAAGTGGCAGCAGGAGAGTCCATCCACATGGCAGCAGCGAACAAACATTAAACAGTGAATTTTGGACCGAATAGCGTAACACAAATTTCTAAACACCAGCCAACAGATGGTTTACGCTAAAAGCCATATAAACGAGATTGCCCGTAAACCAGGCATTTGGGGGGGGTAGGGGGTTGGAGATACTCTCAAGCAGATATATCAGCGGCAGTGACAGATTTGGGACACAGTGGGCCGCTTGAAACTTCGAATAGCCCAAACTAACTGTTCCTAAATGTTTAACACGGACCCTTAAACGATCCATGGTTCTTCTGACGGGAACACAGCATTAAGGCTGTCAGATTACTTCAGACCATTTTAGATGGTGCTTACAATAACGCCCACGCTTATCACTTAAACGCCAAACTGTTTGCCCTGTATCCAGAGTGATTTTCTCTAAATTATATTTTAAAGATGACCGCAATCGACTACGACGGGGAAAGTATTCCTGATAAAACAAATAAGATATGCGTTATGCCATTTCCTCGAATATGTACGCGTAACCGCACTTACATCGCACCTACTGTCCACGATACACTATAATAAATGCGGCCGCAACAGACATTTGTATTACAAAACTGTGCGCGTTAACAAATAGATGACATTTTTCAAATCATCCACATTTTCTTTTCGTTTCTCAAAAGATTTGAATACAAACAGAATAAATTCTATTCTTTGCATATGTAGCACAGACGCACAAGTTCGGTTGGGGTTGCGGATTATGCAATTCATAAAATGATTCACTAAAGGAAATAATACTCCCTGTCAGCCTCCCTTTAAGTACACAAAAATTAAAGAATTCACAATTAATTACTTATTGCAATTTACAGCACTGGAAGTCGGCTACAAAACTGGAAAATCAAATACGCAGATACCTGCATTTTAACTTAATGCGCAGAAACATAAGTTCTACACCAATCCACTTGTTTTGCTCGCTATAAATAAAATGCTTTCGCACCATTCAGTAAACTATACAACCAAAAGTAAATATACGGTCATAAAAGAAGTCCAGACATATCGTTCTCTTTAGTGACTGTGAAAAAGCAGTTATCAATCGATTCCTCTTTCAATTCCGTAGATATACTTTAATTTATCAAAATGCGTTGTATGCTGGTATATTATAAGTAATAAAAAGAAATACTTACCGTGATGAGAGTGGAGGTTAATGGCAGTTGGCAAATATTTTCCAGTATATAGATTCGCCGGGTGCCCCGCGCCTAAGTGGCCGGAGGACGGAGGTATTCTGCCGGCTCCAGCAGCCGCACCGAGCCGATGCGACTCCATAGCCAGCCCCGAGAGCAAAGGAGGGGGTTCGTGAACTGATCTGGGGGGTCCGAAATCTCGGCCATCCATTATACAGAGCAGACTAACGTGATAAAAGAAATATTCCGATCAGAATTTCCCCAAGAGAGAAAAAAATCCACCGTTAAACAGTCCCGACATATCCCGGTACATCACTCTCTGTATCCGGCATTTTGCTGCCCTAAAAAAGAAAAGAAAAACTAATTAACATTTTTCCACAATAAACGAAAAACGACGACAAAAGCATTTCCAGTTATATAACACGACAGTCGTAATAGGCGTAGGTAGACACATTTTTAAGTATTTTAATATACGTGTCAGCGTCGGCATTAAGAGTCATGTATGGAAAGCGGATTATTTTCCCCCCCAAAAACAAAATGTTTACACTATGCAATCTATATTCTCAACCAAGGTCCAGCCTTTAAATGTTACAGAATAAGCGCTTCGCGTATAACGCGATCCTTTCCCTTTTACCCAGTCTAGGCTTAATTCACCTATTGAGAATTCGTTTGTTTTATATAATCCAAACCTGCAGCAAGAATCTATTTTAAAAGCAAATTATATATGGTGGAGTTTTCATCATTAAAGTACACGCGAATTGTTTTTTCCAATGAGAAGGTGGGATCTCAGTTCGTCTGCAATCGACATTACATAATATTGTGTATAAATAAAATGTATTTTGAAACCCTGCATTTTGAAACCGGATTCTCTGCTAGTAAATGCAGATTTCGGGGACTACAGTTTACGCCAGTTCGTATTTTTCGGTGTTTTGTAAGCACCCCCCCCCCCTCCGGACACACAAACAAAATAGCTAACTGATGATTCTGAGAGACTAAAGCACATGCATACAATAAATTAAGCAGTATAGTTGTTTAGAAAGCGCCGAAGGCGGTATTTATTATGTTAAGATAACTGCGCGGAGTTCCTCAAAACGCACTAAAATACGTAACAGTTCAAAAGAACTAATCAGATATATTTGCCAGAAATAAACCCAATATTTCGCTTTACTTTTTATTAAAACGGGACATAAGCGGTCAAATACTGCTGTTATTAGACATATAGTCAGCTTTTAGTGCTTTCCAATAAGCAATACAGAGAAAATATCCTAGATCAATGTTTAGTATTTTCCCCAAAATACACGCTAAAAAAACTCCCTCCTACTCATCGATGTCCATTTTTAGACAATTCGCAATGGTTCATTGATACATTTCGATACAATTAAAAGTAACTAGTTAACCACAAAACGTGACTGTTTTTTCAAGGTTTCCCTTATTAAAGATCTATCAACGCGACCTAGCGATAAAAAACTGCAAATCAAAGCGAATCCCAAACCCCAGTTCTCCCAAGTACGCCGGCTCGTATGCGACTTGTTTGAAACTTTTAAAACTTACCTAAGAATATACGGAAAAAAAACTTCAAAAGAGCCGTCCCATCTTGAAAGGGCCTGTTTCTCAAAGAATATTGATGATATATTTTGCAATTTGCAAACGATTCTTAGAGTCACGTTCCATTTTGTAAACAGTTGCCCGCCTTTTTAAGATACTGTGAAGCATTTATAGTAATGGTTAATCCAAGGGTTTTGTTTCACAAAACGAGAGCGTTTTACTGTCGTAAAACACCGAGTTCTTCCTTGAAGAGGCGAGTCACACTTTTTCAAAAAAAAACTACTGCTTATGTTAAATCCACAAGTCTGCAAGAAAAAAATTGGATACTCCATTTACAGACCATCCGCAGATAACATGTAGCCCAGCACTGAGTATAAAAAAGACCCTTGCAAGTCCCTCTCTGTAGATCTCGGTAAACTGTTAGGCAATGAAACAAGCATTGTTTTACAAGCTCCGCCTCTTTCAGCCCAGCCAGACAAATTCTGCAACAGCGCCGGCGATTGGCCAATTCAAGTGCCGATCATTTCAATGTAAACACTTTGGCTCCTCGCCAGCCCTATAAAACCAATTATGGACCAAGGAGGCTGTACTGTTTCAAGGCACCCTTCCTTATAGACCGAGGGAGCAAAACAAGCAGTGAGAAATTTTAGGAAGACAGTTTCAAGGCAGCTCTTCTATTCAAGCTTGGCTGATCAAAACAGAGGAATACGAACCTGGGCATAGTTCAGTGCTACGCTTCTCGATGCTGTTCCGAGCGGACAAAAAACTTGATTAATCAAAAAAAAAAAAATATATATATATATATATATATAGAGGGTACATTTTAAATAAGGTTTTGTTGTCAGTCGTCGCTTCTTGTTTTTTTAAACTCACAAATGTTTTAATTTTTTAACGTAGAGCGCTGACGTGCTGCTGAAACATATAATTAGCCGTAACACATGATTCGTCACAAGAAGAGAATAATTTAACCAAAATGTTTGGTAAACGTACTTATCATTCTGAAAGACTCGTTTAATCACATTAAGCTTCGCCTGACAGCGTTTCAAGAATGTATGTGGCCAACCTACACTATCGAGTAAACAATTGAAACGAAGACGCCTCGATCTTGCAGGAATGTTCTTATTCCAATGTAGGCCAAACGTTTATAAATAAGTAAGCAGGCTCTTTGTATATCAAAAACGGCAAAAATGCAAGTCTAACGTATATTAGAATTTGCGGTCTTCATCTGGAGTGAATGGTCGCATTTTTCATTGGCGTACATGTCTGCGTTGATTTTCCGCGATTTCGATTACCAACCTACACCAAAGGCATTTCCTTGCTGTGTTCACGCCGTTCAAAAATTTCCTTGAAAAGGCTCACTCTCTGTGTTGGACGCGTATAATCTAATAGCCATTATTACATTTTTTCATACGTGCAATTCAATAAATTTCCTAAACATTTCATAAGGAAAATGATTCTTATAAGACAATCATCAACTTCCCATAAACACGATTTACAAGCGTATACTATTAAATGCATTACGTAAACAGTGGCCTCAGATTAAGTCTAATAGAATAAAATTAAGCAAAAGTGTTTTTTTTACCAAAATGAAGACAAGCTGGGAATGGCCTGCTTGGGCTGTGACGTTTGTACCAAAAATAAGAACAGACACAAATTTGTGATGTTTTATTAATGATTTGCAGTTATAGCTACGCATATTTTAAATCTATGCATATGTTTTGAACCCTTTGTGAAATATTTCGATTTAACAAAAATAGTTCATAAAAAAAACATTTCGTGAGCGGTTTCAAACTACCCTTCACGAGTCCTGGCTGAACGGTTTCAAGGTGCCCCTTTCGGGAAGCAAAAGGAAAACAGACAAAAATAGTAACAAGTCAAGGGAAAAAGGCAATATCTGAATGTTATAGCAAAGGTGGATCTCATCTGAACATCAGCAGAGCGCCATTTCAACCCTCGGTGAAAGGATTGTAGGTTTTTGAGGACGCTGGATTGTTCCCAATTTGGCTAAAGGATCAGCGGGAAAGAACAGAAAGATACGAGGATGGGGGTGGGTTGTTGTGCTGAGGAAAATTAATGCAACGGTGAAGCCCATGGCTGTCCGAGCAGAATGCGGGGAGATATGAATGATCAATGGAGCGGCACTGAATGACATCCTCTCTTAAGAATATTTTATTTACTTCAGTTGTTTTTATCGTAACACTGCAAGTGACAAATGCCTTTTGTTGCTTTTAATAAAAATTTATGCCGTCACCGACGCCTTCCTTTTCGCAAAGACTGCGCCGTTACGGGGGAGCCAGACACTGGATTCATATCGTCGGGTTTCAGAATCCATAACACGACCTGGGCATTGCCTTTTTCCCGCAGATGACACTGTTTAAGATGGGTATGTATAAAATGTATGGCTTCAATGACAATAAATGTCCTGGCAACAACATGCGTACATCTTCTTTGTTTAAACGGATTGCGTGGAAATTGAACCAAAAGCTTAGACAAAACTTCCAGTTTTACTGGTTTCTAAAGTATTTAGACATTTTATGAATTGAGAATTTCAAGGAAGAGTTGATCGCTTGTGTAGTATTCATCTGCTTTGCGTTTCACGGTAGATACATTTTAAGTAAATTTTAGTCATTATTTACATAAATTAATCTGAAAAGCATTGTGTGATATCCATCACACACATATACGCGCAAAATGACATAAGAGCCTGGCTTCTTCACAGCTGTGTCGGTGTTGCTGTTATACTAGTGTACCTAATTAAAGACGTATATTAAATTTAAAACGTAGTAAAAAATGAAGTGAAGCCATTTTTGGGCGTGGCGCGAAAACCTTTTTACGACTTGCATTTCAGACTTTTGCGTATTCCGTTTATGCACAACTAGGCTTTTGTATGAGGGGTTATGTATTGATTTAACCTGCGGAGGAATTGTTTAGATGTTTCTAAATGACAGGATTTGCGTCAGAAAAGTAGAGCCTTACAACAATAAATATTCTACATAAATTATGTGTGGCAATACGTATAAATCCGAATGCCTTCGTAGCACTCGTCATGAAAAGATGTCGTAATTCATAGTTTCAGCATTCAAGTATAAAGCACAACATGGGGGGAAGGTTTTGGGATCCTTAGAAGCACATTATACGTTTAATAAACGATATTACCTTCATTAAAACAAATAAAATATCTTTATAAGACAGTGTAAAATCTAAGGCACTGCAGATACTCAGACAAACACGTTTTAATTTAGTATTGATTCGCTGAATGATCTTAATATTCCGTGATGGCTTCACTTTTTCCAAGTTAAAGTTTACAACCGGTTTATTAACTACGTGCATGTTGGAATTAACATTGCATCAGTCCGTGAGGATTACCTGGCATTCTGGTAAATCAGGAGCTAACCTACAAATCTAAACGCAATATTTTTCTTGATAAAATAAGATGCTATTCGGCCCTCCTTAACTTGAACAGGAACACAGAACGGCTTTTGGTTATTTGTGGAAGTGAAATTCCCCTGGTTAGGAAGTAATAACCTAAGTTAAACCTAAGACTCCAAAACTAAGAAAATATTTCTTTAATCGGACGAAAAATTCAGGCCGTGGTGAGTTATCCTGACAGATAATCGGAGTGAGTACTGTATGAATAACCTAACCGCATTAAATAAAATATAATTTCATATTACACCGTCGTTGTAGCTGAAAAACGTGGCATGCATTTTTAAAAATCCCTTTAAGAATTAACCCCAAGATGTGACGGCTTTTTTGGTTTGCTCAGTGTGAAATATTGGACTACATCAAACTGAAAGCATTAGCACACACATTAAGCGCGTCACCAAAAGTACAAGAGTAACCTAAATAGAACGCACTCACAACATTTACCATATAATTCAGATCCACAATGAACAACAATGTTTCCAGTGCAACAGTACCATATCACCGAAATAGGACAAATTTAGATAGAACTCATACAAATAAGGTCTAACGTGTTTGGGAAAAAAGGGAAATTACGTTATCGAGATGAAACCAGTTTCCCCCAGTCCGCCGTTCGCTTCTGTTAAGCGTGTGTAAACTGTAGGACACGTGGCAGACCCCGATACTGAAAAATTACAGAGCAATATTTACCGATCTGAGCCACGTACGCTGCAGACTGTTAATTGGTCAATTTGTTGTTTTCCCGATGTAATATTAGGAGCTTACGTTTCATTCTAGAATAGCAATGTTACTTTTGAAAATTTACATTTAATTTATTCATTCTAATGAAACATTCTCGAGTTGTTCTTTCTGTAACCTACTGGAACGTGAAAGCATGATAGATGTGGTTTACTCTCGCATGGTACAATTGGTTAGGCATAGATATGCTATGCATTCTGGTTGCATATTATACTCCAAGCACATGTAGGTATGAATTCTAAGCTTTGCTCACTGATTTCAAAGGGTGCATTTGGACTATTTCGTATTAATAAGAAAAATATGACGGAACAGGCGCTTAAATTCGTAAGCACAAACACAGCTATTTTATTGGATTCTTATTGGAATGCACTGCTTTTTACACTACGTAATTGAATGAGACCAGCATGTACACAGCAGTTTGGTCATACAGCACATTACCGCTCGACTTGGAAAGGAGGTGACAAGACACCGGCCCTTCAAAGCAATTCTGATCAAATGCTACGTTTTTAATGGTCGCTTTCGCTAGAAACATTTTTACTGCGGCGATTTTTACATTCGAAATTAGGCCTATATCCAGGCCTAAATTACGCATGTGTGTCTATTTTAGAGATGGAAAAGTATTAATCGACTTTGTAGCAGTTTGAAAAATGTAGTGGAAATCAAAGTTAAGCGTGCCTGACATGTACGAATGAATGCTAAAATATTTTAACTCTCTCCTAACCCATTACTCCATATGTCACCTTAGCATATATCTGCAATTATAACAAAAAAAAAATGTAAATCAGAATCAGATTTTGAACATCAATGATTCTCGGTTTTCATGCACTGACAACTGGACTCGTTATAGATTGATTACTGCCTGGTAAAGCATTCTGTGTTAACGTACATCAGTAATTCTGACCATTAACACTAGAAAACCAGTGAAGGCGCTGGTGTAAAGAAAGTGTATAGGGTCGGTCGAACTTCGGTCAAACTTCAGCTGACGGTTACTTGGCAGTATGTCGTGACATAAATTGAATTAAGTCGAGTTGCTGCGTAACTCTACAACGAGATGTTTTACCAACGAAGGGAGGCTGAGCAATTCAGAACAGCATGTGTTTGAATCAGCTCGGTTTTCAACGATCTTGTTTATTTCGCCTGTTTTCGTCACTATACCACTTTTTGGAGGTTAGACTACATCCACGTTTACGCGATCATGAACTGAACGCCAATACCGCATTTATATATGCACGTGTTAAAATGCACAACACCAAGTGTTTTCGCGAAGAATCGGCCAGCAAGTTAATTCTTGTTTGCAAAGCAGTGGTTATTTTTTTTTACAGCGACTTTTGCAAGACTTTGTTTAAACTCCTATTGGCCAATGATATAGCAAGTGGAAAACGTTACAAGCCTCGCGCACGATGCAGTCCACATGTATGTGCGTAAAGGACAAACAGCACATTCGGACGTGTTTTGGCGTTATACCTATTTAGGATTATGATTAAATCTCTTCTGAACAAAATACATTTAATTATACACCCAAGTGTAAAATGAAATCTGTTTTTCATTTTCAAGGCCATAGAGTACAATAACGTAAACATTGTTTGTTGTAGGCCTATACATTACAAATTTCAATATGAACGTAAGTCATGAACTGTCTGCTGTAAAGTGTTGTATCGCTCACTTTAATTTTTTAAAGTAAGTTATCCCCAGTCTCCTACACAGAACCTATTACACAAACCACGAGAATAGGAGCTTTCAAGATCAAACTCGAATTATACATATTGAAGGTTCTTCTTTCTGTCTGAAACATATGTTTACTGTCTTGTAATAAAATATTAGATAGAATTCAAGCTGCATAATGTAGCGTAAATGATCATTTATTTTAAACGATTTAAATTTTGGTGTCTTATAACATAATTGACCACTGTCGGGTTTATCCCTTTAACCAGTCATCAAAACCGCTGAATCCGAAATCAATAACTTGAAACACAGGCATTGCTACTACGGGGGGGAAAAAACAAGCATCAGAGTTTATTTTTACGGTTAATCCGCACAGGTTACGCACATTCACGCGTTAAAGTACATTTTTCTCCTGTCTAAACAATGCATAAATGTATACGGAGCACTAATTAATCTCAAACCGCTTTGGTGTATTCACGTTTTAGGCATACATGTTTATAACATGGCTACCCCCATCACAATGATATAACTGAGCCTTCGACATATTTAAAATGAAAATTATCAAATTATTTAAAAATGTAAAATGTTGTTTAACACCGATTGCAGTTTGAGGTTTTTTTCTACCAGGCCCATGTCATTGTATACAGTTATTACAATGCTGTATTGGGCTACACGCAGGATATCACTACGGCACATCCAGTACATTTTTATGGAGTTAAAAATCAAAATATCTGTTAGTATAGTACTGCCATCGTGTGAATGAATACTGACGAACATGAAGCCTAAACAATGGCACCTTTTACACAGTTACATTGCTGCCATGGGCGGGGACTCGGCGGGGCACTAGTGTGTTTGGAAATTTCTGGAACCGAGTTGTTATGACGCTTAATTGTTCTCAATAATCTGGTGTGTATTTATTTTTTTTCTACACCGAAACGAAGTGATTAACTTGCCTTCGGGACTGGAACATTTTCATTTACGTCTACTGAATGATCGGTGTTACAGTAAAAACGTGCGAGTTACAGTAAAAACGTGCCGGTCATAGTGCACAGTATATGTTTTATTAGAAAATTCCGGATACTGAAAATTAAATCCAAAGATGAATTACCTGTACCACTGTAGTTATATACGACAAAAAAGGTGATTTTATTTAATGATCTGTTAGCCTTCTTGGACGGGACAAAGAAGTGTTTCTTATTAGTTTAATGTATACCGGAGTGTCTCATCGTACAGAAATGCTGTAAATTCGCGCATACATTTAATGATAAGAAGTAAACCTTTCATTTGACTCATACATTCACTAGTACCTTCCACACAATATCGTCACCGGGCGCTTAACATTTATTTATGATTTCTTCGGTCGAGGAAGTCAGCTTAATACAGCGTATGCAAAAGTAATAGTGTCGAGTCTGTTCATGATTCCAATAACAGATACAGGCCACGCCCATAACTCTTGGCGAGACTTGACATTCTTGTCATTCTAATTAAAAACAGCTATTTGAAAAGCTTTTTTTTTTAATCACATGACATGAAAAAAATCTATCACCCCTCCAGCTTTGCTGCACTGTGTCCCATCCATGATTTAACAAGCACCCCGTGGGAAGCTGACATCAAGTCCTGACATCACCACACTTGAAATCCCATCTCCGCTGGCCATGAAGTACCTTGTCAATTAACAGACCAGACTGCCTGTTGTAGGAGTAAGGGATGTGGTGGGGGTTAGGGGCGGGGGATGGTGGTTGCGTTGAGCTAGGGGCGGCCAGTGAGTGAATGCAGCAAACCATTCCTCAAGGGGCATATTGGTGGGGGTGGTGGAGGAGGTCAATTTACCAGTGATAGACCCATACATGTGGTGTAAAAAAACAGGGCCCGAAGGGGGCACACAACACATATCTTTGGAGGGAAATCGGCTCTCCAACTGCGGCCGATCCTATTGTGAGCGTCTGTATATCGGGCGCCGTTATTGTTGCGATTGTTAAAAAAATCAACAGGACCTCCGAATCGTGCTGGGACTGACAGCCCGACTGATGCAGCCGGCATTGGTGAGCTCCCACTGGGACGGCGTTACCACAGCTTTGGATGGTATTTCAAACGATTTTTTGGTACTTCACAGGCAGTGTTTTAGCCCTATATTATGTTAGTTATTAATACAGATTTACCGAAAGACTATAAGGCCATCGTTGAATTATATAGCACCATATTTAGATATAAAACACAAATCAGCTTAAGTAGAGCACAGGTGTCTGTATTATATACCGGGACGAAATTATCTCATCCATTGATTGAAGAGTCATGATGCTTGGGGAATTAAACGATTTGATTGTCCTATTGACCTTTCAGTAACAATGTAACAACGGCAATTCCTCACCGTTCTCGTATCGCATGACACTGACTAGAAATAGTCTAGTATTTTAAATAAAACTTAACATTTACTGGCTAACATTCTCCGTGGAAAAAAGGCGAATAGTGACTGAATATTACAATTCGCGGGTCTTCGACATATGTTGACATTTTAAGTTCATGACCAGATCGGTTGAGCTTCCGTTACAAAAAAACCAACGAGGAAGAGCAAACTACTTAAAATAACACACACAAAACAGGAATAAAATACCTTAATGGCAGCTTTCAGTGATGTAGTATTTGCTGATTTCCACTCCGCTACTGAAATATAAAATATGCATTATATTTGTTAAAATCCCAGCAAATCGTCTTTTAATTAAAGGGTAGACGGTAGATATAACGGCTTCTCCAGACGTTTGAACTCATCAGCGAAAGACATTCCAGGTGGCCTAATACTTTCTATTAAAATGATCCCTGCCGAAATGCACATTAAATAACGTTTAGTGTATTTCGAATTTAAATGTAGAGCCTGTGAAGTTTTTCCACCATATACGTGCGACTTTCCATCACAATTAAAAAGAGAGAAAACGTCCAATGCACTGATGTCTTACAGATACTAGGGCATACCCCGCTTGTTACAGCGGAGCGATGCGCTGCGTCCGCAGAGTCACGCCGGTATATTTCACAGCTCACTGACCGAATCTGTTGGTATTTCTCAGCTAGAAGGGGCTGTAAAACTGGAAGGCACGCATGCTACAGGTGGGCGTGTCAGTGCTATATAGCCTGGATGCTGGCGACACTTTGAAGGCTACCTGACTAATTCAAAGCGAAGATAAGTCAGGGCGCCTTCTTGTTTTTCCTGGGTTGTTTTTTTTCTCTCCACGTGAGAGACCAAATGTGATGAACCCCAGGATCAAAGGTGCACTGCGAACTACAGTGTGCTTGAAATGGCACGATCGCTAAAGATTTTCCTAATATAAAAACGTCAAAATATCTCTTGTGCCTGATACACGTACGTCTATCAGCTAAAATATAAAAATACTGTGGAAAGCTTAAACACTTTACACATCAGAGAACGTAACATGAACTGTAGGTAATATTTTCTATAAATACGCAGTCCGTTTATGTACCGAATGTTTCAAGCTAATATTTAATTAAGAAAGCATACTCTAAAAGCATTTCCAATGCATTAATGTTTTAAATATGCGACTTCCGCTTAATGAGAAACGTACATAGGATTCATTATTCCCAACCCAATAAAAGGTATATGCAATTATATGCAGGCCTACTATTAATAGGAATACAGATTACTCTTTGTAAATTAGGCTATATTTCACAGCTTTGGAGAGGCGAATTGTTTCCCTTAATAGGTTCGATGACAAGCAGTTTGATGACATTTAAGCAGTTATTAAATATCCTGCTAAGTTGTACCTACAATTATTAAAAATAACAAACCCATAACAAAATGTAAAAATGCATTTCATGTCAGTCTAGCGCAGCTTCTAATAAAATGCAGGGATACAGTTTAAATAACATCGATTCTTTCTAGTTCACAAAATCTCTTGTGGGGCTTAAACTGTTTATTTTTTCCAATATTAGCATGCTAGCAACGACACATTTAGCATATTGCGTATAAAATCCTATTGCAGATATTCTAGGCTTGTTAATAGCCTAATGTTCCCAAATATAGTTAGATTTTTTTGGAAGGGTTAAGTGATTTATAATGGCTCCGAGCAAAATCAAGTATTTCTAAAAACAAGCGTTCGCGTGTTATTTAAAAATGAAACGCGAATAAATAAAAAGTGTACCGAGCCCAGACATCAGGCGGATTTGCTCGCGGCAGCAGCGGCGGAGTCCCGAGCGCTGGCGGCGGAGTGAGAAACCTCTTTCCGTTTTGCATTTTAGAGTGCACTCTACTCAGCTTTGTGTTCTGAAACAAAGGGGGCTAGCTATTATGCGGCAATACAATATTAATATATTGTTTGGGTTATTTTGTTTGTTCTGCGAGTAACCTTCGTTATTTTAAGAAGCTTTCTTTAATTATGGCAATTTGGTCCGGTCGCGCAGCGGTTTGGCTTTAAAGTTCAGCGGGTACATAAAAACACTTTTTATTGGAAGCTACTGCTCCGCAGATGGATTTAATTACCCCCCCATAAAGGTCTGCTTCAAAAGATGTTGTTTTACGAATCAATTTAACATGTGTATGATGACTGCTAATGCTGACCGAAAGACATCTCAGTATTCATGCCATCCAATGTCATCCAGTCTCTTTTGTCTAGATGTAGGCTAAAGCTATGCAAGCTGCTCTTGTTATAGTAATGATGTTTTTTTTCTCTTAACCTTACAGGCATACAGTTTTCTTAACATTTTTCCCGCAACCTAGACCACCATATGCGGTAGCAGATAAAATACACGATCACTGTGATAAAAAAAAAAAATCGGCCCTTGGTTTTAGGGTCCTCTACTGTATATTTTGCCGAGGGGGGAGATCCCCATAACCAATTTTGCCTGCCCATATACCTATTTCGCCCCACGTGAAAATGTCCGGTACGCCAGATGACCATTGCAGCCCTCCATGCTAAGAACTTAACGTGAAAGCCTTCTTATACTGAATTTTTTTTCTCTCAGACAAGGAGTTTTCGAGCCGTTCACACGCAAGACATTAACGGGGAAAAAAACCGTGGTATTACTTTATAAATTGATTTGCACGGGCGCTAGGCTCATTTGTGAAGTCTTTACCTGTTCTCCCTTAGCAAACCAATTTTCCTATTACACGACCAAATCGATTTATGTCAATCCAAAGAGAAACGGATCAACCACAAATGAAAATGCGAGCGATTATAATTTCAGTATAACTGATGTATTCTCTATGGTCTGTAAGTGATCAAGCTCTGTACCTACATAATGATAGGTTCAGTGATATTTCGGTGATGTGAGGGTTAAACATGTCTTTATACGTTAGGTTTAACAGAGAGGGCTTAATTGTTAATTTTGGCATTGGCTTTATGAACAGCAGATGGTCGACTAGTGGAATCTTGGTCCAAAACCTAATGCTGTCAATTTCTGTTGTCATGGTTAATTTTCATTCCACCTGGTCTCCTGTGAGAGAGATAATATTGTCAATTGCTTTTATACATCAATAGAGTTTGACACATGGCGATGTCAGTATCAGAGTAGCAAAGAATCAGATTCACATTGCAAATTTACAGGTGAGTGTGTGAGAACACAGAACACACCTAGTGCCAAAGGCATAATAGAATAGGGATCTAACAACTGCCACATGTATTTGGGTTTCCATATTGTTCCAACCCACTTCTGATTTTGAGGAAGAGCCTTTCAGCCAGCTACAAAAAGCTGCGATGCTACCAATGAATCTCATCTGAAGAGATCTTATAGAGGCCCCTGATTGGTAGAAAGAAATCATGTGAAATGATTGACCACTGAACCCCAATATGCAGGTCAGTCTATGTCTGTGTCAGTCTGCAGCTTGTGTATGGTCACAGTACCCTTTGTTTATTTTTTTGAACCGAGATGCAATAAAGGTACACCTGGCAACCACTGCAGATTTACAGCCTGCAGTTGTTACACCCGTCACAATTCACAGGCGTGCCCTTCTCTCTTGGTCTTGTAGTTTTCCACATTCCCTTGGACCAGAAGTACCACTCTAATTATATAACTTATGGGAGTCTCACACCTTCGATGAGCAAACAAGCAGGAGTAGCGAATGAGGCGTGATCCATAATGAAAACAACATTAAAAATGTGACTGTCAGGCCGGCTTAGCTACAACCGCCGACACAATTACCAACCAAACGGCATGTTCCATGGACTGTGACATCAGCAAATCAGCAACTGAAGGTGATCGCAATACGCCATCCATCCTGTCTGGGTACCAGAGAAAGGAACGGCTCAGTCACAACAACCGCAAGGGATCGACTGTCACACCAAGGACGTAAACATCCCCCTGACACAAAAGTGAGGAGACACCGTCCTTAGCAACATACGGAATGGTGGCTTTTTATTTGAACACGAGGGGACCAGATTTCCAGAATAATTAGTTTCAGGGATTTTTTAACTGTATGCTGGGGACCAGAAGAGCAGTGTGTGATAGCCATAAAATGGTAGTGTTTTGAAGTGGGTAAGTCCTGTCTGGAGGGAACTGAAGTAGCACCTTATGGATCTGCGGCGAGACTCAAGCAATATCACAAAGTAATGGAACAAGGTCTATATATACACTAAGGCAGCCACAGTGGGAAACGCAGGTGAAAAAACAGTCTCCCCAGGACTGCCTACTATTTAAAACAAATGCTAGGAGTTCAAGTCAAAGGGAGGTTCACAGAGATTTCACATTTCTGAATGGAGTAAAAGGTCTCTCTATTTCAGGGCTCTCTGGTACCTCAGACCATTGTTTTATCTTCAAAAGGAGTGTCAAGTTCCTCTGTCTCTGCTATGTTCATACTTCATTAAAAATACTGAGTTCTTATTCTGCATAAACAAGCACCCCTAAAACAGATTACCGCAAACAAAACTGACAGATGTATTACACAGAATACCACAGACAATCCAAACAGAATACCATACACAATAGAAAGATGTGCTGTGTTATAACATGGAACTTTCAGCTATGTGGTTTTCCCGTCCTACATCTCTCTAGGTAAATGTGTTTCATTTCCTGTACTTGGTAGCTGTAATACAGGAAATGCCAAATGTAAAAAATCGACCAAATGCAAACCGACCGCCTTGCTTCTGCCATCCTGAGATTACAGAAGGCCCCATTTGCAAAACTAGGATTTGAAAATATAAGAAAATGAATGAATGAATGAATGAATTAATGAAAAAATGAATGAATGAAAGAATGAAGGAAAGTACTCCAGCTGGATGGAAAAGAAAGCTAAAAGCTTGGCACCCTGGGAAGGGAGTTGGAGGGCCTGTGTAGATCTTTGCTTGTCTTAATTTTGTATGATTTCACGTGTCACAGAGGATGCTGTAAAATGACCTTGAGCTATGAAGACAAAGGCGAACTAAAGCAAGCTTAACAACTAAAGACTGACACTGAAGGAGAATATTAATATGTAAATGTTAGAGTAAGAATACCTAGTCTTGAACCTCAACACAGCTACTATTATAGTCTTTCTTATAGTCACTCAATGGATGAATTGACGTAGGATTTCAAGTTGTTCTTAATGGGCAAAAGAAAAGTAAGTTCCTGTAGCTCCACAAATACAGCATTGTACTAATAACTCAGGAAAATTATAACCCTACTCATTGGGTAAAGTCTTGGTTAAAACCTCAAGTAAATGGGAAGTATCTTAAGACATTAATGTGGTTCGGTGAGTGAATCTCGGTGAGTGAATCCCAGCCAGTGAGAAAACAACTTGAAACATGTTGTTTTGAGAGAAGGGGATAACACACAGCTTCTCGAAGATACTCAAGGTAAAAATATCTGCTGATTTCCCATAATTCATTTATTTGATTTTTTTTTTTAAATTGATCTTACCTATCTGAGGAGAGTATGCAGAGCCTCGCAGCTACAAATCACCCATCTATGTGGAATGGCAGCCCAGTTATTTAATGATGCACATTTTGGAACCAAACATGGACTCTTTGAAGAGGAGATGGGAAACCTCAGAACTAGTTGGGGGATAGTTTTCACCCACTGGAATGAACAAACCGCTATGCTGACTGACTCCTACCATCCCATCTCAGAATACCACTATAAAGAAAGCTGGAAAACCCACAGGCAACCTGGCCCTCCACGACAAGGGCCAGTTCACAGATCAGTTCTGGTTAATCAAAACAGTGGAATGTCATTGCTCTGTTAAATCGTAACCGATGTAAAGGAGCCCGGCTTCCGTTGCTTGGACGCGGACGGCCGACCCTTGTGACTCTGTCCACAAATGTCACACAGTCGGGAGCCCTGACCCTAAAGTGACCCACGGTTCAGCCCGGGACGGAAGATTGAGAAGCTGGTTAGTTGAATTACAGAGGATGTCTTAACAAAAACCGACTACAGAAATGCTATATCGGGACCTTTACCCTAGATAGCAATAAGAAATATTTTTACGGGACTCTGCGAGAGGATTTACCGTGCAAAGCACTCAAGAGAGTGGGACTTATATTTTACAAAACTCCATCTGTTCTTTGAACAGAAATGTTTACTGCCTTTGAGTAGGTAGCTACTTATATTGGTGCACATGATAAAGGGATATAACTTGAGTCATCTATAACGGAACATTTGGAGTAACTACAATTTAAAAATACTCTGCTGAATTGTTTGTGAAAATGACCACAACTTCTCTATATATTACATTAAACGGATTAATGGACTGGTTAATAAAAACGCAAAGCTTTCCCCAAAATATTATTGAATTTGTTGTTAGACATTATGATGTAGAAGACAACAACCGGAAACATTACCAGAAACAGTCCGCACCATATAGAAGCATAAACTGACAACCCCAGTTCAGAGCCAGAAAAATCGGGGTGAAATGTAACTGGTGGATATCCAGGTCCTACTGGAAAACGGGTCACGGTGTGACGGATGAATTATCCATAGTATATGGATGTGTGATTACTTCTTATGAGACGGCTTGTGTTAAAAAAAGTGTAAGGATTGACATGTAAGGCTAGGGTTCCTATAGACTGCCAAGCATTTTTACATCTACATTTATTCAGGAGTCGGTTTTATCCAAAGCGACGCACAAGTGAGACAAATAGCACATTACAAACAAACGCTACGTGCTGTCCAAAGCCAATAAAACATGATTATACTGTACGTCAGTTTCTGTTTATATCCGAATTCAGAATAACTCGCGAAATTATTAAGGCAGCAACATGTTTAATTTAGGCTATTAATGGTTTGACTTGAGAAAAGCAAATGCAGTTAAATAACGTAGGCCTTTATGACATGGCAATTATTACGGTTATTATGGTGCATATATACAGCACGGATCTTAAAGAGAGTTAAGACGATTCATATATTAAAGCATAGGTCGTCTTAGCCGTCGGTCGCCTTGCGATGTTTAATAAGATGTTTTGTTTTGGTTTTTTTTTTTGCAAAAGCTGTCTTTTCCCAAAATTACGATAAACACTTATCTTAAGGAAACAAGGAAACAGCCGCAATGTTGACTTACAGCGGATCCAGATACGATCGCATGAAACGAAAGACGAAAGTGTGATTCAAGGAGGGGAAAAGAGAAGCCGCGATCGTGCTGTGCGGAAGAGGAACAGGGAGTTAAGGCTGGCGGACCTATGGTTAATCTGCAGCCGCTGCCGACGGACCGCTGGTTAATCGGTTATTCTACGGATTTCCATGGAAAGCGGGACACCTTTTTAATGTCAGGACGCAATCTATTGAGCGCGAATGAACTTTGAGGGAGATCGGGGCATCTGTGGTAGATGAAGAGTCTCTTTTTTCTGTCGCCTGCCCCTAATGACGACGGGAGGAAACTAGGGTTTCTGTCTCAATGGGGCAGAAGCTTAGAGGACGGCAGGAATGTGTGTTAAGTTACGGCAAACTATCACGTTACTATAGTAATCTGCGAGTCCCCGCATGACCAGAACCGAATACTGCAGGAGGTGGTGCGACAGGGTACTGCAAAGTCTGAATTAAGGCGTTTTTTTTTTACGTAATTTAAAATTCTAGATGCAAACATCAATCCATGCATAATAAACAGGATAAGAGGGGAAAACTGATTTAGAAAGCTTTCAGTTTCCTGATTAGACAGGCTGCATTGAGAGGACAGCTATATGAGTAATGAGAGTAATAATCTGTGAAGTGGCTACACTCTGCTGTTCCCTTGACAACCTCTGACCTGAGCCTCTCGAATCAATTATTCTTAGGTCACCCTGCTGGCTGAGAGCGCAGTCTTGGGCAGAAAAGCACACGCAAGTGCTGGAATGGAGACTGTTTAAGCGGGAAGGAGCCGGTGGTCTTGTAGCTGTAATGAACACTATGGATCCCCCTATGACCCAAACTTGTGCCTGCCAGACTTTGAATCAAATGTCTGTTTTTCCCACCTGAAGTGTAAAATACAAAAGCTGTCACACCGCAAACATAACAAGCAAGGACTGGGGTGGAGGGGGGGGGGGGAGCTACACTCTGAATGTCTTTCTTGCGTTAATTACGTAATAAGGGGGCGGGGTCTTCAACAGACAAGGACAACTTTCGGTTTGGTCAGATGCCTCCCATTTCCCGAGGCTTCTTGGATTTGGCCAATCAGAAGAGGCTCGGTGGAGGAAAGTGCAAGCACTGGGCAGGGCAAACAAGGGGCGATTAAGGGCCTCCTTGCCAGGGGTTGACGAAAGGACCGCGGGCCACGTTTTCAAGCAGCGAGCGGTCCGTTGGCAACCCCCAAATCAAATAGCCCCGCTCCGCCACGGCGGTTTCTGCTGCGTAGACAGAAAAATATTAGGCTAAAAAGCCACGTCAGCAGAAACATTCAGCCAGACCGCCTGCGTGATGCATCGACTCCAAGATCTAATAATCCTTTATTTGAGCTAATCTCCCAGAGGTTGCAGTCTCTTGTTCATTTAAATACAATGAGTTAGCAGATATTTGGTGAGCCCGACAAGCTCTGAGCTCCCCAAAACATTCCCACAAACAGCAGCCTCCGAGAGCCTGCCTGCAGGAGAGGATGACAGCTCAGCCCCCCCCCTCTCACATATATGTTGTACCCTCTACATGGATTTTATTTTCTTGGGCCTCGTCTTCGAACTGTCATAGCTAATACTATGCTAACAAGGTCTCCCTTTCTCGGTTTCAATGCGCTGTCCCTTTAAATATTGAGGAAATTTGATTTGATTTAAAAGTTCCTCCCTTTCACCCATTACTGCAGTTAAATAAATGCTTTAAACGCATCCCCACAGTGAGATATGGGTTGCTTTACGGCTCCGCCAGTCAAGTTTTTAACTCCAGAAAAACTTTGGAGAGCAACAGAGTTAAATTACGTATTTTAGGGGGTCTAATTCTTTTCCACTTCCCCAAAGCAAGTAACAAATTACTCTACCTTCTGATCACCATCCACTTTGCCTGGGAGTTTCTTAAGTGCAGTAACGGGAATAAGGAGCAAAATTTATTGAACTTTTTGCTGTACTGTCACCAGAGGGTTGTTAGTTTATATCCAGGGGAGCATGACAAAGAGAACTAGCTGCAGTCACTCATCTCAGTGCTGACAGTGCCACACTTGACGGGCAGGCAAGATGGGTGACCTTCCCAGGGGGGGCGTGGTCTCACAGATGGCTTTGTCTTGGCGAGGTGGGGCCTGACTGCTTGGCCTTCAATTCATCACATACCATCTGTTGGGAGCCCTCAGTCAAGAGTGTGGTGGGATGCCTGTGTTCCCAGCCAAACAAGTGCGGCCTGTGGCCCAGCTGCAAGACCCGCCCCTGCTCCAGACCCCGCCTCCTACCCCAAACCCCACCCCTGCTCCAGACCCTGCCTCCTACTCCAAATCCCACCCCTGCTCCAGACCCCGCCTCCTGCTCCAGACACCACCCCTCACTCCAGACCCCGCCTCCTGCACCATACCACACCCGCCGCTCCAAATCCCACCTCCTGTTCCAGACCTCACGCCCCCCCACTCAATATCCCAACTCCTGTTCCAGACCCCGCCTACGCCACTGAGAAAAAAAATTCTTTTTTGATGATTAAAACGGGCTCCCCAATAATTTCTGGGTTGGCCACAGGATAAAAGCTGGTGACCTGGCCGGGGACAGGCTGTAAACCGTCTGACGTGCCCCACTTTAGCTAAGGGAGGACAAGCAGGGAAAAGCATACACGCTCACACATACATACACACTCCAACAACAGCAAGGCAGCTTGCACTGCAGTTCACTGAGCCAACCTCTATATGGCTAAACAGACATGGGCAGGCTGGAGAGTGACCTGTCAGGATCAGGCGGGGCTTCCAGGGAGCAGAGCCGCTTGGCAACAATACCTCTGGATTATTAATACACCTCCTGCATAAAAGGTGCATCGATCGCTCACCATTTAGCGTCACCACCGTTGTGGATTCATCGTTATTATTACAGTTTAGCATAATTTATTTGCAAGATGTAATTATGTAAGATTGGAGACATACTTTATAAACAGACTTGCAAACCTCTAGTAGCAAGAACGGCAAAAATAAAAATGACGTGATGCAGCTGAAACATTACACTGTGGGTAAGTCTATAACAGGCCCTTCAAAAACGGATGTCAATACAGAATTTTGTGAGCCGGCTAATTCTTCTGCCCAAACGCTAGATTCCATAGGAACAGGCACACTGATTTACTCTAAAGATCTTCTTCTAGCAATAATGCAGTGATACAAAAAATAAGTTGATTCAGTGAAAATTAGAAATGAAATATTTGTGGTATATTGAATCATGTCTTTTATGTCCAGATATGTGAAAATGTGAAGTCTGTATTTAATTTCCCTGACTAAAGGCAATCTTTGTGCTACACTCCATTCTTTGGGAAACACAAGCTGGCTGGAACGTATCGTGTTTGTGTTTGAGCTGGACATGCCATATGTTGTAATAACTAAGGTTATTAAAATGGAACTGAATCAGAACGGGGAATTTCCCAGAGCATTGTGGGATTAATTCATCACTGTGCTTTAATGACAATGGCCAGTACCCACAACACTCTCATATACATCCTCAGGGGGAATTAACACTACATGCTACAATTTTTGGCCAATTCTTTTAGGCCAAGGAAATAACTGGATAAAATATTTACAATGTTTACAGTAGCACTGTTATTACCTACAAAGGTTAAAGCCTCTTCTAACCAGAATGCACATGCATCCACCTCAAGCATCCTCTGTACTTACTGGTAGCTGTGGATGTAGCCCTTACTGGCTGACATTTCTCCTCAATCTCTACTGACTGTTCCTAATCTGAAATATGGGGTCAGGGCATAATTCAGTGCAAAGATATCTGGTATTATTATTCTTCCATTCTGAATGTTTATATCATTTTTCTGCATCTAAGTCATTATTAAATAATGGACAACACCCTCCAAAGATGGCTATCCCTCATTTGCATCGGGGACGTGCTGTTCTAGTTCTCAACAGGATGGACCAATGGTGGCGTTTTGCAGAAGTTGGAATATTGGGGTAGCCGCTAAGTAGGAGGCGTGGCCATGGCAGGATTGGAGCTGCTGAGGAAGAGGGGGCGGGGTCAGAGCAGGATTGGAGCTGCTGAGGAGGAGGGGGCGGGGTCGGGGCAGGATTGGAGCTGCTGAGGAAGCGGGGGCGGGGTCGGGGCAGGATTGGAGCTGCTGAGGAAAAAGGGGCGGGGTCAGGGCAGAATCGGACCTGCTGAGGAGGCAGGGCCAGGGCAGGAGTGGAGCTGCTGAGGAAGAGGGGGCGGGGTCTGGGCAGGATTGGAGCTCCTGAGGAAGAGGGGGCGGGGCCAGGGCAGGATTGGAGTTGCTGAGGAAGAGGGGGTGGGGTCAGGGCAGGATTGGAGCTGCTGAGGAAGAGGGGGTGGGGTCAGGGCAGGAGTGGAGCTGCTGAGGAAGAGGGGGTGGGGTCAGGGCAGGAGTGGAGCTGCTGAGGAAGAGGGGGCGAGGCCAGGTCAGAAGTGGAGCTGACAAGGAAGGGGCGGGGCCACAAAAGCATACCTCAGGTGACTGATCCCTCCGCAGTTGCAGATTGTCAACTCCTAGTGTAGATTACACATGGCACAGTGTTTTGTGTTCTCAGCAGAATATGAACCAACCCCTCCAATGCCCTGACCTTCCCAACACCAAACCCACCCCCCCACCCCTCCCAGCACGGCAGACTTCTGGAGTTAGTCTCAGCCATTATAGGCCTATTTCAACTAGTGTACTCTCCAGCAGAGAAGACAGTCTGCTTCAGAGCCCAAAATCAGGAGTTCGCTCTGGTAAAGGCTCCTAATGAGCCGTACGCCTCTCTAAGGATACCAAAGGCTCCTTGTTAAAAGCCAGCACAGCTGAGTCCAAAGAACTGATATATAGTCTTTTTTGCATGTGAAGTATCTGTTGGTATCTGTTGAAGTAATCATTTACCCTCCCTCGTCCCCAAAAGACGCCTCCCACTGCACTTGAGGCTGAACTTTCTAATCGGTAATTACCGCGTTAGTCTGTTTGGTTTTGCAGAGCATAGATTCCATAGGCTGTCCTCCTTGAACCCACAGAACCCAGGCCACACATCAATCCCCGAGACAGATGGCCCAGATCAACGGCAAGTTTGAAAAAACAGGTTAGTCTGAGTCGACTTCCTGCCATGTGTATGTGCCAGAGTTATGACATCCAGCCAAGATTCTCTATCGAGAAAAGAAAAAACGATATAAACAACAGCGGACAGCCCCCCAGGACAGAAAGACACGGGAATGTCGTTCCGTGATGTGTGAGGTCACGGGATGCGCTTGACACACCTGCAATTAGTTTGTAATTAAGAGCATTATAAAGAGAGAGACTGTGCTCGTATTTCCCTGGTTTGTTTGTTAGAGCCAAAATGGCCACCCTTGCCGTTTTGCCTCTCTCCCAAGCGGAATTATAAAAGTTTAATATACTCACTACTCCATCCTCCAATCCCTACATCTTCCTGGAGGAAGAGGCTTTTATGGGACTGTTTTGTAGGGAAATGACAGGCACAGCAGTAAAGGGCTCTACACTCAGTGTTCTTGGTCGGTTAATCTAGCTGAGACGAAAACCAGTTAAACAAGTAATATAAAGCAAATCTCATTACCAGTATGAAACACCAACAGCTATAAGACACTAAGCAACACCAGCTCATTCAGCAGGAGGACTCAGAACCATCAAAACTTCACTGAAGACCCGCAAGCACAGGGGCAGATTTACTATAAGGCAAGGGTAGGCAGCCACCTGGGCCCCTGAAACCCAGGGGCCCCTAAGAGCCACCCCTCATGAAGAGAGAATTTCCAGAAGTTACATGTAAGAATTTAAGATAATGTAATCTGATGCAAGGTTAATATTTAAATGACCATTTAAGCAAATACTCCTTTAAGGATCCACAAGCTGGAAGCTCAAAGATGTTCTCGTTCATGGTCTTGCAAGATGCATATTGGAAATTTTCCATTCGTAATAATAATAAGGGGCACTCCTGACATGGTTGTGATGGAACTATGACAAGTCACACATGTGTTACCTGGTAGCAACTGATGGGAGCCCTGGGGTCTGCAGTTACAGGAAGCGGGTCTTAAAATGCAGTCTCCATACCTGTGTGAATGAGCCATTCCTCCAGTCAACTCATCAATCAATCATTCAGTCATTAGATATACAGCTTCAATAGCACATGGGAAAGTACCATCACAGACAAAAACTTCCATCCATATAATATTCAGATCTATGTAACAGAAAGTACAGGATACGTGAAAGGAGGCGCCCTGGCGCAGACGCTAGTCAATTGCAAGGCACACACACAACCATGCAATATGGGCAACTTAGAGACAGCAATTCACCGATTAAAGTATTAAAGTCCAGAGACAGGTCTGGAGGTGTGGGGGCACAGTCACATCACCCGTCTGCCCATGAAGTCCAACAGAAGACCAAAATCCAATTTTATGAACAAGTTGTGGTACTTCTCTTTGGAATGGCTGCTAAATTTAAGAAAGATTCATGCAGGGATCTTGCAGGCCCTACTCCTGCATGGCTATCAGGGATTCAGACAGCATGCCTCCTGGGGGCTCTACATTTGGGGTAGAGGGAGGTGGGGGAGGGGGGTCAGCTATCAGGTTGCCGTTCCTGCCCAGTGGACAGTGGAGTAACACTATGGCTGAGTGGCAGTCATGTGATGGACAGACGACTCCGTTCGGTGCACAGAGCCCAGCGGATTCCTTCCGATGTCAGAACCAAAGGGATGACTGCATACGCACACCCTCTTAGCTGGACTTACAAAGTTTCCTGTGATGTATTCAAACATAACAAGACCCCATAAAGAGTCACGCTGTCTGTGCATAACACATCCTGTATATACACTTAAAAATGTGGCACAGACACGATGACTGGAAACAGGAGGCACTTCGCCTTTCCGTGCGAAACCACGCAGCTGCTACTCATGGCGACTATCAGCTGTGTGCTTAACTGTGACTCAAGTCTCCTTTAGCTGCCTCAATGGGGGGCTGAACTGGAAGATTCTGGCTACAGAGAGGCTGCAGAACTCTGACGCCCCATTAGCAAGAGCCTCAGTTGGTGAGGCAGTGAACACCAGCATCTCCTTAGCAAAACTTCTCTAGGCCCCCGGATACTAAAGGCCCATGAGTGTTAAGGTTACTCAAGGGGGTCCAGGGAACTTGGGAGTTATTTGAGGATGTGTGCTGACACACACAGAGGCCCACTGGCACCCCGTTCAATGGGACAACATTATGCACCATCGTGACAGCAGTCGACTAGGTCTGGTCTTTGAAAGACAAGAGCTGCTGATCGTTCTCTCTACACATCTTGCGACTGAACCCAACCTTGAAGTAATTACCTTGAAGTATGAACCTTAAGATGCCCAACACCCAAGGAAGAGAGAAGGTGCGCTAAGTTGCATAGTTGTCGTCTTAATCTTGTGAATCCAAGGTGACCCAAGGTGACCATATGTCTGAATGAAAGGCTCTGTGGTGAAGGCACAGAGAAATGTTGCCCCCCCTCCCGATCCCGCTGCTGTTGTCGGCTGACTAGCTACATGATCCATTCTGCTTGTAGATGCCTGTGATCCATCCATTGGGGTGATGTTAAGGCATTTTGCAGTGGGACTGCAAGCCTACCTGCACTTCTACAGTCATCTAGTCTTGTTGCCATTCGGGACCAGAGATGTTTCACATTTATCATCCAACCCAGGCCCTCCGTTTGTGCCTTGACATGAGAACAATCCTACACCCATCTCTGCTACAGCAGGCATTGGCAGTAAACCAAATGGGCAGCGGCGGGGAGACGCTTCTGGGGAGCAAATCGTGGAGCTCTGGTAATGGCAGATTCCTCTCGCTGCTGGAATTATTTTTCAAAATGTACAAAGTTTATTAGACTGCAGGTTACTTACAGAAGGGGCCATCCATTTTAAGGAGGCAGACACACTATTCAAAACCTGATGCATAACAAAATCAATACATACCGTGATTTTTACCCACAATGTATAGAGAGAGTGTGCAGCACAGAAGCACTTCACTGCACCACAGTGATCTTTACAGCAATTGGACAGATTATCAGATCCCTTCCTAACCACAACAGGGCAGGAGGGGAACAGCTGCAAAGAGTGAAAAGCTAAACACAGTAACTCATTGGTTACGGCGACGTGATCCCAGTGTCACGTGATCACCTTCGATGGACCACAGCCACAGTGTCAGCCTGCGGCAGTACAAGAATTCTGACCATATGGCTACTATATTCCTGTTAGTCCAACATCGCTGCTGCCAGGGATGTTAAAGGACTCAGTATTAGAGGAGCTCACTCCTCCTCCCCCCCCCCCCCCCCCCCCGCTAAATACTCGTAGTGGTGAAACTATCATGGTTAACCAGCTCTGATTTCTGATTCATTTGGCTTTTGTAAAGGACAAAGTAAATTATGGAAGTTCAGTATCATTTTAAATATATCAATCTTCAAAGGTATTCTTGTCTATAGGAGACAGCAGGGGTGCCTGACACCTCTGGGATTAGTAGTTTGAATCCCAACCCCCCACTGTATGTGAAGTTCACCTGTTTTTCCCTTGTGCTTACTCCCATAGTCCAAAGCCACATAGGTCACAGTTTAGTGCCTTATTCCCTTTGCTCCTTGGGACAGGCTCCAGGCCTCCCCAGCACAGACCAGAGGTGGGGATTTCAGTTCCAGAGAGACCAATATTTTCTTTCAGCTAACCAGTTGCATGCTCTGTGACCGTGACTCTTTATACTCAACTGGTTGACTGAAACAAAACCTCGCTCTGGATTTTTACTTTCCGGAACTGAATTATCCACCTATAGCACCGACTAAGCAATTGGAAGGTGGATGGATGGATCTGTTTCCATTTAGGAATCCGCGTGGAGTTTCCAAAACGTGGCATAGATCACGTTAATTATGTTAATCACATTTAATTTCATATGTTATATTTGCACACTTAGCATCTTCAGGAGGGCAAACATGCAAGGAAAAGGAGGTCTCATGTTGTAGCACATGGGTAGGCGATATGGGTCACCATGGGAGCGATGCAGCCTGACGTGTTTGTAATCAGCCCCGAATCACTCGCACAGTTGAGCCATAACGCTTTTGAGTTAGGAGTGGCTGCCCTAAATACATAGGTGTGATAAGGGCCGTTTTGTCGAGTGAGGTACCGCAGAGCAAATCTGTCACCCACAATGCATCAGGGTTTGGGCACAGAGATGCACAGAAAATAAGAGGGAATAGGATTTCTTAAGACAGATTATTCTGCAGCCTGCCCTTCATTTCTCGTGGGCTTACAGGAGTGTATGAAGTACGCGGCCAGCTGGGCTCGCAGCTGCGAGTGACGCCAACACGCTTTGCAATGCATCATGGGTGCACGGGTAGAGATGTGGCGTGCCTCGAACTGATAACGTGTCATCTGCATTTTAAAAAAACGTGCACAAAAACAGGAAACTGTCTAACAAAAAAGAAAACTTAAGCATACCTACATTTGCAGAACAACAAAGACCTATAGAGAGGAAGAGCCCAGCTTCTGGGGTGGCCCCAAGTTCTGGCTTTCTTCAACACACAACCAAATATTCAGTGGTTATGCTGATAATACCTCCAAACAGAATAAACCCACTACAAATAGTGAGCTCATTTAGTCCAGGGTACACTGCATGATTTTGATAAATTAAAGGAAATTAAAAGCATGAAATGCCTCTTTACTGCAGAGCCAACCAAACCAAGTCAGCTGACATTTTGTTCTGTCATGCATGATAATTCATCTCCTGGAGGAAGTCACGTTTTCTAAGCGTGGTTCACATCATTGTTTTTGTTCAGATCTTTTTCTTGACTGAGACCCCACTGCAAATGAAATTAAAGGACACCGACCATCCTGACAAAATGAGCCTCATGACTCATTAAAGAGAAAGTGAGTAATTGCCTGGAAACAAATTGAATTTCTTGTTTATTTTATTACCTACAGAAGACACAAAACACGGGCTAACAAGTAATAAATGGAAAGTAACACAATAAATCAAAAAAGGAATTCAAAGACATTTAAGAATTGTTATTGAATTGTGCAGAAATGTATCATACTGTACTGCTCCTCTGAATGTCTGCAAAATGACTACAAAATAAAAGTTGTCACCAGAAGAGATGAATGTAGATGTTTTTATTCAAAAAGGCTCCAAGTTATAGATTCTAAGCTTGACATAGCCGACAGATTTTCATGGTGGTGGGATGGACATTTCAAGAATGTATTTATATATTTCATACATACCGTCCAAGGCAATGTTCAAGGGTCATAGAACAAGGTCAGCCAGCCTCCCTGAAACAGCTGGAGTTAAGGGCCTTACTAAAGGCCCCAATGGCCACAGAATTTGACTTCACTACCATCCAGACACGTCCACAATTCCCTAATCCAGTAAGATACACACTGACCCCTGGAGACAATGAAAATAACAATGCCAAGCAGAGGGGGATTTCAATGGTTAGCATAAGCATGAAAACAACACCTTCAAGAGTGACAAACTACACAATCAGGAACTAAAAATGAACATGAAGAGTGATAGCTATCCAATACTGTGAGGTGAGGAGCAGTGTGGTCCTGATTTACCCAAAGGTACTATAGACCACATGGGTCCTATTACTTGGAGGTATCAGGAAAAGACTGCAACACGATGAGGTCATTTATGTATCTGATGTTTGAGAGCTAAGGCAGTACTTCTGTGAGAATTTCTGGAGAGCTTTTGAGGGTTATGGAGGTTGCCAACGCAAGCGTTATTCAACCACAGCTGCTGAGTCTTCGGGGACTGACTGTTGGGAACAAAAGTGGACTCAAGAAATGCTTGTCAGCAGGAGACGATACCTGAGAGTTACCCTATCGCACACCTTCTGCCTTGTCTTTCTGCATTCCCATCAACTTGTGGCAGATGTTTGCAAGCCATGCTCTGCCCTGACATTTGAAAGGCCTTCAGCTAGTTGCGCACACGGACCATTTCTACTTGCTGGTGACACTAGATTGCTCTTAGAATATCAGTTGCCTGTGCTTTCCAGATTCGCTCCAACAAGTGAGATTCTTGCTCCAGCTCGGTTCCAGGGCCTCAGGTAGTCTTATTCAAGCTTCATCTCCATGCCAACATACTTTCTGAGACACAGACGAGTCCCCAAGTTCAGAGTGCAAGTGCATCATAGATGTTCTGTACTTGCCAGGCCTGGACAGGCCATTAGACATACTGTGCATTGGCCAATGAGTTTGTGGGTTGATCGTGGGGGACCCCAAAATCCAGGGCTAACTGTTAATCCCAGTCCAGCCCTGATACTCACTTAACATGCATTCACAAAATGTGGTACATGAACAGTATTAATTCAACAGAAAGAACACAATGGTCATCAGAACTAAAATGATGGGGTACCTGAAATTCACACAGTTCATAAATATCATAACTCACCTCACTGCTGTGTCTCGTACAGATGTGACCCGTCCAACAACTTTGCATTTCATCAGCCACGTATGATGAATTTCTCAATGATGTTGGGTGAAACCTCATGATCACTTTGCATGGCATGGCATTGTGTGAAAAATAGGAGCTCTAACCAGCTGTGTTTTTAGTGATGAATGGTAAATTTGATGAGGTTTTCAGCACAGAGCTTCTGTGTGTTGGGTTTTTCCCCCCCTTGAATCATACAACAAAGATGCTTAATCAAGAGAACTAACAGCACATCCTTTTAGAGCCTAACCCAGGCAGCATAGGGTTGCGGTGCACCTAAGAAGGCATTGCAGGACAAATACACACACGATATATATAATCTAGGGATACCAATTAGCCTAACTGCATGTCTTTGGACTTTGGAAGGAAACTGGGGAGCCGAGAGGAAATTCACACGAGGAGAACATGCAAGCTCCACAGACAGGGAGGTGGGAGGTACACCCCCAACCCTGAAGGTGTGAGGTGTCAGTGCTACTTACAGAACCCACATTTACGCACGATTAAAAAAATACATAATCTCACTTATTCATTACGAAAACAATAATCTCAGTCAGGGAAGAGGAAGCCCTAAATGTGAACAGAACTCAAAAGTCTTCAAAGCCAAGATGGAAAGAGTGATGGAAAGATCAGCAGCCAGGCTTTGGGTCCTATGTTCAGATGTGTAAGTCTTCAAGGAGTCTCTCTTCTGTGATCAAGGAAGCTGCATCACCATATTAAATGTGCACATTCCCAGCCAGTGCAAGGAATTACTCTTCTGCAGACCAACACTGAAATTTAGATAATGACACATTTTTGCCCCCTAAAATAAACAAAATTAAACTGATTAAATCAAACCAGACATGCTTAATATTTCTGAAGTTTTACACTTTGGAGTGGGACTGTTAGATTTAAACATTAACTCAACAAAGTTTGCGTAACCTTGTAAATGACCAACCCCCAACTGAGTTTTTGCAAGAGACAGATATTAAATCCAGGACAAACGCAATTTTGTACAATTCGTTGTACGCAAGTGAACATAACAAGTAGAGCATAAAACACTGAATAGATTAGTACAGTGTGTTTCTCTGTATAATCCAGTTTGAATGTTACCATCCATGTTCTGAATTTGCAGATCTGAGAGTAGGAATGTAAGTGACGCTGAAGACGATGGTGGTGTTTGACGAGGGTGCAGCAGGTAATGGAGAGGACAAAACAAGTTTATGGGTTAATAAAACTCACATTAGCTCCAGCGTCAGGCTTGACCCAAGCAGAATTACAGCGTTGCGCTGATTTATAAAAGTCTTTCACGGGAAGCAGGGCTTACAAGAAGTGACGTCAATGGGTTTATGGTTTCAATAAAACAGAGCCGCCTTCTCGCCCTCCTAGCAGCCATCTGAGCTGGGGTTTACCGGCGGTTCTGGTGGTATAAAAAATAAAAAATAAACTTCCCAGAAAGTACAGCGGCCTGTGAGGGGAAAGTGGTCTTCTGGTTATTTGGGAATGGATGGGGGGCACTGAGGAGGAAGGGGAGTATAGCCATATAGAGGTGCATCATTTTTTATATGATTCAAAGGTACCTAAAATAATGCGGTAAAACCTTTCAAATGTTGGAAATATTAGTAAGGTTTAGTGTGAATAGGGGTAATAACAGGCACACTGTGTCTTTCCTGAGAAGAACAAGCAGGGAAACTGAGGAAGTTTAAAGCACTTGACTCCTAAGATAGGATTTGTTATCCTGCCCATGCCACCTTTAAGGGCAGCCTCCTGAGTCCAGTAATAAAAGAGCACTGGGCTTTTTAACGCTTCCTAGCACGTCACAGTATAGCGCTGAGAGCCTGGAGTCTCAAGATTTCCGTAGATCAGGAAAACAAGAGACATTCAGTTTCACAAATGTCACTATCCCAAACCTCTTGCCTTAGCTGGGTGAGGACCCATGCAATTTTATTTCAACCACAAGGACTCAAAAGACATAGCTGAGTGTGCATAATATTATCTCTGTAGTGCATTTACCACATGAATTTATCCCCCAGATACGCATTTTTACCGTTTGACCTATTTGCAGTGGTGTATATTTACAGATCCACCTCAGGTCATTGTACTTTAACTCAGAACCGGGCTCTGACCTGTGTGGTAGCTGCTCCCTTCCCATGATTTAAACCCACATCCTCCCTTACCCCCCCCCCCCCACACCCACCCCCACCCCCGCGTCCCCTCTGGTTCTGGCATCACGTGCCACTCGCTACTCGAGAAATACTACCCGCTTTAGAGGACGAAAGGAGACCGAAGTGGAATTTCAGACCTTCCGAACGGACGAAGAGGCATTAGGGGAATGAGGGATGGGTTTGGATCTCGCGCATTCCTAGCTCTCCGTTACTCCTCTGTGCTATTTTGATGCAGGAAACATCACTTTGCCCCCTCATGGGATCGCAAACCATGCTCATCACCCGTCCTGGTTAAAAGCGGAGGTCACAGTAATCCATATCTCCGCCTGCCACTGTCAAAAACCCATAATCCAAATCCTTAACCTGCCTAAAGACGTCATCGTAAGCCTAATTCCTCGCTAAGGCCCGTATTCTGCCGCTTCCCCACCAGCGACAAAGCCGGCCGGTGTACTGCCATTGTCGCCGTAAGGAGATTTGCGTTTCCGCGCCGCCATTTGAATACCTGACAAGAAGATTAATTCATTTTCTACAGAGAGAGGAGCCCGGAAAACAAACAGAGCGCTGATTAAATCCTCCCGCTCGCCAGATAGTTTTGTTAGGGAGCCTTTAGTCTCTTCAAAGGGGAAGAAAAAACAGCGACAGAAGTTGGGTGACAGTATGGGGGGGGAGAATAAAGCCGGCGCAAGTGCTTTCTGTCGGCTCCAACTGGAACAGCTTGCTGGCAAACCGACATAACGGCATTTACATCCGTCATCAGGAAACTCGCGAGGCACAAAAGCGACGTGTTACGTACCTATAATCCCGTATTTACATAACGCGCTTCTCTTGTTGCAAACGAGCAGCTATTTTGCGTACCGCTACCGCGCGCTCATCACTCCTCTCCTCTTCTCTCCCTCCCCCGCTGCCCTCTTTCCGGCAGCTGTCTGTCCCGGAGGCGCACTTCGGCCACCTTGGACACACGCTCGGCACAACTGCAAAGGAGCCCTTCCAACAAGAACAGCCATCCAATACGATATCAGTAACTTTCAGGAAAACACAAGAAATTCTGCCAATTTGTTATTGTTCTCCTGTTCGTTTGTATGTATTCTTACGTTAAATTGTTTTTTTTTCACACCCAGATAAATTGCTTTTGGTCAGTAGTGTACGTGCTCATTCCATAGAAACACCCCCAAAACCATACATATGACATGTGTTTGGCCATGACACTGGAGGTCTCTTGCCAGAATTACTTTATTTGTTATTTAAATTACCTAATTGCTGCATTCTAAGGAATTAATGCCCTCCCATGTACACCCAGGTAACCAGCAGAACTTCCTTAGAACCAGAAGCCTGTGGCTCTTTATTGAAAAGCCCGTCTCTTACATTGACATGCCACTCCATGCCCTCAGACAGGGTTAACTGTGTCTGAGGGAAAGTGCGCATGCCAGGGGTTTACTGCAACCGTTAACGATGATGTCAATAAGACAGCAGAGCTTAATAGACTCATTAGGCCGGAGGCACCTTACTCAGGGCTGGATCCCCCCACCACACTGTCACATGTGGACTAGTCCACCCCCCCCCCTTGTTCAGATTGACTTAACCTTGCAGAAGGCGATGATTCCTGATTCTTGTTTACAGCATCTCTAACCCTTGCACTGAATCTTCCCATAATTCCTTTTATGCGATTTCTATAGTGGCTGGTATTGGAGCTCCGTACTGGAACATACCAATGCCTGTGAGCCTCAAAGGGTGATAATTTGCTGCTGGAAAATACTGAGATGTACTGGCATAGACACAGATAAACACCTTTAGATTGGCATGCCAATGCCTGCCAATTTTATTATTATTATTATTATTAATTTTTTTTTTTTTTTTTTTTAAATTAACTTTTCACACGTTCATTCACAGGGTTTAGTAAACTTAGAGTGCCACCTGCTGGGTAGACCAAGCCAAAAAAAAAAATTGACAAGCGACCAAATACCAGAGCGAACAGCGAGAGCTACTTCACTTGGATCAGAGAGGCTTTCCCTCCTTCCATTTCCCAGCGAGTTTAACGGGGAACATCTTCCCCACTGCTGCATGCGAGGATTTACTGAAGACTCCAGGTGCATTTTACCACATGAAAGAGACAGATTAACTATCCCAAGAACCTCCACGAAGCCGATGCTAAATAAAAGCTCGGTTCTGAAGCAGAGCCTTTGTGTGGCTTTTTCCACCTTTCATCGACTCGTCTGCTGGCTTGGTCATGTGACATCATCACCACAGAACCCGCAGGCTGCTGGTAACAGCACCTGTGACCCGTCCGTCCTGGCCCCGGGGGGGCAATACAGGGTTACAGCGATGGCTAATACTCTAGCAGGAGCACAGTGGCAATCAGCAATATTGCCAACATCAGAGCCCTTGGGAACACAGGCGGCCATTATGAAGGTGGGGAGCAAGGAGCTGCTCAGGGGAGTGTTTTGTGCAGCCTGAAACACATTAAAGCCCCAACAGTGGGGGGGGCTACACAACGGTAAGGAGCCTTCCCATCTGCCCCGGCTCAGCCTCCTACCTCCTTCAATGACTTAAATGAGCGACAGGCCTTAACTGTTAAACAGCCCCCTCTACACACCACCCTCCCCAATCCCCTCTCCCAGCCCCCATAATTGATCCCCCCGCTCCCCCTCCTCTCCAGCCCAACCGTCGGGGGGACGTTCCATTGGCCTGGATTGAAACCCAGGGTCTCTCGCCAGGTCCAGTTAAACAGGCTGGGCTGACAGCTTGAGTGATGAGAACGACTCCTTTTTAAAGGCTTGGAGAACTAAGGACAAGTGGGAACAGAAGGACCCCCGCTCAGCGTGAGCCCCTTTCAGATGCCTGCACTGCGGCCTCCCTTACGCGGGGCTAACCCCGACTGTACGCGGGCCTTTGATATCTAACTCCCCTAAACCAATATTTGACAGTCCTCTCATTTTAAAACATGAAACATTTCGAGAAAAAGCCCTCTGTACAGAGGTGTAACATATTATTTTTCCGCATACTACTTTGGGGGGGGGGGGGGGGGGGGGGGGGGGGGGGGGGGGGGGGGGGGGGGGGGGGGGGGGATTATCTGTACCCTGCTAGAAATCACCGGCTTGACGTTTGGTCACCTAGAGGTTTATTTGAATGAGCAGCCACAGGAAAACAACCCTCCCCCACGCAGAGGTTGCTGCTTCCTGTCCTCGGTGGTCTGGCACCATAACTCACTCCCCTCCCCCAGTCAGTGTGGTCCACTATGGGGGGGGGGGGGGGGGCGGGGAGGTTGTCTTTCCTGAGAGACAGGTTCACATGCAGAGGGATTGAAGGGGCTTTTTTTATTAGGCCAAACGAATGAAAGCTTGTCTCGTTTCAGCTTTCTGAAATGCATATATGGTCACAGGGAATGTGCTGGAATATCTCTCACAGCCTGACATCTGCGTCACCTAAAATACATCAGCAATAACACTCATATAAAAGTTAAAAAGACTTAGTCCTTGTATCCTCAACATCCAGACCTTGCTTGTGTGGGGTCTCACTCACAGCTTTTACCTCACCTCTCTCCTTGGCACTGCAATGCACTCTGGGAGATATCCAGTCAGGGGGTGGGGCCAGTCATCTGGGAGATGGATTAGGGTCAGTCTCAACCACTAGGCTGGCTATGTCAGGTTCATTCCTAACATCCCTCGGGACAGACTGTCATGTGCTGCTATACTTGATTAGTGAAATTATTCTCTCTTGGCAAGATGTATGTTGGTTTGAATGAGAGCAGTAGCACTGCGTTGGTGGCGTTGCTGTTGTCTGAGGGCCTGTGCAAGATGGAAGAGCCAAAGTGCTGTCCCTTTCTGGTTAACGTCTCGTTCAAACTGCTTCGGTTACGCCGGCCTGCCTCCGAGGGAGCAGAAGCACAGACATTTCGATTTTCCCAAAGAGGTAACCATCAGAAGCCGTAAGTCACAGCAGATTTTAAAGATGGGCCCCAGAGAGGATGGGGCCATTGCGGACAACGAGCCATGCTAAGTGTGGTACGGGGTCGTTAATCCGATAAAGGACCAGAACCAGAAGTCTTGTCCTTTGTTTTCTTCCGGTCCACCCAGATCCATCAGTTCATAGGGCTACAGAGAAGCTCGTGCCCAGCACCCAGGTGACAGATGATCACAGAAAGGCCCAGCAGATTCCGGAGATGGCATCAGCACTCTCCCCTGGGCCATAATGGCTTCCAATACGCCACATTTCCACCCTGCTACCATTTACCCCTGGATAACGTTAAGTTACCTTTATGCCTCTTTGGAATCTTTTCACAAGTCAACACAGATAAGCTCCCATCACACAAGCTTCCAGACCTGAAATCTACTCTCGAAGTAGAAAATAAATCACCCCCCCCCCTCCCCCCCCGGAACCTAGATAACTACGTACATTGCACACTTCACCCCGCAGAATTAGCAGATCTATGAACTCGGAGGGGGTGTCCTATCGGCCCTTTCGAGCAGGAGGAACTGCTGATGTGTTAATCCAGCTGTCGGACGCACTAATTACCTACTCACACGGACCAGCTGCCTGAACATCACCTGTGGTTCGACACCACAAATATCTGAGGCAAAACTAATCTGTCAAAAAAAAAAACAAATAAGAAGATCCAGAGAAACTTCTTTATCGGTACGGAACAACACGGGTCTCACTCAGCCAGTGTGGATGTTGACTTCGGAAGGATGCTATCTATGCTCATCAGATGTGGCTTTAATCAGCAGAGTGAGGAGCGAAGCGCAAAGACAGCACAAGCCTTAGCAGTGGAACGTATGTAAAGTGTGAAATGAATGAGGATTTGCCGGCAGAGAAGACAGGAGAGAGACAGAGAGACAGCGGCGAGAGAGCGGCTATGCAAATGGATGCAGAGCTAAAATATTAATATCCCCCCCATCATCCGTGGCACCTGCATTCCCACCCCCCCCGCCCCCCGCACACGGCAGCCGGCACCCGTGTCACCCGCGTCCTTATCTTTAAATAGCCGTGCTGTGATGTGGGATCTGCAGGGCCATGAATCTGCAGACGGCGCCCCGACAGAACGTGCATTTATGTCAACCGTACGCCGATCCACTCTAGCCCATCTCCCTGGAGACGACGGGGCCCTTTGTCATCGTCCCGCCGCGGTGGAAGGGGGGTGTGGGCCGTCCACCTTATTAGGGGGCTCGTTGGAACAAAGGGGGCGGCCCTGCTGCAGCCTTTCGTCATGTGGCAGGCTGGGCCGGGGGGGGGCGGGGGGGGGCACTGTCGAGGCCGGCTCGTCGAAATATTGCGAGAGGCATGCGTACGAAATCCTAGAGGGTTATTTCTAGCCCTGCAGCGGGGCGTGGGGCTTTGTCGGCGCACTCTCATCTGGGCCCCCGGGTCCTTGCAGAAAACGTTTCCCTCACATGCAGATATACGGCTCTGAGTGCCTTCCGATCATTCCTGAAGGCCCCACTGTTCACCGGGGCAGGTTTCCTTGTAACCCGCCCTAGCGTGTCCAGGCAGTTTCATTTGCTCACCATTATGCTGGGAATGAGGTGGACTTGGAGTCAAAAGGTGGAGTCAAAATAAAATACATTTAAAATGCTGTCAAATGCACTGGTTGGGTTCTGCCGGCTTTATGTATTAAAACGTATGAGATTGAATGTTTTTTTATGAAAGGATCCTTTTTCTGATGGAAGAACAAGGCCCCTCTATGTCCCCAAGGCCACTTCGAAAATAAATTGTTCAGAAATAATCACGAAACAATAAATACTTGCAGTAGAACGCATCTGGGTAAAATGCGAAATATTCAATTCATGCAGTTTCTGAAATGTTACCGCTGCCTTGGTCGCTCTCATCTATTAGTGTTTTGAAAATTGCGTGTTTTCCCATTTAAGTATTCAAGGCCTGCCTCGCACTTTAATAGACTTCATTCTGTGAAAATTGCCTCTGGTGTAGATGGCCCTCCCTCCTTCTAAAACAGAAATGAATAAGAGCGCCTTTTAAGGACACCGACATAAAACAGGATGTCACATGTGGTAAATAACTTTCCTGGCATTGATTTAAACGCCATGTGGGATCGCTGTGAAGTCCTTAAAGGAGAGCCAGTGCCCATTTGTTTGGTATTAGCGAGTTTGTTTAGACTTTTAGCACGGTGCTCGGTTGTGAGTTAGAGACGGGGTGTGCTTGTGGAGATATCTGGGGGTGACACAAATTAAAAACAGCCATCTCCATCACTGAATGACTAATGTACAGCCATTGCAAAATAAACACAGAAGATGGCTTCCAGATGTAAAAGGCCCGAGAGCAAAGTGAGCAGAGTGAGTGTGAGTCTGCATGTGTGTGTGTGTTTTGCCATGCCTTTTCGCACCATCGTTATGTGTCATATAAACACAGAATTTCCACTTGTTTGCTGCTAAATATGAATGCGGCTGTTCGGAAACATTTCTAAACACAGACAGACGCACTATTAAAGAAGCTGAATTTCATACCCCACACATTATAGTAATGGCACCCAGCTATGCACGCAGCTACATACTGAACTTAGGCATGACTATAAGTGGTACTTTGAAACAGGTATTGTTTTTAAAGTTTTATTTGACATGATTTATCATTTAAGAGAAATATGTAACACACCCCGTAACTGAAATGCAAAGACGTCGGTTTTATCAGGCTTACAGGTGTGCAAACATGATATATATTGTCATTTCTGCAGATGCAAGCACAGTTTTGATTTGCTACGTGCTGTTTACCCGATTTTTAATCTTCACAGTTCCCCGGCTCTGCAAGCCTCACGCCAGGCTCAGCAGAAATGGATAAATGATCCTGTGAATATGCGATTACATGCATTGGATGCATCCAGAAAGTGCGCAGCCTGGCTGAAATATTTATGAGCTGTTGTTTTTTTAAGCAGAGGAGGGAAAGTGTTTTCCCAGGTGGCTCAGATGAGTCGACCGCTATTATAAAGAAGCGTGCTTTGACAGATCACCGCGCTCCTCAGATCTCATTAGGCAAACCCTGATGGCGTACTCTGCTCCGACCGAGGCCCTCGCCGCAAAAAGCCCATTAAAATAAATTCAAAATCTTAACACACAATAAAATCTACATGCATTATTCAACTATCTCATTATGAGGCAATCAAAGTACAGAAATACGCAATATTCCATGACATTATTGCGGTCTATAAAACTCAAACAGACTGCTTGTGAGCGATTTCCTGCTTGTGGGACATCTGCTAAAACCTAATTAGGCTGTAAAATATTTTGAAAGTACCTGGCCGTTGTGTTTGAGAAAAAAAAGCAATTACTCGATTGGTTAATGCATTATGTCCGGACCAACTTGTGATTAGGATCCTGGGGCATCTTAGTACATGAAAAAGCATATGACCTTTATGGCTTCTTAATACTAAATAACGTTCATTTAACGTTATTTTGTAACGTTATTTTTTTCGCCATGTCCTTGAATAATGCATTAATGGAAGCACAAGTTATTTTCTGTTCAACGCCTTGTCCCCAACGCTAACTACCAGTGTGTAAACGAAGCTGTATCAAATTGGTGCCCTCTGCTGTTCCATACGCTATACAACAGCGCCACCTATTGGTGATCATATGACGTTTTTTTAAAACTACTACTTGGCGTGTCCGACATCATGACTGTAATCACTTCTGGTGATATGTAACATTTAAACGAAACCTTCAACCATTTAAACGGGTCCTGGGGAGGGAACCCAGGGAAGTCTGGCCTGTTTTAGCGGTGGATTAGCCAGGTGGCATTAGCATTTCAAGGTGAAGCAGGAGACACAAACACTGATGTCATTCTCCTCAATTCATAAAAAGTCTTACCTGCAGAACCTGGATCAGTAACTTCTTCGGGTTCTATCCAGTGTAGGCCCGCTAACAGTCCAGTGAGTTTCTCCCCGTCCACTAGTCTGTACAGTGTGCATAATCTGCCAGCTGGTCAGTAACCTTCTTCAGAGGCTTCAGTGACCCTGACTACTGGCACAGGATATAACGTTCACTCTGTGTCTAGCTGTAAATCATAGCCAGGCCTGAGCCCTGCCCTTTGCATTACACAATGTAAAAAGTTTGGCCCAGTTAGTGACAGCAAGCAGCAAGGCCACTGGAGACAGTTAGAGCTGGAGTCTCTGTTCAGATAATGCTGTACATAACTGGGCTCCCTGGCACTGCCTTGCAGGATGCCCCTAAAGCCTAGAACTTTCTGGAACAGTGCGACCTCCCTGTAGGATACAGCTGGGCTGGGCAGTCGATCCAGGCCCGCAGCCCTACTCAGCATCACCACAAGGCCAGTTAATGTAGAGCCAGCTTCATTTAGCTGGAATTCTTCTGTGTTCAACTGCGATAAGATGGTGAGCATGGAAGGACCGGCTTACGCTTGCACTTTGAACCACTTACATAAGATACGAAATACTAGCAAAATAATACCATTAATAATAAAACTAGTTTTAGTAATACCTCTGTTTGCTGCTAAATATGACATAGGGTGCAGATTTCCTGCTGGGCAGTTAGAAATCTTATGTGGATATGCTGTACATATGCTTTGTACACATCCGCATTCTCATGGAATTTAATCACCGGTCCATGAAGTCCCTAGGAGTGCGGCAGGCAGGACTCGCCGTCCCGGAGCGCGGATTCCGGCAGCGACTCGTCAGTCCTGACTGCCTTTGGATGTGGAGAATTGGTTCCTCCTAGTCTGGTACGGTGCCTGCATTGTTAGGAGTCTTTGTATCCTTTCAATAAATGATACATCAGTGATGAAAGGTGTGCGGGTGCTGAGATGCGTTGCAGAACCACGCATAGCAGACACACTCACGCTTTACGCAGTCAGAGACCAAGGAGTACAAAAAGATGGTTTTATTATTTACACAGAATGACTTCGAGACCAGAGGAGGAAAGGGGTTCGACGTCCATGGCAGCTTCAGAACCAGCTTGCACATACCAGCGTTATTTATATATTTATGTACCTGTTTTTTTTTTTTTGGAGTCTAATCCGGGAGAACCCAGAGGGGGGGAGACGAGAACTCAGCCTCAAATAGAGCGGTTTGAAAAAACCCATGTCCAGGTGAAACCGAAACGGCGAAGTAGGTCAAAGGAAGGACCTGAATGTGCAGATGTCAGAGAGCGCCGTGGCCTGGAGAGCGGTCCAACGCGGTGGTACTACAGGATAGCAGATGCGCGAGTGCGTATGTATGGATGCGCTCCGACGCCAATGAGTTGACGTGTCTAAATATGCACGGTTACACAATCAAGTCCAAGTGAGCACTAGGGAGGCTCAGTGCGGCGTTTATACCGCGGCTTGTAAGGGCGGTGGGGTGGGGGTCTCCTCAGTAACCTGAGGTGAAGTTCCACAGTGCTTCTGAGTGGGAGGCGGAGCCTTGAGCCGTGAAACTGTAGGCGAAGTAGGCAACTGCAGAGCCCAACATCAGGCCGGTCATGTAGGACACGGTCATCGTGTTCCCTGTGGGGCAGGGGGATGGCGGGGGAGAATTTTTCAGACAGGTAAGAATGCAAGTGAACATTTTGTGTGATGTTCCCTCCTGTAATACATCTGCTGAAAATTCAGCCCAAATCCCGCATTAAAATGGAGCAGGCAGCATGAAATGTAGAGTATATATAACAAAAACACCACCCAAATTCTCAGGAGTCTGTCAACAGTAATTCATAAAAAATACAGACCTCTACATGCCTGTAAGGAAATGTTTTCCTTAAAAATTACCTTCTGCAATACGATATACCGGATATTACTGCTTGAATCAAATTTTGCGGGGGGAAATGATATCTCAGTTGAAAGTCCATCAGTGGTTTTTAAAACTAGGCTTTTCAGACACACACGTAAACTAAGTCAAAGCTACATATAGCATGAGATGTACAACCGCACATTTCACTTTGGGCCTGTCACACGCAAGGCTTGAGGTGACATGCACAGGTTCGCTATAATAACCGGGTGTTAAAATGACACACAGAGGTCGTGACCTCATTCCCCTGTGCACTAGCTGTGAGTGTGAAGAGCCCAGTGCAGGTGGCGTGCAAATGCCCACCTGCCAGCTCCCTTTGCTCCGGCGGCACCTTCCGGGCGGCCAGGATCATGGGCACACTGCCGAAGTAGCCGTTGCTGATGCCCATGAGCAGGGAGAAGAGGCAGGGCCAGGCAGGGTGGCTGAGCGTGGGCCTCTCTGCCGGGTAGACGCACATGATGAAGAGGGGGATGAAGACCACGCGGAAGGAGGAGAACAGCAGCAGGCGGGCCGCCTTTCCAGTCGTACGGCACGGCAGCCAAGATCTGGGGAGATTGGAGGACGGCGGGAGTCAGGCTCCTCCCATTCATGGCCTAATCCCTCCCCATAAGTGACTCCCCAGTCAAGGCTCAGCAGAGGCCCCCCCACCCAAATCAGGCTCCTTAACCACTTTCACGAGACCCCGGTTTCTCCGCGTCCTCACCGCCTGCGGTCTCCCGCACTTACTTTGCCCACGAAGTCTGACATGTTGAAGACAGCCATGATGAGAATGGGCAGCCACTCCCCCAGCGTGGCGTTGCGGATCTCCGACTCCAGGCCCGGAAACAGGCAGAGGGTGATGAAGTAGGTCACCGCAATGGAGAGCATGTAGGCCCAGATCACGCGGGACACCACGTAGCGGTGCAGGATCATGTCTGTGTCACCAGCAGGGGGTGCAGGTCAGACCCCCGGTTGTCATGACAACCACATATGTGTAGTGCCCCGATAGCATCATAATTCATACGTTTTGTCTTAAATTTATTTTACATGTTTTTACATTCCAGGGTCTCAAGAAACACACAATATCCAGATGGGATCTTTAATTAATAATCCCTGACAGATGTGTTGATTAAATGCACTGCACCATTCAATTACTTTAAACCACATTTGTTAATTGAAGACTACATTATTTTCCTTTTTTAAATTGATTTTGTGTCAGGAATAAATTTAATGGCTAAAAAGCCAAATAGATGTTTCACAATGTTTTCTGTGTGCCCATTATAATGATGAAAATGATTCATTTGCTTCATTATTTCGATTAATCTAAGGTTACTTCATTTCCCTGGTGTTTAAGTAACTAAAAGATTGATTAATCTAAATTAAGTTAATAGCTAATTCATTCAAGGGATGCACTTGTAGCTTTTTTCTTATTTAGTCTTGTTTAATTTAATTTAATTACTACGGTGAACCTTCAGTTATAGCATAGTGTTTACTGTGATTTGAAATATGTGGTACATTTAATCAGCATCTCATAGAGGGAGGATTTACTATCACCAGACTGGAACAAAATCCATAATGTCCACTTGCTACTGCTGGACCTGGGATATTGACCTCTGGTGTTTGTCACATTAATGCCTATTTTGCTTACCTTTCACTGTAGGCCAGCTTGTCTTTATTTTTTGTTTGGGAACGTCAAACCTCACGTAGGTCCCGCTGCCGGCCAATTCGCCATCGGCAGGAAGGACGCCCAAGGCTCCATCATCCTAACAGCAAAGACAGCACAGGTCTGGGTCCTCCAAGTAGAAGCCATGAGAAGCAGCTGGAAGCTCCTCCCCTTCCAGCCCGTGCCCAATCATTTCCTCTCTCCTGGTAATCAAGTACCACCCTCTATGACATCGCTAACAGTCAGTACCAGGTTGTGCTTCTCTAATCTATTAGAAAGTTGCAAAACCATTTTAAAAACCCGGTACAGCAGAATTACATTGGTTGGTGAAACCTTTCGAGAACCGTGCAAGATTCCGCCTTCGCCTCTTTCATTTTTGTGGAGGCTTTCCAATTCAGTCTCATTTCTGACTAGCGCTGTTCCTCTGTCAAGGCAGAAAGACAAACAACAGTGCCCTCTGACATCCAAGGAACAAAACATTATTTCATGCCAGGGATGCGCTGGGCTGTGCTGTGCTTATCTGACAGCTAAATCTCAGCAACTGCCTGGGGGGGAGGGGTGTTTCAAGCCAATAACTGAGACAGCAACGTTTCAAGGTAAACCCAAACAATCCACCAAATGAAACAACCTTCCGAGATAAATGATATTAAAAGGGGATAAACAGACTCTGGCGCTCACATGATCACAATTGTCAAAGAGGCGGCCATTTTAGGGAGGACGGATGGAAAGATTTTCAAATGATGGATTATTTAATTGTTGAAGGAACACAGTTTTTTTTTGCACCAGAACACAGTACCAGCCTTCCCTGTCCAATTATCAATGGTGTACCGCCTGGCTGGACTGGGAATTTCTTTTCTGTGTTGTTTCTAATTCCCAGTACTGCATGTATAATTGAAATCAGTCCACATTAACAAGTGGGATTCTCTGCTGGCCATTTCAGAGCTATTCTTTAGAGCTCAAAATTCATGTTAGTGGTTTTAAGGGTAGATAAAAAGGCAGTCTGTTCATTGTTTTGCTGTCATTCAGTTGAAATTTGAATTCACTATCACTCTGTCCACGCACACCTTCAAAAATAACCTTCTAAAGCCTGGATTAATGAGGTCGTTTATATATTTATTTATTTTTCCCCCCACTGTAAAAGTAATTATTTTCCTCAGCGTGTGATAAAGGAAAACCAGCCCCCATGTCTGGACGTTAACGTGACTTTTAGCCTTAAAATGGGGAAACTCCGTTGCCAACCCGACAATTAACGGGAAATTCAGAACAATAACACAGTAAAACGTAACTTGGTAGCGTGTTGTGAACATGGGCCCCTAAACCGGCTTCAAACAGGAATAATAAGTAAATGCCAAAAGCCTTCTGGATTTTTCACACCAGTAAAGTCAAATTTTTTAATAAACGCGTCACGAGCTGAACAGATCCGGGTATTGCTGCAAATGCTGATCACGGCTAATAGATGATAAGGACCGAGGCAGCCAGCATGCAGCCTCCCTGCTCGTGACGCACTCACAGCCTGCACACCGCCCTGTTGTTATGGCGACGCAGGGCTCTGGCAGGGGCGTGGCGTTTGGCTGGGGATGCACAGCTGGCGCCCATACCTCAATAAATTACCAGATAAATGCCCCCCCCCCCCCCCCCCACCCACCCACGGAAAGGAAGAGCCGTGTTACAGACCATGCATTACTGTATTTAATTCTGCAGTCACTTTAGCTGCTCAGCCTCTGTGACTTCGCTGTATTGCTCACATACTTCACCTTGGCTCAAAAACACTGTCACAAACATTCTCCACCCTGTTAGATATGTATGCCAATCCTTTACAGAGATACTCCACCCTGTGACATAGATACTCTGCTCCCTGACAAAGATTCTCCACCCTGTTAGATATGTATGCCAATCCTTTACAGAGATACTCCACCCTGTGACATAGATACTCTGCTCCCTCACAAACATTCTCCACCCTGTTAGATATGTATGCCAATCCTTTACAGAGATACTCCACCCTGTGACATAGATACTCTGCTCCCTGACAAAGATTCTCCACCCTGTTAGATATGTATGCCAATCCTTTACAGAGATACTCCACCCTGTGACATAGATACTCTGCTCCCTGACAAAGATTCTCCACCCTGTTAGATATGTATGCCAATCCTTTACAAAGATACTCCACCCTGTGACATAGATACTCTGCTCCCTCACAAAGATTCTCCACCCTGTTAGATATGTATGCCAATCCTTTACAGAGATACTCCACCCTGTGACATAGATACTCTGCTCCCTCACAAAGATTCTCCACCCTGTTAGATATGTATGCCAATCCTTTACAGAGATACTCCACCCTGTGACATAGATACTCTGCTCCCTCACAAAGATTCTCCACCCTGTTAGATATGGATGCCAATCCTTTACAGAGATACTCCACCCTGTGACATAGATACTCTGCTCCCTCACAAAGATTCTCCACCCTGTTAGATATGGATGCCAATCCTTTACAGAGATACTCCACCTCTGTGACATAGATACTCTGCTCCCTTACAAAGATTCTCCACCCTGTTAGATATGTATGCCAATCCTTTACAAAGATACTCCACCCTGTGACATAGATACTTTGCTCCCTTACAAAGATACTCCACCCTGTTAGATACGTATGCTAATCCTTTACAAAGATATTCCACTCTGCCATTTAGATACTTAGCTGACTTACAAAGATACTCCACCCTGTGACATAGATACTCTCCTCCCTTACAAAGATACACTATACAACCACTTGGATACACTACTCCCTTACAAACTCCACTCTGCCTCTTGGATACTGTACTCCCTTATAATGATACCTCACCCTGTCACATAGATACTTTACTCCCTTATAGAGATACTCTGCCCTGCTACTTGGATATTCTACTCTCTTATGAAGATACTCCACTCCGTCACTCAGATATTTCACATCCTATCACATAGATACTCTACTCCTATGCTAAGGTGCTTCAACCTGGCACTTAGTTACTTTACTTCCTTACAAAGGTACTCAACCCCACCCATTGGATACTCTACTCCCTTGCAGAGACAGCCCACCCTGCTACTCAGATACTCTATTCCCTCCATTAGATAATCAATTTTCTCTTTCACCCTTATTCCTTAACAGATGCTAAAGTCGTTTACACCGCATTTTTGTAACCAAATTTAAACTTATCCAACTTAGCATTTTCTACCTAAAGAAAAACTTACGAATCTTACTTCCTCTGCGTTGACATCATGGTGGACCTGGTATCCGGTGGCCCGGTCCGTGTGACCTTTGACCTCGGTGCGACCCTGGCGGGCAAGGCTGGTGTAGTACCGCACGAAGCGGGTCCGACGCACCAGCAAGTGCAGCATGAAGCAGGTGAGCTCCATGCAGATTGAGATGAGGAAGAAGATGATGGTGCTCTTCCTCTCGTTTTTAATTAGGAGCTTGGTGAAGATCCGGCTCAGGGATATGATGACGCCCGCAGTACCTGCGTCCACCAGGCAGCACGTTGGATTAGTGAATCTCTGATAAGAGACTGATTTCTTCAAGTTTATTTTAAGTACCAAACCAGATGACTATATAATAATAGTACTACAAAAAACATACTAAAATATCTGTCTTTTCGTTAATTTTTCTTTTTTAATAATTTTAAATGTGGTCCTACAAATCAAGGACGTGGGTTCGATGTCAACACTGATAGGAACCAAATCAGCCCCGAAGCCTTCGCACAGTATAGGTAGGTGTGTCCATACCCAAATCTACACCCTTGCTATAAATCTTTCCTATTTTCATTGTATGTGCATTTATGTTCCTAACAAACCAGGACAAACAGTGGGCTTAGTTAACTTGGCTGTAAAATACAAATTGTACCCGACAGATGAAACGTTTTGTTTCAGAAAATACAGCAAAACAATCAGATAAAATGTAAAGGACGCAATAAATCAACACAGCTGACTAAAGGACCCCTCTGCTACAAACGCCATGGATTTGACATTTGGATCCGTGGTTAGTGATTGGATACAGCAGCTCAGGGGCAGCCTGTGGGAAGGAGGGGGGAGGGTGGTGATGAGGCCTGGAAAGGGTGGGGTCTTACTCACTCTCTCCGGTCATCACTCCTTGCGTGTACCTCTTTGGAAGCATCCCCATGTAGCCGTAAAAACTGGACTGCTGAACTGGAATGAAAAGAGGGGGAGATCAAAGCACAGGGTGGTGCGGGGAGAAGCTGGTTCCCTGACTGAGCAGCAGCTCCCAGGCGCGGTTACCTGTGCATCCAAAGGCCACCACCCCCACCGCCACCAAGTTGATGACATAGGACTGCTTGTTGGTGAACTGCTCCAGCCAGACGTCACAGACACCCACAAACAGCAGTGGCCCGAGAGCAAACAGGTAGCCTGCAGGTAGGCGAAGGGAGCGGGGAGATTGCATTAAGTTCACTCTGTCACCTGTGGGGATAAGCCCCTCCCCCAGCAAACTTGAGAGCTTGGTGTGACCTCAGACACGTTGAGATACTCCTGGGATTTGTCCCTGTGTCCCTCGTGTTTTAAAAAGCCATCTTAATTCACCCCGCTGAATTCACGAGTGGCTACATTATCAAAAGCCTTGCGTTATTACTCGGGAAAACACAAAGGGTTTTCTGTTCCAAACGCATCCTTTGATCTCATTAGAACTAAGGCTCTATCTCTGCTCTAATGGAACTGTCTTGGTCTGCCATGTGTGCGATTTAATGCTCTCTGCGCTGTTGAGAGTATTAATAACTCAGATATTCCATCAAGGCCATTGGATACAGCTGCTTTTGGGCTGTCGCGGCGATCCCCAGCCAAATGTTCTCTTAACTGCGGCTCACACACATAAGAAAAGCAGGTCTTCCATTTGTAGCTGATCCTGAGTTGTTTCGGAAGACCAAGGTCAGTCTGATGGCGATGGCTTCCCCCATGACAAGCAGCATTAATGGAGTCCAATGAGTTCCTCAAGTTCCCAAGACACAGGAAGGACTTGGAAGGACCTATGGTTGAATTCTTATACATTCTCTTTGATTCTCCTGAAAGACCTCAAACGTTAGGAAGCACATCTTCTCTAATATGACCCACTTAATTACGATACCCATTAATAAACCTATAGAGTTGACAATCGTCAACCAAACAACTACTTGCTGGTATCGTTGCACTAAAGAAGCATTCAGACTATTGTTCCAACAGACAGGTGATATTGGAGATGGTCCCCTATCACTCACCCACAGTGATCCGGGTATGTAGACCCAAAGTCTCCACCAAGGCATTGTTCAGGACCACCGCCAACAAGGCCACCAGGATGTATGTCAGACTCATGTCAAACACGATAGACGTTCCTGAAGGACCAGCAGAAGGGCAAGAAGAGAGATCACAAAACTTAGCCCATCGCTAGTTCCTCATCAACTGTACATTTTTCACAATACATTTCAGAACCCCCCCGCTCCCACCCGAATGCCGTCAGCCCACTGAACCACAGTGGATGATGCGTACCTTGGAATTTGTGATGTAGGTAGTCCACGTCAGTGATGAAGCTGTTGTAAGGCAGCAGGAATCCAACTCCGGCTAGCAGCATAGCAAAGTATATCCCATGGTACCGGTCATCTGGTGTAGGCTCCTCGAAGACTTACCATGGTAAATCAGAGGGAGGAGCATGTCATGAGCATCCCAGCTGGGATGAGGAGGGGGGACTTTTTATTACTTGTCCTCTTGGAGAACCTTTAAGAGGTAGAACCGTCTCCTGTTCTGTGCAGGATTACAGGCTTGCGTAGACTGCATCTATAGCAACCACAGCCACTTCACACATATCCCATAGTACCGCTTATGGGCTAGGGTTTTTTTTTTTAGCCAGCTCACCCCACCCATCCCTATTCCACTGCCTCTAGGAGTCTCAGCCTTGGAGCCCAGTGCTAGCAGTCATTCACGACAGCCTCAAAAAGCAGGGTATGCTTACTCCTAATCACTTGACTAGGCCTCCTTTGGTAATGGCCCTGGTCCATTAGGGAGCTTGTTCCACGTTAACAATCCAAAGGAAACCCACAGCGGCTCCTTCGACACGATGATCGCAGGGCTCCAAAAAGCAGCCAAGCCTCTGTATTTCGAGGCCCAAACCAATGGCAGGCGAGAGTGTATCTCTGATTTATTCTAATCCTGGAGGATGAGTCTGGGACTGACTGCTGGCGCGTGGGGGACTCAGGGAGCAGATGCAGATAGAGGATCAGCTTTCTCCAAAAGCCGAGACAAATTACCATACAAATGGCTCCATATCTTACAGAGGCTGATGGTACTGGGGGGCAAATTGATCTTCAGGGGCACGTTCAGTCCACAGGGCAGCTCCACCCTAACCCTCAGGCCGTGACAGTGATGGCGGTATCTTACCCGGCTCTGCAAAGGTAAGGATCCCTCTGTCGGGAACGTCTTTGGCTTGGAGGTCCTCCTCTTCCAGCTGGTAGCTCTCAAAGCTGAAGCTCATCACTACATTTCCCTCCGGCGTGGTGATGGGCGTGGTCTGCCGGCGCCTTTCCATGCCGTTCGACGCCATTCTGAACCCGGCCCAGACCCCACTGTCTCCCAGCTCTGCCGTGGTTCCTCCCAGGGATGTTAATATGAGAGTTCCTCCTCCCTCCTGGGTTGGGGGGGGTGGGAGGGGGGGGCGAGGGGGTGCCAAGAGTCACTTTAATCCTAATGAACGTTTATTCCTGGCTTTTATTACTGCTAAGAAAAATACTACATTTCAAACCACACTTTTTAAATATGCCAGATTAATCCTATCCTAAATAATCCAATTAATATTTATAATTTAAAAATTATTTATACAAAATTTTTGACATTGAAGTCTTAGATAAAACTCAGACTAAAATATTTAAAACTTAAATAAATAATGCATTCTTATGCAGCAGATGTTTCAGATGAGTTTCGCTTCGTTTCAGGCAGATTGCTGGAACGGAGTGGGAGTGAAGGCGAGGTTGAGATGGGGAAGGTCTGCCGCATGCGTTTAAGGCTCCATCGCGGTCCCACACGAATGCAACTACGAGAACAGGATTTTAAAGAGGTGACAGACTAGGCAGAAGGTGGTGCCTTTGATTTACAAGGTGCCCAGCTGGCGGGGGGGGGGGCGGGGGGGAGGGTTGATGACGTCTGGCAGGACAGGACTGCCCCGCACCACCAAGGTCTGCCAGCGCTACTTCTCATGCAGAATATGCCAGGAGGCCTGGCAGGGGTGCCAGCCAGCGGCACAGTGGGTCACGCCAAGTCAGCTCCTTCCAGCCTCCATTTCATTTGCTGTCCTTTGATAACATGCGCTTCATTATGGTAAATGTAAAAATGCACTGAGCCAAAATGCGATCGATACTGAACGGAGGGGAAACTGCAGCGTGCACATTACTGCCATGTCCCATTAGACTGCACTGTACCACCTCCACCGCAGGCACAGGGGGCATCATCTGTAACGCGGGCTGGCAAACCGCTGAATATTTACATATATTTTACGTGGCATAAGAAATATACTTCTTGGGCTCTATATATAGTTCAGCTTCATAAGACACACATTTTTGATTTCGCAGAACAGGCACTTACACGCAAAACAAAACAAAACGAAAAAAACAGGAATGATTTTGGTTGGACCGGAAAGACCTTGAAAGAGAGGATTCCTCTTGGGGGCCCTGCGTTCTGCGTGACCGCGGCTCTGAAAGCGGGCCACCCTCCCAGCAGCGCCTCGCCTTCCCGGCTCCAGCCCCAGTGAGACCCCCAGGCTTTGCAGGCACAAAGCAGCCTCAGCTTTCTTCTGTTTCTCTTCTTTGCCTCCAATTTTTCGCGTGTTCCTCTCTTTTATTTTTTAATGTGTGAAACACTCACACTGCTGCCGCATTTCTAGTTGTCCCACTTTTCCGATGAAACTATTTTGGTTTCCCTGTTTGTTTTGTGTTTCGAATTGGATTTCCGGGACCCAGCTATTGAAAAAGCACACAGCGACTCTGCCATCAACTCTTTGATAAATTGCCTGAGCTTCACTTTTCTGACTGCCTTCTCAATACTTAACTGCGACACAGGCAGGCGGCTACGGAGGCAGAACCAGGTCCTGGCTTGCCGCACTGTGGTGTCCAGCAGATCCCTGATAATAGATCACACCGCAGATGAGGACCTGGGTCTCCTGGACCCTGTTTTAGGCCCGAGCACCCCAGCCTTGAAATAGCCGACCGCTTCCTCTCTTTCGATTTGGCAAAGTATAGGAATGCAAAGTCACGACAGGCCACCAAGCTCCCAAACAGCTACACTACTGCCTAATTTTTTGTTGAACCAGTGTTTGCTCTCCTTCACTCTTACTCATAATTGAGTCTTACCGCTACGGCAAGGTACCATGATGTGTTGCGTTTAGCCTTGTTACGGTATGTTCACACTGGGGATGCAAAAAAATAAACACACAACGAAAGGCGCAATGCTTTGTACTGCGTTTCTTCCCGTATTTTCATCTCCTGTTTGTCCATGTTCTTGTGCGTCTTTACACGTTTTCAATGCTGCGTTGTACTAGCCGTCGCTACGAATGTACATGATCGATCGTCCCTAGTGTTTATGGGAAAAAAGAGGGAAGGAAAAACATGCGTACAAACACATCGGAATGCATTTGCATTCATCTTTGATGTGTGCAGAAATGTGGGCAACGCGGCGCAGTAGTGGGGACATCATGCATAACTTTCTATGCGATGTATGACGTTCTGGTTGATGAAAAGTGCAGCTAAACGCCCTTATTGCGCCCTGGTCACGTTCTTTAAAGAAGTCTCCTAGTTACAGTCACTAATGCTCCATCAAGTTAGACCCTTACACTGCCCCCTTGAGGGCAAGGACTCTAAACCCTGTTGCCCAGGAAACAGACCAGAGAAGGTTTTATCTGAATGGACTTACTGTTTGTCAGGACTAAAACAAAACAGGCCTTAATTAAAACCACAGTAATTAGCTCAGTAGGAATAACTGTGCTCAATAAAAGTCATGTAGAAAAGTTGACACCCAGGATGGTCTATATGATAGAATCTATGAATATATGTATATATATAACACACATATATGTGATATAAAACGACAAGCCTGTAGTTCTTATTTATTCATAAGATCTAGAAATTGCGTCCAGCTGGAAGGTGTGAAATTTTCAGACACATAGGCGATCCCAATTAATTTTACAGCGGACAGCAAGGCGTCTGCGTTAGATGTGAAAACCTCCGGCCGTAGAACGACCCCCGACTTCCTTTCCGTCTCAGTTTTATTTGGCAGGATCAAAAACGCACCAACCAAAGCGCACCAGAGCCAGGCTTGGGAGGCGCGATGAAAGCCTTTTGTCGTCGCTTTTGCTTTTTACTTACGGAAGGGGGATGTTGAGAGCGGCGCTTTCAGAAAGACATGCCACTCTTTCATGGTGCATAATGTACCGCACGCTAAAGGCGATTTTGAGATGGCTGGAAGTCTGCGATGTATTATTCCTCAAATGCAGGGAACCAAATGTAAAAAGAAAAAAACCTGCAACAGGCGCATATGGTGACCGAATAGCTCACTGACTGGGGGCGCAGATGCATATGGATCCTGAATATGGTCACTTCATTAAAAGGAAAAACAAAACTGTATGCTTTGTCATTCTTTCACGTATTCGTACGGGGCGACGACGTAGACTGAAAATTCGACTTTTTTTTTTTACTGCATTACCACTGATGCTCGCCCTGCAGCACGGAGCCGGTAGATCGCAGAGCCCGGTGTTCCGAGCGCAGCCCATGCGGGTGAAATAGCGGCACCGCAATTCCCGCACGTTTCATCACCGAGTCCGATGTGCCACAAACTGACAAAACATTATATCTAAGCCATTTCAGCAGCAGAGGTCCATTGTTTTCCCCCGGCCCAGATGCCAGCTTCTGTTTTCCTGCGCACATGTAAGATGAGAATGGGATACAAGCAGAGAGCCTTACAGCCAGCTGTCTGGGGGAAATGCTAAACTGAGACAGTCTTGACGTGTTATTTGTTCATGGGGGGTGTTGAAAAGCGCGCGCGGGGGGGGGGGGGGGGGGGGGGCTGCCCCAGGTGTGTTCTGGTAGCATGCCCCACCCCTGCCCAAATAACGATCAGGCGTGGGACAGAAAACTTCCAACAGCTATACCTTTCGATAAATATATTATCAGTATACCAGTTATGTTAAACATTAGTCTTCAATTGACAACAAACAAACAAACAAACAAGGACAAAAAGCACACATGAGACGTCAACGCAAACATTTGTTGCTATAATAGGATAAAAAAAATACTGCCAACAGCCAAGTCAGGCTGTGTACTTTCCTATTAGAGAAGCTTGTATTGTACGTGATGTACCTCAGTCAAGATGAATCTTTTAAACTAGGTTTGATGAGAAAGGGGTTTATCTGCTGTCAGCGGAGGGTGGCGCTCATCATGTTCCTAAGAAGTATCCGAATGTTTTATGTAAAAGGTTAAAATAATAATACTAGTAAAAATATTCAATGGTATTGTAGTCCTCTCAAAATCTCAAGACTCAAGCGGTTTGTTAAGGTCAAGTGAAATTAAAATCAATCGAATATTCGTACAATTAGTTTTGATTAAAACATGCTTAGATCATTTTGAGAAATAACTGCGTTGTTATGACATTCATCAAAATAAAACAGTATTCTTTTCCCTAACAGGTAACATAAAAACCAATTTTTATTAATTTCTTAAAAATCAAAACTAAACTACTGATATTGTTTTCGTTTGAGTGCTCGGCGTAACAAATAATACACAAACATCGCTGTTTGATTAGTTGACCAAATGGCACATTTGAACTCCGTCCTGCTCGTACTTACCTACACGACGCGTCCTTATCTAGCCTTTATAATCATTTCATTGTGTGAGAGACCCGAGCCGCGCACAACAGGTCCCGGCTTACCTTCCGCAGACTCCTCGGCGCTTTCGCTTCCTAAAGATGTGGCTGCATTAAAGAGAAAAGCCGGGGACGCGTCTTATCTGCCATCTTCGCTGCGGGATGCAGCCTCCATCCATCGGGGAAATGTTCGTGTGCTGTGCTCGGCTTTCGAGCAAGGTGCACTACCGCCTTCCCTCTCTCCCACCCTCCCGTTTTCACGATCACAGATAGTAACTCGGTATTAACAGCAACGGGGGAACGAGTGTTTCAGCAGATTTAAAGGGTTCATCCGCGCACAGAGCACCCACCCTGTACATTTGCGTAGAATAAATACCAAGGAGATGTTTTCAAATGCACTATGGAACATATCATGCTAATTTAGGCTAAAATTAATTTTTCACCATTTATTTTAAGCGATTTCATATTTCATTCCTTTCCTTTTCATCAGCGCAGTGTGCGGTTCCGTCGTGCTATCGTGGAAATGAAGAAGCAGACTTTACTCACGAATTTGTCAAACGCTTATTTACATTTGCTTAATTTATTAACCGCGCACAGATGGAAAAGCATCTGAATGGAAAAGGCGAAAGCTTGATAAATAGCAACGTAGCCTATTTACACAGGCAGGCGAGCTTGCAAGTCTTGGTTTACACATGCATGTATGAATACACACACTAACACATATATTAATACATGTACATATATGATTGTATACGAAATAAATCCGGGATGTGTTCTTTTAAATATTAATATGTCATTGTCGCGTGACAAAGGGAACAGTTGTACATCCCACTGTTGTCTTTGGAGCCTTAAATTCTGATCGCTGTTATTGCTACGTGACTAGATTTAAGCCTAGATTTCATTCTGGAACCTTCCCCATCACAGTCCTCAAATCTCCATATTCACAATAAGCACTTATGTTTGTCCCAGACCCCGTTGTCATCCCGTTAGTGTCACCAAAGCACAGGACGGTGGCGTGTCTCAGCTGTCAAATTGCGGGGCTCCTTCTCTCCCCAGGTCCCACCGCATCTCGCCCGGCTCATGCTGCCTTTGCTCAGATTTTAAAGGTATCTATCTGCTGACGGCATCCTACATACAATGGGTTCTGGAAATATCCATTTAGATGCGTGATTTAGAAGTCTTATCGCTTACTGCAAGCCATGGCGGCAAAGCGATGTTCAAACAGGCTCCATATCCAGATGAAGAAACGGGTCTCACGTGTGTAGGGGTCACGTGTCCTGCTCTCTGAAGGCAGGTTTCAGCTGTATTTGATCATGAATATTTAGGCCTACAAACAAATTATTTTCGACATGAAAGACAATTTTTTTCCATCAAAAATGAACGGGGTACCAATAGACTGACAACTCCCTGCCAGATTGATGAAAAACGATTTTTTTTTTTCAGTTACAGGGGAAATACGTTATGAAAAAAGATAAAATTACATTGCACATTCACTGAAAGATACCTACATATGAGAACTGAAACCCGGGGATCACCAACCTGTCTGCACTTTGATGAAACGTCTGTCAGAATCTGCCGTGGTGTTGGCGTTCACCCCTGTACAAAGGTGTTATTAATTTAATCTTGTAAGGTTCTTCATGTTTTTATCACAAGAACATAGAACATATGTGTGTGTTGGTTATGTTCTTATGTTTATAGGCATGCATATGTATGTAAGCATTCATTCATACATACACACATTTCGCACATGCTGAGATTTTCTGCATTTGCATGTTACTTAGCATTTATTAAAAATAACCTGAATATTCTTTACTAACAAATAAATTTACAGTATATTTATCTTCTGAGTGCCTTTATTAGCAAGAAAACATCATATCTCTGATTAATCAAAGTAGCCTCCTCGAGCAGTTATAACAGCAGGGAGACTTTGAGGCATTCTCTCCACACAGGACATTAAATACTGCTCTGTTTCATGGAATGAAACAGTTAACTAGTGCATTTAAAGTTAAAGGACAGCCTAGATCACGATCACCACGCAACCAGTTAATATGGTGTCAGACATGCACTGTACTATACTCTTTCCACATTATAAAGGAAAGTTCTTTTATCTCACTTTTCATCTATAATTGACTCAACTCAACTTTCCACTGTTTAACATGAGGAAAAATCTGCAGTTTATGAAATGAATGGAAAAGTGGTATGCAAAAACGTTTGTCTGGTAGTATATATATATATATATATATATACACTGAACAAAAATATAAACGCAACACTTTTGTTTTTGCTCCCATTTTTTATGAGATGGACTTAAAGATCTACAATTCATTCCAGATACACAATATTACCATTTCTCTCAAACATTTCTCACAAATCAGTCTAAATGTGTGATAGTGAGCACTTCTGCTTTGCTGAGATAATCCATCCCACCTCACAGGTGTGCCACATCAAGATGCTGATCTGACATCATGGGTAGTGCACAGGTGTACCTTATACTACCCACAATAAAAGGCCACCCTGGAATGTGCAGTTTTGTCTCACAGCAAAATGCCACAGATGCCACAAGCATTGAGGGAGCGTGCAATTGGCATGCGGACAGCAGGAATGTCAACCAGATCTGTTGCTCGTGCATTGAATGTTCATTTCTCAACCATAAGCCGTCTCCAAAGGCGTTTCAGAGAATATGGCAGTACATCCAACCGGCCTCACAACCGCAGACCACGTGTAACCACACCAGCCCAGGACCTCCACATCCAGCAGGTTCACCTCCAAGATCGTCTGAGACCAGCCACTCAGACAGATAATGCACGGCCCCATGTTGCAAGGATCTGTACACAGTTCTTGGAAGCTGAAAATGTCCCAGTTCTTGCATGGCCAGCATACTCACCGGACATGTCACCCATTGAGCATGTTTGGGATGTGCTTGACCGGCGTATACGACAGCGTGTACCAGTTCCCACTAATATCCAACAACTTCGCACAGCCATTGAAGAGGAGTGGACCAACATTCCACAGGCCACAATTGACAATCTGATAAACTCTATGCGAAGAAGATGTGTTGCATTGCATGAGGCAAATGGTGGTCACACCAGATACTGACCGGTTCTGAGTCCCCAGACCCCCAATAAAGCAAAAAACTGCACATTCCAGGGTGGCCTTTTATTGTGGGCAGTATAAGGTACACCTGTGCACTACCCATGATGTCAGATCAGCATCTTGATGTGGCACACCTGTGAGGTGGGATGGATTATCTCAGCAAAGCAGAAGTGCTCACTATCACACATTTAGACTGATTTGTGAGAAATGTTTGAGAGAAATGGTAATATTGTGTATCTGGAATGAATTGTAGATCTTTAAGTCCATCTCATGAAAAATGGGAGCAGAAACAAGAGTGTTGCGTTTATATTTTTGTTCAGTATATATATATATATATATATATATATATATATATATACACACACACACACACACACACAAACAAATATAAACACATGTCTATGTATTAATACAGACAACACAGGGCAGAGTTTAAATTGCCTATGTTTAGAAAAAATTCTATAGCAATTGCTATAAATTTAAAATTGCTTAAATTTAAATTTAACGTTTGCTTTGGTACTTAACTCCCTTGTTCTGGCATCGGAAGACTTGCTTTCTTTGCAGGCTTTTCTGCTGTCTTAAAGCTAGTTTGTTTAATTACGGCAATAATTACTTGACTTGAAGACCCTTGCTCTGCTCCAGCATTGGTTGCCAGTCCTTAAAGATACAGAACGTCTGACTGGACCAGAATCCTTAAATCATGGTGGTCCATTCACAGCTGCTGGTGACTGGCGTGCTTCAGAGGCTGATCTGAAATCAGTGACAAAATAAGTGCCTTATAATGAAATACAAACACTCTGACACAATCGTCAGTATTGATCTGTCTACCAGAGAAATGCATATCCATTATAAGTAGGATAAAGTGACACTGATGTCACGGGTCCTTTGTAATGAAAATTCCTCTTTCTACACCGGCATTTAAAATATTTCTAAAAGTGTTGTATTAATGTGCATGTTTGTTTCAAAAACATACAAAGGCCTCTCGTGGATTAATGACGAGGGCTTAAACTGAACCTGGGCTTAAACTGAACCTGGGCTTGAACTGAACCTGGGTTTAAACTGAACCTGGGCTTCAGCTGCTCCTTCAGCATCGATGCTAATGATGATGCATGTGGTCCTCTTATGATGCTGATGGTCGATGATCCATTAGAGGGTGCTGGGGGTGGGGGGGGGGGGGTCATTTCAAGGAGCTTGACTGTACAGGCTTAGGGGTAAAAGAATATGAATCTATCCATTTGTCCTACAACCGCATGTTAGTGGTCTATACCTGCAGGTCTGATGGCCTGACAGAAGGCAGGGCAGCTCCGGCCCTCCTGGGGCCCCTCCTAGGGAGGTCACTCTGGGGAGGGGGGACAGAGACACGGGGCCACCTCAGTTTTTGTTATTCTCCACCCCACATTTCTACTATACTTCCCAATCTCTTAACCCCCCGAACGTGTCGACGCTCTAAGCACCTTCTCTTTCTGTTCTCCCCATCAGATAAGGTACGGCCATTTCGCTGTCCGGGGGGGGGGGGTGGTGAAGGACAGTGATGAGTGGCCACAGCGCTCATTGAAATTCCAGCTGGGGCGACGGGCCACGCTGTTCACGGTAGCCAGCGGAGGGCGCTGTGCACGGCGGCTGGAACAGCCCGTGGCCCTGCCCAGGAAGCCATACACAAACCGCGTTCCCTTCAAATAACACTACAGCAGCTTATAACATTAAGTGAACCCCCCCCCCCCCACCCCGCTGTGGGGCTTTCTGTTTTATGAATGTGTAAAAAGGTCACGGCGCTTACTTTACTGCCACCCTTTTGCCGGGAAAATTAAATAGTTTTTTTGCACGGCTGCTCCCTGGAGATTACGGCACGGCGGCATGTAAGGAAGGCGGCTGGCATTGACGTTTTAATTGGCCTTAATGATTCACTGCAGAGCGTTTCCACGGCACTGGGAACGAGGGTGCAGCCAGGCAGAACCCCCACAGACGCCCCCCCCCCCCCCCCGCCCCCACCCGAATCAGCTGGTAGAAGTCGAAGGGTTTCTCTGAGAACTCCAACTTTCACTGGAGAAGAGATTCAGACTTTCCAGCCCAAGGCGACATGCCTGGTGGGTTTCAGGAAAGCGCGGGTTTTAAATAGAAAAAAAAATCATGAAAATGACCTCAGGCGACTCCCAGTCTGAAGGCAGAAGAAAAGGCAACGTATTAAAAAATGCAAAACAGATATGATTTTTAAATCACGCGGCACAGCATTGGAAAAAGAATCAAAGGCCATAATAACATGTGGTAAATTTGCACTTCAATTACCGACAGTCGAATACAGTAACAATTAGCCTTTGTAATTATTTGCATACTGTCAATTACATGCTGCATCTTTCCCCAGAGTCATTTTTAATGAAGTCCACCCCAGGGTTTGGGGTTTCCATGATGTAACTGATCAGTACCCATGTTAAATGGCATGTTTTGAAGGCAGTGTGTTTGAAAGTAGGTGATGTATGCACTAAACTGAAGAACAGCTTCACAAATGACAGGAGGGCTCACCTGTGAGTGCGTGGCGGTCATGCATCTCCGCTGCAGGATCATGGGCGGATGACTGCGACCCCAAGCCGATAAACAGTGATTGTGAGCCGGGCATGGCTGGTATCCATGGCAACACACGTGGGGGCGGGGCCATGAGACACGGCACAGAGTCGCTATACATCTGCATCCGGCAGCCTCTGTCGTTTTCCCACCATTGGGAGCATTTTCCTCACATAAGCTATATAAAATTCTTTGTGGCATGGATTCCACAAGATGTTGTAAACATTCTTTTGGGATTCTGGTCCATGCAGACATGATTGCGTCACTTAATGCCTGCAGATTTGTCAGCCGCACATCCACGTGAATCTCCTGTTCTACCACATCCCCAAGGTGATCTATTGGATTCAGATCCGGTGACCCGGTGGCCACTGAAGAATAATAAACTCATTGCCATGTTCATGAAACCAGCTCGAGATGCCTGTTGGTTTGTGACTTATCGTGCTAGAAATAGCCATTAGAAGTTGGGTAAATTGTGGTCATGGTCATTAACAATATGTGAATATGCTGTGTTATTCAAGCAAAGACGGATTGGTATTAACGTCCAAAAGGGTGCCAAGAAAACATTGCCTTCACCATTAGAGCAGCAATCCAGCCTGGAATGTGGACACATGCCGTTTGGGTCCATGGATTCATGCTATTGACACCAAATCCTGACCCCACCATCTTCATGCCTCAGCAGAAATCAGACCAGGTGGTTTTCTAGTCTTCGTCTGTCCAGTCTTGGTAAGTCTGTGCCCACTGTAGCTTCTGTAACCTCGGCTTTCTGTTTTTGGCTGATCAGGAGTGAAACCTGACGTGGTCTTCTGCTGATGTAGCCCATATGCCTCAAGGTTCGATGTGCGGGGGTGCTGTGCATTCTGGGATGCTCTTATGCTCATCACAGTTGCACAGTGTGGTTATCTGAGTTTCTGTAGCCTTTTTCTCAGGTCAAACCAGTCTGGCCATTTTCCTCTGACCTCTCTCATCAACAAGGTATTTCTAGCTGCAGAACTGCCACTCACTGGGCGGTTTTGGTTTTTCGCAGCATTATGATTAAACTCTAGAGGCTGTTGTGTGTGAAAATCCCAGAGGATCAGCGTTAGTAAAAACATTCAAACCAGCCCATTTGGCACCAACAAGCATGCCAATTTCAGCAGGGTGGTCAGGCTAGCATTCCCCCCCCCCCCCACCCGCCCAGTCTGTAACTAAACAACATGCTCCACGGGGCATGGGGGTCAGAGTTAGGTTAGCAACCGCAGTGCAGTGTGCTGGTGCCAGGCTCACTGCACCATGCCAGCTAGCTGGGCCCAACACACTGATCCCACAGCCTCAAGTCGTCATTTATCCACTTACTTAACACCCCTCCCAGATCATTCATTACAACAATGATCATTAACTTTGTGACAGTACAGTTGAGGAGTTTGGTTTTGCTTTTCCCATTGAAGTCTATCATTTCAGAGATCATTTTTGGGCAAATGAGTGCAAAACTTTAAAATTTGTTTAATTTTCCACACGGGGCAGAAGAGATCACATGCTCTGAAGTGTTATTTACGTTATTGGTGTATTCACCCCTGTCAGCATTCTCTAATGGAAAATTCAAGCTCTGTTCAGTTCGGAAAGTCTGAGGCGCCGTGGGCATCCATGGCGGAAGGACCAGCCACAAAACGAGTGTGGATCACTGGAGCGTGAAGGCAGAGGCCAACACTAATGGACAGGAAGAATATTATTACACGTGGCAGCATTCTTAAAATGGACCAATTAAATCAAGCAAAGGCAATTGCAGATCTATTCACCGTCAATTTTGATCCAAGGTCCGAAAACTGTGCAAACAATTCCACTATATACCGTTAATATGGCTGTAGACAGATGCATTCTGGGAAACGTATGCCCCCCTCTAAATCAATGGCATCAGTAATTATTTCTGTGTGGCACATTTCATGGCCTCCTCGTTATCATGGTGCGCCCTTGTGCGGCTAAATGACCTCGCCATTCTGCAGGTTAATTAGCTGGCAGGATTATTCACCACCGTGTGAGATCAGCCAGTTGGGAGGAACTGCAGTCAAGGGAGGCCGGATGACAGGCCCCTGGAATGAAGTCTTGTCATGTGGTGCTGGAGGCATGACCTCCTGGGCTGTGAGGCACACAGACAGGCTAGTCCTATGAATATATCTGAGTGCATATAGAGACAAGGAATTCCTTCAGCTGTTATATACAGTATTGTGCTAAAGTCAGACACAGAGAATGTTTAAAGCTATTTATCTGGGTAGAAAGTGTATATTTGCTCAGAAATAAAACATTAGAACGTAGGCAAAATAACAGTGACACAATAAAAAGCAATAAGATTTTTTTCTCTCCTCTAAAGGGTCACTGATATCTTGTGGAATGCCTAGATGAACACCACTTCAGTTCCTAAACCTCTGCTCAGGGGTACCCCAGCCATGTGTTTCACTCACTTAATCGATGAACTTATTTGTATAATTAAGTTGATGAGGTTTCCATTAGCCGAATCTGGAATGCTAGTGGTTCAGTCAACAAATACATGAGTATATTGAATAGTTACTGCAAATATTGGGGTAAATTTAGATTTTTTTAAATGGATAAACTAACACATTTTATAAAAATCAGTGTTACAGCAACAACAAGATTATTTAAACATAATTTTCTATGCTTGCACTTTTTTACTTGCCTGGTTTTTCTCTGTTAGACAGTTTGACTGCTGTGTGTAACGTATAACTCATCTATATCAAACCCACAATAGTGTGTATTTTTGAAGATTAAGCATGGATATATTTTGTAATGTTGCAGTAAGAGATAATAACAAAATGATAAAAAAATATATACAGACAACGTGGTCTGTTTGTTTATCTATGATGACGGGCTCTTTCTGACCCCCCTGAAACAGCACCTTACCTGAGTAACTTTAATACACACTCCCATCGAGTGAAACGACAGGAAGAGGCAGTGCTCTAGCCTACGGGCTGTCGGGGCCCTCAGCCTGAGGCATGTGAGTGCCGACAGCCCAAAGTAACAAACAAACAACAAAGAATTAAATAAATAAAGATTTTCTGGTAAGGGAAGGTTTTAAGATCCTCAGGTGTCTGTCTGACTCACACAGGATGGTGACTCCTGCTGGATTCGGGAACTTCTGTCTGTTCGGCTGTCGTTCCGCATTCCCCCGCCCACATGTGAGCAGCCAGCCCTGCTCTCGCTGCCGAGTCTGTCTGTAGGTGTGCAGGTACCTGATTTCATCACCTTTCTGGCATAAAACCGGACTTGGTTTCAGTGACCATAGATTGAAGATCCCCTCACTAAACACCATCACGAGATTCAGTCAATTTCTCAGACCCGGTGTCTGAACCAAGGGTATGTTCACCACAGAAAGGAAAAATTCAGCATTCTGTATTTAAATAAAACTCTGAATTTACTTCTATAGTAAATTCAGCCAATGCAGAGCATGTGCCGATAATATCAGCCTGTTATCAGAACTGCAGAGGTTTGTTTTAATTGAACAAGTTGATAATGGAGCTTTTGATAACCAAATCGTTGCTGAAGGGCCAGCTCTCTCCTTCCCAGCTTAAGGGTTTAAGGATTCTCTGCACAGAAAATGAAAAGCAACTTAAATCTACGGCAGCTTACACAGAGAAATCTATGTTCTATCATGAGCAGAAAACAGTTAATATTCTGCCCATGACGCTGACATTTCCGAACGTAATACAAGATGCTTAGGATTCATCCTGATATTTATCTGCTGTCTTAATTCATTTGTTTCGTCCTTTGAATCCAGCTCCATTCTTCTCCAAGAAAATACGTATTTGTCCCACTAATATCTGGCATCACTTTATTTGCAAACAATGCAACCATAAGTCTAGATAATCAATGGATGAATAAACATGAAAGGAGCTGTCACTGCATTTGGCAGCATGATGTCAGCTGTTACCATAGTGATTCAGAGGCGCCCACAGACAGGGGCACCGCTAGAGATTTTGGGCCCCATGAAAGTATATTAAATTGCCCCCCAATCCAGATATGTTCAGAGATTTTTAGGGCTGCTTTGTTTGATCACCAAGATATGGCGCACCATGTACTGCTTTTGTGGATGGATGGATGGATATACATTACATGTCATAGAAGTCTAAGAGCAGATGTCCACCATCTTAATCACCTCATCCTTTCTTCTCTTCCTCCACCCTACCTCTGGCCTAATCCATTCATCTCCTCCTCCACCCTACTTCTAGCCTTATCCATTCTTCTTTCTCCACCATACCTCTAGCCTCATCCTTTCTTCTTTTCCTCCACCCTACCTCTAGCCTCATCCTTTCTTCTTTTCCTCCACCCTACCTCTAGCCTCATCCATTCATCTCTTCCTCCACCCTACCTCTAGCCTCATCCATTCATCTCTTCCTCCACCCTACCTCTAGCCTCATCCTTTCTTCTCTTCCTCCACCCTATATCTGGCCTAATCCATTCATATCTTCCTCCACCCTACCTCTAGCCTCATCCATTCATCTCTTCCTCCACCCTACCTCTAGCCTCATCCATTCAGCTCTTCCTCCACCCTACCTCTAGCCTCATCCATTCATCTCCTCCTCCACCCTACCTCTAGCCTCATCCATTCATCTCTTCCTCCACCCTACCTCCGGCTGCCATTTTATGTTGCTTGCAGCTCCACTTTTCCTATGATATATTTGTTCACATTAAAGTTAAATGTGATTCAGTTTCAAGTTAGATATTTCACTTGGCCTGTCTGAATCTAATAAGGCAATTAATTCAACTTTTCCTTTCACAGCATATAATGACTTTAAAGCATATGATAAAATAAGTTTTATGCTTTCTGCAGAACTATTACAATTTCTAGAACCTACAACAAAAAAAAATCAAAGAATCCAGATTTGTGAGCGTATGTTCAAGTTCAGAGAAGAATCCTGAGAAAAATGCACTTATAAGGGTCATGAAGAGCAATAAATGGTAAAATGGTCCTTGATTGAAGGTTAAATATGTCCACAACAGCCAAAGTATAATGGAAATATAAAATGAATATTTTGCAGTGAGAATGAGAAACTTTTCAATTTCCATTATTATTAAGTAACGATCACAGCAGATTACAGTGATTTAATTGAAATCAAAGTCAAGTCACACAGATGTAAACATCGTCAGATTGGAACTGTGAGGATAATTAAAAATCCTAATTAGTTCCTCTACACTGTACTGATAAATGCAGCACATAGCAAACAGAGGCCCTACCCAGGAAGGGTTTACAGTGTCAAAACATAATAATCCTCACAGATTCAATATGTATTTTTCATGGCGAGTTCTGGCAGTAAAACAACCCCACATGCTTCTATGGTCGATTGTATTTGGACTTTACACTCCAAATGTCTGATTTAGGAAACGGCAATTTGTACCGAATGACAGAGGTTCCTGAAAGCATTTAGCAATGAGCTTTCAAGACAAAAACACAAGAGCAGACTCATGCTTCTAAAGAGGTTCACTTTTTGTTTTAATAAGGATGTTGGGCTGAACATTTTGCCCAAAGCTATCATTGAAGCAGGAAAAATAAAATCCCAATATTCCGCTCGGGTCCAGCCGGGCCGGATTCACAGAGGCAGACGGCAAAAACGAAGACGGGAGATGTCTCTCGTCTGTGAAGGTCAGGCGGAGCCGACGCCTCAATCAGCCCGTCCTCCATCATCTGCTTCCTCTCCTCCCCCCGTCCTGCATCCCCCCCAGGCTCTCCGTCACCATGGCAGCCCGACAGGACATCAAGGCCCCGCCTTCAGCTCTCGCTCTTTGAATGGGACCTACCAGGGCCTGGAACGGATCCAAAGCGGAATGCAAGGAGAGCAAGTGCAGGGCGAAACGAAACATTTACGGTGCCGGTAATAGAGGCGGGGAGCTCCCAGCTCCCAGCGTAACCTTGAGCCATCGAAAGGCGTGAAAAAGCTGGGAATTTTTTGTATGCACTGGCTGTAAAGAACTATTGTTGCTTTGCTGAATGCAAAAAAACTGAGATTTTGCATATTTCATGCACTATAAGCTCTGCCAGGGTCACGCTTTCTCACAGGGGATTCGTGTGGGTCTGTGAGATCCCTCCCTAATCCGACACTGCGAGACCCGTGTGACGCCACACTGCTGTGCCCGTGTGGCCGCGTGTCGGGTCGAGAGGCTGATGCGGGAATCTGCAGTGCGGTTACCGGGAACACAGCCCTGGCAACCGGAAGCCACAAGCGGCAGAGACACTTCGAGCGGTGAGCTGGCCAGAGCTCAGCAGGAAACAGCGCGGCCAGACACGAGGCCAGCAAACGTTTACCGCGAGGACGCCGGGACCATTAATTACCCTCCGAAAGGCTGGTGTGTGGAGCCTGTCGGATATGCTCCTACGTGATTGTGAAGTGTAAATCACAAGCAATGCTGTGCAGACGCCCGCCAGCATGCCCATAGCTCCACAAAGCTGGACTCGAGGGGAAGTAAAGCTGCGTTTTTCAGCCGCCGGTAGGACGTCCTTAAATAAGGTGCGCAGTGTGACGTGAAGGCAGCGGCCCACCGGATTGGGTCACACCCTCGGAGGATGTGCAGGCTGTCAGGCGGGGACGTTTCCCCCTGTGAAACTGCATCTTAATTGCCATCTTCATGTATAAATCCCATCTGTCCTCTTAATATAGTGTATTGTTCTGAAGCCTTTGACCCCCCCTGCCTTATATGGCTGGTTGTAGATGGCGATGGGGGAGGGGGGTGTGACTCATCTCTCTCATCCTAATGAGAGCCATTAAGGTATGCGGCCGCCTGCCCCTCACCCTGTACCCACAAGTGACGTGGAAAGTGGGTTTAACCCGACATAATAGGAGGCTCACAAATTCATACTGCATAAAATCAGAGCCAAAAACAAATGAATTGTCACTTTTATGGGAATATGACAGCAACCCCCCCTCCCCCCACCCCGCAATTTATCCTGGCACTTGATATGGCCCAGTTCCAAACTCCTTAAGTAAATTAAGGTACTGCTATTAATGTAACTTCAGTTTAAACCTGCACATGCCAATGCCTGTAAAAATGAAACTGAATAATGGTGCAGTGGCCGACGTCCATCCCGGGCACTTAGCAGGGCCGCCAAACGCGCCTGTATTTAATACACTTTGGCGCGACGAGGCCTCATGAACACGCATCTCCAATCTACTGACGCTACCCAGTGATTCATCAGCACCATGCTGCTTGTTTACATCGGAACAAATGCAGAATAAAGAATCCAGTTATTTTTGTACAGTTATATAACACTTACAATATCAAAAAACCGATGAATAATCACATGCTACACCACTACAAGATCAAACATGCAAAGTATTTAGCTATTACTGAATATTATACTCCCTTTGCTGATATACTAGAAATGTTCAAGATAAGGTTTAAAACGCCATTTATTCAGCATCTAAAAGAGATACTAGATTCTTAAAGTGTTTAAGCTGGGATACTGAATGGTAACAGTAGTACTGTTCTGGTCCTGATACTTTGTTAGCAATACTTATATTTTAATCATACTTACTTTGACTGCTGAGAGTCTACCGCTGGCTGCTTTAATAACACAGCATTAACAGGAAGCACCTTGTAATGCTTATTTTCATAACAGTTGGCTTCACACAAACAACAATATGCAAGAAGGGAAAAACCAAACTAAAAAAAACTTTTCATTTCACCCTTTCTGGAATGAGAAATTTTGCTCACTTCCTTCCAAAGGTGAAGATAAAAAAAAATAAAACATTTTCTGTTGACAGGGGAGAGAATATTTGCAGTGACACATCTCAGCAGCCACGGGCTGCTATGTGTCTATAGGGGACGTGTTCAGTCAGAAGCGGGAGAGGTCACCCGAGGGGCAGCCTGCAGTCGGGCCGGAAGAGGCGGAATAAACCGGGGACGCGCTATGATTGGATTAAAGTGAGACCACAAACCAGGGTAGAAAATGAGGACTAACGATAAAAGTCTCAGTCTCTGAAATTAGACACAAAACTGATACATTCAGCTACAAAAAATAAACACCCTGGCAGTGAATCAGAAAAATAATGACAAATGCATAAATAATACATGCAGTTTGAGGCCTAAGACAGACATGGTAGGGTTATGGAGTGTGATGCGGTAGGTGGAGGGGGCTGCCAGGCATAGGGAGTGTGATGCGGTAGGTGGAGGGGGCCGCCAGGCATAGGGAGTGTGATGCGGTAGGTGGAGGGGGTTGCCAGGCATAGGGAGTGTGATGCGGTAGATGGAGGTGGTTGCCAGGCATAGGGAGTGTGATGCGGTAGATGGAGGTGGTTGCCAGGCATAGGGAGTGTGCTGCGGTAGGTGGAGGAGGTTGCCAGGCATAGGGAGTGTGATGCGGTAGATGGAGGTGGTTGCCAGGCATAGGGAGTGTGCTGCGGTAGGTGGAGGAGGTTGCCAGGCATAGGGAGTGTGATGCGGTAGGTGGAGGGGGTTGCCAGGTATAGGGAGTGTGATGCGGTAGGTGGAGGGGGCCGCCAGGCATAGGGAGTGTGCTGCGATAGGTGGAGGGGGTTGCCAGGCATAGGGAGTGTGACGCGGTAGGTGGAGGGGCTATCAGGCATAGGGAGTGTGATGCGGTAGGTGGAGGGGGTTGCCAGGCATAGGGAGTGTGCTGCAGTAGGTGGAGGGGGTTGCCAGGCATAGGGAGTGTGATGCGGTAGGTGGACGGGGTTGCCAGGCATAGGGAGTGTGATGCGGTAGGTGGAGGGGGCCGCCAGGCATAGGGAGTGTGATGCGGTAGGTGGAGGAGGCCGCCAGGCATGGGGAGTGTGCTGCGGTAGGTGGAGGGGGTTGCCAGGCATAGGGAGTGTGATGCGGTAGGTGGAGGGGGTTGCCAGGCATAGGGAGTGTGATGCGGTAGGTGGAGGAGGCCGCCAGGCATGGGGAGTGTGATGCGGTAGGTGGAGGGGGTTGCCAGGCATAGGGAGTGTGATGCGGTAGGGGGAGGGGGCCGCCAGGCATAGGGAGTGTGCTGCGGTAGGTGGAGGTGGTTGCCAGGCATAGGGAGTGTGATGCGGTAGGTGGAGGGGGTTGCCAGGCATAGGGAGTGTGATGCGGTAGGTGGAGGGGGTTGCCAGGCATAGGGAGTGTGATGCGGTAGGTGGAGGGGGCCGCCAGGCATAGGGAGTGTGCTGCGGTAGGTGGAGGGGGTTGCCAGGCATAGGGAGTGTGATGTGGTAGGTGGAGGGGTTGCCAGGTATAGGGAGTGTGATGCGGTAGGTGGAGGGGGTTGCCAGGCATAGGGAGTGTGCTGCGGTAGGTGGAGACGACACTAACATGAACATCAGCTGAACGCTTTCACTTTATGTGCCCTTGTAAAATGGCATATGTGTCGTGATATACACGCTGGTCACATACTCGACTGTGGTTCTCAGTATAGCAATTTCAGATGCTGCCACCTTGTGGACGATCACACACGGTGAAGAATGGAGTCCTTGACTGGAGAGTCAGTCAAGCAAAACTAAGATTAAGATGTCCAATAAGCGGAAACCTGGAGATGATGGAATACATCCATAAATCAAAGGAAACCCTCAAAAAATATAGGGTGGGGGAGAAGATACAACAACACATGGATCTTTTCATAGTTTTATCTCGTTATCAAATCAAATGGCACACAGATGATGAGAATGAAGACGGACGACTCCAGGGGAGCTTTCATGATGGGGAGGGGTGTTCATCACCATGGGGTCCCAACACGTCACAACACCCCTCCCGTTCTTTCTCGCCTTCAATCGCTCTTCTTCCTCCACACCACCCTCCACTCATCCCAGTCCAGGAGCGTGCGGTCTGTCTGCCAGCCGGCCCCCCGCAGGCCTGAAAGACAGAGGCCCTCCATGCTGATGCGGCTAATGCTAACAGCGACAGCCAGGACACACCGGTCTGCTGTAGAATCAAAGACACTGACTTCTGAATGCCTGACTCACACCTAAGGAAGCTTAATGGCCTTCATCTGGAGCACTTTGGGGAAGCGCATTAATCCGACTACACGTGACTGGAGACGAGAGGACAACGGAAGGTTGGAGCCCATTGGTTAGCTGTCCGCTCCTCACTGTACAGTTTAATCAGTCACTTTCATATCGATCTCCATCCTCAGCTTTTCTCTTTTCCCAACAGTCACTGCAGTTCAGTCACACAGCTGTATTGCATTTGGGTCTTTGGGAATGAACAGCACCTCATCTCCCCCCCCCCACCCCCCCACCACCAACACAGAGAGGATTCAGGAACTTTATTGCAAGGAATTGATAAAAAATGATCTGACAAACTCTATATCCTCAGGGAAGCAATATCTAGTGTTGAGAACAATATGCTGTTTGGACGGAGCTATACAGAGGAACCTACCATTAAGGAAGAGTGGAAACATCTGGTCAATGATTTTGTGACTCTCAGAGACCATTTCCCAGGGGCCTGAACAGGAGAGACAGGGATGAGTAAAGGGATCGGTGAAAATTAAAATAAATGACATTCCGCAACTTACTTTGCGTCCGAGTGGCTGAAAGTGCATTTAGAGCTCCCTCTGGTGGACACATTTGGCACGGCATCATGCTGAGGCATAACGCCTGGCTGGCAGCCTTGATTTCCTCGTCTGCTGATGTGTCTGAGCCCCGGCACACCAGCACACGACCTCGAAAGCATTACGGGGTCACGTTAACAGAGCGGACCTTTAAAGGCTGGGAAGCTAACCTCAAACAGCTCAGCCAGTCAAAACAAAAGTCGGTTTCTACTAACCATCTCTCATCCCAATGAGGTACGCCTTACTGTTACTCTTCAAAGCAAGACGAAGCTCATCAGGGCTACACAGCGAGGAGAAAAAAAATACATCATAAAAACACAACAGTTATACTGCGTTTCTCCGTGTTTCATTGTTAAATACAGACAAAAGGCAAAGCTGCACTGTAGTTTGCCCTGTGTTTACCACACTGTTTGTTAACATTCCCCCTAAAATGTGCACAGACCAGTTTGGGACTGGTTTGTTTGGCTGTGATTGTGAATCACATTCTTTCATTTTTCCTTTGAAGACATGGGTCTGGGAGTGTTACCAACACTGCAGTGGAAAGCAGGACATCAGGTACGTTTGCAAGCCAGAGCACGTTCGAGTCGTTAAACACGTTCCCTGGGGGGGGGGGGGCGGGGGGGGGCAATGTCCAAGCTGGATGTCCAGAGAATTTTGCAGGAAAAGACACAGACAACAGGACAGGCAGGAGGGGAAACAGACAAAATGGAGAGAGGATAGGGCACAGGAAACACATGGAGTAGGGAAGAGGCAGAAGGAGAAAGAGAGACAGAAAGAAAGAAAGAAAGAAAGAAAGAAAGAAAGAAAGAAAGAAAGAAAGAAAGGGACACAGGAAACAGACTGAACAGGAAAGAAAATGGAGAGAGGAAAGGACACAAGGAAACCTGATCCGGAGAGAAGAGACTAAAGAAAGAAGGTGGTACAGGAAACAAACTGAGCAGGAGAAAAAATAGACACAAAAAAATGACAAAGGAAAGAGAAAGAGCAGGAGAGCAGAGACAGAGGAAGAAAGGACAGCAGGAAGAGCAAGAAAGAAGAGAGACATGGGGAGGGACGGAAAATACACTGAACAGGAGAGAAGAGAGAGAGGAAGAGAAGAAAGGACACGGGAAACACACTGAGCTGGAAAGAAGAGAGAAGAGGAGGTCGACAGACATACCTGGTGATAAGGTCCCCAAATTTTACACCAAGTTTAATGGGGACTCTCCCTCCGAACTCTGGGGGGAAACAGCTGGCAGACAATAAGACACGTCCATTCTTAATAAGGTAGCAAGGAAAACGTAAAACCGTGAAAAAGACAGACCAAGGAAGACAGGCTCTCTGCTGTTGGCTTCTGATGGGCTGAGAATCCGACCATCATGCAGGTACTGGTGCAGCAGAATGGAGAGGCGGGCCTCGTTCAGGGTTTCCATGACAATGGACCGGACTGCCTTGTAATTGGCCAGAAGGTGCAGGACAGTGAAGGAGAAGAAGAGGACAAAGGTCAACCTGGACAAGAGAGAGAACGGTGCTATTAATGTGGCAACACCAAGGCGATCTGTGGCAGTGCTGATGGGTTTAATATGGAGGAAGGTGTCAGCAGGGGACAGCTCACAGCGCACTGTCGGTGACGAGGGGAATGAGGACCAAGCTGACCAGCAGTCCAGCCAGATTCACCAGCGTCTCCTAAGAGAGAACACAGACATGAAAGATGACATGCTTAGGACAGAAATAACGAGGGAGAACAACGGACTGGGTGAAGGCCTTCCCTTCACGGGGTGATAACATTACAGGTAATTGCATTAAGCCCTCAAATCATCACTTAGACAGAGGGAACAGCAGTAACAGTCAGCCTACGCTGACGGTGGGAAGCACATAAGGACAAGTGCAGTGAGGGGAGAACATCTGCCTGGGGAGCATTTCAGCACCTGGCTGCCATCTTTAGCAGATACGTCGGCCATGTTGTCCCTGCGAGCCTGATGTAAGGTCAGAGCAGCTCTCGTGGCTCCACCTGCCACTCCAACGATGGACTAAGGGAGACACACATAAAACACACAGATTATTACAATACTTATTGTACTATGTAATCTATATTACAATAGATTACATATTACAATAAAGGTCCCACATATGCAGTATATAACTAATCAAATCCCTTATGTACAATATGTAATTAATGAAGTCCCATAAATGCAGTATATAAATGAAGAACTCCCATATATATATAGCACATAACCAGGGATTGACATAACTGGTACGCAGGTACGCATTCACCTTTAAAAGCGATACGTGCGGCAATCGATCGTTGTAACAGCGTGAATGCGTATGTATTTTATGTGTATTTGTGCCGATATGACAAGAAATTATTGTGCATTTTAACCTTTATACGATAATCCATACTTGATTTGCGGAGGTTAAAATGCACAGTAATTTCTTGTCAGATCGGCGCGAATGCACATAAAATACATATTTACGCTGCTACATTAATCGATTGCCGCACGTATCGCCTTTAAAGGTGAATGCGTACTTGTGTACCAGTTACTTCAATCCCTGCATATAACCAAAGTACTCCTGTGTATATCGTACATAACAAAAGAACTGCCTTATATACAGCATATAATTAAAAGAGTCCCATACATAAGCACATAATTAGGGTTCAATACATGTTTTGTAGCTTACAATTAAAGAAGTCCCATAAACATAATACATAATTAAAGGAGTTCCATGCATATGGTATATAACTAAAGTAGTTCCATAAATAACATTTTAACCTTTAAAATCCCAGCTATGCAGACGATGAAAGTGAAGCATGCTGGGAAGTTGGGCGCCAAAATCTCCATGAACATGGCGATGTCATTGAGAACGTCGGCCACCAGCCTGAGAAAGAGGCATTGGGAATGGCTGAATCCCCACCTTCCCAGCACCCTGTCAGGGACACCCTCCAAGCCTTACCTCCATTTCTTGGCATCGCAGTCCAGTTTGCTCCTGGGACGGATGAGCACAAGGGAAGTGACACGTTAAAGATGACACGCAGCTAAGAGACACGCAGACGTGGCTGGCCGATGGCAACATGCTCACCCTTTGACCCAAGCGAACAGAATTCTGCCCAACATCCCGGTGCCATCTGAGGGAACCAGTAGGTATACAAGTCAGAACCAAAGGCACCTTCCCTGTGACAGACTGCTCCACCCAACACATGACCCATCATCATGAAAACAACATAGAGGAACTATTTCACAGACATTTCTGTTGTGGGTAAAACCAATCATATAACCCAAAAAACTATGCAACAATTTAAATGTAAATGCAGTTATACCGCAAAATGTATCGAAAAAATGTATGTTTTTTGTCTGAATTGGTGTGGGATCCTGGGGTGATTAATAAAATGAATGTGCAAATTGTATGAAGCAATAATATGGCTAATTTATTACCACTCTATAATACTCCAAACCAGTCACAGGGAATGTGAATATCTTATTAGTATGCTGATAATATGCTGAAAGACAAAAGAGGGCAGGACAGAAGTTCCAAACACACCTCTTAGTAACCAGGTAACAGTTGCCGCAGCAACGGTAGCCTCCTGATTGCCTACACCAACACCCCTTAGTGATGCTTGGGTGGATAGTGTGCCAGACAGGGAGCTGGAGAAAGCCTGTGTGCATGAGAGAGGAGAGGAAACAAGGAAGGACACACACATTATCCTCACATGAACACCTACACACTCAAAGAGCCCGAAATCAGGCATCGGGGACCTGAATGTTAATGAGCATTAATTAAGGGTTACCTGTATAGTATCCCAAAACTGGTACTGCAGGTAGTCCTCACTGACACTGTCTGGATATCCTTGTGGTAAGAAGACGATCTTAAGTGCAAAGATAAACAGAAGGTTAATCAGGACAGCTGTGTTTAGAAACCAAGATTACAAAGGAAAGTGTAATGTAGGTCATTCAGGAGTCAGACACGTATATGATACGTTTAACTGTCACTCCGGTGACTGATTAACAGATATGAAGGAATTAACAGCTCGGTATAATTCGGAGTCTAATCAAAGTGCGAAGAAGCCTAACAATGGCTTGGTTAATGCTTCTGCTGATCTCGAGTGTGTTATTAACTGGTGTCGGGAATTAGTTACATATTACAAGAAACTTCAGTCGACAGCTACAGACTCACTTTAAACACCCCAAGAAATGACTTGGTGGCTCCCCCAGCATCCAGCCTTTCCCGCTTCAGCACTCCCTTATTTAATCGGTACGTCCACTTCTCCTGAGAGCCGTATCTTTCCATCACGAATGCCGTTTCTTTTTTTTGATCCATACTTTCGACTCTACATTTATGCATACATGGAAATCGATTTGTAAATCAAACTACATAAAGCGACCGTAATATAAATCGAGAGGATCGATTAATTAGCTGTATTGAATACAGACCTTTATCTGAATGTTAAACATCTGAATGCATTCGACAATTACGACAATAAATAGATACATTAACACATGCTATAACTAACTTGTAGCTAATTTAAAATAATAACTTGGTCGTTTACACACGCACATGTTCGTACCAAAACGTTTCCGTGTTTACCTCTTACAGCCACGTCAACGCGGTAATTTTTCGCTTTTCCATTGGCTAAAAAATGCAAGGGCGGGATTAAATTCTATACAGTCATTGGAAGAAAAACAGACAGAGCCTGTCTATCCATAGCCATTCCCGAGTTAATCACTATTAAAAAAAAACCCAAAAAACTCGCTCACTTCATAAATTAACATAATACAAGAACGGGGAATATGAAAATGAGAAAAAGAGTCGAGTGAACGAAAGTTGAGTTTTTATTAGCAGCAGTCAGGGTCATAAGGTGGTCTGGAGCCTATCCCAGTCAGCGCAGGGTACAAAGCTCAACCGTATATTCGTGGGGAGAGGCTGCAGGCTTCCCGCTACGGGATGAACTACCATATGCGCAATTACATCATTATTATTTGGTTTTCATGTAACCCTTTGTTCTCTCCCATGAGACATACACATACACACCAGTTAGCCATAGCACTAAAACTACTGAGAGGTGAAGTGAATAACATTGATTATCTTGCTACAATGGCATCTGTCAAAGGTGCCATTATATTTCACGCAAGTGAACAGACAGTTCTTGAAGCTGAAGTGTTGGAAGCAGGAAAAATGGGCAAGCTTAAGGATCTGAGCGACTATAACAATGACCAGACTGTGATAGCTAGACGACTTGGGCAGAGCATCTCCAAAACAGCAGATGTTGTGGGGTACTCCCAGTATGCAGTGGTCAGTACCTACCAAAAGTGGTCCAAGGAAAGCCAACCGGTGAACCGGTAACTAGGTCATGGGTGCCCAAGGCTGTCTGGTCCGATCCCACAGGAGAGCTACTACACAAATTGCTGAAAAAGTTAATACCGGCTGTGATAGAAAGGTGTCAGAACACACAGTGCATCACAGCTTGCTGTGTATGAGGCTGCACAGCCCCAGACTGGTCAGAGTGCCCATGCTGACCTCTGTCCACCACTGAAGGCGCCTACAATGAGCACGTGAGCGTCAGAACTGGACCGTGGAGAAATGGAAGAGGGTGGCCTGGTCTAATGAGTCATGTTTTCTGTTAAATCATGTGGCGGGTTCCGTGTGCTTTGATTACTTCTGGGAAACCTTGGATCCTGTCATTCATCTGGATATTACTTTGGCGCACACCATCTACCTAAACGTTGTTTAGTACTCCCCTTCTTGGCAACGGTATTCCCCGATGGCAGTGGCCTCTTTCAGCAGGATAATGCACCATGCCACACTGCAGAAATTATTCAGGAATGGTTTCAGGAACATGAAATGAGCGTCTGAGGGATGTGCCGGACAAAAAAAGTTTGATTCATGGAGGTCCCCCCTCACAACTTACGTAAAGACATAAAGGATCTGCTGCTAACGTCTTGGTGCCAGATACCACAGGTTATTTTCAGTGGTCTTGTGGAGTTCATGCCTCAATGGATCAAGGTTGTTTTGGTGGCACAAAGGGGACCTATACCATACTAGGCAGGGGGTCTCAATGTTAAGGCTCATCGGTCTTGCTCATGGGCCCGATGATGATGTAATCTCTCTGCTGGCCAAGGGATTAAAACCAATGACCTTCCAGTCTCAGGCAGTCCCCTAACCCACAGAGCTGCACACCACCTAGACTTTGACTTGGCCTGGGAGTATGGATAGCTGTACCAAAGTGTCCTACAGAATAACTTATTCAATTATTTTTCAAAACAAGTCCTTGTATTTATTTTACACTAGAAAAATCATCAGAGATTCTAAGGAACCGAACTCATAGGATCACACATCAAATATATCAGTAATATATGATAATATTGACGTTACGGGTGTATCAGCTCTTGATGACTTCATTTATTGTTGGTCAATTTCCTGCTTTTCCGCTTCTTCCATTGCTTGATACTGACTACAGTTGTTTAATAAAGCACATTTTTGGCAGGAGTTAAGAGGAGGTAGAGATTTGTCAGTATTGTATTCCATTGGGGTTGTTTCATGCAGAGCAGTGTCTCCCTACCCCGTCCTCAGAGACCCACAGACGGTCCGCGTTTCCGATTCCCTCCCAACTCCCTGCCAGACAGACTACATTATTGCAGAGAGCTAAAACATGGACTGTGTGTGGGTTCCTGAGGACCAGATTCGGAAACACAGATGTAGAGCACTCAGTCCAGTCACCATCGATGAGGTAAGACTACACTCTATGAGTAAGTGTATGAGTAAGAGAAGTGGACCGGAACTGAAAGCAGCCCGCCTGTGACATTGCGCAAGACAACAAAAGAAACGCGGAGAGAGAGAGAGAGAGAGAGGGAGAGAAGGAGAGGGAGAGAACCCACAATGGAAATAAACAGAGGATGTATTTACTGGAAGACACCCCAACACAGAAAAAATGGTTGGCATGACAACAGAGCAAGTAAAGATTTACTTCACTAAAGTGAAGTGAAACGGCCCAATGAGTAACAGACTTGTAACTACACTTGAAAATACTTTTACATAATTCTGATGGGAAGGGTTTGTCTCAGCATGAGGGGGGCAAAAATACCACAGCTAAAAGAGGAAGGTTAACATGGGGGGGGTGGAGCAAAAGCAAAGAGAAAGAAAGGGGTGTGGAGCTATACTGTAAGCCAGAAACACTCCCACTTCATTCTTACACTTAAAGCGCATACCAAGAGGCTCATTCCGGGTTTTCCCACACCGTCGAAGAGGAGACACACCAGAACCCGCTTGGTCTCACACAGAAGTTGTTTCATTCATCGTAGCTGAGAACCACTGAAAGAATTTGTTGACGTAGACAAAGGAAACTGAATCTAGATTTATACAACTATCACACTTGTGGATTTAGATTTCTGCTACTTAGGATACCGCCTCTGTGCGCCGTGTGGAATTTGCCGGTCATGTCTGGACGAGTGAGTGTGTAAGTATACCTGTGTCTGTCTGATATGGCAGTGTTACCAGATACCCCGTGTCGAAATCTGTTGGTGCTCTGGCTGATGTCCTACCTCTGTGCTGTGTTCACCCAACAATACCGATGCACCGTTGTGTGTGATCGCAGGACAGCATATAAAACGAGCTGCTTTCAGCTGGAAGTTGCTCTCATGTCTGTGTAGTCACGCAGCCCCTGATAGGAAATGCAAGTATGCATGTCTCTTAACTTGTTGACCATTTCCTCTTTGTCTCTTCTTGTTTTTTTGCCGGGTTGATTTACAGGTTCAAAAGTTCAGTGAAGAAGCAAAAACCAGAACCGATATAACGGCAGATATCAGACGCATGTTGATTTCAGGTTTCCCTCCCATTTCCCAGGTTTATTCACACCGCTGGCCGCCTGCTGTGACCACTGCTGTCCTCCTTAGTTTCAAGGTGCCACACGCTTTTGAGGTGAAAGCCTGAAGCCTCAAGTTCACTCTGACAGGAGACGGTGAGAACATCTACTACATTTCAACACGATGAGAAAACTTCTGGTCAAACAGATGCTAGCCATGTGTTTCAGCTCGGACTACAAGGTCTCCACCATCCTCGCCCCCGGGGGCTACATAGTTATATCGCGCAGTTTTGGTTTCTGCACCTCAGAGAGGCACTGAGCACTGGAGGAAATTGAGGGTGTTTACATCCTGTGGTTTCAGCACCCAAGCCGCTGCGACAGAGGGGAGACTGCGTTACCCAAGCTGCTCTTGTCATCTTTAGATAAGTTAACAAACAGGCTCTCCTTACAGACAGCAGCAACATAGGGGCGCCTGAGGGCAGGTGGTTCTGGGCCAAACAGTGGCAGCTGCCCCAGCCCGTCTGCATACCTGTTTTGCAGGCTCATATCATTACATGGTATATATCTGTGCGCTAGAAAATCAGTGCTGGGTTGCCAGGCACCCACAGTGCGTCACCTTTAGTGAAACCTGCCTGGCCCGTCTCCCTCACCCCGACCCGACTTGACGCCGCGGCCCGTCTCCCTCACCCCGACCCGACTTGACGCCGCGGCCCGTCTCCCTCACCCCGACCCGACTTCACCCCGCGGCCCGTCTCCCTCACCCCGACCCGACTTCACGCCGCGGCCCGTCTCCCTCACCCCGACCCGACTTGACGCCGCGGCCCGTCTCCCTCACCCCGACCCGACTTCACCCCGCGGCCCGTCTCCCTCACCCCGACCCGACTTCACGCCGCGGCCCGTCTCCCTCACCCCGACCCGACTTCACCCCGCGGCCCGTCTCCCTCACCCCGACCCGACTTCACCCCGCGGCCCGTCTCCCTCACCCCGACCCGACTTCACGCCGCGGCCCGTCTCCCTCACCCCGACCCGACTTCACGCCGCGGCCCGTCTCCCTCACCCCGACCCGACTTCACCCCGCGGCCCGTCTCCCTCACCCCGACCCGACTTCACCCCGCGGCCCGTCTCCCTCACCCCGACCCGACTTGACGCCGCGGCCCGTCTCCCTCACCCCGACCCGACTTCACCCCGCGGCCCGTCTCCCTCACCCCGACCCGACTTCACCCCGCGGCCCGTCTCCCTCACCCCGACCCGACTTGACGCCGCGGCCCGTCTCCCTCACCCCGACCCGACTTCACGCCGCGGCCCGTCTCCCTCACCCCGACCCGACTTCACGCCGCGGCCCGTCTCCCTCACCCCGACCCGACTTCACCCCGCGGCCCGTCTCCCTCACCCCGACCCGACTTGACGCCGCGGCCCGTCTCCCTCACCCCGACCCGACTTCACACCGCGGCCCGTCTCCCTCACCCCGACCCGACTTCACCCCGCGGCCCGTCTCCCTCACCCCGACCCGACTTCACCCCGCGGCCCGTCTCCCTCACCCCGACCCGACTTCACGCCGCGGCCCGTCTCCCTCGCCCCGACCCGACTTCACCCCGCGGCCCGTCTCCCTCACCCCGACCCGACTTCACCCCGCGGCCCGTCTCCCTCACCCCGACCCGACTTCACCCCGCGGCCCGTCTCCCTCACCCCGACCCGACTTCACGCCGCGGCCCGTCTCCCTCGCCCCGACCCGACTTCACCCCGCGGCCCGTCTCCCTCACCCCGACCCGACTTCACCCCGCGGCCCGTCTCCCTCGCCCCGACCCGACTTCACCCCGCGGCCCGTCTCCCTCGCCCCGACCCGACTTCACGCCGCGGCCCGTCTCCCTCACCCCGACCCGACTTCACCCCGCGGCCCGTCTCCCTCGCCCCGACCCGACTTCACCCCGCGGCCCGTCTCCCTCGCCCCGACCCGACTTCACCCCGCGGCCCGTCTCCCTCGCCCCGACCCGACTTCACGCCGCGGCCCGTCTCCCTCACCCCGACCCGACTTCACCCCGCGGCCCGTCTCCCTCACCCCGACCCGACTTCACCCCGCGGCCCGTCTCCCTCACCCCGACCCGACTTCACCCCGCGGCCCGTCTCCCTCACCCCGACCCGACTTGACGCCGCGGCCCGTCTCCCTCACCCCGACCCGACTTCACCCCGCGGCCCGTCTCCCTCGCCCCGACCCGACTTCACCCCGCGGCCCGTCTCCCTCACCCCGACCCGACTTCACCCCGCGGCCCGTCTCCCTCGCCCCGACCCGACTTCACCCCGCGGCCCGTCTCCCTCGCCCCGACCCGACTTCACGCCGCGGCCCGTCTCCCTCACCCCGACCCGACTTCACCCCGCGGCCCGTCTCCCTCACCCCGACCCGACTTCACCCCGCGGCCCGTCTCCCTCACCCCGACCCGACTTGACGCCGCGGCCCGTCTCCCTCACCCCGACCCGACTTGACGCCGCGGCCCGTCTCCCTCGCCCCGACCCGACTTGACGCCGCGGCCCGTCTCCCTCGCCCCGACCCGACTTCACCCCGCGGCCCGTCTCCCTCACCCCGACCCGACTTCACCCCGCGGCCCGTCTCCCTCACCCCGACCCGACTTGACGCCGCGGCCCGTCTCCCTCACCCCGACCCGACTTCACCCCGCGGCCCGTCTCCCTCACCCCGACCCGACTTCACCCCGCGGCCCGTCTCCCTCACCCCGACCCGACTTCACCCCGCGGCCCGTCTCCCTCACCCCGACCCGATTTCACCCCGCGGCCCGTCTCCCTCACCCCGACCCGACTTGACGCCGCGGCCCGTCTCCCTCACCCCGACCCGACTTCACCCCGCGGCCCGTCTCCCTCACCCCGACCCGACTTCCCGCCGCGGCCCGTCTCCCTCACCCCGACCCGACTTCACCCCGCGGCCCGTCTCCCTCACCCCGACCCGATTTCACCCCGCGGCCCGTCTCCCTCACCCCGACCCGACTTCACGCCGCGGCCCGTCTCCCTCACCCCGACCCGACTTCACCCCGCGGCCCGTCTCCCTCACCCCGACCCGACTTCACCCCGCGGCCCGTCTCCCTCACCCCGACCCGACTTCACCCCGCGGCCCGTCTCCCTCACCCCGACCCGACTTCACCCCGCGGCCCGTCTCCCTCACCCCGACCCGACTTCCCGCCGCGGCCCGTCTCCCTCACCCCGACCCGACTTCACGCCGCGGCCCGTCTCCCTCACCCCGACCCGACTTCCCGTCGCGGCCCGTCTCCCTCACCCCGACCCGACTTCACCCCGCGGCCCGTCTCCCTCACCCCGACCCGACTTCACGCCGCGGCCCGTCTCCCTCACCCCGACCCGACTTCACGCCGCGGCCCGTCTCCCTCACCCCGACCCGACTTCCCGTCGCGGCCCGTCTCCCTCACCCCGACCCGACTTCACCCCGCGGCCCGTCTCCCTCACCCCGACCCGACTTCACCCCGCGGCCCGTCTCCCTCACCCCGACCCGACTTCCCGCCGCGGCCCGTCTCCCTCACCCCGACCCGACTTCACCCCGCGGCCCGTCTCCCTCACCCCGACCCGACTTCACCCCGCGGCCCGTCTCCCTCACCCCGACCCGACTTCACCCCGCGGCCCGTCTCCCTCACCCCGACCCGACTTCACGCCGCGGCCCGTCTCCCTCACCCCGACCCGACTTCACGCCGCGGCCCGTCTCCCTCACCCCGACCCGACTTCACCCCGCGGCCCGTCTCCCTCACCCCGACCCGACTTCACCCCGCGGCCCGTCTCCCTCACCCCGACCCGACTTCACGCCGCGGCCCGTCTCCCTCACCCCGACCCGACTTCCCGCCGCGGCCCGTCTCCCTCACCCCGACCCGACTTCACCCCGCGGCCCGTCTCCCTCACCCCGACCCGACTTCACGCCGCGGCCCGTCTCCCTCACCCCGACCCGACTTCCCGCCGCGGCCCGTCTCCCTCACCCCGACCCGACTTCACGCCGCGGCCCGTCTCCCTCACCCCGACCCGACTTCACCCCGCGGCCCGTCTCCCTCACCCCGACCCGACTTCACCCCGCGGCCCGTCTCCCTCACCCCGACCCGACTTCACGCCGCGGCCCGTCTCCCTCACCCCGACCCGACTTCCCGTCGCGGCCCGTCTCCCTCACCCCGACCCGACTTCACCCCGCGGCCCGTCTCCCTCACCCCGACCCGATTTCACCCCGCGGCCCGTCTCCCTCACCCCGACCCGACTTCACCCCGCGGCCCGTCTCCCTCACCCCGACCCGACTTCACGCCGCGGCCCGTCTCCCTCACCCCGACCCGACTTCACCCCGCGGCCCGTCTCCCTCACCCCGACCCGACTTGACGCCGCGGCCCGTCTCCCTCACCCCGACCCGACTTCACCCCGCGGCCCGTCTCCCTCGCCCCGACCCGACTTCACGCCGCGGCCCGTCTCCCTCACCCCGACCCGACTTGACGCCGCGGCCCGTCTCCCTCACCCCGACCCGACTTCCCGCCGCGGCCCGTCTCCCTCACCCCGACCCGACTTCACCCCGCGGCCCGTCTCCCTCACCCCGACCCGACTTCCCGCCGCGGCCCGTCTCCCTCACCCCGACCCGACTTCACACCGCGGCCCGTCTCCCTCACCCCGACCCGACTTCCCGCCGCGGCCCGTCTCCCTCACCCCGACCCGACTTCCCGTCGCGGCCCGTCTCCCTCACCCCGACCCGACTTCACGCCGCGGCCCGTCTCCCTCACCCCGACCCGACTTCCCGCCGCGGCCCGTCTCCCTCACCCCGACCCGACTTCACGCCGCGGCCCGTCTCCCTCACCCCGACCCGACATCCCGCCGCGGCCCGTCTCCCTCACCCCGACCCGACTTCACCCCGCGGCCCGTCTCCCTCACCCCGACCCGACTTCACCCCGCGGCCCGTCTCCCTCACCCCGACCCGACTTCACGCCGCGGCCCGTCTCCCTCACCCCGACCCGACTTCCCGCCGCGGCCCGTCTCCCTCACCCCGACCCGACTTCACCCCGCGGCCCGTCTCCCTCACCCCGACCCGACTTCCCGCCGCGGCCCGTCTCCCTCACCCCGACCCGACTTCCCGCCGCGGCCCGTCTCCCTCACCCCGACCCGACTTCCCGCCGCGGCCCGTCTCCCTCACCCCGACCCGACTTCACCCCGCGGCCCGTCTCCCTCGCCCCGACCCGACTTCACGCCGCGGCCCGTCTCCCTCGCCCCGACCCGATTTCACCCCGCGGCCCGTCTCCCTCGCCCCGACCCGACTTCACGCCGCGGCCCGTCTCCCTCGCCCCGACCCGATTTCACGCCGCGGCCCGTCTCCCTCACCCCGACCCGACTTCCCGCCGCGGCCCGTCTCCCTCACCCCGACCCGACTTCACCCCGCGGCCCGTCTCCCTCGCCCCGACCCGACTTCACGCCGCGGCCCGTCTCCCTCGCCCCGACCCGATTTCACCCCGCGGCCCGTCTCCCTCGCCCCGACCCGACTTCACCCCGCGGCCCGTCTCCCTCGCCCCGACCCGACTTCACGCCGCGGCCCGTCTCCCTCGCCCCGACCCGATTTCACGCCGCGGCCCGTCTCCCTCACCCCGACCCGACTTCCCGCCGCGGCCCGTCTCCCTCACCCCGACCCGACTTCACCCCGCGGCCCGTCTCCCTCGCCCCGACCCGACTTCACGCCGCGGCCCGTCTCCCTCGCCCCGACCCGACTTCACGCCGCGGCCCGTCTCCCTCGCCCCGACCCGACTTCACCCCGCGGCCCGTCTCCCTCGCCCCGACCCGACTTCACCCCGCGGCCCGTCTCCCTCACCCCGACCCGACTTCACCCCGCGGCCCGTCTCCCTCACCCCGACCCGACTTCACGCCGCGGCCCGTCTCCCTCACCCCGACCCGACTTCACCCCGCGGCCCGTCTCCCTCACCCCGACCCGACTTCACCCCGCGGCCCGTCTCCCTCACCCCGACCCGACTTCACCCCGCGGCCCGTCTCCCTCACCCCGACCCGACTTCACCCCGCGGCCCGTCTCCCTCACCCCGACCCGACTTCACCCCGCGGCCCGTCTCCCTCACCCCGACCCGACTTCACCCCGCGGCCCGTCTCCCTCACCCCGACCCGACTTCACCCCGCGGCCCGTCTCCCTCACCCCGACCCGACTTCACCCCGCGGCCCGTCTCCCTCACCCCGACCCGACTTCACGCCGCGGCCCGTCTCCCTCACCCCGACCCGACTTCACCCCGCGGCCCGTCTCCCTCACCCCGACCCGACTTCACGCCGCGGCCCGTCTCCCTCACCCCGACCCGACTTCACCCCGCGGCCCGTCTCCCTCACCCCGACCCGACTTCACCCCGCGGCCCGTCTCCCTCACCCCGACCCGACTTCACCCCGCGGCCCGTCTCCCTCACCCCGACCCGACTTCACCCCGCGGCCCGTCTCCCTCACCCCGACCCGACTTCACCCCGCGGCCCGTCTCCCTCACCCCGACCCGACTTCACCCCGCGGCCCGTCTCCCTCACCCCGACCCGACTTCACCCCGCGGCCCGTCTCCCTCACCCCGACCCGACTTCACCCCGCGGCCCGTCTCCCTCACCCCGACCCGACTTCACCCCGCGGCCCGTCTCCCTCACCCCGACCCGACTTCACCCCGCGGCCCGTCTCCCTCACCCCGACCCGACTTCACCCCGCGGCCCGTCTCCCTCACCCCGACCCGACTTCACCCCGCGGCCCGTCTCCCTCACCCCGACCCGACTTCACCCCGCGGCCCGTCTCCCTCACCCCGACCCGACTTCACGCCGTGGCCCGTCTCCCTCACCCCGACCCAACTTCATACCTTCATACCCGACCTTCTGTCATGTCACAATGATGTCGAGCTTTTATCCATCTCTATCCACATCTTTCTCTTCACTTTCTTTTTTCCAGTGCCCAGTACTGCTGATCCTGAACTTCACATCTCACCCCAACCTCTCCTCTCCAGCTTCATCGGCAGCCACCTACAGCACTCCTATGTCTGACAGCCCCGTGATGGAAGAGGCCGTCCCCTTGCAGACGGTACCCTTCCAGAACTCAGAAGGAAAGAAGCCCAGCAGACAGATCAAGCTGTACAGGAAGCTAACTGTCTGCAGCATTATCTGTGGGATATCTTGCTTGGGCATTCTGGCTCTGATCAACTCTGTCAGAGTAAGTGTAGCATACATCAGACTGGAAGCTCTGCCTGAGACTTTCCCTCTGATCTGACCGTTGTCTCGCTCTCCTTCCCCAAAGGCACAGGAGAAGAGGGAGACAGATGTGGAGAGTGCTCAGAAATATTCCCGTCAGGCACGGAAGTACAGCGTCATCGCCATCCTGGTGTGGGTGGGGATCCTGGTTCTCACCCCAGTCCTAATGGCCTTGGTATCATACCTGTTGCGAATTGCAGAGTGACGCAGTTTACAGCTCAGTCCACATTCCAGGCGGGCCGCTTTCGTCCGACTGGCCGTGGAAATCCAGTTCCTAGGGCCAAGGCTCCTGCCCGCCTGCCTTCTAGTAACAGTATAACAGGTCAGACATGGTGCCTATGACGACTGCGCCGGCAGGCAGTCAAATCCCATTCATACACTGATTAATTTTTGGATGACAGGGCCATTGAAAAGCATACACTTAAGAATGATTCTAAAGAGTGCTCGGGGATTTTGGTTTAATGGTCGGGTCCTGTGTAGGCTCAAGAAATGCATCAAGAGGCAAGCATCCTAGTAGAAACTTTTGCATTAAGTGTTACTCGTATCTTAAATTATATACTGTTTCTTGGGTAAGTCTGACTTAATTTAAGTTATGGAGAAGAAATTGTTACACTGTAAATTTTTTACTTGATACATTTTTTTGAATTTTATATTTTATGTACTTTTATTTACTGTAAAATGTTTTATAATAAAATTTGACATACCAAATTCAGAACTAGTCATTTTGAAAGTATTAAGTACAGTAACGATACACTTATAACAGCTGCTACAATTTAAATAAAACATCAATAATACAAACATGCCATAAAAACATTTATTCAGTAGAAAAAAAATTAAACATTTATATATATATATATCTATATATATAGATCAGTATGTTGAAAGCCTCGAGCTCACATGTATGACTATTACTGTATGTGTTCAATGTATGAAAAAGTTAGATTTATTTTATACAATGCACAGAAACTGCACTATTAAAACTCTTCAACGGTGGTCATTCACAAACAGCATAACTTTTCAGCGCCTACTGCGTGTGATAAAGCTCCACCCTCTTCTCCACCTGCTGCAGGGAGCCGTTAGCACAAAGACGAGAAGCCTGACACTGGACAGGAGAAAGATGGTGGCACTTGGACACAAAAACAACACAATAAATACAAAATTCATGAATAACTGCATTTATAGAAACAAAAAAAAAAGTCCATGTGTAACCAGTCCACATAAGATGCCCCTTTAAAACCCAGGACGGATGGGGAATAACCCCAATAGATCCAAGCTGCCTTATAATTTACCAGTAGTTACACCTCAGGCCAGCACACCTTCTTGGTCGAAGGCAATCCAGCCGTCTAATTGACTGAGTTTGGCACACAGGACCGAATCAAGTTCCTGCGAGGAGAGGGCGGTGCTTTCTCTGCCCCGAGCTCCTCCCCCTCGGCGAGTCCTACCCATGGCGGGCTTCCCGCAAGACCCAACCAGAGGCTTCTTGGGCTTCCTAGCCACGCCCAATTCTGGGAAATCTACCAATCGCTTGAATCGGCGCTGACTAATCAGGGACAGGGATCCATCACGACAGCTGACCGGCACTTCAAAGATCGTCTCTAGACGGCTGTGGGAAGGGGGACGGGGAGAAGAGACATGCAGGCGTCAGCATACAGATCACATCCCTCACTGTAGCAAAAGAGGACTGGAGGGAGACCCTCACCCCTCTGGCGGTTTCTGGAAGTTCTTGTTGGTGTAGATCTCCTCCAGGCTGAACTCCTTCTTCTTCAACCTATAAACAAACACAAGAATCAAGCTCTGAGCAGCTGTTTGACTTCAGCCAACACCCTTTACTCTTAGCCTTCCTTTAGAAAAGGGTGGTTACCCACCGCCCACAATGACCAAGGACACACTGACGCATGAAAACCAGAGTCATTCAAAAGAGCCCCTCTCCTTATCTAGAACCTCCTGTAATTTCAGGCTAAACAAACATGCTACGTGATTAAACGCTGAGTCCACAAAAAAGTTCGAACAAACCGAAGCCTGAAAGGATATCCCTTTCCACACACTCACATCCATCAGTCTTCCACTTATCTTGGTCAGGGTCACTAGTGGGTGTGGAACACACACACACACAATCTTTCACTATTGGTAGTTAAGGGACACCAATCAGTGAACCCCACGCCTGTGGTGTTGTTCAGACCACCAGCCCTAAAGGTGTGAAGCGACTACACTTCACCTGCTGGGTCACCGTGCCCCTCCCCCTAGACACAGAGTTACATGCCTCAAGGACGGCTGTGATGGAATAAACTATAGTTAAAATAAAATAAAAAGGGGGGGGGGCTTTCGGAAAAACATGAACATAAAAACACAAACAAAAAAAAGACAAAAAAACAGACCAAGTCACCCCCATAAGCCCAAACTAAAGAAGGTTAACAAGCTGATTTTGACAACTGGGTGTAGAAGCGCAGGGTACATGAGAGAGGGGGTCCAAGCCACAGGAGAAGGACAGCGGCCCCCGCCTGAGGACTGTGCCCTGTCCCCCCTCACCTGATTGTCTTGGGCAGGCCCATCGGTGTTAGGTTGGCGGGGGGCTTGGGGACGGCCCTGCGGATCCGGATGCGTGACACCTTTCCATGGTCACCTCGTTTGACAGAGCCCACCTGCTGGGATAGGGGACAGTACTGGGGTTAGGGGCCGGGGTCACACGACAGGGGAGAGCACTGACCTTCCGAAACAACTCCAGTACCTCATACGGGCCTTGAGCATAACCCAGAACGCACAGGGTGCCAGGCTGGGGACACTACGGGAAATTCACAGCCATCGACGTCACACGATTTTGGCCAGAGTTCAGGGAGAAGATGCACACAAACATGCCAAGAATACACAAATGCAGCACGAGCAGAACCAGGCACAGGATCAACCCCAGAGCTACCCACTGAGCCGGAAACGAGGGGAACAACTTCAACATGGCCACTAGATGGCAGCATTGAAGCAGATATTTACATATGCATCTGATACCCAACAGAAACCGAACAAACTAGAAATGCTGCTCTCAGAATGACAATGTGTTCCCTGGATAGGTATCAACCCTCCCCCCATATAATCCTTACTCCATTACCCCCCCCCAACCTCAGATTCTGGAATCAACTGGTTAGAAATGCCAAAAAATTAGATTTTACCCAAATATTCTGAGACCTAGTTGCGAGACATAACTTAAAAACTACACCTATCAATTTCTTGTACATTCCACTTACACGCCAATCAAAAGAAACTTTCTCCACCAAATCACATAATTACTTGTACTTGTTTATGTCTTAAAGTCCATGTGTTGCAATGCTATTTATACAATTAATATTCCACATATGTATATTCCGCTCCTCCTTCGCACAATGGTGAAGCAGCTGACAATAAAATATGTGTTCCCTGGATGGCCCCCCTTGCACCTCCCCAATCAATACTCCTCTCACACACACCTCCCCACCTCCATCTCTAGCCCCCCTACAGTAGGCTTGGAATGTATCAAATTTTCATTTCTATGGGCAAAACCCTAACCCTAACTATGACTATGACAACCTTAACTTCTACCCAGCCCTAATCTTAGCCATAAGTAAACCAAACAAAATACATGACTTTTGGCTATATTAATTTTGTTGATTGCAGACAAAGATTTTCATGAAATTTAGGTTCATACTGTGGAGACTTGAATAATGTCCCCACAAGGTAAAAAGGTACAGGTTTACACTGCATTTTTGGGAAATCTGGTCCCCACAATATAATTACAATTACAAGCGTGCACACACACACACACACACTTTGTGGTGGTCCGCTCACAAAAAATTTCACTGAATGACAATATTGCAGTCTAACAAAATTATTACTCTACTACCACCCAAAGCTACTCGGTACCTTCTCCAAAATCCTTAAAGCCCAAGTTCGACTAAAATCCTACACATGAAATTTCACTGAGCTCCCCACAATACATTTCACCAACTGGCTACAGATAAAATCTGCTGAATGGGGGGGGGGGGTCTGGCAATGTGGGGGAGGGAAGAACATGTCTAACGATTTTAGAATATTCAGAAAATGGCCACATCCTACAGTTTGCGAACCACTGACCGGTACAATGTTCCTAGGAAGCTTGAAAAAGATACTTTCATACTCCCAGTCGCCGTGGTCATGTCTGCAAACCTCCTTTTAAGCTCTATTACGGCAGTTTTCTTGCTCCACCACCACCTATTGTTGAGGTTTCAATTTTGGGGTGATCTATCAGTTATACATTTACATCCATATGAAATATTTTTGTAAAGTGGTAATAAGATCAATTAAAGATCAAATAGAGTAAAAGGAGTAATAATAAATAGAATTATCCTGTCCACAAGTTCAAGCATCTTATCCAAGTCATCCTACCTTTTGCTGTTACTAAGAGCTGTTGCTCCGTACAATGTGCCTACAATCTCCAGCTTCAATTTTGGGGCAAACTTTCTCAGCTTTTGAGGGGTTCCTGTTAGTCTCCGATAGAAAGGTTTGGAAAAAGATTAAGTGTCTGAAACTGCCCCTCTTTGAATCACTATGGAGCTCTGCTTCAATTTTCACATAATCTGCCTCAAAATGTAAACAGCCCCAGTTTTTCCCACCTATACAATGCCTCTGCAAAGTTTCAAAAAGATCCATCAAATAGTTTTTGAGTTCTCATCTTAAAGAGAAAGTGACTGTGACAGATCGGTCTCGATGGTGATGGGAACAATGGAAAATTTGGTTATAGTTTAATGGAAGAAATTAATAGAAAAATAAAAATTTGCGTAGTGTTTGTGGAGACTACTGAAGTGGCAGAATTTAAAATTAATCAGAGTAGTGATGTCCCAAAACCCAATATTTTCGGTACCAATTCAGTATCAACGCTCAGAAGACATAATGATACGGGCTTTTGTTCCAGTGTTGGCAGTAACCAATCAAGTCAGCACTTGTTACCACAATAGTCTACAAGACGCTAAAAAGGTAACATGCAGTGTTACCCAAATTTCAACCTTTTCTATGCTCATTTTCAAATAAACCGTTTTCAGCAGAACAGTCTAGCTAGTTTGCGATTTACATCTGCTGCATATTGCAAGCGCACTAAATCTGATAGATCTGGGGATGCCCAGAGACGCCTGACGAAAAACAAAGTTTCAAAACGGCAGAGAGTCGTGGTTCAGCACCTGTACCACAACAGTCATTCATTGACAGGAAAAGTTATATTTAGAAATATTTAAAACACGCATCATAGATGCCAAAAATCCTGTTTGCAAAACGAGTCAGCGTTTTAAAACTAAAGTAACACAGGAAACCTTGCTAAGCACTTCGAAGCCTGACAATCAAACTTATTCAAAGACTTAAAGCTTAAAAGTTAGTATTTTAATGTTCCATCACCTCGTTTTATCTAAAAATGCACAGATTGTCGGTACTCAGATTGTTTATAATTAATATAATTTGCGTTGCATCATGATGTAGCATCCTTGACGTTAATGTGTCACTTTAACCATAACCTATATAACTCATTTATATTTACAGGTTAAATTGTCTGTCGGCATGCCAGTGAATTTTGACTAGCCAACCAATTACAGCAAGAATGTATAAAGAGGTGTATGTAGCATAGTATTAATTTGCACACTCTCAGTTACTGACTGATCGCAAAACTGCCATTTAAAGCATTAATTTGTAAATACTTTTATTGATTCCTTAATTATATATTTTAGATTCTGTAAGTTTTAATAAAAGAAGTGTGAGTTTTGAAACAAAAATTTGTTTTGTCATGGTGTCAAATTAGGTTTTGAGAACTAAGATTTCAGTGATATCACTACAGACTTCTAAACTTTTGGTACCGCGATATCCCAAATTCAGAGTGAGTTGACTAACTACACAGTATCTAAAAGGCTAATTAGGTAACTGTGGTTATCCCCAGTTTGTTAAATGTAGAGAGTGAGGAGCCCTGCAATGAAACAGGCACAGCTAAGGAAATCTGGGGCTGGTGGAAATTGTGGCTCATTTTTTCCCCATGTGACTGTTTGACATCATTTTCAAGTCTGTAGTCCTGAACATAGGTGAGGAGACTGAGGAGGCTACCTTGAACTCCGAGTAGGAGATTGCCTTTTCCTCACGGGTTCTGGAACTCTGACTGCTCTCCTCTTTCCGCTGGAGCCTCCCTGGACTGGGTCCCTCTAAGGGGACCTGTGAGGAGACACTGACAAACCAAGCCGAAAGGGATAAAGGTCAGCAGTTGCCAGGAGAAGGATGACTCCCATAGGTTGAATGGGAAATAAGATCCAAAACAGGCATTGGTCCTCCATCTTAACAATACAATTAAAAAAAAGAATTTAAACCTTCCGAAATCAAGTCACTCACCTACACAGAGATGAAATGGAAGCAGCGGGTTGGCCAGTTCTGGGATGGGCAGAGGGACCGGTGCCAGGGAAGAGGTGACGGACTACTGGGGAAGCAGGGAAGGGGCATGAGGGAAAGGCGGAGGACGAAGAGGAGGAGTCACGGCTGCTGCTGCCACCAGTGCTGGCTCCTGAGCTGCAGCCGCTCCCGTGGTGTTTCTGCGAGAGGAAGGCCAGTGGGCTGGACAGGAAGCAGGAGGCAAGCACTGTCACGGGGGTGCAGGACGGAGAGGTGGTGGAGAACCCGGTGGGGTACACTTCCTTGCGGAGACACAAGGGGGCGATCTCCCGTTCCACCTCCACGCTGCAGACAGTGTGCCGACGAGTCCGCTTGACTGGCGAGGGAGGGGAGTGAACCAGAGAGTGCTGCTGGAGGAAGGAGGCGGGGAGGCTGCTGTGGGGGGGTGAAGGGCATGGCGAGGTGCTCCAGCAGTCCTCAAGGAGGGACGAGGGGATCTCGGGACAGGAGCGGCTTCGCAGCAAGCGAGCATGCAGAGGCCCGCTACCTGACGCCTTCGGTAGACCAGCCTCCTTCCGGTGCAGCCCCACCATCCTGGCACTGTCATTCCCCTCCTGCTCCCTTGTAGTCTTCATTCCCCGCCCTCTTCTTCGCTCTACTGGGCCACTTGCAATGGAGCCGCTCACAATCCCTGATTCTTCCTCCTTCATGGCATTCATCTCTACAATCTCTAATCTCTCAAGCTTCACAACAACATTTGAGGCAGCCAGGCCAAGAGAACGAATAGCTTTTTTCTCCTCTTCACAATATGGTGGGAGGCCACCCACAGTTGGAGCAGAAGTCCCATTGTCCGAATGGTCAGCCATTACACGCAAGGTGCGCCCATCCACCGAGTTATCTTTTGCCATCAGTGGGTCATCGGATGGTGTGAAGTTCTTGAAAGGGCTCTTTGGTGCTGCCACTGTATTGGATGAACATGAATCTTTACCAAGGTGTTGATCAACTACCTCTTTTGGATGAAGTTCTGCAGCACTGGAATCTCTACTCTCCAGTGTTCCTCCTTCAATCTCGCTGTCTTTGTCCAAACCTTCTGATTGTGCCATCTGCTGTTCCATGCCCGCAACCTGACTCCTGCCCGCATCAATCCCTCTCAGTCCTTTAGAGAACTTTTTAGGTCCCTTTGTTGCACTGCAAAGGGTCTTTAGTTTTCGTTTCCTAGCTCTCTGCTGACCTAAATTTACTGCTGCCTGGTCACCATGAGTCTCCTTACTCAGCTCCATCAAATCATTTGTCTGTAGAGCATAATCAAGGTTCCCTTGCACAACCAGACTATTTTTACAATTTGCAGCGAGACCCATCGCAATATCTGGATTTGAACCCCTCTTTCTGCACCTGGAGCGTTGATATCTCATGTTTGGTACCTGGGGACACATGCTGTCTGACATACTCCCGCAGACCGTTGCACCCTCCTTTTCCCTCGCTATCGTGATAGTCATTGTAGTGGAGACCTGTGTCGAGCACGACGCTTTTGTACAATCCGTCGAAGATGGTGTGCGCACCTCTGAGGGACACGGACTGCAGTCAGCTCTGACATCATTAGGCAGCTCTGAACCCCTCAATATTTCACCTTTATTCCAACAATTACTTGTGTTGTTTACATTCCTGTTGATACTGTGGTCAGATCCACTGTTACCAACACTGCTGTCTGTAAGATCCAAGGGAAGGTTCTTTGGGCAGTTAACAGCGAGCCTCTTGGTAGAAGCCACCAGCTCTGTGACAGGAGATTTCTGTTTTTTTCTTGTTTGCTTATGTGTGCCGACTATGACAGCATCACCCTCAACCCTATGACGATCAACGTTGACACGACACATCTTTCTGCTTCTTCTCTGCACTTGTCTCACTGTTCTGACACCTGCAGCTGAGGCACTTAGCAATTCTCCAGCATGTTTTTCCTGTAATTTCTCATTGTCTTTAACTTGCTTTGCCATGTTTCCTCTGCAATCTGCCTTTTCATCTTCAGGTTGGACTCGCCAAGATTTTTCTGTTCCAACTTTTTCTTCTGTAGAAGAGGGTCCTTCGAGTAAGAGACCGAGTTGAGGGCCGGCCAAAACCTCTAGGTGAATTGGCTGCAGCTTGACCTCTGCTTGGCTTTGAACAGAGGGTGCGCTATTATTTTCTGGCCATACAGAGGATTTTCTCGGTGAGGAAAGAGAAGCTGTACATTCCTTTCTTTCAGTATCAGTGTTGTTCTGGTCCCAGGAGACGGTTACGGTTGAAGGCTGCCTATCTTCAATACTGTCCAAGAATTTCAGCTGTCCAACACCTGCCTCCTCAACCTCAGAGAGTCTGAGAGAATCAGGGGGTGTGTAGTACTTTAAGGGTGTTAAGTGATCAGACTCCACGCTAATAACTGTCTCATGAGTCACAGGCCCTGCGGAATCTTTGAGGGTATGCCCCTCCCTCAGCTCAGAGAGGACCGATGACACTTCTGAAAAAACCAAACCGGCTTCCACAGCAGACAAAGGCAACCGTTTGTGAGGACAGTCAGGGGAGGAGTCAAGCTCAAGCATACGTTTACGGTGCAAACTTCTCAACAGAATACATGCCTCCATCTGCTCCGGTGTGCCAGGGTTTAAGGATAAACTGAGCCTAGGGTTGCAGGAGTTCTCAGAAGAGGAATCCACCTGGGAATCTATCCCTTTCTCTGTACCAGATCTATGTTGTAGACAGAGATCTGAATGAAGCTCCTGCTCACCCTCCGTAACAGATGCTACTTGGTCCTCAGAATCCCTCAGACCATCCATTTCATACACAGCAAGACCATCACTGTTCTGTTCATCAAAAAGGACAAAATCCTGCTCTTGCACAGAGCTTTGGACATTGGCCTCTGCTTCAAAGTTTAATCTCTGGATTGCAGACGACCTCCGGACTGCAGACGACCTCCGGACAGCACAGTTCAGCTCTCCATCTGTGCAGCAGTTATTTATGATTCCTGTGCTGATCTCTCTTTGTAGTTCTTTGTTGGTCAACCTGTTGATACTGCTCTCTGCTCCCATCTGCTCTCCTTCAGTTTTTAGCTCCGAATGAAGTTCTCTGTGGGCACTTGAGCAGCCATCAGAGTCCTCGCTGGCATCCGCGAGAACTGGGTTGCCGCTGCAGGCTGAGGATGAGGGGCTCGTTTTGAAAAACCTGACTGGAGTCATAACGATTTCGCTGAAACTTGCCATCTTCGATTTGAATGTCTGTAACAGGGGACCAATGATCCACTGCTTCACAGGAGAAGATCTTTCAGGGGGTTCCGGCTGTTCTAGACCACTTTCCGTTCGACCAGCTTCCAACCCAGTCTTAGCATTCCCAGTAACAGAGTCCTCTTCTTGAACCATGGAAGTAGCAGGATCCCCACATTTGAAGGCGTGTCCCCCAGTGGACCTACAATCAAAAAGACACATCAAGCACCAAAGACCTACACCATGCACCAACATACATGAATGACAGTGGTGTAACAGTTCTGAAAGAGACTGAAAACCACAGTACAAATGGTCACAATCTTGAGTCGCGTTTCTGGAAGATGGAACACTGCTCTCAACTGTCTTACTAATGTTATGAGACTCTTTTTTCCATTTCAGGATTAACACCAACACATGTAAATCACAAAAAAAATATTGCATTTAGTGAGGGCAAACTATACATTTTGAAAATTTCACACATTACACCAGTTTTTTTTTTGTCTTCCAACTGTGTGTCACGTGACTATTTTGGTTCAAACATGACTGAGGTCTGAACTGACCTGCAGATTTGGAGAATCATTACATCCCTAATGAAAAATATCTTAAATGAGAAAAATCATTAAATAAATCCTCCCTGTAACAGTTCTGTGTGCCTTGTTCATTTGCAAAGGCTCCCAACGTGACTCCTAATTATATGACAATATGGGATCCTTTTTCCATACAGTGTTATTAAGATTAAGCTGATAAACTTTATTGCGGAACTACTGCATTTCTTTAGTGCTAAACTCACGGCAAGCCTGCAGCTTCACTAAACTCTGTAAAGGCTGGTTCATACTTGTCTACGTTTATGATGCATGAGACGTCATTGTGCATCTCCACGGAAACACGTCTGCTGCACTCCAAATTTGTGTCTGCGCAGCTCTGTGCAGACTGAACAAGATCCATTCGCTGGCGTCCACTTTAAATACCATAAAGGATGCTTCTGACGAGCACTGGGGTACTTTGCAAAACCCTACAGACTATTTACAAGGTAATAAAACTGTTGCATACATGTGAATGTGCGCAACTGTGAATGCAGACAGGGTCTCGATTTGAAAATTTCACACCAGTCAGCTGCCAAAAAATGGCAGCCATGCGAACTACCTCTGAATTTATAAAACACGGAGAAACGGAGACAACCCTCACTGCTGTGGTACATGTGCAGGGAAAATCAGAATAATTTTATTATTATTATTAATATATCAGTACAACACGATGTGTGCATGTGTAAAGCATGCAGCTTGACCCGAGGAATTATAAACGTTTCTGTGTACACATAGACAGAGTGGATATGCGTGTTGCACTTCTGCGGAGAAGTATGAGCAGGTCTTAATAAATCACAACCAGCCAGTCAGCGACCTAATTGGTCAGTTTGCCACTGTATCTTTATGCCTAGCAAACTTTTCGGCGTTTTTCTCTGCAACCAAAAGGAAAAAAAAAAACTTACATGGTGATTCCACTTTGATCTTGTATGCTGCAACTTCTCTGTGGAGAAAAACATTACAAATCAACTATCAACACTTCATCAACTCACACATACGTTCCCAGGATCTCCCACTCATAATTGATCATCACCCTGCCCCAAGATGGGTTTGCACGAAGGTTTACACGCAAGGACTGGTGCGAATGGCACAGCATTCAACGCTGTCAAACAGGTCAGAGATACAAATCGATTTTTCATCCCAAAAAAAAGGAATCATCATGACAAAATTGTCTTGTCAAAATGGCACGAAACCACCCATCTTTCACAGAGGCCTAAATACAGGAGCAAAACATGATAAATGGCAGACGGAGATACGCACAGTGCTGTTTGCCGAATCCTCCTCCTTCTGATTCTTAAGTGGGGAATCGATCCTTACTAGCTTCACAGACAAGGACTTTGGGACCTGTTCCTGAAAATCAAAGGAACAAACAAACAAACTTAGTTATCCAACGCTGCTTCAATGCATGATTTACCCTTTGAAAGCATCTCCCAGAGTCTCTATCAGCATCCAGACATTTACAATTTATCTAGCCCACCATTTCACTGCAGCAAATCAAGTCAACAGATTTCTCCTCCCAAAAAGCCATTCTAACAGTGAGACCGGAACTGAGAAGCTTCTGGCTGAGCGACTACACCTGTGCCTATCTTTAAACAGCATGTTCTCACCTCCTTAAGTCAAAAACCAACATACCACTGAAGATGTTCGACAGCAGAGATGAATAAGTCTCATTATTATCAAATCCATCAAAAGACACTTCAGGAATTGTGAGAGGGACAGAGCTGAGATACCATGCTGCTGGACATCCTCTTCCTGGGGGAGGATCTAGTCCCCTTCTGTTTGGCAGCTTGGAGCTCCTTGGCCAGCTGAAGACGGCCACTCCTCCGCCTTGCTTCTCTCCTTCCCCCATCAGTGAGCATCCTGGATGTCAGTGACATTCGAGCAGGCAAATTAAGCCAGTAGTTGGAGTTAAAACAGGGTGAAGTCTACTTAAATTATAAAATGCAGTGAGAGAAGTATTTGCTTCATATCTTGGAGCAAACTAATCTAGGAACTGGAGAGGATACCAGCCTTCTCAGTGTCCTGCTTAAACACTTGGCTGGGATCACTGGTTCCCATTTGCTGGTGGTGGAAGTTCCCCTTTGTGGGATTTAAAAAGTTCAGAAAGACTGTTACATTTCTGATGTGCTGTTCTGAGGTAGTCAGGGAAGACTTTTCCCCGTTTTGTTTCAGGAATCTACAACGAACAATGCTGATCAAGAAAGAAAGACTAAGGAGTTCTCAAAATGTGAGAATATTCAGAAGGTTCAGATGAAGGGACAATGGGCACAAACACAGATAATTAACAACACAAAGGCTCAACCAAATAGACAGGAACTGGGAAAGACATGGTACCTGCATGTGACTAGGGAAGGAGGCAGGAGACTGGGATGGGATTTTCTTTGAGGAGCTTTGCAGGCAGCCGTGGCATCTTCTTCCATTGTACAGATAACCCGGGGGAAGGGAAGCATCCTCAATTTTTCCTCCGCTGCAACAGCAGTTACAGAAAGTTAAACCTGTGCACAATTCCAAATACAAATTTTTATGGTCGTTGGTCGTGCATTACAGTCCCCTAGTTAATGTATTCTTATTTTTTTGTTTACCGTAACATTGTTAGCTACTTCTAATATGATATCCGTTTAAGTATTGACATAAAATAAACGTAAAACCACGAACCCAGATCATGTTGACCCACAAGGACAGTGCCCTGAAGCAATAAATACGAACTTACCGCTCGCTTTCCGCCGGCCGCAACAGCTTTTCCAAGCGAGCGTGCACCGGCTCCGGTCGCGGAGTAAAACTAGCTCCGTTTCCGATGCATCGTGCAATGCCGCCGCCTCGGATCGAGCCCCATCAGCCTGCTATCGCTATGCGACGACAGGAGGGCGAGCAAAAACCGATTTGGCCGCACAGTAAGGAGGACACTTACTTTTCCCCCATGAAAAACAAACAACAAAAAAACTATACAAATCACACCACCGGACAGCCACGGATGTTATTTCTCCACGTTAACGAAAAATACCGCTATATTTTAAAAAGCAACCTGGCGCATCTAATTAACAGGCGATCGTGCTGATACACTTTGACTTCGATATGCAGTATATATTTAGTAAGCCAACTAACGAAGGACGGATTGCCATCTATTAATATTACCAAAAAAATTAGGCACGTTAATTAAGGGGGGGAAAAATATTTCGGGGCAGTAATATGTTTACATAAATCCGCACGAACTCATTTGAAAAAGGCACCCATTTATATTGCTTTTAAATGTTAAATATTTCACTGCGACAATGCACAAATAACAGGAATTATGCACCGCGACCGCCGATTACGATATGAGACTGTCGACGGCGCCCAACCTTACAATTTCACTCAAGCTGCTTCCCTAAACGTAACACTTCACAACCTACCACAGTTGACGGCTTTCAACCAATCAGCTGGCGAAGCGTTTACTTTATACCCGCCTCCTAATACTTCCAGAGATCAACCAATGGGAAATTACAAACCGTGGCTTATTGACCAATGAAACAATGAGAAGAGCGCTTCTAACGAAAAGAGACCAATGAATTGATCAGGAAGCGGTCTTTCCACCCAGATGAACTTTAATAATACATCCTGAACCAATTAAGTCCCCGCCTACCTCCAGGCTAGAAACTGGGCGGGAGTCATACAAGGAGCCAGAATTGTATACACCAGTTTGGGCTTTTTAAAAATTAAAATGAATTAGGCATTTAAAATGTACAGTCATTAAATACCATGCATACAGCGTCTGAACCATACCATACTACTGTGTACCTCCCCCATGTTTCCTTTTCAAACTTTATTAAAACACAATACTCAATAATTGACCTGAAATGGTCTAATTTATTTAAAAAAGAACAGACACACACAAACAGAAACTTTTACAGAGGCATGTCTCAGTTTTTCAGGTGTACAGCTCAAAGTCAAGCCTCTTGGAGCTGTAGAACTGTGTGTTTCCCTCTCCGACCCTCCTGCAGTAGACACCATCTTTGAAGTGGCCCTCCTCTACCCAGTTCTGAAGGACAAAAAAAAAAGAATTCTATTATGAGACTTGGGCACTCACAGAACTTGATCCCTTAATCAGAAATCAAGTATTAATAAGTGTGATCTTCAGAGTACAAACACATATACCAGCAGGCACATGTTTGCAGACATGAATCATAATCAGCCTGTAAAAGGAGCGGAAGAAACGTGGGAAAGATCTGCTAGGTTCACCTGCATTTGTTGGCTGCTGAAGGGGCCATAGATCTCCGATTTATCATCCATATCCCACTTGTACTCCCACATGACATCATCACTCACTGCATAGGGACAACAGTTTGGTCTTAGCTCGAGCCACGAAAATGCACTTCGATGTATCCAAAACAACCACCATCTTTACTGGAACCCACCTCTTCCTCCGTCATCTTCCTCATCTTGTTCTGGCGCTTTCCCTCCATCCTTCGTATCAATTTCATCTGCAAACATGTCTAACACATCATCCTCATCTTTTCCAACTCTTTTCTTGTTTGCTGAAACCTTTATAATGTATGCCAACTTCTCGTAGGTCTTCTGGTATATCTCAAACTCCCCACTGCCCACCAGCCGGTCCGCTAATGCCGTGAGTCTGTCCAGCTTCTCTGTGTCTCGGTTTGAGCCCTCTTCCTGGCCTCTGCTGTTCCCTTTTCCCTTCTTCCGCCCAACCATTCCCCCGAGCCGCCTCAGTGCCCCAGCAACAGTCTCCCCTGGCAACATCAGATCAACAACAGCCTCCATGAGCTGCTGCTGGCTGAGAGATGCCAAAGGATCCTCGACAACTTTAGGCTCCTCCTCTTCTTCCTCACTGTCGGCCCGCTTCTCTTCCCTCTGTTTCTCCTCCTCGGCCTCATCTTCGTCCCCTTCCCTTCTCTTCCTCTTTGCTGCAAGACCTTTCTTTCGCTTTACAGGTTGCTCCTTAATCTTTACCTGGGGAGGCAGGAAGGAGGGGAACAGTGTACAGACATAAAGGAGCAATCACTATAATTAATTAGGAAGCAACGATAACCATCAAGGTAGGCTGAAAGTGTCACGCAAGCGCTTAAATATACTCTCAAACGTGCAGTGACACAGCTGGCCTTTTAAACCAGAGTTACAAGATAAAAATAAACAGAGATTTTTTTTTAACCATTTGACCTTTTCCTGAATTCAAGCTCAGCGATACAAATTTCACTAAAGTCAGAGACCTCCTTGCCATATATAGAAAAACTAATTTTGAATTGAGGAATGAAGTTTAACTATATGGGGAGGTGGGTTATGTCAGCCAATGACACTGGAATGCACTGAAATCCCACCCACCACAACTGACAAGCCGAGACTTGACGCGTTCATGTGACTTTACAAATATGGTGTCATTTCCTGGTCATGCTTTAGAGCACAGCCATGTAGGCACAGCCATGTTACCCAGTCAATATTGTCAAGCCAGTTGTCTCGAATCTGCTCCTCCTTTTTCACAAAGTAGTTGCCCTCTGAGTCAAAATGGCCCTCCTGCATCTCTTCATGCAGGTTAAAGGGTGTGATGGGCACCCCCTCGTCATAGTCAATCGTAGCCTGCTCCTGACCTGCCAGAACAGAGAAGACTTACAAGAACCAGTACAGGGAACTCACTAAAGCTCAGAGTTAATTCACACGCAAAAAAAAAATGAATGACATTTGGCCAACACACGTTATTGTCACACCATCCATTTTCATGATACGTACCCTCCACGTCATCACTGTCCAGAGTTTCAAATTTGCTCCCATCCTCCCTTGTTTCTTCGTCGTCCTCCTCATCACTGTCCAAGGAATGTTTACCCTTGAACCTTGAGCCTGGACCACTCACAGCCTCACATATCTAGCAACAAGTAAAGGGGTGAAGAGGAGTAGGAACACGCGATGTATATAAACAATCTTGTGACAGAAGAGTTTCTGAACACTATCAATCTCTAAGTAACAGCTACTACCTCTGAATATGAACTGCACAAGTCCTCACCTTCTTCTTCTGGAGATCCTCTTCTAGGCTGAATTCCCCATCGCCGTCCTCGAACGTCACTTTTCTTTTAGACATGCTGCAGAGAGTGGGACAGATCAGTTAGAAACCACAAACGAGGCACGGAGGTCTTACAAGAGCGTCCGCAGCTCGCCGTTAAGTCTAACATGGCATTATGTTATAATATATTGCACATCTGCATCATCTCCCAAACACAGGTCCATATAAAAGGCTGAATCGCTCCTATCACATTTATCATCACATGCGCAGGATGGCTTCAAATAGTTTAATTAATCCTGACACAAGCTTGTTAATTATCTACAAAACCTGCTTCAAACCAAGACATCCACTAAGAGACTAAAAATAACAAAATACTTCGATATCTACCCACCGAAAAGGCATAAAACGTAACTACCCTATCCAAATAATGCAGCGAGCTAGCCACTAAGCTAATCGGCTAATTACGGTACATGCGTACATGACGGGATACAAAATACTTAAAGAAAAATCTGCAAATAGAGAATAAACTCTGACAGAAAGCTGGTAAACGTGATGCAACGCGTATAAAAAGTCGCTGACTTACACGTTAACAACTCTGTCGTGAGTCGCACCACCATCCGTAAAATACCAAACAGGACGTGACGCCAAACAGCGACACTTCCTATCTTCTTCTTCTGTGAGGTGTTTTCGAATTTTTACAAAATGATGCATAGCGCCACCTACAGTTCCGACAAGGTGATAGATCCATCCATCCATCCATCCAATGAGCAATATTTAAAACTGATTGCTGTGGTAGTGTTGTACGTTTGTCCTGGGCTTGTTGGATTTAAGTGGCCAAATTTTATGTTTTGTGGAATTTACAGGACAGTATAACACTACCGTCTCATGCAATACATATTACAAAATCTGCACGATACAAAATAGTGTCCAGTTTTCTTCTATTACATCTTTATCTTCACTGAAAGTTTGTGATGTTAATCTGTTTGACAAACAAACCTGACAGTAAACTAGTCAGTACAGTTTTCAAGCAAAGACTCTTGGGGACTTTAAATCAGGCTCTTTAAGTGAGAAGACAGAGATCTCTTTGAGTAGAGGAGCTATTTATATTTATTTGTCAAGTCCTTAAAGTCTAAGAAACCTACTTTAAAATTGTATCAGCTACATGCAGTCTCGTGGTTTTCTACATAGAAGATTTAAATTTGATACTAGCCTTTGCAGCTTTTGTTCTGCGGAGACAGAATTCATTTAAGTTATTTTTTTCGATGTACTTATAGTAAACTGCTTGGTCTGATATTCATAATTGACTGTCATTAAATAATGGGTAAGACACCTTATTTTTACTTACTATGTGCTCTTATGAAAACCTGATCATTTACCTTTTTATGTTATTATTATTATTATTTGCTTATCAGTTTCTTTCAAACTGTTAATCTGGAATGTGGTTGTATATGCTCTAAGTCTACAGCGTATCAGCCTATGGTTATCCACCATTATTAGTTGACACTGGTTCTTTGTATATTTCTATTGTCTGTTTTGTTTTGTATTGTGTATTTCCTTATGCTCAATAAAAAAGATAAAGGGGGAAAACACAAAAGCAGGTTTGCGGGGTCTAATTCGACTTCGCTGAGATTATCGAATGCACCGTCAATAAAATGCATCTGGCCCTTCCAGCGGTCCTCCAATTTGCAGGGAAAACAAAAACATTGTAACGCCTGTGACTTGGGGCAAAGTCCGAGCTGTGAAGAAAAAAAGGAGTTATAATGATGTACGCCTGTATATAAAAAAACAGAACCGGAACTTTGCTAACTGAAAAGATAAGCGTCTTATTTATCACACCAAGTTTCCTTATTGGTGTGCTGTACAAGTTTCTTATTAAGTGGGCAAACAGAAACCATCGACCAGGTAACCCTTGTAACCCTTGTACCGTTATGAGTTTTTTTCTGGTGTTATATTCATAGCCGATCCGCGATTTTCGGTGGTTTTACAAATTATTTTTGGTGGTTTCATAAATTATTGCATACCGTGCTTAGACTCAAAATCCGGTTCAAATTAATGCTGTTCAAAAATGTCTACCGATTTTCTCTGATGGTTTCCCCGAACTGAAACTAATTCAAAGAGGTGCGCATCACTTCATCATCTGCTGGAGTAGAGCGGATAAACCTCCCAAAACCACGGTGATTTGCTGATCAATCATTAACGCGTGAAACACTGAAAAGAGAAAGGCGGAGTCTACAGCGACTCCTGTTACCGTTTCGGCACTCTTTAGTCACATCCAGGCTTTTGTAGTGAGGGAGTGCTCTGATGAAGGTCTATGGAAGCATCCTGCGACACTTCTGGTCCTGCTGCTCACCGGCTATCTCTATGAAAAGGTAGCGGGACACATTCAAAACCATTTCGAAAGACTGTTGGTCTATATATCACATTTATTTTACACTTTATTGGCTGATAGCACGTTACTTAATTACACTTTGCACTAGTAGCTTATTGAATAAAATATATGGGTGCAATTAAACCAACACACAAGGCTGGAAGACTGAATTAAAATTATTGTTGAAAATTTCTCCCCAGGAACAGAAGACTGGCTCCTATCAGAAGCACTGGATTATACTGAAGGTTAATCTTCTCTTCTACCAAGTGTGACCAGGGGACAGCGGCCCACTGGGGGTCATAGTGCTGGAGGGCTGCTCCGTCCGGCTATGCGACTCGGAGGAGCCGTTTGTCTTTTCTGTGGTGTGTGGGGAGCTGGGGCAATGGAACCATAGGCTGGCCGTTGCAGATGAGCCGACGCAGCGGAGCTGGGTTGAAGCGCTGCTGGCAGCCAGCCACTGCTTCTCGTCCATGCTGGTGAGGGACCTGCAGTGGCAGTGTAAAGGTGAGCATGTCACCGGGAAGGCGACAGTGGAAGAAGCGAGAACGTGCACCAGGCATTTGACACACAGTGACCGCAGACTGGCATCTCTCACAACTACATGGCTGGCAACTTTTTGGCAAAGGCACTGGTGGTTTCCAGTGTCAAAATATTTCTGGCTCTGGAAGCGGAATGGACGTCTACCAGATATCTACGGGCTGCACTTAGCTTCTATAATGAGCTCATTCTCTCTGCCTCAGTGTGTGTTTTAGCTGCCTAACATGAATCGTATCTACATTTCCTCCTATTCTCCTTCCCCATCGAACAGATATGGGAGGTATAGCCTACACCTCTGAGACTCCGCAGCTCTACACTGGGTCTCATCTAGATGAATCAGAGTTTACCTGCTCTCTGGGTTCCAAGCACATAGGCCGCTCCTTCTTCAGGTGAAGCAGGGGTCCCCAGCCAAAAGCGGGGCGAGGCTATACCTGAAGCCTGTCACGTCATGCCGAAACCCTGGACAAAGAAGACCATCCATGTCGCACCCGTAAGCAGACCAGCCCCACTGTGTGCGGGACCAGAGCCCCTGGAGGATCTCAGCACGTTGCATGAGCTCTATGGTCAGGAAGTAAAATCTGTAATGGCCACATGGTGAGAAAGGCAGAAAGATGGGGAAGTGCAGGAGGGGGATATGACTGATTTGAGGTAAACAATGTTCAGTAATGTGACAAGGGCACTTATTTAGGTTACCTGTGTCACAGTCAATAAATGAGGCTGAGTTTGTTTACTCTTGCATCCAAACCCTAATATCCCTTGCATCCAAATTGTTTTCAATACCCATTTTTGTCCTTGTGTGTGTTTTTTCCCTCTGCTATTGCCGAAAATCTCTCTGCTGTTTTTCTTTAAACCGTTCTCAACTCTCATACCCCCAATCTCTAATCCTCCCTCCCAGCCCTGGGCCCTATTTTGCACTGACAGAAAGCAATGCAAAGTGGTTCTGCTAGTCTGCTCATTTTCACGCCTTGCGCGCACAACGTCTGAATAGCAAATGATTTTGTGCCCATTTCCCGCTTGTAGGAGCGGGGCTTTTTAAATGAGGTGTGGTCGTCGCTCTTTTAAGGCAGTGCAATGTCGCTGTGCTTTCGACCAACAAAAATAACAGCCCTATTGCCTTTTATTTGAACATTTTAAAACACCTTAAAACTGTAGGTTGTGTTTTGTTTGAATAAAGATCACAATTTTATTCATATTTTTCAAACTGCAGACCCAAAATTTAATTAAAAAAACACACAAGCATAATTAAGTTCCATAATTAAGCAGCAAGCTTCTGTTTTACTCGTCATCTATCTTCATTATATACCGCTTTCGACACAGATGATCTGGTGATGCTAGATAATGAAGACACCTCATCCCACACCTGCTTCACCTTGAAAGGCTTAGGTAGACAAGTGGTGCTCCCGTAGATGATGTGCTTGTGCCTTTTCACCTCACGCACGAGCATGTGTTTCCTCAGGTGAAAACTGATCCGGTCGGCCAGGAAACATGCCATGGTTCTGGAGGCTATACTACACATGGGAGATAGACCAGGGAGATAGACAGACGGATAGGCAGATACATTATTGTATGTAATCCCTAATCGCAAATTCATTTCTGTTCGATATATATATATATATGCCTTGCAATAATTTAATAGAAAAGCCTAGTGCTGTAATAACTCAAGACATTTAGGCTTGTTTTGTCTTACCTCTGGTTTCAGCCCTCGTATGGATCACTCAAGCTGCCTCTCATTTGCTCCCTCATCAGTACTGTTATAAAGTGCTTCCCAGTCATGTACTCCCCAGTCCAGTCATTGATGTTGCTCCCTGCGTGTGCCTCAGAGTTTGTCCTGTGCTTCAGTGCTGTCCAGTCCACATGTTCCCATTTTGACCTTGCTTCTGTTTAGTTTTTTCCAATAAAGCTCTTTTCATTCCCCCCCTCTGCTTGTTCTCCCTTCCTTCCTTGCCTGGGCGTGAGACGTAGTCGTAATTTGTTCAGCATGAAATGACCTCATGCACAATTGGCTGTATTGAAACATCTTGAAATATGTATTTGAACATTTTTCTTCTCCTAGTCATAGTCTTTGCAAAGAAACAGGAATACATAGGCTTGCATGCGGAAAAGGCAGATATATATATAAGGTAATAATGAAAGCTCAGTGGTACTGCTGTTTTTTTTGCCTTCTTTACAAAATAAAAGTCACAAATGGTACCTTCTAGGCTAGGCACCGTTCTTTTATTCAGATTTCTAGATCCTGATTGGCTGTGTGAAGTGCCCATACCATTAAATGAAGCAACAGGAACCCTGGGCATGAATATGTTGAACTTGGAACGTGAGGAACGTGACCCTGTTGGTGACAGTGATGGAAGGACAGAAAATCCAGATACTGCTAGTTTTGCAGAAGGTCACATGCCACATGGACTACCAGGTCCACTTGACGATATGTTCAAATCACCTAAATCATTCACAGAGAAGTCCATGGGGTCTCATTTACACCCATGGTCAGATGTCACATTAGCACAATTTGTTGTATTAATTCTGGCATTTTCTACAGCAAATGAGACCATCTAAAATTATTAAGCATCTTCTTACCAGCAAATAACATCTTGGCATGTTGCTATGCTCTCTCTTCATGCATTCAAACAACCATGTAAATACCCAGCCGACAACATCACATTACATTTCTTTTGTCAAGGTTGTGGGGCATATTTTTTGTGTCACATTGTGCAGGGAATATCACACAAAGAGTGAGTCAGGTGACTGGATAGATGGTTGTCCTTTGAGGTCCAAAGCTATAAGAGTTGAAGACATTGTCTTGCTTGGTTGTCTATAGCACATAACATAGATGTTAGTTGAGCCTTGCGCTTTGCATTAGATTGTGAAAATAGAGCCCACTGTTTTATACAGTTCCTGTCGACACCACCCCCCCCCCAAAGTTGCCATTATGGATGTAGACAAACCTAGACACGCCACTGAAGGTAACTCAACGTTGACTGCAGGATCGTCTGGTCTCATGCTGAAGTGAAACTTCACTTCTACTTGCATTATGTGTAAGATCTTTTTATTTTCACTTTAAGAAGATGTGGAAATATCATTTTGTCATTATTTTAAGCCTCTCCATTTCTTCCTTTTCCCGTTTCCAATAAGAAGCTGGAGATCTAAGGAGAACAGCTGCAAATTGTTGTTGTTTAATAGGGTGTACGCTCCATGAGTAACGAACAAGCCTTTAGATGAATGTCTGAGTGGTACAAAGTGATGGCAAACTTTAAATAGACATTTACTAAAATTCTATGTCCTTTATGTGAGTTTTTGTGTGTGAATGAATTTACGAGCCCTCTGCCAGCCAGCCCCTTTGACGTTACCGTTTGCAGGGACTGCATGACCTAGGTAACGGGGTAAAAGGCTCTAAGCTATTTCTGGGCAGAAAGTGAACGCAGCCCTGGGACAGGATACCGGCTCTAGGACTCCTGCCATGTTTCACTCCAGGGCAGCCCCCTGATGTAAGTGCTGCTGTGAATCCATGCTGCTGCCAGGGCGAGCAAACAGCCAAGAGGGAGCGAGTGCCAGCTGAAGTGACGCCATCCCGCAGTGCACATCCAAGAAAGACTGTTACATAAGAGCATTACGCTGGTCTCTGCCGCGCTTGGCTTCTTGCCAAAGGAGAGACGTGTATCTACGTTACGTGTAAAGGGTGTATACTTTAATGGTCTGCTTCTTGTTCCCATAGTATATTATATCATTCTTATATTACTACTTATACAAAAGATATTATTATCATTATTATTGGTATTATTATTAATAATAGTTATGATAATAATGGCAATTATTGTTACTATCACTATTAGTACCATTATTATTGTTGTTATCATTATTAATATTATGATTATTATTATCATTTTCTTATGAAGACGGTCATACTGTATTGCATTACTCATACATGCTGCCACCTGCCTCATGCCCAGTGCTTACTGGGAAGGGCTTCCAGCTCACCATGACGGCATAATGGAAAAGTAATCTGGATGGATGGGTGGATGTTGATGTGTCATATTAATGTGTATCAGATATCCACAAATCTACGTGTGTTTAGAACCACACCTAGCAAATATGCCTTACTGGATATTTGCGTATCCCACTTGATATTACACTTTGCACAGAGCAATGCTATACAGCATAGCGCACAATCATACACGGAGCAATTTAGCACGTCTTATGCTTTTATTTTAAACGAAACGGGATTAAAATAATTGTAAACAACTTTAAATCGTTTAAAACTTACATCATCTAATAATAATAAACTTACATTCATTATATATCTAATTGGTGACATACAAAAAATACATATTTCTTATGCGTATTCTATATTTTTTTCCATTAGGTTTATATATTACACTTAATTTTAATTACATTAAATTTCCCATATTTACTCTTTCCGACGTCTGTACATCATTATTCCAGTGGGGGACGAAAGTTACGGTATGTATGAATGTTAAGTCATGAACGAAAAGCAACTCAGTGGACGAATTAAACGATGGATCAGTTAGTAAACGAAATGACCTGACGTACCATATATGTAACCATGTTAAATTCGTTCACTCAACAACAAACAATCGTTTATTAACCGCGAAGGCCTGTGTTTTATGACGAAACAGCATGTTCATATAGGCATACTATAACCATGAAAACAGTTCTAATCTCATTTCCAATAAAAACGCCCACATTTAATTACAAACACAACAGAGCGATTACGTACACAAAACAAAGACACACTGTAAATGTGAATTGTTTAAAATGAAAAAGTTCCTCCACTGACGTTTGACAATAACACATTTGTTGGTGAATTAAAGTTAGATTTGTTCTCAATAAAATTCTGAAAGGTCGTGCAAATCGAACCTGGCGACATCGCTTGTATTTTTAGTGCATTATCAGATTTCCAAAGGCGCCTTTATCTGGAGGAACTTATATTTATATTAGATATGTCTGAATATTAAAACCCAAAGCAGTAATTTCTAGATAAATACTGCACTGTTTCAAAGTGGGCCATTCGGTTGCTGGGTGTGAGAGCAGACAGTCAAATTGCCCCTATTTCCAGACCTGCTCGTGAGATGGTGATTTTATTTCCCCTCCTATTTCTTTGAATCCTATTTTAAAAAGATTGTATTATATAACTTTACTGCAAGGCTATGAGCAGCAGTAGATGCTTCTGCTTTCTACCAACAGAGAATGTAAAAACTGTCCTTAAGCCTCACGTCTAAATATTATTAAAGTGCTTGAGATATTGCGATAAACGTAAACATACATTTGCTTATGGTCACATCGAGGGGTACGGAAAGAAGTAAGAAGAGAATTCATCACTGTGGGAATAATGTGGGAAGAAATTTGCATGAGTCTGTAGAGAATTTAAAAAAAGTTACAAAAAGATTTACGACTTTTCGTTTTCTCTCACATGTTCCCTCCAGAGGCCTTTCATCTTGCCTCCTCTTTTCAGTGGCGATCCATGAAGTACAAAAAACTTTGATAACACAGCTGCCGTGACCATTGCCTCGGTGCCGATGCACTGGCTGAAGCGACCGCTTTTTCTTATCAGAACCGGACCTGTTTCTCTGCAGCAATGTGACATTAGGAGAGAGAGAATGTGAGTTAATGGGAAAGAGAGGGAGACCGTGGAAGGGTGTCAGCTTTCACGCCTGCAGTCCGATGCTTACTATACAGTATTCGGGGTTCAAATATGGACCTCGGCGGTTAAAAGGTATGTCTGAAGCTAGTACTATACCGGGGACAAACATAAGAACTTATTATTGCGTCATTGTCAAATTAGATTGATTTATCAACAACTGATAATATTCTCTTAATATTTTCTGTGTCGAATCCATTGCGTCACAGAATTAGCTGATTTGGAGTGGAGGTAATATTTGTGGCTAACAAACTGCATCTATATGTATCTGATAGCCGGACCCCCAATTTCCCATGCATGCAAGACGGACAGAATTGGGAAAAGCTTAAGAAAAAAGGAAAAAATAAAGACTGTAGCTTTGTAGTTTAAGACGCAACCCGACTGCTGACGCTGAGAAACGTTGGCTTTTATTTTGAAAGATAGAGTCCAGCTACCCCAGACTCTTAATTCATGAATTATAAAGATAAATGCAGCTGTCTCAGATCAGCATACAAATAAAACGAAAACCGCCCAGAGTCTTTGAAACACCGTAGTACTAATGTCACATTGACCCACAGAAGTAGCATAATGTTTTCCAAAGGTGTGTGACATGTTGCATGGTGTATGACAGACTTGATCATCTCGGTTATTCTGGTCTGAAGTCTGTTTAGATGCCTAGTGGGCCACCAGTTACATGACAGACATATTCATAAGAGTTCAGAGAATTTATGTCTAGGAACCAGCTGTAGTTGAAGGCATCTACCAATAAGAATAAGTGATTTTTTTAGGGTGTAAAGACATATGAAGGGATATCTGCTGTAGGGCCCAGTAGCCCCTAATATTGGGTATATCCATATTAGTCCACACATGACACTAAAGTGTAGCCTGGACTTCAGTATCATGTTCTACTCATTCCAAGACACATGGATCTATTTCTGAGCAGCTGTGAGGTTTCCCTTCCAAACTTGACGAGCAGCTATAGTTAACCCAGCTGCCGGGAGGTATATAAGCCCCCGGGGAACTGTGCTTTCATGCGGCTTCACATTTTCTTCTCCTTTCGACCGTCCCAACTCCTCACACCGTTCGGGAAATGGTGAGTAACTCCGGCCCGGCCCATCCACATCCATCCTTCTTCCTCCAGTGGGGGGCGCCACAGTGGAGAGTGTGCGGACGTTCAGAAACACACCGTTGTTTCATTTTTATGGATTTAACATTTGAAATATATTTTTATTTTTATTGTCAATTTTTTTTTCTTTTACAATTGTGCTCCTCCGTTCTCAGACATGAGAAAGTACGGGTTTATGTAGCAAGTCAGAATAAGCCAGAAATTTTGCTTAAGGAGAATTAAAATGCATAACAACACGTAGGTGGGGAAAACTCTGCTGTTCAGTTTGACCTGGAAATAATGTACCGTTAATGCGAATGTGTCAGGTGAGCCAAGCTATACATACATATTTAAACTAGATTAAATTCCAGAAATAAATCATAATAAAGGAAAGAATAGACAAAAAAAATTAAATGAATCACCAAAGCAAATTATTTTTTACTCTAATATCGATTCTGATTTCCTTTTGAAACATGCTGTATTACTGAATTCTACCATTTTATGGTCAAAAGATGCACAATACCTTCCGGCTATTATCATGCTTCAAAGGGAAATTAACAGTTCTAGGTGATTTTTTTTTCATTGGAAGTAGCAAACATAGTACTGGCCTCCACTGTGATTTTGGGTTACTTTTCAATATTTTTTCTCAACATTTGATATGTATTAACAGATGCATAATCCCACTGTAAAAATAGCATGACTGGATATATATATAATGTGAATAATACAGGGCACACAATGTATCAGGAAGGACCTTTTCCCAGGGGGGGATCACCACACTAGGAACTGCATGACCACAAAGTCACTCTGTCCTTACCACGCCCACGAGTTGAATGGCATGTCTCACTCAACCCCCAGGCACCCAAGAAGGCCAAGAGGAGGCAGCAAGGAGAGGGTGGGACCTCCAACGTGTTCTCCATGTTTGAGCAAAGCCAAATTCAGGAGTACAAGGAGGTAAGAGTCTCCCACCAGCTCTCTGTGGGTTCTACACGCCCACTCTGATTCACTGGCTTGGAGAGCAAACTTCTGCTAGACTTTGATGTCTAGTAATTAAGCACATAGTTAAAGTACCCTGTCAGGCGGAGAGCTCTGGGAATTTTGATAGGTGGCCAAGTTAATCAGTCATTTAGCACAATGATGGATGGAGTTTCTCCATGACAGCTGCTATCCAGGCATAACAGAAGGTAACCTCATATTCGACACTTTAGAAGGCCCCGCCCCTTTGCCAGGCCCTCTGCTTCCTTCTTGATGACCTCGGGACGGCAGGGAGGCGCAGCTGTCAGACACAGCTGAGGGAGGGAGAGAGAAAGTAACAGTGGAAGGAGGAGGCTAGCAAGTGTGGACAGCAATATCTGCAGGGGAACAAGGACATATAGGGAGGCTCTGTGCGTACCAAGGTTAATCTATTCATACAGGCTGCGGTGACAGTCGCTAGGCAAATGATATAGGGTTGACGCAATAACTAGGAACGTACAGAACAACATGTTGCACCAGATAAGCCGAAATTGCCAGAAAGTGGAAAAGTACGGACAGGGGCGGGGGCTGCTTATAGAAGGGGTATAAGACAAATGATGAACAACAAGGAAGTCGAACTCTGTGGAGGTTACGGTGTGTAGCAGAGTTCCCAGATCGATCTGCTGGAATAAAGGTTATTGGACAATTGCTTCCGGGTGATCTCATCTCATCTACGGACCCGGTGGAGACTGCATACTCCAACAATTTGGGGGCTCGTCCGGGATGAGATAGAGGTCGGCATTTGACAAATACCAGACGAGACCTGAGTGGGCACAGAAGGCTGCAGGTGCGCCACTAACAAAGGGTAAGCAGAGCCTGATATATCAAAATCTGTACATTGGCTATACTAAATAAAGTAGTCCGAAGTGTCCATCAGGGCCGTCAGTAAACTGAGGCGGTGGATGAGGTTGGGTAAAATAATATTAAGGCTGGGTTGGAGTCCCAGGACGGTGGGTTAGAGTCCCACTGTGGTGTCCTTGGTGTGGCAGCCCCACTATTCGGTGACGAGCGAATAGAAACACTGGGTTAGGGTCCCAGTGAGCTGGGTTAGAGTCCCGGGGAATTCAGGACCCCGAATTCTAGTTTGGCTAAAGGAGTAAGGTTCCGCCTCTCTAAAACGGGTTGGAGTCCCGAGGTATAGAGCCCTCAAAGAACTGGGTTGGAGTCCCGAGGTTAAAATCCTCAATGCACCCGGTTGGAGTCTCAAGGTTAAAATCCTCAAATCACCGGCTTGGAGTCCCGAGGTTAAAATCCTCAAAGCACCGGGTTGGAGTCCCGAGGTTAAAATCCTCAAAACACCGGGTTGGAGTCCCGAGACCAGGGGTCTCAAAGCACCAAAAAGTGTAATAGTGTTATTTTGTGTTATCTTGTGTGTGTGTATTAAAAAAAAAAAAATATATCACTTTCTCAACAGAGTATTCAGATAGATGGTATTCATAGCTTGGGTCCTTATTGAGCTAGTATTGGGAAAAATTCATCGCAGAGTCTTAAAGCACTTATGTAAGTCGCTCTGGCTAAGGGCGTCTGCCAAATACTGTAAATGTAAATGTCAAGGACATGCTGTCGTTCCTGGGGCTCACAGGGTACAGCCGCACATACATCCCCGATTACACGGGTCTCACACAGCCACTTCGGGCCCTAGTGAAGGAACATGGGCTGAGACGACTGACTGCCCCCCTTAACTGGGACACTGCGGCAGAAGAGACGTTCATCTCTCTAAAGCAGCGCCTGGCGCAGGCTGCTGACCTTGCTCTGCCAGACTACTACCTCTCCTTCTATCTTGATGTTTCTGAAACAGAGAATGTGACGAACGGCGTGCTGTTTCAGAAAAAAGGGGGGGGGGAAGGTACTGATGTATGTCAGCGTAGGTTTAGACGCAACAGAGAAACGCCACCCAGCATGCACACGGCACGCAGCGGGGGTGGCAAAAATCATTCAGAAGACAGCAGACATAGTGATGGGGCATGCACTCCACATCCTGACGTCACACAGTGTGGTGGCATATGTGAACTCGCAGACAACAGAGCAACAGAGACTCAGCAAAATATTGGAGGCACCTCATTTGACATTTGTACACGAGGGGATAAACATGGCGGATCGATGGGGAACGGGGGAGCCTCACGAACGTGAATATAGAGTACTCAGAGAAGAGAAAGTGAGACCAGATCTTACTCAGACGACAGGACTAAATGAACACAAAGGATATGTTGGTAATGAACAGTCTGGAGAAAAGAAGAGGTGAGTGACGAGTGAAAGGAGGAGACGACTGAGGAAAGACAGAATGGGGAATCGTAATAATTGCAGGAGAGTGATTTCACCCCCGAGACCCGGGGTATGTATATATAGACATATATGTGTTTAATAGAAGGTTAAATGTAACACCTACTCCTTGAATGCCACAGCTGGAATGTCTGACTTGGCACGGGGACCATTTTAAGATGCACAGAGGGAGGTTCCCAGCTGCCTTTTAAGTCCAAGACCCAGAGTCGTCATCTCAGGTTTCAAGTATTAAGGAAAGAACAAGGAGTATGTATGTCCTAGCCGGAGTAGACATGCCCGACAGTACGGCAGCACACGCCCTGCCAGGCAGCTTTTCAGCCCATCTGCTGGATTGAGATGTTTAAGCAATATGGACATAATCTGTAATGCAAAAATTAATTCATATACAGGACTCAGTGCTGTCAGTGACATCAAGGAAGACGACCTATTAAAGCAATTGAAGGCTTCAGGGGAAATTGGCCGTTAGTCACCCTGTCCTTCTCAGACATCCGTGCTCACAAGCCTTCCCTTCTCCTACAGGCTTTCACAATCATTGATCAGAACAGGGACGGCATTATCAGCAAGGACGACTTGAGGGACGTGCTAGCTTCCATGGGTAAGAAGCGTTTTTTTTTTTCACCCCTGAAGTTAATTTCATTTAAGGTGCAGACCTTTGTGAAGATGCCTTGCCAGAAGAACTGAATGGGCAAAGCCTCACCGTCGTCCGGCCCGCAGCAGCGTGGGTGTCTGTCAGCCAAGGTGCCCACTTGCATCTGCAGCACTTTCATTCTTACATTTTTCTGCCACGCAGGTCAGCTGAACACCAAGAACGAGGAGCTGGAAGCCATGATCAAAGAAGCCAGCGGGCCCATCAACTTCACCGTCTTCCTCACCATGTTCGGCGAAAAGCTGAAGGGTGGGTCCTTCCCCCCCCGCTCTCCCCCCCCCCATCTCACCTGCACTTTCACTTCCCCTAATGCAGATGATTCTCACATTCCTGCCTGGCTCAATGTGGCCCCCTCTCCCTCACAGGCGCTGATCCGGAGGACGTCATCGTGAGCGCTTTCAAGGTCCTGGACCCACAGAATACTGGCACCATCAAGAAGGAATTGTGAGTAGCCTAATAGTCCAACCAGAGTATTAGTGAGTGATGTGCCAGTCTTTGCTTATAGGTTGCAAGTCTGTAGATTAACAATGCAGTAGTGCAGACCCCCTGAGCATAATACACGCTGTGTCTTTCAGCCTTGAGGAGCTCCTGACCACTCAGTGCGACAGGTTCTCCGCAGAGGAGGTGAGAATGCGGTCCAGTCCTTTCCCACCTGCTTACTATGTCGATGTGCTAAACCACGAGTTTGTTATTATGTGTAATGCAGTCCACTGACATTCATACTTGCTGAAGACAATAGTGCCAGATAAATTTAAGAAAATATATCGAGTGGAAGGTCTCCGTTGGTATAAACCTATGTAGGTGTCAGACCTGACTTTCCTTACTCTTCGCTGATATGGTGACTCTGACCCCCCCCTGGCAGATGAAGAACCTGTGGGCCGCCTTCCCCCCCGATGTGGCTGGCAACGTGGACTACAAGAACATCTGCTACGTCATCACACACGGCGAAGAGAAGGAGGAGTAGAGAAGGAAGACAAGAAAACTGCATCCTTTGGTTCTCCACCACTCCTCACCTCCGCCACACCCACATTACCTCCCTCTTTTTCACTCTCTCTTTCTCGCCCTCCCTCTCTCACAAAAAGAAAGACTTTACTGAGGCTTTTAGAGAGAGCACAGAAGGTTCTGGGTATCTGGGAGCTACTACGAGGCTCCTGGGAATATTTTCAATAAAATGATGTAATCCCATCCCTCACTCTCTTAGATTCCTCTTCCTCCCTCGCCCACCCCCTTGCGAACACCAGTGTGTGCATTTCCAGCAGTCCTGCAGAAGGCAGTCCGACAGAGCGGTACATGTACCTGCCAGATGGTTCTTTGCAGGCTCTATGGGAGCGCACTAATTGCTTAATGGAAAACAGTAAGTAATTCCAACTGGTGGGAGATTTCGCCGTGTTTCACCAACCCACGGAGAACCTCGTACTGTATGGCACGCAGCCAGGGAACTATGCTGAAGGACATGATCCTATAAAATAGGACATTTCTGGGAAAAGAGAAAGGGGCGTGACAGTGGGGGGGGGGGGGAGGGTGGGGGCTAATGGTGGGAGTGACTTAGCATCCAAAAAGCTGGCGCAAGCATTGTGAGAGCGAGAAAGGGAAAGGAACCGGCATGGAGAGGGAGAGGAAAAGCGGCCGAAAGAGAACATAGACTCTTCGCCCCCTTTACCTCAGCCCCCCCGCCCCCCCCAATGACGGGCCACCTGTGCATCTCAAGTGTAACACATCACAAAACAGCTCCATCCACTGTGAATAAAAAGAAACTCTTTCGTATTGCAGTATCTCTGTGCCTGTTGTTTGGTTGGACTATGCTGGTTGGGGATTTAGATGCACAGCAAATGCACCCCCCTGCAGATGTGGATCTACTGACAGTAGGTCATGACCAAGACCTACTGCATAACACAGAATAACCAAGGTAACTGGAGGACAGTCATACACTGCAGTCTCTTCATAAGTCTGCATGGGATCCTATCTTCGGCGCAGCCAAAGTCGACAGACACAAGAGTCATTAATTCGGTATGTTTGGCCACCAGCAGGAAACAAACACATTTAGGAGCATGGATGGTCACACTGCAAATCTTAAGTGGCATTTTCATATTACACTGACCTGCTCGGTCTGCTGTCCCCACACTGGGAAAACCAGACCGCTGAGAGATGAAGGATGGATGGTTTTTAGTAACTTAAATAAACCTCACAGGCATTCTGTGAACATAAGACTTAATATATTATTTATTATTTGTAACTATCATCATCATCATCAACGGTGTCATCAGCATCATCATTACAATGTAAGTATGTTTCATTCTGATTCATCTCCTGTAGTTAAGGAATGATTTATTATTCACTATTTTCATTTTGAGTAATTACGGTTTACTGAGGACTTTAAAACACACAGGAAATTCACAAATACAAAAAGACCATTAAAATAAAAATAAGTACAACAGTCATTTAAAACAAAACATGGAGTCATTCCAGTTTTACTTCATTTGGTCCCAATGCCTACAGGTATATCTATCTTCCCACCTACAGCCCAGTCCTCCCTCAAACCAAGCGGACAAACTTATTGTTCTTACGCCATTCCGAATGTTTGACCGAGAAGAGTCAGATTTAAAATGATGAGGGGAAGAGACGACAAAGCAGGCAATAATAATAATAATAATAATAATAATAATAATAACGATGCTGATCAAGACTCGGAACAGAAAAACACTTGAGAGCTAGAAAGTTCTGTGTCCAGCACTAGGGAACGAGCTCTTCCTGCGTCATATGACCAAGGGCCAGAAGCTCTTGTCTGCGGGTCGGTACCAGATGGAGCAGGGCGTAGAGGCCACACTGCTCGTCAGAAAGGCGGGAATCCGGGTTTGGTTTCAGATGCATAGTATCATCCGGACCGGTCCGTCAGAACGCGAGGAGTGCAAAAGAATGGGGGGCTTCAGATTCCATAACCGTGGGAGTGACACGGCCGGGGTCTTGACTCCCCCCCTGTCCTCCTGCTTCCCAGGCAAGAGGCCTACCATGGAGGGAAGACGGCCGAGAGGAGAGAGCGGGGGCACCTTGCCGTTAGGTGAGGAGGACCTTTGCATATCACCGTAACAGACTACAGCTAACAGGAGATGATTAAAGTGTCACTGCAATCGGCGATTTACAGTATTTACTGTAAACCCTTGATTTCAGTCAAAATGCAGTGTGACGCAACCGGCGCTGACATTTTCTCAATAAAATAAGATTTAGCCCATTCCTCTGCTGCCTTGCTTGCCTGACATGAAGATGGCTGCTTGTCTCTTTAACTGGGGTATTGCTGGGCGCAAAAGATAGCAAGGTAAAGGAGGAGAGAATACCATAAGTGAGAATAGCAGGTTGTTACACAGCCTAAAGAGGCTTGAGATAATCAGGAGTATATTGAGTTTGGGTGAAGACCCTCCTGGACAGCTTAAAATTCACAACCCCCTATAAGATGTGGCCGTCAAGAGCCTCCCAGCTCATACCACTTACCCCCCACAAGCCTTTCGAAATGCCCTCATGAAATCTACCTTTGGCATTGTGACCTCTACATAAATCAACACTGTTAAATTAAAAACAAAAAAAGACAATTCATTCAATAATGCACTAACACACCATGCTATACATAAACTTCACGGTTTTAATTCTAAATAAATGGGAATTGTTGAAACACTGATCAAAGCTTAATACAGGAAGAACTTGGCTATCAGGGAGATCAGACAGTCTGCTCATTGGCCATGGGGGAGATTAAACAGGCTGCTCATTGGCCATGGAGGAGATTAGACAGTCTGCTCATTGGCCATGGAGGAGATTAGACAGTCCGCTCATTGGCCATGGGGGAGGTTAGACAGTCCGCTCATTAGCCATGGGGGAGATCAGACAGGCTGCTCATTGGAAAGGGGTAGGTCAGCAGGGTTTGAGAAAATATACCCAAGCTGAGATGTGCAGGAGGACCCACAAGTCTCTGATCTGCAGTGAACCAAGCAGGCAACAACTACCCACAAGAACAAGAAAGGCCTTTTTGTGCAAGATTTAAAAGAAAAAAACAAAAAACAAACAAAACAATGTTCCCAAGGCTCAAGCCGCGTCACACAAAAAAAAAGAAAAAAAAATGTATAAAACAGTCCGCGGGACTCTCAGAACCTGCCATTATTCCAGTCATTCCAGTTCTCCATAATAAAATAAAAATATGAAAACCTTTGCCTCATATATCATTCTCTGGTTCACTGAATTAATTTCTACATAAATATAATACAAGTGCTGATATATATACAAAACTAACGCTTCATGGGAGATCTGCCAAATTCAACCTAGATGTGCTTGGGTACCTCCGGCAGTGGGGGGCAGTACAGAGTCAGACCGTCTAGATCGTCTCAGTGCTCCTTCACAGCCCATGGAAGAGGGTTTGAGTGTCAAACACACTGGCGGGTTTGGCTAGAACATAAAGAAAGCCCGGCAGGCTTGGCCTCGCCCGGCCTCCTCTGAACTACAGGGTTCGGGAAGGAGGAGGTGGCATCCAGACTGTTTTTGGCCAGACAATGTGCTCTTCAACTGAGCCAGAGGAGAGGAAGAAAAATGACAATTATTTAAAAAAAGCAAGAGGATGTGACAGAGAAATGGCAGGACTTTTTATAGACACGACAGCCAGTCTCAATTTATCCAGACAGACGTGTGCAACCAGATTATTTTCCTTCCTCTAATGGCACAGTCAAGACGCTCACACGCACATGAGAGAGAGAGAGAGGGAGGGAGAGGGAGAGTGAGGGGGCACGTTCACAGTGTGAGTATAAACACACCAACGCATAAACACACAGAATACAGCCTTCCGTAAATACAGCTTACGAGGCATCCAGTACTGCAGTGGGATCACTGGAAATGTTTTTGGTTCTTTGTCTGGTTGCCTGTCTTATGACCCACGTAAGCACACAGTGGAGAACCGGGCTTGGATATGAAGGTGAACAGAACCATAGTGTCTATTTACAAACACTGGCAGCTCCAGTCAGGTTCAAAGTCTCCGTCAACGGGATAATTAACACAGCCGAATGAAAATGAAGGAGATGAGCCCAAGATGTGATTTCTCAGGATCAACAGTGCAGGAACAGGGAGGCGTCTGACTGGTTAGGGACGGGTACCGGGGGGCTCCTCCTGATGACATCACCCGCTCTTATGCACCTGCACTGTTCAGCTCCTCATTCAGGCTCCTCTTGGCATACCTGCTCTTACATTCCCTCTCCCTCCACCTTCTATTCTTCCTCCTTGCCCCCTCCTTTTTCTTTTTTCTTCCCTCCTTTCTCCTTCTTCTTCTCCTTCTTCTGTCGCTCCTTCTCCTGCCTCTCCTTCTCCTGCCGCTCCTTCTCCTGCCGCTCCTTCTCCTTCTTCTCCTTCACTCTCTGCTTCTCCTCCTCCTTTCCCTTCTTTTTCTCCTCTTTCCCCTTCTTCTTCTTCTTCCCCTCTTCCTCACCGGCACCCCCTGCTGGCACCTCGCTGGAGGCGCCCGGCTTGCCCCCATCCACGACCAATGGGAGCGGGACATTGTTGGCAGCGGGGGATGGGAGGGTGGGGGTGATGTGCTCAGAGACGACCCTGGGGGAGGCCATCAGGGTTTGGGGAGGGGTGGGGCCCTTCTCGGCCACGGCCGGGTCCTCCTCAGCTGTGGGCACCGGCTTCAGACCAGCCGGGAGGGTGGAGCCCGCTAGTGCGCTGACGGTGGCGCCCGGGGAGGACGGTGCCTGTGGTGGCAGCGGCTGGGCCTGGAAGGGGGGGCTCTGGAACGACTTCGGCTGCTCCGGTTCCAGTGCAGCGAAGCCGATAAAGGCGCCTTTCTTGATGGGCGGCCGAAAGGTAGGCTTGGACTTGCGGAAGCCCTGGAGGGAGAGCAGGCTGGATGAGGCGCGCAGGGGCCCTGGCAGGGGGGCGGAGCCGGGCAGGTAGGAGAAGCTGCCCCCGGAGCTGATGGCAGCGGCCCGCATCTTCAGCTCGTGGATGGCGCGGGTGCCATGCAGGCGGCGGCGTGGTTGGTGACTCAGCTCGCCCCGTGATTCACGCCACTTCCGCACCTGAATGCTGCTCTCGCGCTCGATCAGGGCCTCGGACACGGGCATCACGGTCACCTGTGGGCGGGGCGGGGGGGGGTCAGCACTCAGGGGAGGGGGGTGGGCTTGGGGCAAGCAGGTGGAGGTACAGGGGAGTAGACGCACCTCGTGCACCAGCAGGTCCTCGCGCACGCTCTCCGGCGGAATGTTGCGAAGACGGTCCATGGTCTCATACATGCCCTGCACCTCCCGCAGCTTGTCCACCGAGCCCAGCATCTGCTTGAGCAGCACCAGGCCCACGCGGAAAACGATCTTCACACCTGCGTAGAAGATGGGCATCCTGTCAAGCGTGCCGCTCCCGGTCCACAAGGGAAAAAAGCACAATGGGGACATTTCCAGGTTTATTACAGAATGCCATTTCTGGCTGGGGAGTGTCCTCCTCTCGTTCTAAAACAGAACAGATGGTTTACCTTACTAATAGAGGTAGATAAAAGGTTAAAAGAGGAAGAAAGGGCCATAAGCTGGATTAGTGGCTGTTTTGTCACTTTCTGCTTTAGTACAGCGCCCCCCCGTGGCCTGGAGGACTGTACACGATTAAATAACAAAAGGAGGAAGGGCCTTATGCAGACCTTCGCAGAAGAACATGTCCCAGACACGCAGCACGCAGGCCCAAGGGAGGGTCCGGGAGAAGATGCACATGAACCACTCGGTCATGTAGAGGATGGGGTCGATCTTGAACTTCTTCAGGTGGCGGTAGGCCATGGGACAGACACGTCGTAGCAGGGAGAAAAAGATCTCCCCATCCAGCTGGATCGCTTCCTGGAATTGGGAGGGAGGGGGGTGTAGGGTCGGCAGAGAGAGAGGCTCACACAGCGGTATCAGTCAGGATGAACGCACATCTTAGCCGCCTCGTGACGTTAGGCGTCTTCACACAAAGACCCCCAACTTGTTCTGAGAGCTTTCAGGAGATCTGAAATGCTGCATTCTCTGCTGGATGGGAGACACTGGCTTGCTTTGTCCCAGTGATGGGAACGTCCGGTTTTAGGCGCCCCACGAAAACAACGGACAGACTGTTCAGCTGGAGACAAAACGGACATTCAGAGAACCATCGGGACAAAAACAGGGGTCCTGCGTGTTACAGGTGAGTGGGATTAACGTGGCAGGCGTGCATGTGCGTGTGTGTGTGTGAGCGTGCGTGTGTGTACCCACCAAGCCGGCGCTGTAGTACCCGGGAAGGTATTTCTCACAGATCTGTACCAGACACCAGAAGGCTTGCTATGGGAAACAAGAGGGAGCACAGTGGTGAATACAAACACACCTTTTTCTTAGTCATGATTCTACATGTGGCTTCACTGCTGTTACTGCAGTGTTTCACAGCCTAGGCCATGGAGACTCCCATGTGGTCCTCATGTTTGCTCCCTCCCCGCTCTGGGAAACACTGCATTACTGTGAGCTGGAGGGTCATGCCGGATACCCCGTACCTCCGCAGGCATGTGCATGAGCAGCACGGCGGCCACGGGGGCCTGAGCCTGGCAGTAGCCCTCGTCTGGCCGGTACACCGTGTAGGCCTTCAGGATGCGGTACAGGTCCTGCTGGCTGGGGAGCAAAAGTAGGGGCAGTTCAGGAAAGTGGGCACACGCAACGTACACCATCACGCGGGAGAGAGTGGGGCACAGACACGTGCTAACGCGCATCGACATGCACCAATGCAGCAGGGCACCGACGTTCACCGACACGCGGGACACCAACACACGGGGGGCATAGGACACAGATACGTGGGGCGGGGCAGGACAGAACAGACAGGACAGACAGAACAGACAGACAGACAGGACAGACACGAGCAGACGGACACAGTCACAGATGCGTTTGCAGACACAGACAGACAGACACACATAGGGCTTTGCTGATTAATTACCCATGTCCACCTCGAGCAGCAAACATCTCATGAAAGGGGAACTGTCTGTGCAGGTCCTTCTCTATGATATCCAGCCATTTAGGGTCTCCTGGTTCCCTCTCGAGTTCCTGTGAGTCAGAGGAAGAGTGGCGGGGCTGGGGGGTGAGTTACAACACCCTTCACACAGACCTCGGCAGCAGACAAGGGAAAGCAGACGTCTGGCATTCCGTCCCTGACAATGACCCTTAGGAGAGGTGCGGGTGTCATGGGGGGGAACGCTGATCCTGGCCGGGACCAGGGAGATGCTGGGGGATGGGGCTTGGGGAACGCGCATTGGATGGTGGGTGAGCACCGACCCAAGGGGTGGGGGGGGGGGGGGGGGTGGCATGTCAGGATTGACCTACAGTGTGGACAACAGCAGTATGTCAACACGTCAGTCTGAGTCAGTAACGGACAAGCACAAAGAAAGGAACACAGGGGTGGGGATTTGGAGGGGGGGGGGCTGTGTAACATGATGGTGAGGTAGACGACCCAGATTAGGGGATGGAGATAAGAAGATTATGGCTGCTAGCATCTGCTGCAAATCTATCTAGCAGGGGCTACGGGATGGTGCAGCTACTGCACTCCTAGCCCAATGGCAGATGCAGACGACCAAAGGCATGGCCAGTGTTGGGGGGGACTGTCATAGGAGGCGTACCTCAAACTTCCCAGAGTTGGTCTCCAGCAGCTCCTGGCTGTTGGACAGCAGCTGCCAGGCCCTGGCTCTGAGCGACGAGGGAACCCCCTTCCGACAGCGCAACTTCACCTGGACAGGGGGTGCGGGCCATGGGGAGTGTAGGAGCATCAGAGAGAGAGAGACGCACAGAGAGAGAGAGAAAGACAGGGAAAGATACATCACAAGGAGAGAAAGTGGCAGGACACAGACTGTCTAATGGCAGATGTGGGACCGCAGCCGTCACACGGGACACGCGGGAGGAGGTACCTTCTGAAAACGTCGCGAGACCCACTTGTCCCAGTTGGCAAACATCTCTAACCATTTCATCTCCCTCTGCCTGGCCACGTCCACACTGACCTCCTTCTCACTGACACCGGGGGGAGAGAGAAAGTTACGCACGGCTAGGTGCCAATACAGCATTAACATGTAGCATGTAGGAGGAGGACTGCGGAGCTACGGCTAACTGCAGTCCTGCTGAAAGTTCAGACAGGCGGGGGGGTGAGTCACTCATCACCCTCAGCACCCCGTGACTCACAGGGAAGGGGGCTGTGGGAGGAGCAAAGGGGCACGTAGAAGGAAAGTGAGGGAAGGAGAGAGACGGGAAGTCCCAGTGGCCGGTACGGACGGGAGCGAGACCGCTGTGCCACACCGGCCCCAGGAATTGGGGTTTTCACAACGGACTGGGCTACTTTAGAATGAGGGTTATGGGTTTTGTTTTAAACCAGGATGATCAAAATATTGTAATCACACCGAGTGAGGACCTCGTCCACCGGTTGGGAGTGAGCAGCGTTAGGGTGGATTTAGGAAGCGCAGCTAGACCCAGAATCTGTATCTGCAGAGAATCGTGGGAATCAGGGACCCCCCCCGTGCCACATTTTGGGCAGCTGATTTCATGCTGTATCATGCAGTTTTTTGTTAGTACCCAGCAGTGTAGTCACTGTGGGACACGAGTCCCATTTGCTGATGGAGTCATGGCATTAAGTAAGGCGCAAACAGGAGGGCTGGCAGCTAAGGAAGGAGAGCACATGACGACCAGGTGCAATACATTGGCGGGGGCATGGGGGGGCTCACCCGGTCTCGGTGTACTGATTTCCGCCCAGGAAGCCGTACTTGTCGGTGCGGCGCAGCACCGAACCGTTGACCTCCGAGTCAGAGCCCAGGGAGCTGGTGTCGTCCCCAATGCCTGACAGTGACTCCATGGTGCCCGACATCAGGCTGGCCGACTCCAAGTAGCTGAGGGAGTCGGGGGCGGGCTGGCGGAGAGGGGTGGTTGGGAAGAAGGCGGGCTGAGGCTCCTGGACGATGGGGATGGGGGAGCAATGGGAGGTGCTCTGGGACTGGGTCTGGGGGGGCAGCTGCCTTGGGGAGGTGTTCCCCAGCGGGGGAGTGTGCTCAGCAGGGACTGCAACCGCAGGAAGATGGGGGTCGCTGCTGGCGGTGGGGGTGGAGCTCAGGGGCTGAGCGGCTGCCAGGGTGACATCACTGCTGGAACTGACGCTAGGGGCGGGGTCACGATCAGAGGGCTGCGTCTCTGAGCCCAAGGACCGCACGTCGCAGGAGTGCACCTCCGTGCCCGCTCCCACCCCCCTGGATGACCGTGGGGGGGGCTTGGGAGGAGCTGGGGGGGGACCTTTACCATCCCGGGCAGGCTCTTTTGCCCCTCTCCATGTGGTGCTTTTCACTGCAGGGTCCCCATAGAGGGCAGATTTGGGGGTTTGCGGGGTAAGGTCCTTTGGGCTCACGGGGTGAGGATGAGGGTCAGTGCTGTTCGGCAGGGGCTGGGGGATGTGGGAGTCACCCAGGCCAGGAGGGGATGGAGTAAGGGCTGAAATCTCAGCCATGACCTCTTCTAACTGCCTGGGGGGACAGAGTGTCTTTAATACAAGAGCAGACAATGATATGTAGACAAAGACTAAAGACTAGGATTCCTTCAAAGACTAACTGATGTGCATCTTTATCCAAAAAGTTGCATCCTCACCTACAGGTACTGTTGGATTGAACAGTGCTGGCTTGCCTGCCCGCACCCTGGAGGACATGGGCCGATTTTTAATCCTAATCAAGCCCTGCTTCATATGTTAAATATTTGCACATTAAAATATAGCAACAGTTGTGCAAGCACAAGGCTTAATAAAAATAAAAAGCCGACACAACGCACACCTGTTGTCATTCACAGTTATGATATTAAGAAAAAAGTAAGTGCGAGTCATGCAGCCACGCGGGATGATCAGTCAAATGAGAAGCGATAAACTTCAATTTAACGTGAGCAATGTCTGTCCACACACCTTCTCCATAGTATAAGCAACACTTTACTAGTCTTCACATCGTGTGTTTTTGAGTAAACTTCCGCAATCTTAAGATCCCTGCGCCACGACTCGTCTTTCTGGAGCTCCTCCTCCCGTTTTAAATCCTTCAAACGATGAAGATTACTCACGCATGCAAAAATGTATTAATACAGTTTCCATCCATGGTAATAGCTCGGCGTGCTGCGTACTTCCCTACATTATAAATAGAGACCGTGGTCAAGCCGGCCCTGAACACTGAGGAAGTAGCTTTAAAAGCGATCTGCTGCTCCACCCACCCTCCACCCGCCGTGTAATCAGACTGTGGAGGAGTAGCGTGCGATCATATCAACACCGCAGGTAAAGTGAATCAGCCGGAGGTCCCAGCCAGGCCCGTGCATTTAAGCCGCTTAACACGTTCGACTGGCCCCTGGACTCCAGTGCAGTCCGTTTGTCTCACATCCACCTGGCACAGGCTCATGCTGCTGATGTAGGGTGCTGGAGATGCCCATCCCCGCCCCAGCGACCCACCGTGTACATCCCATCACTAGCATCAGACATCCCACTCCGGCGCAGAACAAGCAGAGCCCAAGAGAGTGGTCTTCCTCATACCGCTGGGTCACCGCCGTCATGGCGCCATCATCGAGCCCGGGTAGCTGGACTGTTAACTAACCAACGCCCGTTTCGCATCCAGTCTTACGACCTTAAGCTCAGTTTCGCACTGCAGTCGGGCGGGCTTCATCCGCGAGCCCCATTCGAACCGCTAGGCCTCCTCCATCCTCGGCCTCTCCTAACGGTCCCCTCGGGGTTGTACTTACCCACGGCCGTGGTGTCCAGGGCTCTGCGTCCAACGGGGCGTCCAACTGGGCGCCCAAAAGGGCCCACCCCCCCCTCCACGGATCCGGTAGCGTTTACCCCTCCTGCGGGCCGGGCGAAACACACCCGATGACCGGAGAGCAGAGGTGAAATTATGATGAAAGGGATGAGACGAGAACGACGGGACTCTCCCCTAAACCGCTCAGCTTTAGCGATTTCCACAAAGCATCGATGCTGCTAATAAGTCCATATTTACTATTCAGGAAATCCGACGGATCCTGTTCATTCGTCTGCTCGGGCTTCGTCCGGCCGTCCTCGGATCACTCTGTTTCTCTCGCTTAACTGCAGCTGACACATTCATACACTCACCATCCGCACTTCCTACCGCGGATCTGACAGCGACGTGCGCGCTCACGGGGCACGCGAAGGGACGCGCGGGCGTGCTCGCTCAAGGGGGCTTGCAGGCAGGCGTGGCTGTGCGCCTCCGGTCGGCCATGCGCAGCTTCTAGGTCAATAATGTGTAGTTAATTAAGATCAGTTACATTTACTAATTTTTAAATTGCACTATCCTATCTTGTTTTGCACTGCTATATGTGTTATCTCCCCATGCATCAGTCCCTTACCCTGAATTTCACCGTGTTCCTCCGACCACATGAACGGTTAATATTTTTTAAAGTAAAATAAGTCAGTACGCGGAATTGCCTCATTTCCAGATGATGTGAGCTAATTGGTGCGCATGTTGGCGTCTGATAGCTGCAAGTGAGCCAGGGCGAGGTTTTGCACAGCGTTACTGAGTGAAAAAAAAATCAATCTGCAGTTGATAGGGACGAAAACCCCCAGATGAAATGTCTAAAAATAATGATAATATTATTATAAACATAAAATACATGATTATAATATATATTTTTATTTTAAATTAATAACGGTGAACAATTTCAAAATGGGCGGTGCAGTGGTTAGCACAGTTGCCTTATACCTGTGGGACCAGTGTTTGAGTCTCTGCCAAGGCTCCATGTATGTGGAGTTTGCATGTTTCCATCTGTGTCGGCACTGAGTGTCTTCCAGTCCAGTTTCCCCCCACAGTCCAAAAATATGCTAAGGTGACCAAATTGCTATAAGTTGTGTATGTATGAGTGAATGGCGTGTGAGTGTGTTCTGTGATGGCATGGTGCCCAATCCTAGGTTGTTCCCCCCTCGAGCCCCTAGTAACTGGGATAGGCTGCAGACACCCACCCAACTCCCTCCCCATGCTCCTAAATAACATAGGTAATTACAGAAAATGGATGGAATTAAAACATGCTATGAATGAAAACAAGTGATGGAAGAGGACAAAACGCAATATGAGAGGTATGTTAAGCCAAACTGATTTGATTTCAGAATGTTTCTTTCTCCACCAGCCCAACTCCCTCAGCTACTTGGAGTCTGCCAAAAAGTTCCTTAATAGTGCTTTTTGTCACCAGAAAGTACAAAACAGCTTCACGGTTTCTTTGCTCTACATTGTACAAATGACTAAACGATATTCTTTAACGAGAAATCCCCTAATTTGGCATTTCATTGACGGAGGTGGAAAGACACTCTACCGTTCAGATTTGGTCCATAAGAGTCAAGCGTAGTCAAACTCCAAACTGTAACCAAGTCAGACTCGTCACCATACACACCACAGCAAAGCCAAATTTGATCACTCGTTGGACCATGACACATTTCATTGTCCTGGTCACTCTTCTTTCACATTTCTGCAGAAAAGAACATTTTTGGTGTAGTTCATGTACTCCAACCAGACCACAGTTCTTCACAGATCGTTTAAACCGACTGACATTTGCGATAAATGCCAGCAGGTGATGAAACATTTGCTGAGACCCCTGTGCCAACATCAGCATAACCTCTGTTCTTCAAGACCTCTTGGTCATTTCTCTTCTTCATCTTGTTTTATACATTACTTTAATGAACTTGGAGGCACAGCTCTGTGGAATTACCTCGGACATCTGCCCCCAGTTGATTCCTGATCCAGCACATTTAAGATACAGTTCAGGGTTTCCCCATCAGCTCTGGATCTGCTCCAGGTTTGTCTTCCTCTCCAGTCCTCCGACCATATTTAAACTCCACCATCTGTTTACCTTTCAGTGAGGTTGTTGTGGTCTTTTGTACTTTCAAACATTTGGTTTCTGCTTGTTATTCTCTGATTGTGGCCTTGTGCGTTTGCACGTTCTTATGGAAGAGGAATTGTCTGTATATGTAATCCTGTGTTGCTCCCTGCTTGGTTTCTGTGTGGCTTGCTTGCTTGTCTGTGTTTCCTTGTACATACGCATAATGTTAAGTTATAACTAACAAGGGAAAAACAATTAGTTTTTGTTTCCTATCTGTCTTGGTGTGACCCCTTGTGGTCCCTATATTTCCTGTTTGTTAGTCTGTTAAATTCCCCATTTTTCGTAAGCCGCACTGTGGATGACACACATGCTCCACTATAAGTTACCTTGCTTTGAATGCAATTCTAGCGACATTACAAATCACAAAACCTTTTGTGGCAAAAGTCCTGCTCATTCCGTCTTTATGAAATCTAACACGACAACTTCAGCCTCTTGTAACTGCCTGGTTCTCACTTTTCACCTAAAGGGGAGTGGAGTCTATTTAGGGCAGGCAGTGAAATTTGGGCACAATGATTAAAAAAAAAAAAAACAGCTCAATTATGACTCGGTTCAATTCATTTGTAACAAAGACTCCCCAACAGGCTGCCGAGTTTCTGAACACAAAGATGGTGGGAGTGTCTCAGTGGTTTAAGAATAATTTTTTGACTCTTAACCACAGCAAAACCGTATCCATGTGTTTTACAATCGGATGTAAAATTCATTGCTGTTGTCTGTTTTTAAAAAGTCCAACCAAGGACTATGTTTGCAAATTAGCCTCTGGCTAGAAAACCTCTGTACAAAACAATGGTTGTATTGTTTTTCACATGTAGCATTTTCTTTTGTACTGTCCTTGGTCAATAAATCCAATTAAAGAGGCGTTGAAAAGATTGTCAGCTTGACACAGTCTGTCAGCTTGTTCCGACTGATACGTTCCAATCACCAGTAGAGTACAGGCAGGTAGCACCGGTTACACAAACTGTCGTAATAAATTGTTTTTCAAGGATTTCTTTGCTTTTCATAGTAACAGGGTCATCCTATGAACGTCCCAAGGATGCCCACAGAACAGGGACATGACGCGGCCATCCAGGGGACGTCCTCAGGCTGAACCTCGTTTATATCCCTTACTGCTAAAGTGTTAAACATCACTTGACCAGCAGATGTCACTCACCATCCCACATCCTTCACTCCTAGTGTTTCCCTGTTCCCCTGGCCACTGTGAAGCTTAAGCAGTTGGCTCTTGTTCAGTCTCCCTTTTGTGGTGTGTTTTGAGTTTGGTTTTGTCCGTTGTTAAACACAAAATAAATGTTGACTAGTTTTCTTGGTTTATCATGTGTTTGTGTATTTCAGTTACAGTCCCTTGCTTTTGCTCCCTGTTCCCTGTTTGTAGTATGTTCCTTGTTTTATTTTTTTCTTGGCATTTGGACCTTTCTGTATCTATTGATTCATTGCGCAGAGGTAAAGTGGGTGTGTCCCGGCCAGGCGGTAGGTAATCTGTGGATATGTTGGGCTGCGAGGGACCGATCGGGTGGATTCTTCTTGACTCTGCGAAATAAGGACGCATTTCTAGGCCCCATTTAAAGGGGTCTTCAAAAGGGGACAGCCTTGTCGTGAATCATTCCGTCTTCGATTACAGCTTTAGAGGGATGCAGCACCTGAATTTGGACACAGCCAGCGCTTTGTGTTTGACATCCGAAGAATGCAGCCAGCAATGATATTCCACTGGTTCAGAAGAGGGCAGACGTAGTGCAACAAACAGACAATCAAGCAGTGTAGGGAAGTAGGTAAACTTTTCTGAACAGATTTAAAGTTATTAGTTTAGACTTGGGTGATATTACTGTAAAATAGCATACCACAGTATTTTGAAATCCTATGCCATAGTTGCAACGCTTGCGTAACATGAGAGGGTGTTCAACACACTGCTGTTTCTGTTTAGATAAATATTTTCGCATTGTTTTGTTGGAGCTGAACACAGAGCTATTAATTTTTCTGAGGTAATTTGTTCATTTAAAAAAAATGTTCATTTTATGAGCACTTTACAATAACCTTATAAGTGAGACTTTCATTCATTTATTTTTGGTTTGCAGTTATTCCTGTTAAGCAAGTAGCTATGACAGCCCATAATCACACCCCATCCACTCTAACGTTGTCAAGTGTCTGTCTTCAGTACTCTTTACTTAAAATAAAGGTTGTTTAGATGTGGGATAAAGGGATAATGATGCTTAAAACTTCCTTACTCAGTTGTTATTATTATGACCAGCAGGCCACAGAACACTGGGAGTAGAGTTTTGCCCCCTGTCCAATTGTTAGGATCAGTCCCTACCTTATTCTTCGTTTACCCATTTGGTCAGCAGGTGTCACTAGACGTTCCATTCCTTTCTGCTTGTTCCCACTAGATTTAGCTCTGTTCTCAATCTATGCTGTTTCCTTATGCTCACTGGGGTGCTGTGCGACTGATGGGCTGAGCGTGTGGCTGAGCACCATGTGGAGGCCAGCATTAACTACACTGAACAAAAATATAAACGCAACACTTTTGTTTTTGCTCCCATTTTTCATGAGATGGACTTAAAGATCTACAATTCATTCCAGATACACAATATTACCATTTCTCTCAAACATTTCTCACAAATCAGTCTAAATGTGTGATAGTGAGCACTTCTGCTTTGCTGAGATAATCCATCCCACCTCACAGGTGTGCCACATCAAGATGCTGATCTGACATCATGGGTAGTGCACAGGTGTACCTTATACTGCCCACAATAAAAGGCCACCCTGGAATGTGCAGTTTTTTGCTTTATTGGGGGTCTGGGGACTCAGAACCGGTCAGTATCTGGTGTGACCACCATTTGCCTCATGCAATGCAACACATCTTCTTCGCATAGAGTTTATCAGATTGTCAATTGTGGCCTTTATATTGCGTTTATATTTTTGTTCAGTATATGTTAGATATTTTTGCCTTGTGTTTAATTAGTTCATGTATTTCTGTATTGGTTCTGGTTTTTCCCTGGTTGTATGTAGTTTTGTAGTTATGTCCTGTTTCATATTTGTATCCCGTGTAGCTCTAGTCCCTAGGGTTTAGTTGAACTGCCTCGTCTAACCCTTGTTACCTGTTTATGTATGTGCTACCCTTTGCCCTATTCCCTTGGCAGCGATTGTGTCTGTCTTTGTTAATGCCCTTCACTGATATCACCCATTCCCTTGGTTTGTTACATTGCTCTTTGTTCCCCTACCTTTTTAAGTCTATCCTCCTGTATTGTTTACCTTCTTTTGTCTCTTCTTTTGTTTCCTGTCCTCTTGAGTTCAGTTTCTAATGAAGTTCCCCGCACCTCAGTGTGAGATTGTCATTCTACGTGTCCTTTTGCGGCACCTCTACATTTATGAGATCAGCCCAGCCTTAAAAAATAGTTTCTCATATTGATCGATGAAAATGTGCAATTCGCCCAATATTTTTCATACACATTTCCACCCCCACTTGGAAAATTTCATCATGATAATAATAATCGATGCTTTATTGATCCCCATGGGGAAATTCTCTTTTTATTCCTCCCTCAACTTACTCTTTGCAGAGTAAGCTGTCCTTAAAGGGCAGCCACCTGTAGGGGGCTGGGGGTTGAGGGCCTTGCTCAAGAACCCACAGACACGCTGAGGCTGGCCTTGAACCGGCAATTCTCTGATTACCGGCACAGAGACTTAGCCGACAGCCACATACCCTTATCTGATTAGCTGTAGATGTGAATAGTGAGTATGCCTGTGATGGATTGGCATCCCATCCTGGGTTATTCCCCGTCTTGTGCCTGTAGCCTCTGGGATTGACTCCAGACTCCTGTGACCCTGAATAGGACTTGCAAGTAAAGAAGATGGATGGATGGATGGATGGATGTGTGCAGAGCTCTACCCATAACATAAAGAAAAAAATCATATATTTCGTGACCACATGTAACAAATTTGTCCCCACGATGTATGAAATCACGTTTTATTAATTCATTCCTTTATTTTTGTTCAGTTGTTCCCACAATGTAATAAAAGACTTTGACAGTTGATCTGAACGGATCTGAACTTCCCACATCGAGCCCCTCCTTAAAAAACAATGTCCGAAAGAATATAATGATCTCCGGCAAATAGCTCTTACATCCGCGATCACGAAGACCTGTTAGAATCTTATATACCTGGATCATGTCCCCCCTTAGTCTCCTTTGCTTGAGGCTAAACAGATTCAGCTCAGCTAACTTCTCCTCATAAGACATTCCTCTGAGACCAGGAATCATTCTCGTAGTCCTACGTTTCCCTTTCCAAGGCAGCAATGTCCTCCTTAAGGTATGGTGACCAAACCTGCACACAACATTCTAGGTGTGGTCTTACTAAGGAATTATATAATCATAGCATCACCTCCCTTGACTTAAACACACCCAGATATGTGACCCGACATCTTATCAGCCTTTTTAATTGTTTCCCGTAATATGCCAAATCAATTCCTTTTAAAATATTCAGATGATTTCACTGTACTGTTTACCGAGTATGATGATTCTACATTGTATCAGAGAAATATCCGCTGGCTGAATTAACACTGCGAAGACAGAGGAAATATTTTTTGGAAAATTGCCGGTAAATTATACCCAGTGATTGATAATGCAGAAATTAACTTAGGATCAGTCTATAAATATTTGGGTTTCATGATAGATGAACATCTCTCATGGACCCCTCATATAGAATTTACTTCCTTCGGAGACTGAAATCCTTTGGAGCTATAATTATTGTTTTTTACTTCAGCGATTCAGAGCATCATGCTTTATTGTAGCACTGTCTGGCTGAGTAGCCTATCAGTTAAAAATAATACAAAAATATATGATCAAATTATAATCTGTTCAAAGACCATTGGATTACCTGTGGTGTATTCTTTTCAGGAAGTAAATGGCCTGCCATCCCTTCCCCCTGCAGAAGGTCTTCGTATTTGTCGCTCTTCCTTTCAAAAGCCTGCTCACTCCCCTCTTCCCATGGGACCATGAGTTCTATGAAGATGATCCTTTCTTGCCTCTCCAGACCACAGTACCACAACCAGCTGAACAAACACAACAGTGCTAAATATTTGCAACAATATATATATATATATATATATATATATATGAGATGTATACCAGAGTTTGTGTGTATATAAACTTTTCTTTGACTCATACGTACATGAACTACTCACACGGGACATTGGTTACCCACTTAAGCACCACTATGGCTTAATGCCATTTCACTATGTGGTTAGACGGTGAAGAGGAGCATTCGGTCAGAATGCAGGAAATGATGAGGAGACAATTAAAGGCTTTCACTGAGTTCTGTATTGCATTCCACCCAATGCTCAGAGTTCCAATAACAGTAGTAAATGGACTGCATTTATATAGTGGTTTTCTACTCCTACGAGTACCCAAAGCGCTTTGCATTTCCTGCCTCACATTCACACACCGGTTGCAGAGGCTGTCATGCAAGGCGCCAACCTGCTCACCGGGAGCAATTTGGGGTTCGGTATCTTGCTCAAGGACACTTTGATGGGGTGAGGAGGAACCAAGCCTTGAACCTGCAACCCTCCAGTTGCTGAACGATAGCACTACCTCCTGCACCACCATCTTCTGAGGAAGCTCATCACAAGAGCATGATTAGATTACCCAGAAACATTTCCTCTGACTCTTCACATATTCTGCATAAAGAATATCAACTTCTGCCCTCAGGCAGGCGTTTCAGAGTTCCTTCTTTCAAACGTATTCCATTTAGAAAATCTTTTGTATTCCAATCTATCCTGTTGTTGAACCAGTTATGCTAAAACCATGTGCAATGGGGTGCCTGTTATGGGGATTTGTATAATAATAATAATTATTGGTCCCTGTGGGGAAATTGTCTTTGCTACACCTCCCTGAACTTGCTCTTTGTAGAGTAAGCTGTCTGTGAAGGGCCCTTTGAGGACACCTGTTGGGTTGTCCAGGGAGCTGGGGGTTAAGGGCTTTGCGCAAGGACCCGCAGACATGCAGAGGCTAGATTTTAACCAATGACCATCTGATAATAGGCACACAGGCTTAACCCACAGATCCATTTTTTATTACCCAGCTCCACTATGGATTTTTTTAGAACTCGAACTTGGCAGGTATGACATTAGTGTGAGAGATTACTGTAAATTAGCCCATTCGTGAGCAGTGGCATTGAAAGGAGTTTGACATGGGGGGGGACCGAATTTGCCCCACAAAACATTGCAATAGTCACATATTGAAAGCATGCAATGTAACACATTATTGTTTAATTATTTTAAAAGATCTAAAGATTTCATCATTTAAAAAAGACTAACACTACAAGACATATCATTTTCTATTTCAGGAACAATGTATATCTTAGCACTTTGTAAACACTTGTCAATGATATTATGTCCCCGTGAGGACCAGTTAACCTTGTCGGCACCTTGGTTCTTATTTGTCAGTTATGCGGACCACCATTCAGAAGTGTGGGGTGGGCTGGGCTGACCTCAGCTCTCCCCAATGGAAGTCCAAAGCAGGGGGAGTAGGGGAATCTACCAAATAGCGCACATTGAATTTGGTACAGTACTAATGCAATTAATGAAATCACGATAAACCACAATTCATTCATAAAGCTGTGAATACATAGTTTTGCAGACATATTGTCAATTTTTTTTCCCAGTTTGTGTGAAATCATTAAGAATAATATATTGGCAGTCTGCACACCAACAAGGTGAACTGGTTTAGTCTCAACTCTTGGTTCACAGTGTTGGGAGATTGATGCTTGAGTGTCAAATTAACACAAATTGATAAGAAAAGGTCTAAGCCAGGGGGCGTGGAGGGCCGGAGCCCTGCACATTTTTGGGTTTCCCCTCATTTAACACACCTGATTCAACTCCTTGTGCTAATTACCACACAGAGCTGAATCATTCATGGTGGAACAGGGAAAGAGCTAAGCTACACAGGGCTCCGCCCCCCCAGGACTGGAGTTTGACACCCCTGGTCTAAGCCTTTCGGCGCCCAGTTTAGAAAAAGAAGAAAGAAGAAGAGGAGAAACACACAAACGATAATGGTATACAGCTATTTCATCTCCTTATGAGTATAATATTAAGCATAACAGGCTATAGTATAACACCTGTATATTTGTTAGCCAGTCATTTTCTGTAACCACTGGTCCTATTCAGGTTTGCAGGGTGTCCAGAGCCTATGGACACAAGGCAGGGAATGACCCAGGTTGGGGCACCAACCCATCACAGGAGACACACACACACACACACACTTGGTAACACAAGGAGAACATGCAAATTCCCCGAACCCGGGTCCCAGAGGGGTGAGGCAGCAATGCTGACCACTATGCCCCCCCCTCCTTATTGTGTATATTGTTTTACATTTATATAGTTTCAAATTTATCTGTATCGTTCCACGTGTCATGGGGTGGGAAACAGAAGCACAGTTTTTGTTGGGGGGGGGGGGGGGGTGATCAAAGTGGAGGGTCACCCAGGGTAACTTACAAGCTAGAACCACCACTGACTACACACTGAGAAGCTGTCCAGACACGATGGCTAATGCCATTATGATTGATACCATTTGTAGGAGACTTAAATTATTTCTGATTTTAAAACCCATTCACTGACAGCCATTTGGTTTTAAAATCATGGAGTTTCTCTGATATCTCTAATAATTTATTAAAATTCCTCTTCCCATTAAAGTGACCATATAACTTCCATATCTATAGTATCTTCGACATTACAATGAAAATATCAAACTGCGTTTCTAATACTGACCACCGGATGGCGAACGTCCTACAGTAAAACGGGGGTAACCAACCTTATCCACCAAGGGCCGGTGTGGATGCAGATTTTTGGGGTAACCTTTAGGTCAGCTGTTCACACCCAGGTGTGAGGACTCTTCAGACAATCAGTCCTCTAATTAATGATCTAATCAGGGAGCTGCAGCGAAAACTTGCACACAGCGGCCCTATCTGGGAAAGATTGGCCACCCCTGCAGTAAAAGAACCCATAAATACTGCAAAAGTTTTTAATCTACACATAAGACACTTCATGGTAGCCTTCTTCAGTACTGACCAGTCTGTAGTCTGTAACATTATAAATCAGCAGCAACCTGGAATCCACTGTCGTAATTCACTCTCTAAATGTTTGAGTCAGAACAATAATAGTCTCCACGTTACCACCTCGCTGCAGTGTAAATATTGACCACATCTCCGTGGAAAACCACTGAATGACATCACGGGGTTCCCTCTGAGCGTGTGGAAGACGGGAACTCCCAGCTCTCGGTTTCACTCACTCTCGCTTTGGGAAAATATTATTCCCCTTGTGTTACAAACACATATGGAAAAACCATTTCTTTAACTTCTTCTTCACAAATGAATTTCCTCTTCAGAAACCGCATTTTTCCAACACCCACAACACAGAGCATGGACTTGTATGTCTAGTATAATTATTTTATGTATACTGTATGCAAACTAACAAATCCTCGCCCAGGGAAAGACAGCACATTCTGGAAAAGTGCTACTTTTATGTCCCATTACAAGGATTTATTTTGAAAACCAAGAAATCCTGGTAAGGAAGGAATGAGCCTCACCAAAGACCACAAGTTGCTGTCACTTAGACAACGGAATTTACTAAAAAGCAAAAGCACAAAACACACACAGATGGTGCTTTCAAAACATCTTATTGCTAGGGCAACTAACACTGTTCTGTGTTACTCCGTTGTCTTTTGTAGTAATAATATATTAAATACTGCATCTCATGTACTAAATTATAAATATATTAATAAGACAAAGATTGTTACACTATAACAATTGTATAAGTCTATTTGATAAATACACAAATATGTTATTTCGGATTAAATGCAAATACTTTAAATGTAAAAATTTCATACAAATTAATATGATTACAGATATACAAAGCTAATAATATTCCGGACTATTCAAATAATATTCAAATACCGGCAAAATACTGGTTTACAGTTCTATGAAAAACCAGACTGCTAAAGGGACTTCATATGAAAGATGCTTATTGCTACATTTCCATTTAGTACGGAACATACAATTGCACGGTTCCTAGGAAGGAAGAATAATGTTCCTGAAGAAGGAAGAATGAGTCAAAACAATGGAGGGCAGTCTCTTCGTGTGTCAAGCCTCAACTTGTCAGTGATCAGTGAATCTCCATCTCTTTGCCCGGAGCCAAACAAAGTGTTTCCATGGTTAGGCATTCTTGGTTGGGACTGGGAATGTGTTCACCCAGGTCTGCGTGCGCGCCCGTGCCTCGTCCCAGTCGTATAGCGGCTTGTACCGGAAGTGGCGCTGGGCCTTGTCAGAGCGCACCGTGAAGGACGTGCATGCCACGGCCAGCGTGTAGCGGTTCAGGAGGGGCGTGTAGTTGTACACGGGCTTCAGAACCATGCGCAGGAAGTCATTGACGCAAGCCATGAGCTTCAGAATCCAGAGCGGCATGGTCAGCTCGCGGAAGTTGAAGTACGACAGGAACTGCATGTTGAAGTCTTCGTAGCTCTTATAGGGTGAGTCGTCGTAGCAGTAGTACACCTCTCCTCCCAGCGTGTGGGGCTGCTCCCGCAGGGCACGCCCCGCCAGGAGATGCATCCAGGCTACGTTCCCTAAGAATCCGTGGAACAGTAGAGTCAGTCGGCGAAAGAAACACCTGCCAGTGGCAGCCTCCATTGTCTTTGACGCCGAGGTGTGGAGGAGTGAACGTCACACCCTTCAAACACTTCCTTTTATGGGGGAGACGGATCCAAGGGCCTAAACGTATTGCCATGGGACCTACCTGCATATACGCGGCCATGCTCCGTGTTGGGTGGGACGCCCCGGATGATGCAGCCACCAGCCTGCACCCCCTTCTCGTAGAATTCCCGCATAAGCTGGTGATGCTCACCGTAGATGCCAGTGGGACGCAGGGCACAGGTGTGCAGGCAAGCCCCCCCGGCCAACTGTGTTATCGGGAGAGAGACCCAGAAATGGTCACATCCTGGAACATCCATGTGGAGGTATGCAAAAGCAGCACATGGCTACCAGGAACTATGGTCTGTCTCTACCTCCCCCCCAATGTACAGCCATGGAAAAAATTAAAAGACCACATTATATTTTTAAACAAATCTACATTTTTAAATCCTGCTTTAAACGTGATTCTGCTGGCAGAAGCCTATGCTGAACAGGACGTCGCGTCCAGTTTCTAAGACAGCAGTACACAATAACAAAGGGAAGCAGGTGACACTGGGTACGACCAGAAACCAGCCAGGCAGAGGGAAGAAGCAACTTCCTAATGCCGGAGATGGTCGGCAGCTTATCCGGCAGTGCCTCATATTTCGGAGGATGACATCAAGTGACCTACAAGGGGAACGGGAAGCATGAAGTGCAGGTGTGAGGTGCACTGATAGGACAGTTTGTTTCAGGCTCCTAGAAGCAGGACTGAGGTCCCAGAAAGGAAGGAAGCCGCCCTTCATTAATGAGAAACAGAAAAACCAGACTGCAGTTTGGAAAATCGTGCATATTAACACACACCCATACATTGGGAAATGAGTGAAACAAAAAAATGTGCTGTAGTCTTAATTTTTGCCATGGCTGTAAATTGAGGCACTTTTAGTGTGTTCTCGATGATGGGGGGGAAAGGAGAAGGTTCTGAAGAGTCAGCATCATATTGCTAAAGCGCTTAGTCATACAAGCCATGACCTCTGTACCAGTATGATACAGCTATCTCATTGCAGAATACACAGGCGATAAGGCCCTTAGACAGGCAACCTTTAACTCAAAAGCCGACAGAAATTCATGGGTGACAAGCCAGGCGATAATGAAAGCCGTAAGTCAGCAGTGCCAGGCTTACACTGACATGATAAAGGATGTCAGTGCCAGCAAGCAAACATTAGCATTAGGCAGTTTTCATAGCAGAACGTGTAACACGACTAACAAAACAAAACAAAAAGTTTTCCTCATTGCTCACCATAGAAACCTGGAAAAATGATCTAGCGATAAATGGAAAAGCTTAGAATCTCTTGTTGGAACTAATTCAGGAAAAAAAAACGTTTCTAGTTGACGCCCTCAGATATATGGCAGGGTAATAAGGATTGCTTTTCTTAAAGGGCGAGTTTCGTAAGCATGTCAAAGAAGCTATTATTTATTCACTTCACCTGGGAAATGTATATACTGTGGACTAAAGTCGTCCCAGGTGACATCGGTGTTGAGAGAATCGCATGATGCTCCACCCTGTCTTACGGTGTCGTGTTACCTTCTTGCCATTGGCCTCCAGCACCAGCCTCTCAGCCTCGGCCTTGCTCTTGGGGTACGGCATCTCGTGGTGCACGTTGTACACAGTGTCCTCATCTCCACTGCGTGACAAAAGGGATGGTTTGCCAAAATGCTCCGTGGCTCACATACCACGAGCTACCCCAGGGTGTTTACAGGGAATTAAAACACAGCGAGAGAGAAAACCAGAGCTGGTTCTGATCCCAATCGACATGAAATGCAAGGAACTGAGGCAAGCATTCCAATAAACATCCATGATGAACAACCTAGACAGCAATGGGACGCAGCCAACCAGGCCTCAGGAGGGGATGCATTTTGCTAGATCTCTACATTACTGTTAATGTGGAACTAGCCGCACATCCCAGAATTTGAGGAACACCCAAAGAAATGGTGTAATTACAATGGTATGTGGTGACATATTACTGAACCACACCAGCAGGGATCAGGATACAGCTGCGAACCTGATCAGTGTTGACATAGACTGCGTCAAATATTAGGGCAGAGCTGCGCAGTGTTGAGGTTCAAAGACAGGTTGGTATCTAATGAAGGACTGGCTCAAATGTCTGTTTACACATTTATGTGGGTGGAATGATTATTTTCATAAAAACTGAGAGGCTTAGTGGTGCCACGCATCTCTCGTCTAACTCTTTGATGGATGGCGAGTTGGGCTAGGAATGGAGCCAGAGTTATACATCAAGCATGTGACTGCCCGATTCTACACAGACCAAAAAAAGCCTCTCAGCTCTGGGCCCATAGCAGACCGAAAAGTCTCTGCCTGTTATAGCATCGTCCAAGAAGCCACATTATGAAAAGTCGGAGAAATCTGCAAACCAGATCTCTGGACATATTTAAAAACACATTCTTGGGAGAAAATCTATGTGGCAGCCATCTGGAATTCCTGCTGGTAGCCAAGAGCATGTCAGATGAAGAGGGGAGTAGAGGAATGAGAAAAACAATGTCAAGTGACGGAGATTTTAGAAGGAGAGTATAATGCAGGATTTCCCAGCCAGCATACCGGATGAAAGGGTCTCCCTTGATGTTGGGTCCAACTACTTCCATGCTGCTGGTGTAGACTAGATATGGGATCTTATTTTCTATGCAGGCATTGATGACATTGATTGTTCCTGCGAAACGAAAGGACCAGTGTTAGATGTCATCTTCCAGCAATCTTCCTTCTTAAAGGAAAGGGGAAACAGTACACCCACTCGGGGACACCCACGTGCAGCACGAATGACTCGATCAAAGGCGAATGATGCAGGTGTTACTCCCCGAGCGCGGCGGCGGCATGCCCACAATGGCGGCGTGCTTTCGAGAAAGGAGGCACGGAAAGCCCGACTGCAAATTTACGGGCGTAATCTTGGCGAGATTCCCATCCGTGTGCGAATTAACAGGCACGATAAGCGATCGATTTACTGTGCTTCATGTTGCGTATTTACTGTTGCAATTTTTCCCGAAATGAAAGAGAGAAGACATTTATCTACAAATCAAATCAAAGCAGCAGACGGGAGTGGTACAGAATTTAGGATGGATAACAAAGAATAAGGTACAAAAGAAAACGAGATAGTGACCAGGACCAGGGCTTGCACAGACGTGCTCCACCCATCGCTTGATTCTTTGTGTGTAAAAAACATCTGGACTTCAGATGCTGTTCCAAAGGGTGGGGGGTGGGGGGTCTGTATAGGAGACCAGCAGCTTTCTAATAAACAACAGCAAACCCCGTCTCGAAAAAACACCCAAAATAATGCTAGAAAAACAGAGCAGGTCATGGGCGGAAAACCAGTGTCACTAGATTTTTGTTGTGTGTTGCGGTGTTACAAATTCCCTTCCCCGAAATACCAGCCCAACCCATGTGACTATGGAAACCAGTCCTCTGTAGAAAACATGCAAGGGGGGTTAAAGTGAAGTGAGTCCCATTGGTTTTTCCTTGAACCGGGACTCACCTGTGACATTGACCGCATGAATGGCCTGCTGGGGCACTCTGTGCCACACGTCCACCAGGCTGGCTGTGTGCATGAGCAGGTCGACCCCTCGGCTCGCCTCCAGCACGCTCCTGGGGTCCGTGACGTCCCCCTGTATCACCAGCACTTTCACCCGCTCTGTGGGAAAAGAGAAGCAGACAGTTTGTGCGTGACACTATGAACCAAGAGGCAACCAGACACTGGTTTCAGTTTCCAGAAAAGAGTAGCTAGTTTCTCATAATTTACAATCGATGTAGAGCAGTCTTCTAAGATTTATCCAAATTTTCCTTTTTCTTAATTCCTTTTTTTTTCCCCAAAATGGGCACAGGGGTACAAGATGAACAGGTTTACCCTTTCATGGCCTAAAAATCAGGGGCTATTGATGGGGGGTGAGGCAGGGGGTGGGGAAATCACCGACCTACCTCTGACTCCTACGCTGCCAGTTACGGTAAATGAGGACAAGCAGCCTGGTTGGGAGCCCCACAGTGTAGCCCTGAAGGCCTCACCTCACCTCTCATTTTAACAGCGATAGAAAAACACCATTCCACACATTTCCAACGGCACTGAATCTCCCCCACAGGCCAAATGTCAGACTCAGCTTCAAGCTGTGATAAATGGACCTTTCACTGTGGGGAAAGCCATCTTAAAACACTGCATACAGAAGCGGCGGACAGGCTGTAATGTGGCAGGCCCATTCGGAAACTGGGAGGGGTGTAAATTGCGCATCCGTCATCTATGTAGAATTATATTATGGGACCCGAAGGGGCTGGCAGTGCTCAGGGCTGGGTTTCCGTTGATTTTCAGCGGTCGGTGACATATAACGCCGAGGCATAAACGGCCTTGAAGGTAATGGCCGCAGTTCCAGGTATTATGTTAGGGCTGAACTTTGCACTTTGCTCTATTTGCATGGTGGCTGGCAGAACACTGCGCTCCAGTGGAACAGCATCAGAAACAGTACAATCCAATGTGACGCCGGGGGGGGGGGGGGGGGGGGGGGGGGGGGGGGGGGGGCTATCACGGAACGAGCTGCAAAAGGAAGGATGCAGCTCAACCCCCATCAGCTGCTCTGGCGACAAGGTTGGGGTTCGGGAGGCTCAGGAAAAGACATTCATCAAGGGAAGGGGTGACAAAGACCCTCCCACACCTGCGGGACACTCCTGGTCATCAGTGCCAGCTTCACACCCAGCCGGACGGGCAGCAGGGTTAGGGTCACATCAGCACAAAGGGTGTTACGGAAGCCCGCTGCGCCCTTTTCCATTAACGGACACTCACAGCTGAGTACACAGCACAGGTTTAAAAATACACATTATGATGAGTTAATATCCAGTGGTGAGTCCAGGCATTGCCGTGTCTGTCTCTTCTGTCTTTAATGTTAAGAAGTACCAGTCATAGTTTGAAAGACCTCAAGATAAAGAGACAGACATATAAGCAAATACTCAGCAAATACTCAGTAAGTAAATATGCATGTAAATTATTATTATTATTATTATGCAAATTATGCAATAGTTAGTGTGGGCATTGCCATGAGATATTTTCTACTGCTTTGTATCCAGGCTCCCTGCACTGGAAGATGGATGAAAACATCCCATATCATTTTTGCCCATACTGTTCCTCCGAATTTTCAGCAGAGCGACAACATTTACTATATTTCAGTCATTTTGGATGAAAATGACGCAACTGCCCTCATAGCGAATCCGGTAACACTCATACGACTGTGGGATTATAGGCTAGTTAGGTGGTGACATTACAAGTATATTCCGGTATCCATTATCCTGCCATGTAATTATAGTAGTTTCACGACCATTAAAAACACTGAACGATTATTTTTCCCAATCTCCACCCCATATATTTAGGAGTTTGTTTTTATTTACGGCTAGAAACTCCAGCTCATGCGCAACTCCTCGCCCTAATCATATTTTAACCGTCTAATGACACCATCTTACAGCGCAGCGCTGATAACGGGGCACATAGGATCAATACATATTTAATTACATTACACAGTTGAAGACAAACATGAATTAGCTACATACAATCCTACCTCGGCAAACTCCTCCCTTATTCCAGCAATCGGTATTACAAGGTAAACTTAAAAAACAGTATTCACCTGTGCTGTGCGCTTCCAGGTCTGGCTTGGTCTGCTTGTCAAACAGGCGGATCTCTGTCAGTCTGTCTTCATGATCCAGCAGGACGCTGAGCAGATGCTGCCCCAAAAAGCCGCAGCCTCCGGTAATTAAGTATGTCAGACCTCGCTTATCTCCCATGTTTTTTTAAGGTTGCGTGTCAGATGTCCCTGATGCCGATCTGTTTTCACGCTGAGCTAATTTTCAGATCCGGCTTCTCCTTACGCCGCAAATTATAGTGGCACGAAGAGGCGCAGCCCTGAGAAGGAAACCGACAGCAGATGACAGTTATAGGCTACCTCCCTCCCGATATTCCAAGTATGTTTTAAGCGCTACAGGCGACAGCCTACTGGTAGGACGAATTTATAACGATACAGCAGGTCCCTTGACTGCCCGACCTATTCGATGTAGCCCCTCCTGTTGCCTCCAATTGGCTCCCGCTGCTGACGCTGCAACTCATTCAGTTTTATAAATACTTTTTAAGACTTTTGATCATATGTATTTATCACAACCGTACATTAATATAGCCTTAGTTATTTTAGTGTAGTTTACTTGCTGCGCATTTCTCTCGTCTGCAATGCGGCTGGACTTCATACTGTGTGTTAAAGCGAAATGCCAGTTAGCCTCATGCTGAGCTCGGGATGCCGTTTTTTCTCATGCCCAAGTTTATGTAAGGGAGTGATAACGGGGAGAACTTGAACGTCAATCGCAAGTTTTCGGGATCTGCTGTCGGTCCGGCGGAGACTTTCGGCGCCTCGTGCCCTTTGCCTTTTGCCTGTGTTTTTGTTCTTCCATGTGATCCCCATTAGTATCAGTGACAATCACCCTTCAGTATGCTAATTCGTAATAGCAACATAAACAAAAACAAGTGACGCCATACAATTCCTACGGGAAGTAGGCTTTAGCATGTGGGTGTAAACAGAAATACTCTCTTTCTTCTGGGTTATTTATGAATGGACTTTCAGATGGGAAAAGGACAGTGTTCTTCTACTTCCTAGATTGCTGTCACTAGCTGTTTCTTGCCTTATGCTACCTCCTGAATCCAGTATTGCCTTCTTGTCGTTATTAATCTGCTTGACCAATCCAGCCAGGAGGAGCTGCCTGCTTCCCACAGGAGTCTTACGAATGCATAGTCTGCATCATGTTCAGCAGCTTTTGCCTGTATTTAATTTTGACACATCAGCTATGGGCAGACATGGTACTTGTCGCTCTGAAAGGGGTTCAGTCATCTTTGTGGGCATGTCTTTCAGTGCTTTTATCTTTGCACAGAATCACAGTTATTGGCCTGTGGTCTTGAAGTCCCTTATCGTTAGGATGCTCCACCACAAGTGCTATTTTCCTTTGCTGTCCTAAGGGCGATCTTGTTTCCAGAACATAAAGCCATGTGGTCACCTCCAACAACATCCAAGGTTTCTGGTTGACCTGTGGGGTGATGATCTGGGAGACAGTCATATCATATATACTCCTTCCAGTTAATGTGATGGCCATAGGTGTCTCTCTCTGAACACCTCCACCTAGTCAAGAGGGTGCAGCTGTCGTGCCGGGCAGGGACGGAACGGGGAGAGGAGAGGAGAGGAGAGGAGAGGAGAGGTCCAGGGATTTGGGAACTAAACACTGGACTCATGTCGATGACCGGACTGGGGAAAACATACCTAACATAGACTTAAATATATAAGACTAATGACTACAACAAGAAACAGCTGATCACACGGGGATTCCACACGGGGTTAACGAGGGTGTGTGGCACACGGAAGGAGCGGACGATCGGGGCAGGACAGCAGCAGTGTCATTACTTCCTGCAGAGACTGCATTGTGCAAGTCGTCTACCCCCTATGCCAGGGGTGGCCAATCTTATCCGCAAAGAGCCGGTTGTGTATGCAGGTTTTTGGGATAACCTTTAGGTCAGCTAAACCCAGACTAGTACTCAAACCCAGGTGTGAGGACTAGCCAAGCCAATCAATCCTCTAATTGGTGACCTAATTAGGTAGTTGCAGTGAAAACCTGCACACACACCGGCCCTGTCCTATGCTCACCACAATCTCTGGGGGCGTCAGAGAGAGCAGTTATTGTCTAGTTTGGAAACTCCCTGCTCTGCAGCAGATTTATACAGCGAAAAAATCTTCCCACAGACTCTTTGTCCTACTACAATTCGGTGGAAGGTATCATAGCATTTTAACCCACATGTAGGACATTCCACGCTCTGCTGCTTCGCGTGCCGTCAGCTAAGGCTGAAAATACCCACAATCTCTTTTCACTGGCCGACTGGTGGTTTGTTTGTGGTTTTTCTTAGTTTTTTCCCCTTTGTCCTGTCCGGCAGCTTTAGCAGAATCATGGTCTGAATGCCCTGCTGTGCCAAACAGGTTTGCTTTACCATGAGGGGCTCTGTACAAGCCCCCTCATGTTGATCAAATTCTTTTTATTTTATTTATTTATTTCATTTTTAGCACATGCGAAATACTGCAGTGGCTGAGCTGGCCGAAGAGGGGGGACAGATTAGGAGGGGGGGGAGAAAGAAATAAAAGAAAAGAGTGATATGAGTAGAGTAGAAAGTACAATCTCCATTTGCTGCATCTGTAAAGGAGAGGGAAGGAGAGAAGAAAGGTAGAAGATCGACAGCATCTGTTTCTGTTTCGTATTTATATATATATACACATACATATATATATATATATATATGTATGTGTATAGATGGATAGATAGATAGATAGATATCCGGGGGAAAAATTAAGAGACAAAGGCACAATTTTTTGTTTTACTCATTTCTCAATTTAAGGTTGTGCATCTGTGAATAAAATATATGTTTTATATATATTTGCGAAGTGCAGCATGGTTGTTCTCTGTTTGTCATTAATGAAGGGCCTCTTCCTTGCTTTAGTGGACTTCAGTCCTGCTTCTAGGAGCCTGATACAAACTGTCCTATCAGTGCACCTCACACCTGCCTGCACTTAATGTGTCTCCATTCCTTTTGAAGGTCACTTGATGTCATCCCCTGATTCATAAGAAACTGTTGGGTAAGTTAACGGTCATCTCTGGCATTAGAAAGTCGCTTCCTCACTTCACCTGGCTGCTTTCTGGTCGTTTCCAGTGTCTGCTGCTTTATCTTATTCTTGTGAACTGCTGTCACCAAATGTCCCCCACAATGTAATAAAAACCTGTTATTTTGACATTGTAGGGACCATTTTTCAGGTCCCCACAATGATCTGTGAATGCAATCAAAAAACTGAAAAGGCCAAAAGTCTCATATTTAGTTTGGTTACTTATGGTTAAGGTTAGGGCTGGGTAGGGGTTAGCGCTGTCATGTTGGGATTAGAGTTTTCCCCATAGAAATGAATGGAGAGTCCCCACAAAGATATAATTACAAACCTGTGTGTGTGTGTGTGTGTATTTTTCTTTTATTACTCTACTCTGCTGCTACGTTTATTATCTTTGATAGAGTCTGGCACTTTTTCAGTATAGATTATCCTGTGTTTAAACTACTATATACATCCTTTCAATCTTACTTCCTGCATCACACCACTGCATCCCCCTTGCCATCCCCTTCTCCGCACAGTCCAAAGTCTTATGGCCCCTGAATCACCACGTGTGTGACAGACTGGCATCCTGGGGGGGGGGACCCCAGCCTTGTGTCCCGTGCTGCCTGGGACAGGCTCCAGGATGAACCCTTTGACCAGGATAAGTGGCTGAAAGATGGATGACACTTTAATACCGTATGTCAGTGTTCCCCAATCCGGTCCTCGGGGACCCCCAGGCAGTCCAAGTTTTTGGCTGGCTGTCTGGCAGGGAGCTGGGAAGGAGCCAAAACGTGGACCGTCTGTGGGTCTCTGAGGATGGGTTAGGAAACACTGTCATATATGTATACGGTTATTGTTTTTCTCCTAGAAGTACTAGCCTGAGGTTTTGAATATGATACCAGTTTACAATTTAACCATTAGGCTAGTTACATGAAATAAGAATTCTATGATATGGCAGAGAACAGAAGTTGCAAAATTTATATCATGCCCACATCCTGTTTCATCATTTCCATCACATATTGAATCATTGTAGGTACCGTGCTTACCTGCGAGATCATCTGCTCTGCTCTGGCAAATTTCAGTCAGTCCTAATAAAAGGACAGGCTGCTCAGTACAGGCACTGCGATGGCGACAGTTCCTTCCTGCTTTTGCCACCTTTGCTCATCTTGCAGTTCCTTCCGGATGAAGCATTTACGCGACTGTATGCGACACCCGGAGAAGCAGTAATGCTAACAAGCAGCTATTTTCATCTGTACAACCAACACCTGTGCCTAGGACCTGGTACGCTCACCTCTTCCTTCCTTCCTTCCTTCCTTCTGGGCCACTCTGTGAGACTAGGCTTGCGGAATTGCCCAGTCGTGATGCGACGTGAGGCTGTAGCGTGCCAAGTCTGCATGAAATGCGATTACCCGAAGGTTACACGGAAGCAAGGCTATCCCTAATAAAACTGCAAAAGGAATTGAATTAGTCAAAGTATCATTGTAAATTCATTATATTTTGCGGTTAAAAGTGTAATCCATCTTATTAACTGAACCACAGCACTGATCGTTTCAGGGGAGTTGCTTTCAAGGTTCAAGTTCAAAGCTCAAAGTTTGTCACATGCAGTCAAACTTGCGCAGCACGCACTGTTCTGGCAGATTCACAGACTGTGGGGATAGGGAATATATTATATATTACACGATGTATATCTAAGTAGTGCAGATGTGAAAGGCAGTGTGAAAGGTGAAAGTTCAAGAGGTGAAAATGGAGGGGGAGACACACAAGGAGAGAGAGACTGAGTTATGCGAATGAATGTGAGTGAATGTGTGCAGTAGCAGATTGTCCATTACGTGCTGTCGTTGAGAAATCTTATCGCTTATTTACCAAAACTCCTCCTGCATCGTTTTGTCCAGGTCTTGAGGCTGCAGAGGCGTCCCCCCCTGACCTTAGCAGCCTGAACAGTTTGTGGTTGGGGTGAGGACTGAGGCTGAACTATAGTCAGTGAGCAGCGGATTCACATAATTCCGTTGTTTGGTATAAACAGTTACATTAATTTTGCCTTTGAAAGCAGTATAAATGCAGCCCACATATGCCATGCTTCACTGGGAGTCTATGGAAGATTCTTCAGTGCTTTGTCTAAATGGAAAATACACAAAAGCTTAGTGATGAATATGCTCCGATTATTCATTTTCGGAGCCTCCCCGTTTGCCGTGCTTCACTGGCAGCCTTTGACCCGGTCCCACTGTTCACACTCAGACTCCTGCACTTTGAGGCCGATTCATGCCAAGTCCTTGAGTGCTTAGCTTTAAAAAATTTCTTACAAAAAGGAAGGACAGTAGAATTTACATATAAGCAGCTGACTGACTGAAATAATAAAAGACCTACTGCCGACTGACGCTCTTCGGCCATTATAAAAATCACCCTGCGCATATATGCGTTGTGACGGGAGCCTGAGCCTGGCCCGGTGCCCCGTGGCAGCTGTTTCGGGAATGCGGCTGCTTCATCACTTTCCATTTCCGGACAGCTCTGATGATACACGTCAGGCTAGCCAAGGCTAGCATTTTAAACCCAATGCATCTTACTAATCCTAAGATCACTACAGATATCACTAGAAGGGAGCACACAGTGCACGTTAAATACCCTGCGTCATATCTAACATGCAGCAGCTCGGATCGTCACCCGGAGCAGGAAGTTTGAACACATAACCCCTGTTCTTAGTTCCCTGCATTGACTTCCTGTTAGGTTTAGAGCTGACTTCAAAGTTCTCCTACTTACATATAAGGCACTTAATGGCTTAGCTCCTGTCTCCCTAACAGAACTACTTCAACTTTACAAGTCGCTTCATCCACTCGCATCAGAAAACACAGGTTTCCTTGTCATTCCACAATCAAAGAAAGTGAGGGTTGGCAGTAAAGCATTCTGTTACAGGGCCGCTATATTGTGGATCGGTTTGTCACCCTATGTTCGGGATGCCTTAATCTTTAAATGTCGACTGAAGACGTATTACTACCTTTTAGCTACCCGCAATTCACATAACACGCCGTAACTATGGCTGCTGGTGCTGATGTACGTACCAATTTTATCTACTGTGCTTGTCCATTCGTGTGTCTATGCATGTTCTGACCACGCATGCTCTCTGCCTTCCTTCCCACATGTCCGGGATTGTGCCTTGACCTTGATCACAGTTCACACCTTGCTTTTAACAAGCCAACCCACACTATTTTTTTTAAAAATGTTTTTGCATTATTATCTTAATAACGGTATAAAGTATCACAGAGGTCACTCTGTTGTGAAAGGTGATAAATAAAAATAAACTGAATTCAATATCAGCACAAATCCGAGTATAAAAAGGAACGAATGACTACCCCAGGACCAAAATAGCTGCTGAATTCTAGTTTTTACAGTTATATTAAGATTAACCAAAAAGCGCTTTTTGAGAGCAAAACAGTATATACGGAAACAGTCACCCTTTCAAACAAACGATTAAGAACTTTAAATAACATACCACAGACACGTCATGGCCAAACAAGTTTAGTTAATGCTTTCACGCTAAGTCAGAAATCATTTTGTTTATACGCTATTAAACCAAACCAAGATGGCAAAGTGAGGTTTGGAATTTGGAACAAATATATCAGCATCATCCATTTCCCCCTCCCACAAATATCCGTGGTTTACCATGGGGCCACAAGCGAGGGGCACAAAGGCCACATCACTCCGAACACAGTCATGGTCCATTTCAGCCAATAACGACTGCTGCTTTTTTTAAAAAATACTTTAATGCACCATTAATAAAGGGTCCAACGCATTAATACAAGAGAAATATTGCAAATAATATTAAAATAATAAATCAAATTAAAACAACAATAAAAATAAGAGAACTGAATGGAAATGTATGTACAGTTTTCTGGGAGTAGGAAAGGAAGAACATATTTACAGACTCATACCAGTGTGTTTCTACGAGAAACAAACACCTCTACAATATTTACATTTAATTTGTTGAGCTTTTTTTCACTTTTTTTGTTACAACTATGCAGGTTGGTGTGAAATGGAACGAGAATTATTGTACAGATCTTTTTCTTCATGGGAAAAGGATCGATGAGATTCTGAAGACCGGAAGGGCTTGACGTCTGTGTTGAGAGTTTCTTACGGGAAGGGAAATCATAAACAGGGCGAACCAGTGGGTTGAACGTCACTCACCACCAGGACGTGACACCGTCTCATGCAGTGAACGGCCCTAGGAAATGTGTCATTACCTTCCTACGAGGCAGGTCCCGCTCCATTTCCCTGACTGTGGGAGTCACGAGAAAGCAGGAGAGGGCTGGCGCTTACAAGACAAACTCATAAGTAGGGATACCAGAGTGAGGCGGATGCTTAGTTGAGGGAAGAGGCAGCGTAAAGGGTAATTCCAACACTTAACATATTCCTAGACAAACAAAAAGAAGGATAAAAGTTCAAAGGTGGAATACTGACATGTCCCGAGAGCTACAGACCACCCTGGCTGCTGATGAGAAACACGGTGGAGCTGGAGTGCTGCCACATCTATGACACTCTAAGAGGGCCCAAGAGGCCCCAGCTACCCAACCAAGGCTCTACCACGCCCAGAGCCACAGGCCTGGGGGACGAGGGCCTGACAGACCTAGTTACACGCCCAGCTCACCATAGTCGCATCGGTCTAACCCAGTGGGGGGGGGGGGGGGGGGGGGTTAGTCATTTATATGGCAGACTAAGAATACTAAAACAAAACTCTGATAAAACGTTAAAATGAACTGGCTAGTCTTTCTTTAAACATTCCAACGTGAGCGGTTTCTGCTCTACCATATGGAGAAGAAACTGTTCAGACACGAGGTTTGGGAAACCCAGGGTATCCTGCTTTTTATGTGGTTGGAAAATCAAAGGGGACCTCGGGGCAGGACCCCCACCCCCTAAACCCCTTTGTTCCAACTCACAAAAAAAAGAAAAGAAAAGTGAATAGAGGGTTAGAAAGAACCATTTAAAAAAATTGCACAATCAGGGCCAGATGAACTTGGCCAGAAATCCGGGCCTGGTTATGTCCAAATGGACGGGGATCAGCCAGCCTCAGGTTGGAATGGACCATTTTCTCTGTGCATGAGGTTGCCTGACAGGGTTGCGGTGCTGGGGGGGGCATGGGGGCAGTGTGATCGGACCTAGAACATTCTCAGCTACCCAGGCATCTGTGTCCAGGCTGAGGGAGGGAGCAGAAATCCTGCAGAATGACAGGCCAGTAATGGGGGGGGGGGGGGTGGCTTTTGGGGTACATGGGGGGGGGGGGCACAGTATGCCGTTGTTACACGGTCACCCCCTTTTCACCCAGTTATTAAAAGAGGTCAATGTGCCTTGGGGGGGGGGGGGGGGGGTCATGTGCGTGTTTGCTCAAAACAGGGGCCTCCGGGGGGGGGCATCAGTTGAGCGTGCCGCGACAGTTCTCCGTCCCACACAGGCAGGGGATCTTATTCTCCTCAATGGGGAATTTGTAATCATAGGTGATCTCCTCATTGATGCCAATGGGCTGCTTGGAGTAGATGACGATCTTCTTCTGGGACTCGATGGTGATCACCTTCGCGTAGCAGTTTGGCTGTTGGGGGGTGGGTAGTGGAGGCACGTTAAAGACGAGGATGCATAAGAAAAATAATAGTAATAATAATAAAGGGGAGAAAGGGAGCACAGGTTTGCAGGGCAGGGATGACGGAGCGGAACTCACAGTGCAGCAGTGATTGATGAATCGGGCCAGGTTGCCACACTTGGTAGCGTCGATAATGGTGTCGTGGTCGACCCGGAACAGGTAGCTGCTGCCAATGCCTTCCTGGGCGTAGCGCTTCTCCCGATTGTCAGCGACCATCTGAGGGCACGAGGCAGTGGTGTCAGAGCACAAAGGCGGCATCAGAGTGAGACCGTGCAGTGGCAGGACATACGGAGGGAGGTGGTATCAGAGTGGGACTGGGTGGTGGTGGGACATGCAGGGGACAGCATTGTCATAGCGGGACTGGCAATGGCGGGACACGTGATGGGCGGTGGTACCTGTCTGATGTTCTGCCCCACATACTCGATGACCATTTCGTCGGCAGCGATGGGCTCCATGGCGAACAGCCCCCACTCGTGGATCCGGCTGCGGCCGAAGCGGAGCTTCTTCTTGCGGAACTGGGGAAGGGAGAGGGGGATGAGACCATTACTGGATGGCAGCCGACTGAGGCGAGCTTGCAGTCTGTCACGATTCGCCACATGCGGGTGAGCAAACACACACCAAAGGCAGCGGCGGGACTCATACCTTGAGCTGGTTGAGCTTCAGCAAATCAGAGTCCATGACGGCCTGCGTGCCGATGGCGCTGAGAAGCCGGCGCTGCTCGGAGCGACGTTCTGATAGCACGCGGTTGGTGGCCTGGGGGCACAGGGAGGGACTTAGGGTTACTCAGACATTCCTAGGATTTCCTCTCTTGGGAACCCAGACCAAAAATCACAGGGTCTCATCAAACAGTAAACAGGAAGATGCCAAACCCCAAAAGGAAGCTTCCAGAAGAGTCTGCCAAACCGACGTGCGACAATTCACGTAAATTAGTGTCCCTACTGAACTGACCTAGGGATAGCAGATGGCACTTTGCTTCCTGTACCAGGACGCGTGACGAAGTCTAACACAATATGGGTTCCTCGGAAGCATGCCAGCATGAGTGTGACGTCATTCCGGGGTAGGGAATGCAGATCAGACTCCTCACCAGGTTGTCATAGTCGAGCTCCTGCGCTGAGCCGGGGTACAGGTCGAGGTAGATGTCCTTCTCCTTGCGGCTGATGGCATAGTAGCCCTCGCTGCGGGCACAGCCTGTCACGTGCTCCCGCAGCTGCTCATCTGGGTTCTTCTTCTTGCGCCGGGGGTTGGGGATGTTGGTGAGTGCGGCCGTGGTCAAGGATCACATGTTTGTAGTTGGGAACATACTATTTGAGGAGCGTCTCACGCCGTAATGAAAGGCGAAGCGGGGAAGAATACAGGAGGAAAACGTATTCATCCTACGCATTTCACCAGTATGGAAATCTGCTCTGGCTGCTTTTCCCCAGACACATCTCCTCCATAAATTCTACTTCCCGATGGCCGTAAACCCTTACAGAGTTTTTTCAGGCTCGCTTTTCCTGTGTTACAGAAACAGGAACGGTTTTACTGTCATCTGGCATGATGACAAGCAGGTTGAAATACCACAGTAACCCAACCCCCCCCCACCCCACCCCACCCAAACTGAGCACGGGTGGCAGCCACGGCGGGACGGGCAAGTTGGCGAGCTATGAGAGTTGGAGCATGTCAAGCGCGACCTCGCGCGGCCGACCTCCCTACAGCGCAGAGGCTCCCACGAATGGCAGCAGCCCGAGGGGAAAGGATATCAGTGTGGTGCACCCAGTGCGTGTCGTTGAGCCAGTCCGTGCTGGGGTCCTCCTGCAGCAGCTTCTCGTAGGTCACCTTCAACAGCCGCATGTCCTCCACATCCAGGCCCACGTTCCAGATATCATACAGGATGGTCATCTGCTCAAACTCGCTGCGTGGCTGGAAGGTGCGAGTCGGTGTCGGGAGCATGGCGGAGGCCTTGGGCCGGGACCTGCGCCGCTCGGGCTTCCTCGCCTCCTCCGGCTCACGCCACTCCTCATCCTCATCCGACTCATCAGATTCGGATGGCTCACCGGGCTCCAGCTGCTCCACGTCCACCTCCTCCAGCTCTAGCTCCTAGCCGGGAAGATCGGAAACCATTAAAGTGTTGAACTGGCAAAAAGAAGGGTGCAGGCACTACACTTACTGGCAGAATGCGTGCTGGTTATTATCAGGCCATAGGTCGAGCCGCACAGTACCACAAACACTTGTCCGCTAACATTCTATGAAGGGCTTCTGCTTGGCTGGCAGAAGCGCGGAGCGCAACGTCCACACGACACATCCAACTCACCTCCAACTTCCTCTTCTTCTCCTTCTTGCTCAGTCTCTCTTTCTTCTTTGCCTGCTGCTGCTCCTGCTTCTCCTTCCTCCTCTTCTTCCTCCCCTTGCTCCTCCCTTTCTCCTGCTCCTCCTGATCTGCTTCCCTGGCCGCTGGGCCCCTACGCTTGACTGGGGGTGGCGATGGCAGCAGGGGCCACGGGGGCCTTGGTTTCAGCATCCCTAGCCTCGCCCAGAAGCACGACCCCAGTCAGAGTTCCTAGGGGCGGGTAGAGATCCGAAATCTCCTCCTTGAATGGTTGTGGCTCCCCCACGACCTCCTCCGGTGCCTCCAGCACACCGGACATGGCGTGGTGGTTGATGTCTGCAGGGAGCAGCACTGGGTGGGGCTCCGCTTTGGCCTTCTTCTGGCCAGCAGTGGCTGGAGCGGCAGGGTGCACCTGGGGCTTGCAGTAGTTGTGCTCCAGCCAGACAAACTGGCCCTCGGGGTGAAGCGTGATCCTGCTTCCCGCAGCTAGACTCCCCCCCTCTGGTCCTAGCGCCTGCTGCTGTTCTTCCGCCTCGTCTGACGTCTCCGTCTCCTCCGAGTCCTGAGCCTCGGGCTCCAGCTTGAGAGCCACGTCAGCCAGAACGGTGAGGTCGGGGGTGGGTGCCGTGCCCGTGCTTGGGGTCCCTGCCAGCTGCAACAGGCCAGTGGCACCCAGTTGTTCGCGCAGACGCAACCTGTGCCCCCTCTCTGCTCCGTCCTCACCCTCGGGGCTCACCTGTGACATGGGGGGCGGCGCAGTGGCCGACAGACTGACGGTCCGAGGACGGCCTCGGGGGCGACCCCTGGGGGCTGGGACAGGAGATGGGATAGGGAGTACGGGAGCCGGCTCCTCATAGAATGTCCTCACCATGGAGGCGTGGTCGGGGGGCAGGTTCTGCACCGTCTGACAGACAGGTGGAGGCGGGACCAGCAGGGACTTTGGGGGCGTCTCCTTGGCGGCGCCCCTCCTGGAAGCTGGTGGGGACTTGGCTGGGGGAGTGGGGGGGGGAGCGGCTGCCCCGGGGCTTTTCTTCGGCTCGTCTGGACGGAGGGAGCGGACTGGTGGTGGCACGGTGAGCACTGAACCCGCTGAAGGAGACGGGGAGAGTGCTCCACCTTCCCCAGGCTTGGAAGCAAAGGGGAGGAGCACCGGTGGGGGCCGGGTACTGGTGGGGGCTGCGGACGGAGCAGCAGGCGGAGCGACAGGGGAGAAGGAGGTCAGGATGGACTCCGGCGGCTGAGCTCGGACAGGCGACAGAAGTAGAGATTGTGTGGGGGCCGGGGACGCAGATGGGGATGTGGGGGGCATGGAGAGGGCGGGGGCCTGTGTGGCTTTGCCGTCAACCTCCTCCGTGGAGAAGGAGACGGTCTTGCGGCGCTTTTTGAGGGGGGGCAGCAGAGGGATGGGGGAAGAAGGCCGGGGAGGTGGGGGCGAGGGGGGGCGGCGTAAGCCTGGGCCGCTTTGGGCCGCCTGCTTCTCGGTTTCAGCCTTGCGTGCGTCGCCTTTAGCTACAAAAGGGAGGAGGAAGAATGTTGAGTCACAGCGGTCCAGGCTCAGTGTCACACTGACGGCCCCCAGTCACTGGCAGTATCACACTGACACCCCCCAGTCACTCGCAGTATCACACTGACACCCCCAGTCACTCGCAGTGTCACACTGACACCCCCCAGGTCACGCTCAGTGTCACACAGACACCCCCCAGGTCACGCTCAGTGTCACACAGACACCCCCCAGGTCACGCTCAGTGTCACACAGACACCCCCCAGTCACTGGCAGTGTCACACTGACACCCCCCAGTCACTGGCAGTATCACATTGACACCCCCAGTCACTCGCAGTGTCACACTGACACCCCCAGTCACTCGCAGTATCACACTGACACCCCCAGTCACTCGCAGTATCACACTGACACCCCCAGTCACTCGCAGTGCCACACTGACACCCCCAGTCACTCACAGTATCACACTGACACCCCCAGTCACTCACAGTGTCACATTCCTCGTCATGCTCATGCTCCCGCTTACACATCCCAAAATGCCGCACAGACCTGCTCTGGCATCAGATCCCCTCCTGCCTTCGGCGCTGGTGGTCGCCCCCTGGAGACGGATCCTGGCACAGCAGAGACAGCACGGAAAGGTCATTAACATGCGCGAAACATGCTCTGTGTTCCCTTCACAGGACAGGCAGCAGATTGGGAGGCCACCAGCTCCTAGATACCTCTCGTCCTCCCGCTCCACATCCAAGATGGCGCTGTCCATAGTGGACTCGTCCATGGTGTCCACTCCCTCACTCTCCCCCGGCCTCGTGACCCCCTCTTCATCATCCTCTTCATCCTCCGAGGAGGAAGACGAGGATGAGGAGGATGAGGAGCCACTTTCTGAAGAGGACGAGGACTCGCTCTCGTCATCACTGTCGCCGCTCACCGCCTCGTCTGGGAGGAAAAGGGGCGTGGTTAGCGAACGGGCCAGAGGAGCATGGCACACCAACAGCAGGAGTGCGAGCCCGGCTCTTACCCTCAGAGTCATCCTCCTTATCGCTGTCTTCCTCATCTTCATCATCCTCCTGCAGAAGTGCAATGGGATCATCAGTCAAGTGAGGGCAAAGAGGCCTGCTGCACACAGGCGCGGGGGGCACATTTGGAAAGGGGTGGGAGAGCTTCCAAAACTAGGGGTATTACGCAGTCATCTGGACAGATGAAGCTGATATCAAGCGGTCCATTATTACGAGCTGGCAAATTCAACGCTCAGTCCGGCCCTGTGGCCAACAGCACTAAGACTGATATGTTTTTGAACCCCACATGGCTGCATATACATGAGGATTCAATATAAAATCAGTGTGGGGTAACTGTTACAGGCCCCAGGAACCTTGTTCCAGAAGAGATTACAGCAACTATGAAAATAAAAACAGAAGAATGGAAATCAGCAGGGATCTCACACACTCTCCCCAGCCTGCTTGTTCAGTGTGACTGAACACAAGGGAACTGGCTCATTATAGCCAATTAAAAAGACCATCCAGCAGCCACAGGAGGGCGCAGCGTTATAGGCAAAGCAGGGCTGGGGTCTCATCCTGGCTGCAGGTCGGCCAGAGATGTCTGGGGTGCGTTTAGGAACAGCAGCACGGCACCTTGTCGGAGGAGGAGGTGTCGGATGTCTCCTCTCCCTCGCTGTCCAGCTCGAACTGTTTCTGCCGCCTCATCCTCTTTTGCCCCCTGCGCCTCTCCCGCGTGGCCCTGGGGTCGCCATCCTCCTCGCCGCGCCCACCCAGGGCGTCCGGACCCTTCTCCTGGTATGAGTCTGAGAGATAGAGTGCGCTTTTTTAACTACCTCAAAAAAGGAAGAAAAAACAAAACATGTACAGTGTGTGTGTGTGTGTGTGTTAGAGAGATCAAAGGCTTCAAGTTCCTCGGAAAATCCAGGTCCCTCTTTTGCACTGAACTGCAGTTTCAAAGATTCACAGAAAACTGGGGAAACTGAATTTTAATGGGAGAATTAAATCGGGTTGTTATGGGCGTCCGACCTGCACGGGTCGGGGAAAAATTCTCATGCTTTCAAAATTCTACAGAAACCCCAGATGACCCCACATCAATAACTGACACCACCTGGGGAGACACCACCAGTCACCTGTCTTCGATTTAAAATTTAAATCAAAAAGGAGGCTGGCAAGCCTTTGAACATCATGTGGGGCCCTAATAGTACAGCATTCTCTGAGCTGAGAGCGCAGCGGAATCCGATTAGAGGGATCCGCCACGGGGTAAGGTTACAGCCATTCATCAATAAAGGCACGGAATTGGGAGGAGGTCAAAACCAGCAAGGAGGCTGCGGTTTGGTGCTACAACCTGGGTGGCAAACAGCCTGTCGGACCAGGAGCTCTATGGTACCAAGCCAGCATCAATCATACTAATGACTGACAATTTATATAGATTTGATTTATATATATCTATATATCCAGTGATATATAGATATAGATTTGAAATTTCAGTTTTAAGAGAGTGAGGGGGGGTGCAATTTTTAGAAGAGAAAAAATCTAATACACTGACTCCATCCTTTTACTGGGGGGACTTTAATGCTCACGTAGGTAACAACAGTGAACCCTGCAAAGGGTTGAACTCGAGCAGTGGTATTGGATATTGTGCTAACACCCCCCGGTGTGTCCATAACAAACACCATGTTTCAGCATATCGGTGCACCTGGCATCAGAACCAGGCTAGAGGTATTCAACTGTATTTCTCCAAGGTTCAAGCTGAGGACCACCGCCCCTGATTACATTTTCTGGGGAAATGGTATAGTCATATGATCAGATCAGATAAGATCGTATGCCTGGGATGCTCAGGTGAAGAAAGAAGCTCAGCTGTCGGCTGATCACCACCCGGTGGCGAGTTGGATCAGATGGCAGGGGAAGATGCCGGATAGATCTGGTAGACACAAACGTATAGTGGGGGTGTGTCAGAAGCGACTGGCAGAGGCGTTTGGCATTTGTGGAAACCAACTTGGACGTGGAAGGAGTTTGGTGATGCCACGGAAAATGGCTTTTGGTTGGTCTTGAAGAGATTCTGGCAAATATCAGATGGTTGTGGAGAGGGAAGCAGGGCCGTATTTATGCTGTTCACAGCAGGGATGGAGTACAGTTGACCTCATATGGGCAGTCAGGCAGTGGAAAGAGTTCTCTGTGAACTAACATGGCTTCCTTGGAGGAAGTGGTGTCAAAAAACTCTTTTGGTGGTACAACTTTGGGGGTAGATGAGAGTCGCCCTAAGTTCCTGAGGTTTATAGGCTGTCTGGGCTGACATGCTTCTTCAACACTTTGTGGAGGTTGGTGCCTCTGAACTGTGGTGGTGGTTCCAATCAGTAAGAAAGCAAACTGGAGGGTCTGTTCCCACCTGTGGGGGATCATACTTCCTGGCCTCACTGGGAAGGTCTATGCCTGGGTACTGGAGAGGTCCACAGACCCAGGAGCAAAAATGCAGATTGCATCAAGGACATGGAACACTAGACCAGCTCTTTACTCTCACAAGGATGAGGAAGGGTTCATGTAAGTTTGCCGAACTAGTCTACGTGTGTATTGTGGACTTGGAAAAGGCTAACGATCATGTCCCTCAGGTGGTTCTGGGTCCTATGGGAGAGCTACAGTAGTATGGGCTATGAGGCCCACTGTTACAAACTATCAGGTCCCTGTATAACTGCAGCGAGAGCTTGGTTTGCATTAGCAGGAGTCGTAAGACTCGTCCCTGGAATGTGTTGACTCAGGGCTGCCCTTTGTTACTAATTCTGTCCATAACTTTTACAAATAGAACTTCTGGAGGGGGGGGGGGGGGGGCGGGGGGCGTCTGGTTCACTGACCGCCTAATCATAGCTTTGCTTCGTGTAATAATATGGCCCTGTTGGCTTCATTGAGCAGTGAAATCCAGTGAGCACTGGGAATAGTTGAGGCCACGGATCTCATCCGAAAAAGGGTGGACTGTCCCCTCCAAGTGGGGGAATAGGTATTGCCTCAAGCAGAGGAATTTAAGTATCTTAGGGTCCCATTTATAAGTAATGGAGTGGGAGATTGACAGGTGGGTCTCACATGGCTAAGCTTTTGATTTACTGGTCAAACTACATTCCTACCCTCACCTATGGTTAGGAGTACTGGGTAGCCACCAGCAGAAAGACAACAAGCGGTGGAGATGAGCGTCATTCCCCAGGTGTCTGGGCTCAGCCTTAGACATAGGGTGAAGAGCTTGGACCTTTCAGGAGGGACTCAAAGAAGAACAGCTGCTCATCCACGTTGAAAGGAAGCAGCTGAGGTGGTGCTTCAGGCATGTCTAACTGGGAGGAGACCCCATGGCATAACCAGGATTATACATCTCGGCTGGTCTGCAAGAGCCTGGGTTTTTCCCTGGCTGGACATGCCTGAGGACATCTGGGCGAGGTGGCTGGGGAGAGGGAGGTCTGGGTATCTCTGGAGCTCCCGCGACCCGGACGAATTGGATGAATTGACCAATTTTGTTTGTTTTATCCGATACCACATAAGGTTGCACTCTGCTTAGTATTTACTGGTAGCAGTGGGTCAGGTGCTAATTACAGTAAAGTTGACAAGTTGCTGAAACTACACTGGGAAGTAAGAGCAAGAACGAAAGAAGGAAAAAAAACTGCTTACCCTCGTCCTCCTCGTCGGGGGGAGTGGATGGGCGGGGCCTCTTCATGTCCACCCCCTCCTGGAGCTCTAGGGGCTCCTTCCTCTTCACCTGAGGTGAAACACTCAATGCTAAAGCTCACAGGCCAGCCCCTCCACAACACACAAAAGACGCATCTGCAGTAGCATTATCATTAGCGCTATTACAACTAAAAGTGAAATTTTCGGAAAATGGAACGATATATGATTATAAACTACAACTGTGCCCTTGAGAGGTAAAGTGGGCTATCCCACATTTTTAACCCCTACCCCCTTTTTATTGAATATTTTCAATTGGATAACTTATTATCCAAGTCATACCTCTGTGATATATACCTATGATATATATCAATTGTAGGGTATAGGCACACTGTTTTTTTTTTTTTTAATTCAACTTTGGAGCTTATTTTCTCAAAACTTTGTTTTTGTGGGATGGCCCACTTTACCTCTCAAGGGCACAACTAAGACATTGCTTCCAGAACTGAAATAAAAACAAACATCACTTTCCGTTAAAGTTTAAATGCTGTTTAGCTACAGTAATAACGTGTTAATGTGTAATGTTTCGCCCAATAAGAGTGCACTCATTTGAGCAGAAAAGTTACTAAAACTGAAACTATATAAAACCTAATAGAAACCACACTAAACTGGATTTCCAATGAAAACTGACAACAGCATGAAAATAAAAACTAAAGTAAAAAACTAACAGCACTGGTCAGCAGTAACACCCCTACCCCCCCCCCACTCTCCCCACCCTGGGCCCTTCAAATTTGGTCGGTGCAAGGACTGCCTCTGCCAGCTACCTTGAAGGAAGGCAGGCGGAGCGCCCCCCGCAGGGAGAAGCCCTCCAGCCCGCCACTCTTGGCCCAGTCCACCAGGGAGAGCAGGGGCTCGCGTGGCCGGCTGCTGGCCTTCTCCTTCTCCTTCTCCTCCTTCTCCTTTTTCTCCTCCTCCCCTCGGCTGGCCGAAACACCCCGCACCGTCGTCTGGAAGGGCTGGTTTGGAAGGAAGGAGCACCATTTTCAGCAAAGTCCCGCAGACCCAGGTGTTTGTGGGGCTTCATGGCACCTCCTGCACTACTGGCTCTCCCAGCTGGGCCATTAACGGCTCCTGGTTATGCTCCCAGGATAACAGCAGGCTATCGATTTTAACACATTTAACACAAGCGCAACGAATATACGCATGAATTATTGAAGCATGTCTACCGCTGTCCTTACTGGTTGGTTTGCGTTCTGACCACTAGCAACAGCACAGATTAATAACCTGTCAGCGGAACCCTCCACCTTGACCATAGGCATATAGGAAATGCTGAATTTCACCTGCAGTATCATCTTGTAGGTGCATATCTAGGTTTTCTCCTAGCTTCAGCTTTTGATCTTACAATTAAGTGGTCATTGTAAACCAGGAAAACACTTCACAAGTGTTCACAACAAGATTGACATACACTTTTTTTAAAACTAGCAGACCTGTCAGTTCTATCGACTGACTGGCCTCACACAGGATTCACAGCAAGAATGCACAAGTGCATGGTGCACAGTAACACGCTTCTCGTCAAGTTACACATCCTAACTATTAAGGACATGGTGGGGGTAAGCGGAAGCCCCGCCCCCTAACCTTGGCCTTCCTCTCCTTGCGCTCCCACCACTCGTCGAAGGTGCCGAAGGCGATGTTCTCCACCATCTTGCGGGTAAGGTCCCTCTGTACAATGCTCTTCATCTCCTGGATGAGTGCGGCCAGGACCAGACGCACGGTGGCCTCGTGGGGGTGCTGCGGGAGCAGGGGCACCTGTGGGCCGCCCACGGCACTAAACTGAGCTGCAAACGAGGAGGAGCTGGCCGATGGCGACAGCGGGCCAAAGTGGGATGGTGCTGGAGCCCCAGGGGGTGGGTGCAAGTAAGAGGGGAAGTGAGGAGGGACCAGGTGAGGGGGCCAGGAGGAGGGGGGTGGCGGGAGGCCGTGGTGGGGCGGGGGCGGCAACTGGGGGGCGTGAGGGTCAGCAAACGGGTACGGAATTGGCGGAGGCATGTAGCGGTGGTCTTGGTCAAAGGGAGTGCCGCTTCCCTCTTGGTCCATGTAGGGATGGTGCGGGTGAGGGGGGTGAGGGTGAGAAGGGAGGGAGTGCAGGTGGGGCAAGTCGTGCGGGAAAGATGGGGGGTAGTCTGACGGGGGTGGCTCGCCGGGGGCTGCTGCGCCATTGCTGGAGGACATGCGCAGCTGGTGCAGCCGACTCAGCATCTGCGTCTGCATCTGGAAGGACATGGGGGCCCCTCCGCTGTACTGGCTCATCAGCTCCATGGAGCGGCTGTAGTCGTAGATGTGCGGGGGGATGGGAGGTGGGAACTCCGGGTGGAGATCCATGTGCGCTAGGGGTGGGGGGAGCCCGGGGGGAGGAGGGGGCTGGAGGGAGAAGCCGTGTGGTGGCGGCGGGGGCAGGTGGGGTGGATATGAGGGCATGGGTGGGGGCAGGACATTGCCAAAGTGCTGAGTGGACTCGGAGAGGGGAGGGGGAGAAGACGAGGGGTCGGGGGTCTGGGAGGGTGGAACAGACTGAGATGAGGGGGTGGGTGAGGACGAGGAGGAGGGAAGGGCGGTGTGGTGAGAAGTGCCGGCCGGCACCGGATTTTCATCTTCATCCGAAATCTCCATGTCCTCACCAGAGGAGCGGGGAGAAGCCTGCGGAGAGGAGGCACCAATCGGCACACTGCTTCTGCGAGTAACTGGACAGAGATGCCGCTATTCTCAAAAACACCACTAGAGGGTGTAAAAGTGCTCCTTCAATGTCATTTTAACAGTAATGTCAGTGTGACACTATTTCTAAGGTCTATCCACAGCCCCGGTAAAGATAAGCGCTTTTTATGGGTCCACATCCCCAGGCAGCACTAATACAGGACACCCACAGTCATGGCACGGCTATGCCTTACCTGGCCCTGTCCGTTGAGAGTTGGGGGCGTGTGTGCTCCATGTCTCTTACGAGGGTCAGCTGACCCGGAGCTGGGGTCCTCTTCTTGGTCAGGGCCCGGCTGACTTGAGGCGGCCTCTGGGGGAGGTGAGTGGGCTGAGGAGGTGGAAGAAGGGGCGGTGGCCACTGCCGGGCTCCTCCTGCCTTCACCTCCGCCCTCCTTCCTCGCCCTCCTGCGGCGCCCTTCACGATCTCTCTCCCGCTCTGCCTTTCGGCGTGCGCGGCCACCATCTGCTTCGCCCGACCCTCTGTTCCCCTCGCGCCTCCTGCGCCGGTCTCGTTCCTCACCGCCGCCCTCTTTCACCTCACCCTCACAGACCCTCTCCCCAGAACCATCCGCGGGGACTCCCCTGGCATGGGCTTCATCCCCGTCGGCACGCTTCTCGTCCCTCTTTTCCTCATCCTCGTCATCTGACGCCAGGAAGGAGAACTTGGCTTTCTGCTCTTTCAGGAGCATCTCGATTCGGGAGTCCAGGCTGCTGCTATGGTAGACGAACGGCAGGCTCTCGTTGGTGGAGTCTGGCTCCGGAGATGACGAATTGCGGTCAGCGGCGGGACTGGGGGGAGACAGCGGTGGGCCGTGGAGGGGAACGGAGGTAGAGGATGGCGAGGAGGAGGAGGTGATGGAGGGATGGGCAGGAGAGGATGGGACAGGCTTGGAGGAGAGGGATGTCTGAGGAGGCAATGGCGGCGTGCTGGGCCGACGTTTCAGCTTGGCCCACTGCTCCTCAGGTGGGGGGCTTTCCTGATCATAGCCTGTAGGACCATAGCTCTCTGCGACTGCTGCCGCAATGACTGACGCTGGGGGCAATGGGGGAGGTGGCGGGGGCGGCGGCGGCGGTGCGACAGGGGTCTGATGGCGGTAGTCCTTATCACCTGCTGGTCCACGCTCCCTCCCCGGTGGGCGGTACGCTGAGCTGGGCTCCTGCTCGGGAACCGGCGTGTCTTTTGACGTGAAAGGGAAAGAGGAGGGGAGCGGGGACAGGCTGTTGGAGGACATGGGTGTGGCCGGACGGCCGGGGCCGGAGCCACCGGGGGCATAGCGCAGGTCCGAGCTGCTGGGGAACTCGCCATCCCGCTCGCGCTCCCTGTCCCGCTCTCGATCCCGCTCTCTGTCTCGATCCCGCTCCCTGTCCCGGCTGCCCCTGCGCCGGCTGCCCCCGCCATGGTGGTTGTGGGAATGGTGGTGATTCCTGTGTCTCTGGTGGCCATGGTCTCCGGATCGCGAGCTGGAGCTGCCCCCACTGCTCCCGCTGCGGTAGCCCCTCTCATCCCGGCGCTCCGAATGGTGGTGGTGATGGTGATGGGAATGATAGGAGGACGACTTGGAGGCCATGCCGGCCTCTGGCGGCTGATGGTGATAGGAGGAGCGCCGGGAGCCTACCCCGGCCGGGTACCGGCCCACGGAGTCCCTGTCTCTGTCCCGGTCCCTCTCTCGCTCCCTGTCCCTCTCCAAGACCATGGGGGATTCGTACTGGGACGTGGGAGGAGGAGGAGGGGGAGGAGGAAGTGGAGGGTGGAGGTGCAAATGCTGCCCGCTGCCCCCAGCATTGTGATAGGCGGGGTAAGGAGGCGGCTCACTGGGGCGGTATGAGACAGGTGGAGGGTAAGGGGGGCGACCCCAGTGGTAGGGGGGCCCCTCCTGGGGAGGTGCATGCATTTCATCAAGGTAGCGTGAGGTCTTGTATCCCCCGATGGAGGAAGACGAGGAGACAGCAGAAGAGGAGCAGGAGGAAGAGGGCAACATGTCCTGAGAAGGGTAACTACTGCTCATAGCACCGGCGGCTCCTCCGTAACCCAGACTCCCATGCCTACAAGACAGAGACAGGTCCCTTAGATTGGGGGTTACACACTCCTCACCCATCAACCACTTTAACAATACGGATATACTGGCCAAGAGCAGTAACAAGACTGCCAGTAGATGGCGCTGTCCAGATTAAATACAGCAGCCAATGACCTGTGTATGGAATCTAGCAGTTTAAGCGACGATGCCAGCTCTATCTCAAGCAGACCTGCTGCTGAAGGCCGAGTCCTGGGAGAAGGGAGTCCCAGAGCGAGGAGTGTAGGGCGTGCCCCCGCCCTGGGAAGATGCAGAGGAACCCGGGGTGAAGGGCCCTCCCAGGGAGGAAGGAGGCGTGTCCAGGCGCGGCTCACTGAAACCGGTATCGGCGGAGCAAGGGGTGGTGCTGCCTGGGGTGAGGGGGGGCACACTCGGGCCCATGAAGTCGACGGAGAGCCTGCGCCGGACGTCAGAAGACTGCGGAGTGGAAGAGCAGGGGATGAGTGATGTCAGACAGGCCGAGACAGCGGTACGGTATCTTCTACACGCAATACTGTGAAAGACCATAGGAGGGCGTCTTCTCCCTTACCGTGTCGGGGTTGGCGGGCGCAGACGGCGGGCACTTCTCAGAGAGGGCCTTCCCTCCAGTGGGGACGGTCTGAGGGGTGTAGGTACCATTCACTATCAGGTCATAATACTTCATCCTCTGCTGGCCTGAGCATGGAGAAAGAGAGGGAAAAGTCAGGGGGGAAACACATCCCACACAGCACCGCACAATGCGAGGTCACATCATTCAGAGCTCAGGTGTACAATACATATCAACAGCTTTCTGTGCTTAAAAAGCACCTAGCAAATCTGCATGCCAGTAACATTCACTGCTTCACAACTGGGTTTCTAAGCACATGCATTTATTTACTGAGCAGATGCTTGTCCAAAGGGATGATGAGGAAAGCTTGGGCTCTGAGCACAGGGTCAGCCAGCACCCAGCGTCCCTGCAGCAGCTGGGGTTAAGGGCCTTGCTCACTGGCCCAACAGTGATATCATTACTCTGCCTGCTACGGGATTCAAACCCATAACCTTCCAAACCTCGACCCAGATTCCTAATCCACTCAATCGAAAATTTTAGAAAAACTTTAAAGCACCAGGCTACAATGGAAACGCGATTAAAACAACTGTTCCACTTCCATTCCCACCAACAAGAAAGGTACTTCTGGCTTAAAGTTGAGTCACTAAACAGCACCTTTTTTAACTGACCTGCCTTAGGCATAGTTAAAACACATACAAGCTCATCAATCGCTCAGCTCTGACCCAGAGTCTCCAAAATGTCCCCAAACTTTGACCTTAAACAATAATAAAAAAAAAATCTTTGGTGATACTTGAGGCCAATTAAAAAAAGAGAAAAAAAATTAAAAAAAAGATATTGAGCAGAAATTAACTGCACAGTGGCTGGATCTACATGACCTACAGGATAGCAAAGAAAAAACGTCACGTAGCCGTAACAGAAGCACGTGCATATGGAGGTTAGGCACAAAACAAGAGCGGGCAAGCTGATAGGGGAGCACCTCGGATGTCCAGCTGCGCGTGGACGATGTTGCCCATCACAGAAGTGTTGTGCAGGTGCTTGACGGTGTCCTTAGCACCCCTGGTGCTGGTGAAAAGAACGCGGGCCAGGCCCAAGTGCTTGCGTGTCTTCGGGTGGAACAGAATCTCCATCTCTTCCACCTCGCCAAACTTGGCGCACATCTCCGCCAAGAAGGGCTCCCGGATGTTGTCATTCAGGTGCGCGAAGGTCACTTCCTTCAGGGGGATCGGACCCACGTAGAACTCGTCCAGCTGTTTAGTGAGACAGGGCATGTCGTTACATGTGAGGCGCTCACTTTGAGCAAATTCAGCAAGGAGGTGGGTGCAGGGGTCAGGACACAGACCTTAAATCTGGGCACCGGTAGGGACAGCTCTGCACGTTTGGACCAGATCCTGCGAGGTCGGGGGTCCCGCAGATCCCCCACTGGGGTGAACCCCGAGTCCTGAGACAGGCAGAAGTGTCAGCCACATGCAGAACATGCAAACTCAGCTCCATGCCCCCTCAAGGGAGAAAAACACGACAGGAAGCTAACAGACAGGTGACTTTCAGTCTATCCTCAAAATATCTCTGCACACAGGTAAGTGACAAAACAGCAAGACCAGCACTAACAAAACATAGAGAACAAATTTAAGCATTTTGTTAAGTAGTGACAGTCGCTGTTGGGCAAACTCCTCTATTTTCTCAATGCGTGTCCACAGATCTCCATATGTTTATCACCCCAGCCTAAGGAATATTGATATCCACTGTCCACAGTAACAAAAAGTACACTGCAGCTTGCCAAGTCTGGCTAAGCAGGGCTGTCAGATCAGATCCACTTTGCATTGACAATGTCCCAAACACACACACAACTCAGCTTTTCAAAGGAATTCACTCCCAAAAGAAAAACAAAAACTTTCCCAGCATCGATGAGTTTATTAATAATCATCTAAGCCATTATATTGCGTAATGTTTCTTAGACTTAAAAGTACTGCTGTACACGGATGATGCATCAAAAACATATAAAACTGAATCTTGGTGTAAATGCTATAAAGCACTGAGAGCAAACAAATGAACAATAACGTGTGCATAAGAACAACGATAAACAAGCTCTGTATCACAGGGACGGAGGTCTGGCGGTCTGCAGGGGACCCACTGACCGGCACGCTGAAGTGCACCCCATCGTAGCGGTAGACTTTCTGGGCGACCCTGCGGATGGCCGGGTCCTGGATCAGCTTGTAGCTTTTCCACTGCAGACTGACAGCTCGCTGCGCTTCCACCCCACTGTCAGGATCCATGTTGTCACTGGGAAAGGGGCAGGAACAAGACAGCATTTACTTCCACGCGCACCCGAAGCGGCTTCCAAACGCACGTCCGACGAAGGGCAGGTTTTAGAAGCGATCGCGGCACCTCTCGGTTCTCGGAGGTGGGCTGGTACGAAAGGGACAAAACACCCGCTCGGCCTTATCAACAGCATGTCTTTTTTTAAAGTTTAAACTCATTCAGTTGTTCCCCACTTGTACGCCAGGTCCGACTGACAGAATGCCGGTCATAGGGTCGCTCGCAGCATTAGGCGCGGAGCCTCCCGGTAATCGGTCGTCCGGTTAACGATGAGTGGGGCGTCTAACAAAGCGACCGCCCGGACGCGCGATGGGCCGCAGACAAATTGCTCTTCGTTCCGGGACTTTTCCGTTTTATTTGCGCCAACACACCATCGTGTAACCATGTCGGAATCGGCAGAGGTGCACAGCACAGACCGCATCCGAGGAGGTACCCGACCGTCCCGCTCCAACTGCAAAAATCGCAGCCATGCTTGCCAGTGAAAGCGAGTATACTGTAGCTTGGCCACCCTCTCGGGGAGCCAGGAGGTGACGCAACGGGCCAACTGCAGCAAAGACAGTCCTAACGAGGTACGCGGTTCGGCTCCAATCAAAGGTGGGCAGCCGGCGCCTCCTGCGCCGCCCCCCGAGCGCTTCGCCGGCCGCATCGCCCGAAACTCCGAGCCCGCCGCTTCGCCAGAGGCCTTAAACGTACGGACAAAACACAGGGCTACGCTAAACCAAAATGCATAGTCTTACACCGTCAAGCGGGACATTTGGGCGGCGGAAATATTCCGTCAAAACAACCTCGTTCCAAAACTGCCGTGCAATAGCAATTCGCGACAAAAATATAATAAAACAGTACGAGCGGCCATCGCGCACTAACCTGCGAGCCTCGCCTGTTCTCCATCAGTCACTGCGATTTTCCGCTGGCGTTTCGCTGGAGCAGATTCCTCACATCCCGACGAGTGACTTTCCTTTCTAAACTCTATCCCTTACTTTAAAAACTGATTTTTGATGCAATATCTAAGATATATCACCGTTAAAATGACATTATGTTGTGTTCATAAATTTATTTGGTATGTGGCACTATTATTATAAGGATACCCATTTCTTATAAGGTGAACTACACCGATGGATTATATGCGAATCTGCCAATCGTGATGATAAGTATATAAAACGTACGTAATGATCTCGCAACGACGCTACAGAAAGTGCTCCAAATGACGTGGATAAAGCTGGGTTAGGTAGTTTAGAAGAAACAAAAGGTTTTCGTCTGGAAAAAAAATCCAGATTCCGTGCAGTCCACTGTCTATGTTCGGTTAAATTGTAAATATACAAAAATCGGAAGTTTTTTCTTTCAATAATGCATTTGATTAAGTATTGAATCAGTGTTCTGCAAGGTTATTATTGTGAATAGTATCTACACGTGATGCAGAGGGGTGTTTATATTTACGTCGAACCATCCCGAATAATTCACAACTAACTAACTAATCAAACCTTTTCGTCACACAGGCTACCTTAAGCTAGTTCATAGGAGATGGTATATTGTACGTCGAAAAGTCTAATAACTACGACAGAATAATTATTTGTGCTTTTACAAACGAGAGAGCTCCGAGTGAGAAAATCGGTTTTGATTTGGTTAACTAAGGTAGCACAATGGCAACATCTTTACATTAGTAATAGTATAAGCAAGAACACATTTAAAAAAAATATATACATATATATTATGAATTAGTACTATGTAAAAAGAAAAGGCCTACTTGCCACTCCGGCATTTCCAGCAATTCCGTCGTATAAACTGTGGATAGCTGTCCGTATTCCATAGCAATTCGAAGTACCGTCCTGCAGTTCCAGCGTATTCACCACTAGATGTCGCCAAAGTTCTCAGCGTCTTCCAAGCAACTGCGACATTGTTGTATCTCCCTAACAGGGAAGACATTTGTTTTTGGACTGGTCCGCCGCAGACGCTTTGCCTGTTAAGACCATAAATCAAAGAACATTTCTTGGAACTTCTTCAGATTTTGCAGAGAGATTGTATGGGTGATCTAGATCTGATTAAATTTTGAGACAGATCCCCTTGAAAGTACAGCAACGCTGCTTAGTGGCAGCAAAGAGAAGGATGAAAGCGGATGGCATTTGACCTTGCGAATGTGGTAAGACAAAAACTGTTTCATGGATCACATTACTACTTAATAAAAACATTATATGGATGAATATCTATATTGATTCAATTTTCAGACAAATTGCCCCAAAATGAAGCAGCAGCTTTGTGTGGCAGGAAAAGAAGGAAATAGTAGATGTAAAAAAATGGGTCTTTTTACGACTTTTCAGGCATTTTGTATAGGTGATAAACTGGAAGTGATCCAATTAAGAGACAAACCACATTAAAATTAAAGCAGAACTGCTTTGTAGCAGCAAAGAGAAGGATTAACCGATCAGGCTAACCCTTGTGAACAGAATAATTATTAGTTATTACTCCGTTTACTCTTTGATGGATCTTAGTACCACTTCACAAAAACACATAGATGAAAATCTACACATGAACATCTTCCCCCTCAAATCCGCCCAAAATTGGAACTGCATGTCAGAGGGCAGCCGAAAACGGAGGCTATAGTCTTGTACACGCAATCATCTGCCGTATAAACATTCTGTGGATCTTTGTGCAAGTGTTCCAGGGACATCGTACAGCTCAGGAATTCTGAAGTTGTGGGGAATGAGATGGTTTTCTGATTATTCTTTAATACAGTTTGTATCTGCTCTGCAGATTTTATTGGTAGCCAGTTGGCACAATTTATTGTGGGATGAATTGAATTGTGTCACATATTTTTGGAGAGTTGGTGAGAATGTATAAGGTAGGCTTGTAATAATGATATTTTTGTTATCGTAGGGTTGGCCTACCTTATTTCTTAGAATCAAAAGTGGCAACCTTAGTGAGATCTGAGCTTGATTAATGAAGGAATGTGTCTACAGTTAGCCAGACACACTGACATGGTAAGGAAAATCTATGAAATTCTGAAAAAGCTGATTAAGGGGGCATACTTTTAGTACGTACGCACGGAAGGGGGGAGGGGGGTCTGAAAATTTGACCGAATTTTGCGTACGTGTGCGTATGCTGGGGGGGGGGGGGGTGAATCAACTTGAGAAATTTCAAAATTAAGTGTTTCGTTCACGATACCTGACCTGCTGGATTGCATTCCGTACGTGTATATAATTCAAAACATCTTTAGTTCAATATTGGCCTCCGCATGGAGTAAACAGTTTTTTTAGCGAATGTTCAGGAGTTTTCATGTAATTTCAAATTTCCAAGCGCCATTATGGCACATTAACTGTCCAGCGAACCAAGTTTTTTTTTCCAGAATTCTTCACAAGTGCGTCTGCCATGATTATGCCGACTTTTGAGGAATACGCTAGTCCTTAGCTTATTCCTCCCAGTGCCGACTGAAGTACTACATGTATAAGAATTAAAGAAGTCTTATTTGTTGCATTTCGTTTTATTTGAAAGTGATTTTATTACAGTAAATCTCATGACATCATTACAAGTCGACTGACGATCGCCCATGCGTACTTACGCGGGGGGGTCAACTACCCAGTGTATCTGTGCGTACGGGGGGGGGAGGGTCCAAAAAATCGATAAAATGTGCGTACGTACTAAAAGTATGGCCCCTAATGCGACTTCATTATTGGGTAGCTGGCATTTAGGGGACCCGATGAAAGTGTTAACTCTGACAGCAAAGGAAACTATGGATGTACATTCCCGCTACGATGGTAATCTGGCTGTTATCTGTTTGTGTTGCAATGTAATGTATGGCAAAGCAGCACTGTAAAGCTGTCTACATATTAAAATAATATACAAATTCATAAACAAACTACTAGATACGTAAATGGCAACTAATTGATTACAAAGTATAGTTTTTATCCATTAATAAAGCACAGGAGAATACATTTCAAATGGGAGATTAATTATGCATTATTATAAAGATGTGGGGGGGTGGTGTAGTGGTTAGCACTCACGCCTCTGGGACCCGGGTTCGAGTCTCTGCTTGGGTCACATGTGTGTGGAGTTTGCATGTTCTCCCCATGTCGTCGTGGGGTTTCCTCCGGGTACTCCGGTTTCCACCCACAGTCCAAAAACATGCTGAGGCTAATTGGACCTGCTAAATTGCCCGTAGGTGTGAGTGTGAGTGAAAGGTGTGTGAGTGTGCCCTGCGATGGGCTGGCCCCCCATCCTGGGTTGTTCCCTGCCTCGTGCCCATTGCTTCCGGGATAGGCTCCGGACCCCCCAGTAGGATAAGCGGTTTGGAAAATGGATGGATGGATGGATAAAGATATGGGCTCAGAGATGCTTCCATGCATTGGTTATTAAGAATTAGCTTCTGATCACGGGCAGAAAGGCCTGACCTGCAGAGTCACACAGTACATCCATGAACTTTGCATCCGACTGACTTTAACAGCGGCCTGCTGAGAAGTCAAGATATGCCCCTGAGAGGAGAGGAAAAAAAGCTGAAACATACTCATGTTTGACCCCCCTCCCCCAATGTGTCAAATCACATCATTTAATAAACATAGAAACAAAAGCAAATCACAAACCATCCAGTTGCTAGGTGTCCAGTAAAAAAAAGTCAACACATCTAATTTGGATGCAACCATTTCTATGGCATTATCTTTCCCAATGCTCTATAACAACTGAAAATATTCTCCATGAAAATTAAGCAAAGCCAGGAGGACACCTGCAAAAACCGCAGCATAGGCAAGCTGATCTCCCACCGCCTGTGTTATTACTGAGGATATTTGCATGCAAACTGCAGTGGCCTGTAGTACGAAGCGGGGTTACTGGCTTATTGGGGTAACTTGTCGGATTTAAGGTAGTCTGGCCGAAATGTAAGTGAACGAATATGAAGTCCATTTAAACTGTGGTACCTTAAATCCAACAAGTTACCCTGATAAGCCAGTAACCCCGCTTCGTAGTACAGGCCACTGGCCTCGTAATGCAGTCGCTAGCACCTTACAGTGGCTTCTCGATTCACAGTTCCTGTGATTGATGAATGGCATTCTGATTCACATTACAACTTCAAGTAAGCATAATCAGAACTGTAAATCGTTTCTCTCGTATCAGCCCAGATCTACCAACTTTTATCTTTCCAGTGATGTGTTAATTAAATAATATTCAAAATATTTTACAAGTTGAGTGCTTTCTGACAGTATGGCAGTGTGCCCCCCACTCTGAGACCCCTCACAAACAAGAGAATACACACAGAATTAGGTGTACGCACACACACACAGGCAGGCACATATGTAGTGACTCACACACCACTGCCCCTTCTGCCTAATGACTGGGATGATATGTAAATTTGACTTATAGGACTGTAATTATACACTTTATACGGCAATAACAATCAATCTAAAGCACACTCAGGTACTTTTATATAAACATAGAGAGTTGTGAGTGGATTCTCGTGCCTCTCCTAAGTCTCACCTGCCTTATGAACATCACATGGGCTAAGTCACTGTTGAGCATTTTCCATTATCTGTAACTCATCTATATTCAGAAGCTGTGAGTTCTTAGAGCCATTCACTCAAGTCCCAACTGATTCACCTCACCACAAACTCTCTCTTAGAGGGAGGCCACTGCTACTACTGTTTACCTTTCATACCTTGAATAAATGATAAAGTGCTTGGGTCATCTTACCCTGCTACCGATAATTGAATTATTGATTTGGCAAGCTGAAGTTTTCCAAGGAATTGCATGTAACCATGCATGATTATTTCAATCATGAATATAATTTGGAGGAGTCGGTTTATTCAATGCAAAATCAATTGCCAAATGCTATATACGAATTATGAAATATGTAAATGTATATCTATAGTATTATACTGCTCCTCATAGCCTTGTCTCTGGTCCTTGAGTAAGGCCTTTCACCAATAAGGTTTTGGGGAAACTCGGCAGTAAACACTGGAGGTTAAAACTCATATTTGAACTATTTCAAGTGTACACACGATGTTGATGGTATAGATTTACCTGGTCCGCTCTGCAATCCAAGGAATTCTCTGATCACTAATATATTCACAGAATGGGGAACCTAGGAATTTGAATTACATGTACAGTTTAAAACATTCAAATAAAAATTGCATTCTTAAACACAGGCAGTTGAAGGCAAATAGTGCACTGACTTCTATGTACTTTCAGAAATTCTGAAGGTCACTGTGTTTCCCTGACAGCTCATGTGCAGCTACACTCCACAGAGGAAGATCCTTCACATATCCAGGCTGCTCCAGCTGCCACATCCTCCTAGGAGCCATGGGTGGTTTTATTTCCATAGTTGCTGCTGTGCTTTCTGTGCCAGGATTCTTAGCTAATTTATTCTTCATCATCATCATCATCATCATCATCATCATCAGCAGCAGCAGCAGCAGCAGCAATGTAATTCAGTTTCACTTTAAAAAGCACCTCCAGACTATTGGTGTGATCCTGACTGCTAACTCCATGGGGGACCTGGGTACTGGAGTCATTATCCTGGCCATGGCGCATCTGCTGAGTTTGGTCACACCCTCCCCAGCCCCTTCACTGGAATCGGCACCCTGCGACACAACTTTGCCGCTCTCTTCGTCAGCTAATAAATATCGATTTATCTCCCAGTTAATAGTGGACATGGTTCAGCTTCAGTTGACTGACTGATGGTCTCCCCACACACCCTGGGCCTTTCAGCCTCACTCTGACCAGATTCGCAGCAAATATACAAATTCGTCAGGGATTCTAGCAAGTACATAAAAAATACAGAATCGTATTTGTGTCTTTCCCTTCTGTAATAGAAAAGGTGATCTTGACCTTCACTGGTACTGTTTAGCTGCAGTAATTCTTTATCACACTCCCAGGTTGGCAAAATTTTGGGCTGTGGGGGACCCCAAAATCCAGGGCCAATGTTTAGTCCCAGTTCAGTCCTTTCTGCAGCCATGTTTATAAATGATCATTGCTTTGTCACATTAAGGCAGAATGCTGCATGGTTTGATTACTATGAAAAACTCTATATTTAATACCTGAGTAAATCACTGTTTGCAACTATAAGATCTACTTTAAATAGAACCTTGACATATTGCATTATTTAAATGCATTTTAACCCTGCAATAACTATGAAAATGAAATAGGGTGTTTACATCTCCTGCAGCTGCCCCTCACTGTAATGTCGGATCACTCACTGTAATGTCGGATCACTCTTTCCACGGTCTGCTATTTTTAGAGTAATTTCATGTGACCAATAGTCTCTCTTGAACAAATTAACATGCCCCTATATTCACATATCAGGATTGTTTCCTGAGCATTATGCATTGACGATGGTGATTGTAAACCAAAGCAGTCAGTGTTTCTGTATTTTCAAGTAAAGATAGTTAATCATAACACTTTCGTTGTGGGACGTTTTGAATATTTACCACATCGTATTCTGTTTTCACTTCAGTATTTCTGTTTATATATTCATGGATTAAACAGCAAGCTGGTATTGGAGCTGCACACAAAATGCATTGGACTAAATGTCTTACTAGGGATGATAAATAAATCTGAATATTCAGACCTCTAACTGCTTATCCACACATATGCTGTCACACTTGCTCCTGCCTTCTACATTACAGATGTTGTTTGAACTAAGTGTAGCATTTCCCTACTCTGTGAATTATGATTATGAAGGGTGCGTGATGCGATGTGCTTTGAGGATTCATTTCGACACAATCATCCATCTCTGCAGGAGGCGGGTCCATTATTCTGCTGTTGACATATGTGTTAAACCTGTACATTTACATGACTTTTACCTTTATTACCTTTGACTTTTAAGTGTCATTTGGGGCTGGGGAGAGGGGATCTGTGTTTTTCTGATTTGATTTAAACTTGTGTCTTGTTTTCTAATTATTGTTCAAGCATTTCCCATGACATATCAGGTTATAATCATCATCATGAAATATACAAATAAAACGTATTACTGTGTAATGGTATCAGTATAGAATGAAACTGGAATCCTGTTTTTTTATATATTTTATGAGATTTAATTTTGATCATATTAGTTCATGAAACAAGTGGATTAACAATGTAAAAGTTCACGTATAATGTTTTGACTTGATGAAAAAAAACAGTGGTATGTAAACACTGTCAGATATTTCCTGAAAGACTTATTGCCCCATAACAGCGTTTGCACAAGAGCAGCTCATTGACCTGAATTCCGTTTAAACTCCAGCAAGCAGCATATTTCATTACCTATTTAGCATTTTCCTGTGGACACCAGGCTTTGCTGCCAGTTTGTTTATTATGATAAGCAATGTAGTTCAACTTCGCCTGGAACAGGAACTTTTGCAGCTTGACTTAATTCTGTATTTCAACTCCGCGGGGATCCTGAGCTCCTGGGATTTTCTTGCCGAGTTCAGCCACCCGTCCACCGCCTGTGTCGGTCTTCTGGGAACTTTGTGAAGGCTTACAGAATTGGGGCATTTCCACGGTCTGCGTCTTTTCCTCCTTCAAGGTTGTGCCTGGGAAGAGTTGCACGTACCGCTGGATCATGAGCCACTTGTACGTGCCGATGGTGTCCATCCTGTTTGACGGTTTTGCAGTTACACTGCTGTGCAGCTTTGCCAACGCGGAACGGATGAGCAGTGACAGTGGAGTCGATAAACTGCTCATAGAGAGAGATTCCAGAATTACATTATTATAAGTACGGCATTTGCCTGCGTGGTCAACGTCATGAAGCTCTCCAGTGGCTCCCTAATGATCCTCTTCTGCATCAAGGTTAGGAGAATGAGGAAGTGCATGACTGAGATGCGCTGGGTGAGGCAGGATGGCGCTCTGAGGGCGGCCATTGTGATCCTCTGGTCTGGAGTTCATGGTCTGTTCCGTCACCAGACAAGGCCTCGCTGTGTTCCATGCTGGATTTCAGCTTCATGAATCTGACCCTCTCTAGCGCCTATGTTATATTATAGGGTATTATAGGGACTAAGGATGTGAGGCTGCAAAAACTCAACGTCTGAACATAATGCTTAAATGACACAGAAACAATCAAAGCAGATTTAAAACACGTACAGTGACATCATGGGAAATATCCATCCATCCATTGTAACAGCTGCTAGTCAGGCTTGTACCTGATGCTGCCTGGGATTGGAACTCAACTGTGACCCTGACTAAGATAAGGAATCAGAAGATCCTGTTCCAGGCAACAAAGGGCACAAGGCAGGGGTACATCCCGGGCAGGATGTAATGTATAGTCAACTAATCAGTAAATATCTGGCACTTCCCACATCTCTGTCTGCAAGTAAGAGGTGTGATTTGAGCATTAGTGGTGATGTCATCTCCCTATGATATTACATTCCTCACTGTCCGACACCTCTATGTAAAACCCCCCCCCCCCCCCCCCCCCCCGCTGTTTTCCAAAGGGGAACCTGATGTCCCCACCCATGAGGCCCCTACAGCCGCTGAGACGCCTGCCCAGCCGAGCGTCATGTTGCGAACATCTTTTGTTAAAATTTTTTAATGGATGTTTACTGAACCGAACCCCCCCCTAATTATCCCAAGATTGACCAAGAATGCAGCGTGACTATTTGCCCGCCAAAGCCATATTCACCAATGCAGTCACTCATGTCACTCAAATGCCAGCACAGCTCTCATATATATTCTGCACTTGTCAATCAAAAGCTTTTGTCCTGAATATCATTACAGCACATAGTGTTTATACGAAATGTTATTTTACATGGATTGACTGCATTTGTGGCCATGATGATTTCAGATCGTTTCTGAATCAATTTTAAACATTAGCTAGCATTTTAAAATGTTAGCGCTCCAGTCATGTGGGTCCACTTTAAACCTACAATAGATCCCCTTACAGCATGTATACATATGCGGTTAAAAATAACATAGTGATACATGATAAATGATGGGTATATTTTAACAAAAAGTAATGCATGTTAAAATAGTATTCCTCTGGCGTTTCTGGTATTTTTGCATTCCTACAAAGATTTTGATTGTGATCCACGCCCATAGCGCTCTAAACAAAGCTCAGATCTCTGTGCCAGACGGAGCTGTACAACTATCAGTCTTGCTGAGAGGCGTGATTCATTAATTACAATGATAAGGTCAATGAAAGGGAGACCTCCTGCTACACACCCAGCCACTCTGTGCTCCTTCTTAATCCAGCATCTGCCTATAGATCTATTTCCTTATTCTGTCGCTCATGAATATTCACAGGCTTCACCTGTAAATATTCACTGGGGTCATAGCCACACGTCTTAAAAGATGGACCTCATTACTTACAGCCCCCTCCTCTCTGTGAGGTAAGTCCATTCTATTGCTACGAGAGTCTGTAACTGAGGGAGAGTAATGTTGCGGGGTTGGGGGGGAGAGATTTCTATACTTCGGTGCCTATGGAACAGTGACTAGTTTTTAGTTTCCAACATGACTTCACATATTACTCTGTCCAAGGTTAATAACAGGGAAAGTGTGATCATGGGCAATCTAGCAAAATCCTGGGAGATCCTGGGTGATCAAGTATGATCTCGGGGGCTCAAGTTCAGTCCTGGGAGATCAAAATTTAGCTGAGGATTTTATACTGAGATTATATGACAGAAAAACAGTGCAGTTTATGTTGATGTGCCACCGAAATAGGCACCAATGATCCAACATCAAACTATGTATCACTTGAATAATTATGATGCAATGAATTCTCTCCCCTATCTGCCAGATTTAATGAGAATCCAAATAAAATATTGTTGATTTTCTTGCCTTGGAATGTGAACAGCATATGAATAATCACAGCGCTCGCTCACTAAGCCCTGCGTTGTTTTATCAGAACTGCAGCTTCGGAGGTTCCCAGCTGTACACAGAGGAAGGGTCTGATGGTTCCCATGGGAACCTTCACCTTTTAAACAGAAAACTTAGGAAGCACATGTTTACAAGTGTGGAGACATGAATTCTCTCGAGGTCATCCTCTCCACATTCCCTACATGTAATATTATCCCTACAGAAGTAGTTTTCATCATACTGGGTTCTTTCAGTGGCATGAATTTGCCATTTGTGTTGTATGATAAGTTCTTACCATTGGAATTCCACATTTGAGATATTTTGTTGCTAGGGCATCATTAGCAGACAGACAGTGGGATGGATGGATTTTAACAAGAACAAGGCGAGTATTGGATGTCACAGGGGACTGGTAACGTTTAAAATCCCGGTCGTTAAAGTATTTTGGCTCCTAACAGCCGCTGACAAATAACATTCAGTTTTATCGAGATTTGAACAGTTACAAGAAAAATGCCACCAAACGTTCTGTTAGAGGAAAACATCTACAGCAGATCTGCAACAGTGCAAAGTAGCCCATTGTTCTGTGTAGGACTCGGCGGACATGAATGCAGGTCACTGTGCGAGGAGGGCTAGACGCGGGGAGATGTACAATACTCTGCTTCCCAACATTAGATCAGCTGAGCTCATGATCAACATATGGCTGCCACTCTCCCAGGAAACACCTCCACCTCAAATAGGGGTACGAATTTCAGAAATTAAATAAAAACAAGTATTTTTCGTTCTTCTTTTCCCACCAACAGATTTTTCACCTGAGAGCACCTCAGAGAACCTAGTGCAGATACACATCGCAAGCACATTGCCTCCTACAAAAGCAAACATGACTGGATATATCAACATCACCAGTTTAACCGTGTGGCTCCCAGGCTTCATCGCAAGTTTACTCATACTAGTGTGCAATGCCTTACATGTCCAGCTTGAAAGACAACTTCAGACCGTTGACATCATAGTGACTTTGATCATCTCGTCAAACTTACTTGCTGGTGTTTTGAACATTGTATTAGTGCTCCTGTTGAGTCTACACCTTTGTCCCCACATGATTCTGCTCTTTCTATGGGAGGTGACATCCGGGATTCAAAAATGGGTCACCAGTCTGATCTGCGTGTTCTTCTACCTCAAGATAGTGCCTGGGAAAAGCCCCATATTTCTGTGGCTGAAGAACCACTTCAGTTTTCTAGTTGTGATTATTATAGTCATGGGGATTGTATGCAGTCTAATCACCAGCATCATCGATTTGTTCTTCGAGGAGCATCGTGATGATAGCGTTGAGGGACATCTCAACTGCAGCTACACTAAGCTCCCGCCTACTCTCTCGGCGTTGAAGCTCTTTTGGAAGACTTTTAATTACTCTACCGTGCTTGCCCTGATGGTCTTTTCCAGCGGCGCACTCATGGCCCACTTAATTGCACACATGAGGAAGATGCGAGGGAACAACCAGGTGAACCAGCATGGAGTGGCCCGAGCAGCCTTCATGATCTTCTTCCTGGCTTTTGAGTTTGTGGTATGCGCCATCGCTAGGCACACTCTGGCAGCCATCTTTCAGCATGGCCTCACTGAGGTCTCCATGAACAACTACTGCTTGGTCAACCTGACCCTCTCCACCATCGTACCCATCACCCTGATTGCTGGGATCAGTGCCTTGCGGGAGAGGATTGCCAGTTTGTGTTTCAGTGCTTCAGGGAATACCACTTAGACGGTGGACTCATGTAGCATGTTTCCAATAAGGCTTACAATGTGCTTTCGTTTGTTAGCAGACAAGCAGCAAGTTTTCATTAACGAATACTGTGTGTGATACATGCCTTGCAGCTAAATTTGAAATGTTTGACATTCTGTTGAAATAAAAATATGCATATTGCATAACTTGAATTTTCTGTCTGTCATTTTGATTTTAATTTTAGGAATATAGCTGCATTTCCCTCTGACAAACTGGCATCCCATATAGGGCATTCCCTGCCTGAATTCATTTGCTTCCTGGCAAAAGCTGTAGGACAGAGGCATTCCCTCTTTGGGAAAAGAGATTATGGAAAATCGATGAGGAATACAAGTGTATTTTCCATCATCAGTCCAGTAAAAACATCTGAGACGTCCAAGAAGCAGCACACATCACAGCTAAACGTAAATTTAAACTTACAGGAAATCGTTTTAACAAAGAACATGTGTTTTCAATTAGTGTGATGTGGTTTTCTGTGTAGGAACATCCAGGAGCCCAAGGGCCTGTACATCAGTCTCTACATATCAGCATATCATGCTAAAGCAAAAAAGCACCAACACGTAATTCTGCACTATTAATTCATCTCTTCCATTTCATAAAAGATGTAGTGATACACACCTTCTGTTATTATCTGCCAGTCTTCCTTAACAGCAATAAGTGTCACAGAGACTATTCCCATTAAATACATCTTTTGAATTCCATTGAATATATAACTTCATATACACTATATTCACGAAAGTATTTAATATGGAGTTGGCCCACCCTTTGCAGCTATAACAGCTTTAACTCTTCTGCGAAGGCTGTCCACAGGGTTTAGGAGTGTGTTTCTGGAATTTTTTGATCATTGTTCCAGGAGAGCATTTGTGAGGTCAGGTGCTGATGTTGGACGAGAAGGCCTGGCTCACAGTCTCTGCTTTAATTCATCCCAGAGGTGTTCTATTGGGTTGAGGTCAGGACTCTGTGCAGGCAAGTTCCTCCACACCAGACTCACTCATCCATGTCCTTATGGACCTTGCTTTGTGCACTGGTGAGCAGTCATGTTAGAACAGGAAGGGACCATCCCCAAACTGTTCCCACAAAGTTGGGAGCATGAAATTGTCAGAATGGCTTTGAATGCAGCATTAAGAGTTCCTTTCACTGGAACTAAGGAGCCAAGCTCAACCCCTGAAAAACAACCCCACACCATAACCCCCCCCTCCACCAAACATTATACTTAGCACAATGTAGTTAGGCAAGTACCATTCTCCTGGCAACCACCAAACCCAGATTCGTCCATCAGATTTCCAGACAGAGAAGCGTAATTTATCACTCCAGAGAACAAGTTTTTACTGCTTTAGAGTCCAGTGGCGGCGTTCTCTACACCACTGCATCTGATGCTTTGCACTGCACTTGGTGATGTAAGGCTTAGATGCAGCTGCTCGGCCATGGAAACCCATTCCATGAAGTTCTCTACACACTGTTCTTGAGCTAATCTGAAGGCCACATGAAGTTTGGAGATCTGTAGCTACTGACTCTGCAGACAGTTGTCGACTTCTGCACACTGTGTGCCTCAGCATGCGTTGTCCCCGCTCTGTGATTTTACATGGCCTACCACTTTGTGACTGAGTTGTTGCTGTTCCCATTTGCTTCCAATTTGTTATAATATTACTAACAGTTGACCGTGAAATATTTAGTAGTGAGGAAATTTCACGAATGGACTTATTGCACAGGTGGCATCCCATCAGGATACCATGTGAATTCGCTGCGCTCCTAAGAGTGACCCATTCTTTTGCAAGTGTTTATAGAAGCAGTCTGCATGCCTAGGTGCTTGATTTTATACAGCTGTGGCTGTGGAAGTGATTGGAACACCTGTATTCAATAATTGGGAGGGGTGTCCCAATACCTTGGGCAATATAGCATACATATAAATATCCAGCCATAAATTTAAATAATGACTTCTACAGTTCAGCTACACCTGCAGCTTCTCCCAAAAATCACAGTTGGCAGTTGGCAATTGAGAGCTATCACTTCACCTCTTTGATGAACACTGAACCTGGAGAAAATACCTGCAAAGATCATTTAAACACTCTTTCATTATAGGACAGAAACGGAACCCTCTCACCTGAAGGTGTGACAAGTAAGAACCGCGCGCCTAGTTCACGTACTATTTACTGCAGTACCACTAATGCCCAGAAGAGGGCCTCCTCTGCAATATACCATTCAGTCTTGAGACGCTACACTATAAACCTCGATGAAAGTGAATGAATGGTACGCGAAAGTTAAACTGTTTTCTTGCGCTCTTGTTAAAAATATATGTGTGTGTGTGTGTGTGTGTGTGTGTGTGTGTGTGTGTGTGTGTATGTATATATATATAGGTGTGATGAAGAGGAAGCAGGGTAATTTGAGAACTGGAATTGTTAAATGTTTTTGCTTTTTTCCGAACACCATGATTGTGGAGATTTAATTAAGTCTATCAGCATCTTGGGTTGAATCACTGTCATTGCATCCATACATCTGCAAAACACATCTGCACACTCTCAGAGAGTGCCAGCTCTTATGATTGTGTGTCCTTGACACACAAAGACTGTCTGGGGACAAGGTTTGGGTAGGTGGAGGCGTGACTTCATGATGATTGTGAGCTGCTCAGCCGAGATTGACAACTGTGTGCCTGCATGCAACTCTGGGAGCCAGAGATGACGTAATACTGCACACCTGCGTGCACGAAGAGTCGCTTTGCTGATATGAAAAGCTAGTATCTGAAGTCTCACTATTTCGTCCCATTAATACAGGCAGGTATTTCACTGGAGCTATTCAGGTTAAGTATCTCTGGGGGCGGGGGGGTGTGGGGTGCTTTGCGGTGAAAAAAATCAGCAACCGAGGCTTTGTGTGTCGATTCGACTTGCCTGCCCCTCAATCGCAATCTACATGTAAGTATAGATTGCTCTGTTTTGTTGATCTCCAGCAAGACACCATGCTAAAAGCTGGCTTTGAAGTTAGTTCTACTCTCTTTCTTGGCATATCTGCCTGCATTTTTATTTTGTATATTTAAAGTTTGTATCCTGTTGGTCTCCTTGGCACCCAAACCCCATTGCAAACCCCGTCCTCCCCTACAAATTCTCTTTGGCTCTGTTTGGCTGCAGGCCCAGAGACCTTCTCACACTCAGCTTCACATCCTACTCAGGTTCAGCAGCAGAGCAGAGCCTTGAATTCGCCAACTTTAAGCGACCGTTCGACGTCCTTACCCACTCCGCTATCTGCTGCCCTGCAGCTCCTTTGAAACCGCACGCATGAACAATGCATCGCCTTCGTGTTTGCCAGACAGACCTTGTGGCTATAACGGGCAGAGGGTGGAGAGTCGTGGTCGAGGGAGTCAGCTATTCAGGGAAGAAAGACCCTGGGCAAATATAGCCCCTGTGAGCCAGTTTGCAAAGAAAGTAAGATAGGTGGGAAAGAGGGTGGGTGAAGCACATTTCATCGGAGCCCAGTGGACACATGTAAACAGTTTCAATTTAATCCACAGCATTCTTCTTGATTGTCAGTTCTGCAAGGGCAAAAACTCCGAGGGGAGGAGCTGGGTAAATATTTACATAATTTATTCCTTATTTGCCCTTTGGTGTAGGCCAGATGAAAGACAAGGCTTTAGTTTCTTTTCATATTCGACAAGGTAAGATACAACAGTCTACTTTTGGCTCAATGGCGCCCCCTGCTGTCTCCCAGTTACACGTTCTGTTCAACAACCTTCGCAGCTTTCATGCTTTAAAATTTGTGAAAGGTTGAACTAAGGGGGTCATAAACAGGCTAGGCTTCAGGCCATATATCTTTTGTACTATGTTTAGTAAATGCAACATCACTAATCCATGATATTCCGTAGCCCCGCCCACAATATATTTAACGACTAATTACCAAAATCGTTTTGCATCTAACTGCAAGTTACTAGAGCATTGTGGAGGAAAATGGCAGGAAGGTGGGTGGGGGGATAACTGGCCCGGGAACCCTGCGCATCCTGCACCAGGCCCAAGGAAGATGTTTCAGCTCCAAAAGTGGAGATTAGCCTGCAAGAGCAGCCGTCTAAAATAACTGGGTTCAACTTACCAGCCTGTCAACTGGGAGAAACAGTATCTACAGGATGCAGCATTATTTGCGAGCATGATGAAAGGGTTACGCTTAATAGATATCATCCGTTAGGATAAAGCTGACACCGTTTATGAGGTGTTAAGAGGTAAAACACAGGCCAGGAGTGGACCCCGAACACCAGCAAATCAATAAATCAACACTGTTCAATAATATAACAGTTTAGAAAATATCTATCAGTTATAAGTTTTACTTTAAAGCACAAGTAAAGCCATCATGTTCTGGTAATTTGTATATTTTAAACTACGGTGAGCATATCAGAACGGGATACCTTCTGAAAATTTGCTTTCTGGAAAAAAAAAAAGCAGAATCATCTCAATGTCCTGAATCACAAATTGACACCATTCCAAATACATTGCTGCCCATTGAACGCCATGTAGAAGAGAAAATAAAGTATTACTGCACACATATTAACTGTTTTAACTGTTTTGCCAAGTGTCCAATTTTAAGAAAACTCACCCTACACACCACAACCATCAACCAGGGGGGAAATAAATCAGAATTGTCTTTTGTAAGTTAGGGGAACAGAAAGTCACTGAACGTTGTTAAAAGAATTAACACCTGAATAAGATAAATGATGGTGGAAAGGCATGATTAATAATTAATTTCATATTGACCATGGAAGTGCAGGAAAGCGCGACAGAGAGCAGAAAAACAGGCGCATATTTGAGCGCTGCTGTGGTGAGATACAACTCGTGGGCTGCACTATGATGGAGGGGGGGTTGGGGGGTCCGTCATGAATGGAGGTCATTCTTCATCTGCTTGCCTGCTCAGAACAGTGCAAGTGGGTTGAGAAGCGACAGAAGCGAAATCTCACCCAATTTTATTTTAAATCTCACAGTTTTGCGCATATATTCCGTTTATTTCTCTTGCATTTACAAAAAAAAAAAAAAACATAGTTTTTGAAAAGTTTTCAGTGCCCACTTTTGGACCTTTCACTTTATAATATTGTACCACTGACAGTGTCATTTGAAAAAGTTTTATACATTTTAATTGCCGGTTACTTGCACCTAGAGTCAAAGAGAGATTCCAGACTTAATGACTTTGCGACTTCAGTGAGGCGGGGCCGGGACAGCGAAGCGCCACTCCCCTGCTCGGGCCTTGGTGACAATCTTTACTACCAATCTCACAGTTTCAATCGTGACATGGTAAATCTGGGTCAGACTGTGCTTCGTTAATAACTAACAGATAACAGCAAATACACTTTTGGACGTTCCAGCGAGCTGAAGTTCAGTGATTGTCGCAGACGGGCCGCACAGGAGGGGCACACTGCGGTTAATATGAAGCAGTGATCGGCTGTAGAAGAATCTATGGAGGCGGTGAGACGTTCCCTGCTGATAGCAGTGCTTTTGGTGGGAGCCGCGAGCGATCTGACCACGGAAGGTAAGGCGATCAGTAACGTCGTGTAAAGTTCTGACGGTCCAGCCAGACCCACAGGAAAATAAAGGATTCATGGTTACTGGCTCGGATTTGACCAAACACCCACAACTTACAAAACCAGAAATAAGTGTGAAATATGCGAGCGATTGTGACGTTTGAGAAATGCATGGCTTATTATTTTTTTCCTGTAAATGTGACGAAGTATAGAGTATGATTTTTAAATATGAACTCTTATTAACAAAGTAAGGAAAAACGTAGCTATTTACGTTGCTGTACTGTAACCTGTTCTGCAACTTTTACGGAGAGTAACAAGAAAAACAACTGCAGTCACAACAGAGCGTAGCCTACTAACTGAAAGCGTCCTTCCTTGTGCAACTTTTCCATAGACGCTAGTAAATGAATTAGGGGGAAACGACGATTTTCTCAGTTCTACGAGAAGACTGGGGAAAAAATCGGAAGAAAATAACATAATAAAGTAATGTAAATAATTCATGTAACGTCACGAATGGGGCTTTCCCCCATTTTGTTAGCTGAAAATTAAAAAACACGTCAGCGTATAAAGTAAAAATTTAAATAAAACAAGGACTAATTGTGCACTTTAAGATGGAACCCCTGCCTTCCGCGGACCCTGCGAGTCACGTAAGGTGACGATGGAGGATCCAACCCTGTAGGGACTGTCTAACACCATTTAATCTATTGGCAAATGAATATTTAACTCGACAGTAGATTTCTGTATGAGAGCAACGTATGATGAGATGTTCCAACAACAACAACAACAACAGCGAGTTTAATTTATATAGCGTCTTTCACCAACCCAAGGACACTTTACAGAGGAATGACAAACAAAATAGTAATCATTACAGATAAGAGATGGAAGAAAAGCAACATAATCACAAATAACATGGCAAATACAGCAGACTAACTCAAACCATAATGAAAACGAATGGACAAATTGACAGACAATGATCAGGGTAGCAGAGAGAGAGAAGAGGTGGGAGTTGAGTTTTGAATATGGGAAGAGGAGTAGAGGCTCTGGGGGAGGGAATTCCACAGCTTTGGGGGGGGGGGGGGGGGGGGCGCGCAACCCTAAATGCCCAAGCACCCATGGTGGAGAGTTTAAATCTCAGGACAGACAAACTGACCAGAAGATGATGATCTAAGTCTGCGACATGGTTACACTCTGCATCCTAAGGTCGCCATTTCCCACATGGCACATTTCACAGACAAAAGTAGGTTACTGACCATTTCCTTGTCAGAAATGGTCTGACTCATTGCCATTATTATCTGGCTGAAGCACAGAGACTTTGACTGACAGGGAAAACAGATTTACGTAATTCCACAGGTATGGACATGGTCTCGCATCTCTGCCCCTTTTCTCATCACAGCTCGGGATCGTGCCGCTTCCTTCCAAACGCAAACACCGAAACATCAGCTGTTAAAGTTCTTTGGGGTTTTGCGATCGACAAAGCATTGCAGGATACTCAGCATTAGATGTTTGTCATCTGTAACCTTTAGGGATTTAAATGCTTTACTTCATTTTTATTCACAATAGACAGTCAAGAGACGCTAGAGAGAATACAGTCTTTCCTGGGGGTTTGTATACACAAAATAAGCATTTGAATCCCATACTTACCGGTGTATTTAATCGTTGGCTGTGTTTTATCGATAGCATGCAAAGCACCTGTGAGTGTCATTAAGTGAGACTGACTTGATCCAAAGATGACTTAAGATTAAACGGAAGCTGAATGCGAGACTTGCCCAGACTTAAATCTTTGTGACCGCTTCCATGCCAGTTCAGATCATCCAGTGCTTTCCCACTGGATCCGCAGTGGCTTCCTGACTGGATGACCATCATGAAACGAGCGTAATTACATTCAGCATTGTGTTAAAAAAACAACACCTATAGAATATTGGAAGATGGGTGTATGCAGGTCGTTGATATGCAACGTCAGCTACAACTGTGTCTGTAAGAATGTAAAAGTATGGGCTGGGGGGTTGATAGGGATTTTGTGCTCAGTTGGAGTATATCGTATTAGGCCCACAACCCAGACCAATTAAGTTATGATCCAAACCTGTTACAAAATCCTGCTAACTTTCGCCCCTTATGACATCTCTTAGTATAGTTAAATGTAGTTATTCGATAAATACATGTATGCTTTTTTAATGTATTCGTGCAACCATACATAATGTAGTAATTAGTTTATTAACATTACGATATACATAGATCAGATGCATGGTTTTTCGCATTTAGGTAAACCTTCCATATAGCTAGCAGGTGGGCCAGGACATTTCTGTGGTTTAAGTGTCAGCTTCCCTTGGTTAGATGTTTAAGTATCTGTGCGATGTGAATTTAGGGTTATGGATGGGCTTAGTTTTCCTTTGTTTTCCTGCAGATATAAATGAGCTGCACCTGTATGAGTGTTGTGTGCATGTTCTCGTCATATTTTCGTGGTTTTTCCCAAGGTGACTAGACGTGTTCCGGTGAATTAGTGATCCTCAGTCCATGATTTATTGACACCCAGGGCTCTGGTGGGAACACAAGAAAGCCAGACAGATACCATTATATTTTCCATTTATGTATCCCCTCACGGACCTCACCAGCCTGTTTCCTCCCAGCAAAACTTGGGGTCATAGCGCAGTGTCAGTAATTTATCCGGCCGCCCCTGGGGCATTTTCAGGGATACAGAATTTGTTTCAAGGCTCAGTGCAGATATGATCATATTTACCGAGCACGAGGTTGAAACCAACAACCTTCTGAAGCTGCAGAGCCTCACATCATCCCAGACCCCTGGTGCCTGATGACAGGGAGCATAATGCAGGCAGCAGAGGGTACAAGGCAGAGGACACTCAGGGCTGCAGGCCAGTCCATCATTGGACACACACACTCACACAATGGGGGCAATTCAGAGACAAGAAGTCAGTTAATCACGCTTTGGATGGGTACCCAGTGCTATCTGGGGGGTCAGATTACACTGAAAGTGGAAATGACAGTAATACTGCAGCGAAACATTGGCTTCTCGGCTGCGGTAACGTAGATTAAATGGTAATAAAAATCATGCAGTTTAGACTCAGGACAAAGAATGCCGTTGGCAAAGCAGGCCTGTTTCTGACTGCACCTCGCAGGTCGGGGAGTAAGGTTCTCAGCTAGCTGTTTATCATTCTGACGAACAATACACAGTCTTGTTGTCATTCTTATCATTGCATTCAGCACAACCAACTTGCAGTCCAAAGGTCCCTGCGATACAACCGGCGCTGAACATGGCCGTGGGGCCATGACTGGGGTCTAACCCCGAGGGCCCCCCCCACGTCTACGCATTTTACTACATGTCAGGCCCTGAGCTCGTGTTTACCTGCTGTGTGTGGCTGCACTGGCGGTGTGCAAGCAGGAGAGAGCCTGCCAGTCCTGTTTAGCAGGGCTGGTTTGTTTTACAGGGAAATGCCAGTGTTTGGGGGGGGGGGGGGGGGGAGATTGCCATACTGGTTTGTGTGAAGGAGGGGTGCTGGGGAGGGGTGTATGTTCCTTTGTGGGCTTTGTGGGCGGGGCTTCCATTTGTTATGGGACAACGGGACACAGTGTGTGTGTTTGGGTATGTGGGGGGGGGGGGTTGTTGATAAATCTGGCCATGTTTTCAGTACGTGAGCTGCCTGAGCTTCCTGCCTGGCTGCGCGCCACACACAGGTACAGGTGTGGCGGGAGCTTTGCTCCGAGCGGATCTCACTGCTCCGAGCGGATCTCACTGCTCCGAGCGGATCTCACTGCTCCGAGCGGATCTCACTGCTCCGAGAGGATCTCACTGCTCCGAGCGGATCTCACTGCTCCGAGCGGATCTCACTGCTCCGAGAGGATCTCACTGCTCCGAGCGGATCTCACTGTTCCAAGAGGATCTCACTGCTCCGAGTAGATCTCACTGCTCCGAGATGACCTCTCTGCTCCGAGCGGATCTCTCTGCTGCTCGCACCTGCCTGTTTCTGTGTCTGATGCATTGGCAGTGAGCTTCTCTATAACCCAGGGTGCGTGTGGGTTTGGCCACAGTCTCCCTGGTCCCCCTGCCCTCACCTCCCGACTCAGGGTGAGCTGCCCGTCTGGGCCAGTGCTGCTCAGGGCGTCTAATCCTAATCTTGCTTATTTGTCCTTTCTCACCATTGTGGCGGTCGAAGGCGTATTGACTGTTCAGCATCCTTTGTATCCATTTTGGAAAGTGGCTTCCCAAGCCAGGCCACGGGAAAGACCCGTGGGGAGGGAAAGTGGGACGTACAGAATGAGTGAAAAGAGGTGTTTGTGTGAAACCCTAGCCCCCCCCCCCCCCCCCGATCCAGCCACTTCCCTTTGTGCGCTGGGGTTGCCTCACTACAGACTGTGCCGCGGGGCGTGTCTGTTTCAGCGTGGGGGGCAGCAGCAGCAGTGTGTCCTTACAGGAAAGACAGTGTCCTTGTTTACATCTGCTGTCTTCATATTCGTATTACATCTACAGGCAGCTCAGCAGCAGACAGGCGGCGTGATCTCTCCCGAATGAAAATGCACATTTAAAGCTTCCTAATTGATGACTATAAATCCATCTAATGCTTCTGTATACAGCCAGCTTGATAAATACTCTTTGCCACACCATATACATATGTGTGTGTGTGTGTAAATATATATCCTTAATAGCAGTGCTTTGTTGAAAAAATATCTAAAGAGTTTAACGTTCTAGAAACAATGAATGAGTCCAAAGTGGCTGATGCTGTGGATTACTGTAGACAGAGGTGCTGCTCACTCCAGGTCTTGGGAAATCTGTAATGTGACCAGACCTGCTATCTCAGGGAGGGGGCTGCATTAATGCATTGGTCATTAAGACTCGTGAAATCTGGCTGATCAGTTGCTGGAGCCCCCCCCCCCCCCCTTCCTCCGGTGCGGTAAGTGTTATTGCCGGCACCCTGTGCTTTGGTTAATTAGTTAACCAGCCCCTGGTTGCTCCTCATGGGGTCCTCGGTTCAACTAATTTTGTCCGAGGCCTGGGAATATAACCGTGGCAAACCTGCCCCCACCCTGCTGCGTTAATATCACCCTGCTAGTTCCAAGGTGACCACGCCTGGCTGGTTAGAATAAGATAAGATTCTCTATTGAACCCACAGAGAAATTCTTGCAGCTACAGTGAGGTGCGTAAAGTGCACAGATACAAACATTCAGTACAAAACAAAGAACAGTAACACTGAAATCTAATAAACTGAACCTCCCCCCCGGCACGGCGGCATGAGCCCCAATCAGACTGCAGTCTCTGATGCCACCCAATATGTTCCAACTCCTTTTTACACTTGTTTACTGATCGCGGAGCACCTCAGCTTGGTGGCAGGCAGCCCCGACATCTGGATAAAGGGAGATCAGCATGATTCACCTACCCCCCCCAAACCTGCTGCTCACCATGTCCCACGACCTCTCTTACTGTCCCTCAAAAACATGAGGCAGAGTAATATCCTCCGAGGAAGAGAGGACGCAAGTATGTTTCCGGAAAGCATCATGCCAGTGCCAAGCCGGGGGTCAACAGGAAGTCTACAGAAGTAATGAGATCCTTGCTAATGGTCGGCATGCATTAATGTCACACTGGGCATGATCACTGGTACTTCTGTTTCAACCCCGAACGGAGAGTAATCAATCCGGGGCCACAGCGATGATGATGGGGGGGGGGAGGGGGGGGGACTCCTAAAAGAAAGACCTCAGGCAAGCAGAAGCCCCCCGTGCATTTCCTGTAAACACACATTCACACTCACAAACAGACAGACAGACACATGCACTGAGAAGCAGGCAGCCTCCCACCCCCCATCACTTAGCTCTGGGTTCAGCCTGACCTCTGGTCTCATCCCACATTCCCTCCCACTGTCTTGGCCTTGCACAGCACTTATCGCTGGCGACCGCGGGCACCCCATGAAGAGCTGTGCTTTGCCAAGGCCTGCGGCGTGTGTGTCGGTCTCAGCAGGGACTCGAGGCCTAAAGCATTCATCCATACACCTTCCGGGTCCGTTTCAGGTTCCTGCTGCTATTTCCTGCTGAAACTCGGTCACTAAGTCGGGTCACATGATTCCAGCTACACTCTGGACGGAATTCCCTCTTGCGTCGATATATGTTAAAAAGCCCTATTATATAATAACGATACCTTATTAATCTCTGGGGGAATTTCTCTATTACCTACCCATCTTGCTCTCAGCTGTGACAAATGGGCATTAGCCCGAGGATGACAGTGAAGTGTCGACCACCTGCGGCGCCCGTCCAACGGACATGTGGCTACTCTGCCAAGGCTGGGCTTAAATCAGCGACCTTCCAGTCACAAGCACAGAGGTTTAACTGGCTGAATCACACACTGCTCTACACCTATGCATGTATTTGCAACTGTACATGGACAGAATGTGGTCAGACAGTTGAGGTTGCATTTCCCTGTGTAATGAATTTACAGACACAAAGCTGGGTCACTCCTTGACTTGCACTCGCAACGTCCATCGTTTATAAGAAAGGAGGATTCCTTGTAATTGTCTGATCGATCTGATGCACCTGACACAGAGCATAGCATTAAGGGCTGGTTCATGCTCACTGTGGATACCTCTGAATTTTCAAACTTCTTGTACCTACGCGCCAGGCAGCAGCATATGTTGATGCCAGGGCTGCGGTGGTGCTGTACACCACAACTGCTCTTAAGTGATGTTTATGTAGTGCGGTATGGATGTTAGATTGGAATCTTCAAGGGGGACGGCATTGTGTTCCGCGGACAGTCCTGACACCTGCTCCTCCCATCTGATCCATCTTCCTCATACACTCACCAACCAGTACAATTCCTAGAAGTACTGGATGGATCAGCTAGAAAAGCCGAAAGCTAATAAATGTTTTGCCTGAATGCTCTCAATCTGGCTGTGGCCTGTTTCTATGAAATTACACCTACTCATTTACTGCACGTTCCACTTAAACGCCAATTTGCAGAATCTTTCCACACCAGGTGATTGTCTGTATGTCTTAGCGTCCATGTCTTAAAGTGACAGTTATTCATTTCTATGTCTAAATATTTATTTTGTGTTCATTTCTCATTTGCAATGTGGCCAACATTTTACGTGACATAACAATAAAAACTATAATAGATGCATTACTGTATAGACAGAGCTTTGGAGCGGGTCAGAGGCAGGTTTTTTTGTAGAATATTAACATTTAGCTAATGATTTTATGCAAAGAGATGCATAGTATTGGGACAGGTTGCAGTTTATGTGTGTTCTTTGGGCTTTGAACCTATGACCTTTGTGTCGTTAGCACAATGCTCTATCGGCTGAGTTACAGGAGCACTGCTGAGGTGCTACACAATTTAGTTTAGGTTAGCTTTAGTTTAACGTTAATTGGCCCTGAAATACTACATAAAGCTCAAGATCGCACAGTTAGAAAATATAAAACAAATCGCCTAATCCACGAGATCTCCTAATGGTTTACAACTGGACATAGAGTTTTATTTTTCAGTACAGGTTAATTGTACAATATACAGGGTATATAGGAGCAAACTCTGGGGTCCAGTTGTACGGTGCAGCCTTTTATGTGAAGACCCTGGTGTGACTCATCTTGATTCACTAATTAGTGTGCCTGTTAATTCACGTGACAGCACATGACTAGAGTGAACAGAGCTAGGGCTAAATAACACGATTACTTAACCCGGCAACTTTCTAAAAAATTTCAGCGAAGGAAACCATCACGCTCTGCGGAAAATATTAATTCAAGCACACTTTACAAATTCTCCCGGCTACCAATTTGCCGAACAGGGAGGCTGGTGAGGAAATGATAACGTGGTACGGTTTTACAATCACAGAACTGTGGTCTTCCTTGCAAAAGATTCCTTGCAAAAAGATCCTCAGTGTCAGTTTAGATGCCGGACGGCTGTGGTCACAATATGGCAGCTGTAGGCTCCGTTTGGGCTGCTCAGTTTTGGGTCTGGTCAAGTGCACATTTTCAGGTATAGATTTTCATCCATAATGTTTTCTGAAGCGGTAATGAGATCCATCAAAATTCAAATAGAATAAATATAGAAATGATGACAAATAGGGGGCGGCATGGCGGTGCAGTGGTTAGCACTGTTGTCTCACACCTCTGGGACCCGGGTTCGAGTCTCCGCCTGGGTCACATGTGGAGTTTGCATGTTCTCCCCATGTCGTCGTGGGGTTTCCTCCGGGTACTCCGGTCCCCCCCCCAGTCCAAAAACATGCTGAGGCTAATTGGAATCACTAAATTGCCCGTAGGAGTGCATGTGTGTGTGAATGATGTGTGAGTGAATGGTGTGTGAGTGTGCCCTGTGATGGGCTGGCCCCTCATCCTGGGTTGTTCCCTGCCTCGTGCCCATTGCTTCTGGGATAGGCTCCGGACCCCCGCGACCCATTAGGATAAGCGGCTTGGAAAATGGATGGATGGATGACAAATAGATTGGTCCTGTTCACACAGAGAAGCCTGAAATCACCTCATCCTTCCCTCAGCTCTCACTGTGCACTGTTGCTTCAGTTCTGATCTGATTTGCCTCAGATTTAATCAGGTCCAGATCTTCATCCTTAAGGTGAAGCACTAAGTGATACTAAGATGGCACTGTAGTTATCTTAAGTCTGCAAAGGCTGTTCTCTCAGTTTAACTGGGAGTGTTAAACCAAGCCCCTCTCCCCAGATCTCCCAGTATGCCTCGGCACAGACATGAAGTTGGAGCTGCTGTCAAGTCCTGCAAACCAGTATGAAATTCTGCAGCGGATGTACCACGGGAGCCAGGTCGTGCACGGCAACTTGGAGATCACGCACCTGCAGGGGAATCTGAACCTCACCTTCCTTCAGGTTGGTAACAGCCGGTGTTACCATGGTGTCAACTTCCACTTTATCAGCTGCTGTGACGCGACAGGTCGTTCTGTCAATCTGTAAACGGTGTTGGAATGTGGCCCCTGTAACCTGCGGGTTGCCAGTAGCCCAGCTGCAAAAACGTAAATACAACTTGATAAAAACATCAGCTGTGTTCTAAATATAAGCTTTTCCCTCTCCTCTTCTTTGCTGTTCACCCCCCACCCCCATCCACAGGGCATCGTAGAGGTACAGGGCTACGTCCTGATCGCCAATGTCTCGGTGCCCGTAGTGCCCCTGGACAGCCTCCGCATCATTCGTGGCAGCCAGCTCTACAACTCGAGCTACGCTCTGGCCGTGCAGGATAATGGTGGTCTGAGGGAGCTGCGCTTACGAAGCCTGACAGGTGGGGGGGGTGCGAAAGAGAGGGATGGGGGAAGGAACGAAGGAAGAAATGCTTGCCGCAGGGCATGAAAGAGGGAGAGAATGCCAGATGAGGGCAGATGGAGATGTTCCAGCCATTGTGTGCCAGGTTTATGATTAACTATGGACCGGTCAGTCAGGCTGTGTTGCTGCCCCAAAGCCAATTGGATGAAGACTGCTATATAAATGTAAAATTCATTCTGATTGGATGAAGGTGCTTCAGCGTACATGATGCCTTACTGCTCCCTGTTGTTCAAACAGAAATCCTCCTGGGGGGGGTCTACATTCAGAAAAACCCCCGGCTCTGCTTCCCAGACGCAAAGAAGATCGAGTGGAATGACACTCTGGATGAACAGAACAAAAGCCCAGTGGATGTGCAGGAGCACCCAGCCCACTGTGAGTGCCCACCGGAAGCAGCAGAGAGCTCCATCTGCCACCCTGGGTTTGACACGACATCTCCAGGGACTTCCTGGTGACCATCTGTCTGTTTCGTCTCCCCAGGTCAGAGCTGCCATCCGGCTTGTAAGAACCAGGCCTGCTGGGGACCGACGGAGCAGGATTGTCAGAGGCGTGAGTCACGTGACCACACATGCCTCATCTGTCTATGATCAGCACATCTTTGCCTTAGTGTGTGTGATTTTCTCCAAATCATCAGAATTGCCCCTCACCCCCCCCCTCCCCATCTCACAGTGACCCACATGCATTGTGCTTCCGGATGCCTCCGCTGTAAGGGTCCAAAGTCCAATGACTGCTGTCATAAGCAGTGTGCCGTTGGCTGCATCGGACCCAAGGACACCGACTGCCTGGTATGTCCCAGCAGATGTGGGGGGGGCAAACATAGAAATACAGGTGAACGTGCGTATATGGTCTCACAGACGCGCATGGTGTGCTCTCAGGTTTTGGAAATCTTAAGTGCTCATGTGGTCGCAAGCCATCGCTCTCCTCCCCACAAACATTAACCCCCCCTGTTTAGGCGTGCCGTCACTTCAATGACAGCGGAACGTGTAGAGAAAACTGCCCACCCCCCATCATCTACGACCCAATAACCTATCAGTCCAAACCCAACAAGAACAGGAAGTACAGCCTGGGCGCCACGTGCGTCAGAGAGTGTCCCGGTGAGTCTGTGCTCCTCACTCTACGCTGCTCCCAGTTCACCCACATCCTCCACTCCTTCTCCAGTCTTGCTGGGCTGTTTTCCTCTAGCTGTTCACCTTTGACTGCCTCCTGTACTGCGACTGTCCTTGGTACGCTCACTGTATATATCACACTCACTGTATATATCACACTCAATGTATATATCAATCGAGGCTTCACTCTGCGTCCCCCTTAGGTAAATATTCTCTCCTTCCCCAGCCCCCTTCACCCTCTGCTTGCTTCAGTAGATCACCTAAGATTCATTCTGCATGCCCCCACCCCCTTCATTGTAGATAACTACCTAGCCATGCCGGTGGCCTGCACCAAGGTGTGTCCCAAAGCCAACCAGGAGGTCGTCAACACCTTCCCTAATGGCACAGAGATCCAGAAGTGTGAGACATGCGACGGAGACTGTCCCAAAGGTGCGTATGCACATTCAGGAGTAGGTGTGCTTGCTTCGCCGGTCTCCTGGTGCTTCATGCCATCTCCCTATCTCAGTCTGTTATGGTCTAGGTATGGGAGACCTGCAAGGTGTGCTTGCCGTGAATTCTTCCAACATCGCCCTCTTCTCTGACTGCAAGAAGATCTTTGGCAGCCTGGCCTTCCTCCCTGAGACATTTAAGGGGTAAGATCACTCCACACATGCCCAAACTGCACCCTTACTACAGCTGCTTATTTTGTATCGCGGAGGATGAAGATCAGATATCTGAACCTGGGAAAAGGTCAAGTGTCTCGGTTATTAGTTAGGATGTGTGATGCATCTGCAGTACCAGCACCCTGGTGGATGAATGTTGGTCTTTACACCTATTCCTTCCCCAACTATCTATCCTTGCTTCCCAGAAACCTGAGCACCAACACCTCGGCCCTGAAACCAGCACAGCTCAACGTGTTCAAGAGCCTGCGTGAGATCACAGGTGCCGTGATCATCAGTGCGCGGCCTCGTTACCGTAACGCGGTGTAAACATGCACTGAACATGAATGCTTTTTGGTTTTCCTGTGAGCAGGCTACCTGTATATTGAGGCTTGGCCTGAAAACTCGACCGACCTGAGTGTGTTTCAGAACCTGGAGGTGATAAGAGGAAGGATGCTGTACAGGTACGGACTTGCAGCCCCAAGGTGCCGCTTCAGCCCGGCTTTGCTCAGGTGCCTCTTTGACTGCGACGTGTGACCTCCTCTGTGTCCCCTTCTCCTGTCCATAGGGGCGTGCTGTCGCTGGGTGTGCAGAACCTGCAGGTGGAGTCTCTAGGCCTTCGCTCCCTGCGTCGCATTACCGGCGGCCTGGTCCTGTTGCATAGCAACCGCCGCCTCTGTTACGCCAACTCCATTCAGTGGGAGAAGATAATGCACCCCCCCAAGAGGTCAGGTCTGCAGCAGGTCATCCTCACAGAGAACCGGAGCCCTGAGGAGTGTGGTATGCAGTCTGTCTTGTGAATCCTAATAGTGGCATTGGATGAGTCCCTCAACATAGATTTAAGCATAACGCAAAGATTTGCGACCTCCAGCGGCAGATGGGCAACTGTGTCACCCCTTGTGTGCTAACGAGAGCTGCTGGGGGCCAGGACCAGGCCAATGCGTGTCCTGCCTCATGTTCCAGCGTGGGACGGAGTGTGTGGAAGAGTGCAACATCCTGCAAGGGTGAGAGAGTAGTGATAGATGTCTTGGTGGGAGTGGAGAGTGGCGGAGCACTATTGTGTGTGAGGCTAGGCTGGTAGATGCATTGTCTGGCCTCCCTGGATACATACATTCAACAGAGTTCCCTCATTTCTTCCCCAGGGGAAAAAGTACCACGTAATGCCTAATTCTTTAGCCGCGAGGCCATCTACTGGCCAAACCCTAGTAGTGTGGGTAAGTAGTAACAGCTTGTGTCCCCTCCAGGTCTCAGCGGGAGTACAATGACAGCAGCGTGTGTCGCCTGTGCCACCCGGAGTGTCGCCCCATGAACGGCTCAACCTCCTGCCATGGGCAGGTAAAACTCGTGGGGGCGGCCTTCACTCAGTGGCTCTGTGGCACGGAGTCGGCAGAACCTTCGCAAGCTCAGGAACGCTGGCAATGCCTTTGCTTTCCAACAGGGGGCACACCAGTGCCGGGAGTGCCTGCATTTCCAGGACGGCGACACCTGTGTGTCACATTGTCCCAGCGGGGAGAAAGTGGAGCAGCATACCGTGTGGAAATACGCCAACGAGACGAGGCACTGCCTGCCCTGCAGCACCAACTGCACACTGCAGTGAGCGCCTGTGCAGCCGCCGCCAGCTGCGACCTCACGTGCACTGGGTTTACCCAAGGAGCAGCCAGTTTACGGGAGAGGGAGATATGCCAGCCATTATTTATTTTGGAGCCATGCTTAAAAAGACCCTGGGAAGCAGCCAACTGAATTCAAACAATTTATCGTGCTTAGTTGTATCAGTTTGCCTGCTCGAAAGGTTCTATTGGTCAATGAGTTCTGGGCTCAAGCATTGTGTGAGGGACTGAAACTTAAACTTCTCACATTCCCAGCATGTAAGGTCCTGGGCAGAACCTACTGTTCCTTGGTTACAGCACAACTGATATTTTTAAGGTCTGTTTTTTAAAGACAGTAGGTGCTTTCAGGAACTTCGTTCCTGATGCCGAGTTTCTGGGCTGAGTCGATGGGTAACTTAAGTAGCTCCTGGCCACTTTTGTGTGTCGCGTTCCCATCGCACAACAGGAACTGGAACTTTTATGTTAAATAAGTACGGGAGATACAGAGCGTTTGTAGGTTAAACTTCACATGCAATTTCATAAGCGAGGTAACTACACCACATTTAAAAAAATTGTTTTGTTCATTTTTTGTTAGTTGTGGGGGATTGATGGCCAGGTTCGGATATATGGGAATAATCATGTCTCATATTCGTTCAAATAGAACACGGCATTTTATTTTACAATATGGGACGATCCCATAGTATATGAGATGGATGGTGACCCTCCTTAGAAGGGGTCTCAAGGTACTGGGCTGTCATCCGGATTTAGGAGGCCCCCGATTTATTTAGAATTCATTATTAAATCTGGCCAGCGGGTCGATCTTTCATTTTCCACAGAATACAAACAAACTGCAATATTGTTCCGCTAATTACCACTGGCACGTTTCACCCCTAGCACCCTCGCACTCTGTAACAGCAATATTAGACAAACATGTATCAGTTATCCGTATCGGTCAAAATTTACCCATCGATGCATCACTATAAAAAATGACAGGAATGCTAGAGCGCAGAATATAAGAAGACTTTTATCGCCAATTGTGGAATTTTCCACGGCAAAAATATGGAAAACAAGCAAAAAAAATAAACCTAGTCAGTAATGTACTAAATGTAATTGAAATACAAATATTATTCTGTCTGCACCATTTTTGTTCCACTACTTCTACCTCTTTTGCTCACACTTCTGCATAACTTCCATGTTAGTGCCTGTGCTTGTGGTCAGCTAGTCAGCAAAGTCAATTGCTCTAAGCTCCAGCCAGATGAATGAAAAGTACCTACCAGTCATGTAGGACCAGTAACTACAATCAGGCTCTTGCAGTGACAATGTGACAGAAGTTCCCCGGATTCTTAAAAAGTTCCTTGTTCTTGAACAAAGTTGCTGTGGTGGGCAGGAGCCTAGTGCATTCTGGGATGCTGGAGAACAAATGCTAGGATAGCTATATGACAGCCAGGCTCAGGGTAACAGATATGTAGAGAGGAAGAGCAGCCAGATCGTTAGTCACGGGTGCAGACCCCCTGTCACGCTGTTCTGTGTTACTGGGAGCCGTCATCACCCACGTTTTACTGCTGTTTACTTTCAGGTGCACCGTGATGGATGAGCGGGGATGCCCTGTGCCCCCTGGAACAGGGTAGGAATCCTTTCTCTTGGGGTTTACTGTGAGTGTATTGTCAGGAGTGCTGGGGCTTGACATGGTGAGGTAAAGTAGTTTAGGGTTGGCATCATTTGCATAGTCAATTAACGTGAATAATAACTTCATAATCCTATAGGCGATGCCGGACAAAAAAACGAAAAGTGATCTACTGCAGCCTGTGGCGAACAGCTTACAGTGTTCATGCTCTGTCATTCGTCCCTCCCCCCCCCCCGTCAGGCCGGGCACCTTCGTCGCCCCCGTGATAGGCGGAGTCCTCCTCCTCATCATTCTGGTGATGCTCATGGTCTTCTACCTACGCCGCCAGAGGCACCTGAAGAGGAAGGAGACAATGAGGAGGATCCTGCAGGAGAATGAAGTACGGGAGGGTCCGTCGGTGGGGGGTGGGGTGGGTGTGAAGGTCCAGCATCACTGTCAAGTGACTTACTGCATCTCCGCTGTAGCTTGAACCACCCTGGTGATTCTCAGGATTCAGACGGGAAACCAGGGTGTCATGTCAAGTCTTAGGCTACCTTTGGTCCTGCAAGCAATAGACAGCTCCAGCTCATATTTCCAGTTTGTGGACTGTTGATCTACCATGGTTCCTAACATCTGAGGAATACACGTCTTACAGTGCATTTAAAAACCATCGGATGTGAATGCATTGATTGAGAGTGAATGGGTCTCTTTCCTCAGCTGGTCGAGCCCCTTACCCCTAGCGGCGCCGTGCCCAACCAAGCCCAGATGCGCATCCTGAAGGAGACAGAACTGAAGAAGCTAAGAGTGCTGGGCTCTGGGGCCTTCGGCACTGTGTACAGGGTGAGGGCATCACATGCCAGCTTGCAAATGCACTCGCAGACCCAATGTGCCAATAGAACATGAGACTGCCCGTTCACTTTCGCTAACCACTGCATAACACTCCTTAGCCTACACCTTAGCCATGGGAGATGCAAGAATGGTGCACAAGTAGACACACCCGTGTGCTCAGTCTGTGTAGCGTTTCACAGACGCCTCTTTCATCCCCACGGCAGGGTGTCTGGGCACCTGATGGAGAAAACGTGAAGATCCCAGTGGCCATCAAGGTGTTGAGAGAGAACACCTCCCCCAAAGCCAACAAGGAGATCCTGGATGTGAGTCTGTAGGCTAGTCTAGTTCTGTCGGGCCTTTGAGCAAGTCCCTCAATCCCAATTGCTCCAGACCCTGCTTTTTCAATCGTACATGTAAATATAATCTGTTAATTCTGAGTCAAGCAGGACCTTCTTGCCACCTACCATGTAATATACTTGCGCCCCCTCCCCCCCCCCCCCCCCCCCACCAGGAGGCATACGTTATGGCCGGGGTGGCCAGCCCATACGTCTGCCGCCTGCTGGGAATCTGCCTGACCTCCACAGTACAGCTGGTCACCCAGCTCATGCCCTACGGCTGTTTGCTGGAGTATGTGCGTGAAAACAAAGACCGCGTCGGCTCCCAGTACCTGCTCAACTGGTGCGTGCAGATCGCCAAGGTGAGCGCTGGGGAGAATACCAGCAAGATCTATGGAGTCTCCATGCAAGGGTCTCCATGCAAGGCAGAGAGCCATGTTAGGGAGGAGCATAAAATGACCATCTTACATGTTGACCTGCAGGGGATGAGTTACCTGGAGGATGTGCGGCTGGTCCACCGGGACCTTGCGGCTCGCAACGTCCTGGTGAAGAACCCCAACCACGTCAAGATCACTGACTTTGGTCTGGCACGCCTACTAGACATCGACGAGACGGAGTATCATGCTGATGGGGGCAAGGTCTGCTCTCTTTCTGGTTGAGTTGTTATATCGCTGCTTCTTTACAAGACTATGACGTTATTTTGTCTTTATTTATACAACCTGTTAGCCCATCTGATGCTTGTCATCCCCTTTTGGTGACATCGTGACCTTTGACCCTCGACCATCCGCTGGTTACATGCACTTGGCGACGAGGTAACATTGCTTGCTTGCAGGTGCCCATCAAGTGGATGGCTCTGGAGTCCATCCTACACAGGAAGTTCACACATCAGAGTGACGTCTGGAGCTACGGTTAGTCTATATACACCAAGCGCTGATCTGTGTATCAGTCAAGCGGATTGACACGGACTGATACGCTCCGCCTGTCTGTGTGTGTGTTGTCTCCAGGTGTCACTGTGTGGGAACTGATGACGTTTGGGGCCAAACCCTATGACATGATCCCTGCCAGGGAAATCCCAGAGCTGCTGGAGGGGGGAGATAGGTTGCCTCAGCCTCTCATCTGCACCATTGACGTCTACATGATTATGGTGAAATGTGAGTGTGGGAAAAACACAGGAGTGGTGAAAGGATGCTGGGTTATTTTGAATGATTCATCAACACCACATGGTGTATGCCTGCCAAGTACATTTCCCAAAGGTTAAGTCCCACTGCAGTGTAGGATGGGGAGGGGGAAGTCTTAAATTTTGTGAGGTCTGTGCTAATCTTGTTTTGGTTTAATTTTATGTTTCGTAGGTTTTAATCTGCAGTGTGTATAATAACTCCAGTGGGGCTGTTGGACTTAACTTGGCTTGCTTTAAGGTCCAGCGATCGTTCCGTTGAAAAGTCAAAAATAACTAACGCAGAATAAAGTCAGTAACACTTTACTTAAGGCCATGTTCTCGGGAATTTATAAACACATTCATAACAACCAACAATGCATTCACAATGCATTATAAACATGGCATAAGAGATTAAAGCCATGTGTATTACGCATTATGAATGCTTTATGAAGCGCTCATCTATTATGCATTATAGAAACCATAATGCATTTTAATGGTTGGTATAAGCATTAAGGATGCTTTGTACTGTGTTATAAAGGTATCTATATTGCATTATAGATGAGAGCTTCATAAGTATTATGCAGTCATAATGCATAATAAACGTGGCTATTTATAAATATCTATCGCCATGTTTATAATGCTTTATGAATGCATCATAATGCATTATGAATGTGTTAATAAATTACTAAAATATGGCATTAAGTAAAGTGTTACCAAAAAGTCTTGTTAACGGCTGGAGGTCTTCCAAAGTTGATCTGGTGGAGTGTGCACGCTGCAGGTGACCACTGAATTCAAGCATGCAAAGTTTCCTTGCAGTTGACTGTATTTGTGAACGACAGGCTGGATGATCGACCCAGAGAGCCGGCCTAGGTTCCGGGAACTGGTGACGGAGTTCAGCAGCATGGCCCGGGACCCTTCCCGATACGTGGTCATCCAGGTGCGTCCACGTCAGCCGCTCGGAGCTGTGTTGTGGTACAGACTCAGCTCGCTCACAGGCCAATGGGACGACGCTGCCGATGTGGTGTTTCTCAGCCTCTCTCTGCGTTTCAGATTGACGATCAGATCAGCCCAGTGGACAGCCGTTTCTATCGCACGCTCTTGGAGGAGGAAGGACCTGGCGTGAGAGAGCTGCTGGATGCGGAGGAGTACCTGGTGCCTCACATGGACCTCTTCAGGACCCAGGGAGAGCTGGCCAGCAATGGGCCCTCGAGGCATCACTCCCACAGGGCAAGGCCATCTTATCCCCTCTGGCTATTTGACAGGGGCATAACGATATGGTGTGTCTGACTCCTGTCTTTGTGTCGTCCATTCAGAGCACCGAGAACAGCCTGGACTGGGACGGTCTAGTGGGAGCGAGGAGCATGAATCCATCAGTCAGCACACTGGGGAGGAGTCAGTACCCCACCCTGACCATGGGGGCCAGCATGAAAGGGCTGTGGGGCTCCCATTACCCCCTGGCCCGTAGTGCGTCTCACCGCTCTGCAGGGGGGCAGTCGGATTGTGTTTTCCTGGATGTGGGGACAGAGGCTAGTGCCCCCATCAATGGCCTGCGGTACTGCGATGACCCCACGTTTGCAGCTATGGGGGACAGTGACACAGAGATAGACGGGCCGGCTCTGTTTCTTTCACAGACGATCTCCCTGGGAGGTCAGGGACAGCCCGGTAAGCCTGGCTACACCTTCAGTGCCCCACCGATCCTCATCCCCTATTGGCTGTACAGCCACAATCCACCAAATGTATCCAACATGTGCCTCGTAGCTTAGCTCAACTAATTTTAGGCTCATAGTGAAAATTCAGCATAATATTGTGAGACAGCAGAGGACCCCAAGCAGCATGCATTCGCCCTGATGGCACAGTAACAGCTATTATTGTAATTAAGGCATATAACTGAGCTAATTATTATTATAATCATTATTTCCATATTGATTATCACAGGAGGGCCATCTCCCTGCACATGTATACTAATTTACCGATCCCCCCTCCCGGTCCCCAGAATACGTGAATCAGGTGGTGCAGAACGGTGGAGTGGGCTACACAGAGCGTCCCAGTACGTTGCCACGGCGAACATCCGGGTCCACGCGCCGCTTCCGCAGTGGCCTGATGCCTGGCAACAGCGTAGAGAATCCTGAGTACCTGGTGCCAACTGGAGGTCCATCACCTGCGTTTGACAACCCGTTCTACCTGGACCTGGCCAAGACACGTGCCGGGGGCCCCAGCCCGTCGGCCCCGCCCCTTCCACGACTGACCAACGGCTTCGCCACGCCCACAGCAGAGAACCCCGAGTATCTGGGACTGGCAGACAGCTGGAGTAGGCAGCAGGGCCACACCTGAGCTGGACAGTCCCCGCTGTGCCGTCTCTAAGCTATGACCTTTCTACCCGTCCTTCCTCGCCATCCTCGTCCCTGTCTGGGCCAGCCTACCATGTCTCTCCAGCTCTTTGACCTGCGCTCAGATGGCCGGATGTTTGGGTTGATCTCCCTTCAGCATCCCATCTCAAAGCCTTTTCTAGACGACCTCGATCCCATTTCTCACACATTAACCCAAAGCCGGAGAGGACAGGGTGTTGTGGTTCCTGGTCCAGGTGGGGGGGGGGGGGGGGGGGAGGGTCTCTGTTCCCAAAATGGAATGGAGGAACACGTGAGAGATGCATAGGCCCAGTGGACTGGAAGGTGACTTTTGCAGTAAATGTATCCCCTTTGTCCAACGGGCAGCACGATGTAGCATCTGGTCTGTAACAAAAGAAGAAAAAAAGAACAAGTCAACAGTTTACTGAGAAGAGAAAAATCTCCTGGCCATTATAAGCTCTTTGGAAGGACGTAGGTCCTGATGTCTCAAACTGTAGTGCAGTATTTGAAGAAAGGAAAGCTGTGTGTATTTTTTGGAGATGCACACGGATGCACTTGTCTGTCCTCTTAATCACATGAGAAGTTATCACAGAACTGCTTTCGGAATTTACCCCAGATCAAATTTGAGGTCAGAGGGGTTTTTTTTTGGTTGTGTTGTGACTCAACATGGACATTAAATCGCTAACGGAAACTAAAAAAAAATGCTGTATTTCCAACAATCACAAAGCACGGTCGGGTGATTTAACCCTAATAACGAAATCCTTGTGTCGGTTAGTCACATTTCAGCGACTTTTTAGGATTATCCCAAGTGAAATACCAAGATATTTAGGAACTTTTGAATGAGGCGCTCACCTGAATCTCTCCACTAGAATGTGCAGGTGTTTAAGTGAAGAAATTTGCTTCGCTTAAAAGCCTTAGCTTAAGTAAGTGTAAATGTAACTGTCATTAGTGGCCAAACTCACTGGAAGAGAAGAAAATGAAGGAAATAATAAATATATGAGATGTAAAGACAAGTGACACTGTAGAAATGCAAGGTATCTTTTTTAATTATGTTTTTAAGAGTTCTGTACTTTTTTTTTTCCAATGAGAATACTGATGTTCTGGTCCGTCTAATTATTAACGAGAGCTCTATTCTCATGTGTGATGCTTCAAATGCGCGTAATTCCAACTAGAACATTCTGCAGAGACCATCTGGTTCGTAAGGCGTGTATAATTAAAGGGCATTCGGCACTGCAGGACTGGACCAGGCTATGTGAGGAAATGATTTGCAGGCCATTTGTATTTCTGTGCACGTGGCTGCGTTCACAGTGGTACAGAAAGAAGAGAAACTGGCCTCGTCGAAGTTCAGAAAAGCCAAATTCCCACAGCAACCAAGAATGTAACTCTGCTTCCGTCAGGCCCATCCTGCGGCTTCGGAAGAGTCATCTTCGGATTGCGATGTTTCCCAGAGTCTCTCTGGGTGAATGTGCTTGCAGCGATACAGGATGGATGCTTGTAAGATGCAAATCAGCAGCACTGGAGGAAGAGGGTGAGGGTCTCATTAGGGGCTCCGGTTGGCTGAGGACGGCCCCTGCATGCCATGGCGACCCCTCAGACAGAAGCACACTTGCTTGTTGTGTCCTGTGAGCCCCGGGGGGAGCTCATTGTCATTCATGGGGCAAGGCCTGTGTGTGAAAGGAGCTGTTTGTTATTGCCGGAAGCGGGGCCATACCCCGACCCGGTCCCTGCCACAACGCGGGCTGATGTACGGCTGACTGGTGGGCCCCTGAACAATGCACAGAGGGCTGAGGGAGGGGCGTGTGGAGGCCCTCCGCCACCCCCGACTATCATTGACGTTGTCCCAGCTTACGCAGGATTAAGATGCCAGCTGGCTGGACGCAGGCTCTCGGAATATGGGAGCGCGTATAGCAACCTGTGCCGTGGACAGTAAACGAGGACCATCGGCGTCTCCTCTCTCTCTCCGGGAGCTGCAGTTAAATGGAAATAGTCCTTTTGGAGCACAGAGCAAGCTGATAACAATGCAAGATATGCACTGGGAGGGAGGGGGAGATTCCGGGCTGGTCTTCGTGCTGGAATGAGCGGCATGACAGTAGTCTGTAGAGCCGAGCTCTTTTCAGCTCCGTCACCGAAACGACACTGCCCTCATTCAGGTTCCAGGGCCCCGTTCTTACCGCTATCAAACTGAAATCCAAAGCTGTGATGCGCATCTGGCGATACCGGTACACTCGTTTTCTTTGAAACGCAGGATGAGAATCTCGCCCCAAGAAGGCGAGGGCCATATGCAGGAGCGCCCCCCTGAGGGAAATCTCCCAGCCAGAGTCCAAAAATAAAAGGTGCGGCTATGTGAGCCACACCACATGTGGTAACTCGAGCCGAACCGCCAGCGCGTAGAGTCAGCCGGCCCCCGTCGCCGTCTGCATATAGAATGTCCTGTGGGGGTAGGGGTGGCAGGGGGCTTGTGAATGTTGTACAATACACTTTATAGAAAATCTCTCTTATTTTTTCAAGTGATATGCCATGTTTTTTGTACATTTGTATTGCGTGTAAATCTGGCCGATTTATCCTCTGGACCCTGTATGAATGAGCCAGTAAGTGGTTTGCATTAAAGTACTAAAATAATATAACTTTGTATACAGTTTTTTTTTTTTTTTTAAGTAACAAGATAGAGATTGAATTTTGCTCACACAGTTTAAATAAAGTTTGTCTTTGTACAAAATCTCACAAAGCACAAATGTATTTTATTTTTTTATTGAGAACAGAGCTGCCAATGGATTTTGCCTTAAAAACAAGCTTCCAGCAAGAATAAATATTTATCAGAATTTATACCTTTCACAATATTTACCTTTCACTTATAAGTACAGAATGAATGTCCATTTTTTACATGTTACCTTGGCATTAACACTAAAAACTGAACCATCGTTACTAAACAATGGTCTAACATCATCAGACGATTATTACACCCCAGCTGTAGTGCGAGTAGAGTAGGCCAGAAGGCTCACCCTGACCGACACGCTCCCTGACCAATATTCCTACTGGCCCAAGAGCACATATACCTGCCCCCACAGAGGGGAAGAGCCTCACTCAGTCCTCCTATCTGGCAGTCTATAGGATGATTGTTTCCATGATGATGAGACACGAGCCAATGGGAGAGTGTGGAGGACCGTAGTGAGTCCTACCTGGGGGTGAGGGGAGGGGGTGCTGGGGGTCTGATAAAGGGCAGGGGTGCCGTCTGGAGGCTGAAAAGGGGACCAGCGGAAGCTGTTGGAGCCAACTGCCTGTCCCCCGTTCACATGGCTTTCACCTTGATCTGTTTCATCTTCATCTGCTTCTTCTCCAACTTCTTCTGCTCCCTCCGCTGGGCCGCCTCCTGCGAGCGGGAGATCGAGGTCACTCACACGGACGCACACGCGGGCTTTCACCGAATCTCAGGCTCTCTCCTCACCTCTAGGCGACGCTGCCGCTCGGGATCCTCCTCGTTCATGATGCGCTCCTTCTCGGCCCGCTTCTTCTCCTCACGGCGCGTCTGCGCCGCTTCCTGCCGCTGGGCGTGGGTCTGCTTCAGGAAGTTCTCCTCCACGCGGGCCCGGTTCTTATCCGCTTTCAGCTTTCCCTGTGAATAGACACAGCAAGAGAACCCGGGCCGGGGTCACGAGCTCCTTCACCAGACAGGCCGACCCAGCCGAATTACAAACAGCGAACCGCTTCCGGAGGCTGTTCCATACCCTTACAGCACTCACTCAACAAACTCTGCATGTACCCTACCAACCAATCATTTTCATCTTTGAGGTTTAAATCACTCCTAGATGGATTTTGGAATTAATGCATTTATTTTGATTTGCCTTACAGATATCCCAGTATTTACTGCAACAAAATCACACTGGAATATTTGAAATATTTGAAACTATATAGTGCAGCCCACGTATACTAAAAGTAAAATCCTTTTATTGATTGTCGTGCCATGTACTGTACATCTTGTTGAATCTGTTCTTCCAACTAGATCACAATTAAAACTTGGCTCTCCATTTGTCCATACATCCATTATAATTACTTTTTTTCCCGTTGTTTATTGTAGTTCGTAGCTTTTTCTCCCCCAAGATGGCAGTTGTATTGCGTTTCAGGGGCAGCATAACCAAATCGAAAATAAACACGTTTGTAAAAGTATCGAAGTACCAAAAAAACACTTTAGCTAATTTGGTACTTTTGATACTTGTACTAGACCGATTTTTGGTACTAAAAGTATGGTACCTAGTGCAATGGAAAAGTGCCCTGAGACTACGAGCCAGTCAGTCAGTGAGAAAAACTGACAACCAGTCAGGTTGGCCAACAGGGGCGCCCTGCTCACCTCTCTGTTGAGGCGAAATTTCTTGATCTTGTCAATGCTGTAGATGACCATGTTCATAAGAGGAAGCAGGGTGTCCATGTCTTTGGGGGACGTGTTGCCCATTCCAGGCACTACAGACACAAAGCAGGTCAGATGTCACTTGATAAGACACGATGCTCCATGACAGCGATGCGTGTAATCAAGTGTGCATGGGGCCTAACTGGTGAGAGCATGTACCGTTAAACGTAAACAGTAAGGTCTTCTTAGTCTCGGGGAGCTTTAAGGGCTGGCCCTCCCTAAAACACAGATGCAAATAGATTCAGCACAACCATCGTCTTTGGATAGAATTATGCTAATAGTTTTCCAAACAACAATGCATGCCAGGGACAAAACTCACGCACTCTTGCATAAGCTTTGGACCAGAGAATTGGTCCGAGAAATGGATTGACTCAATCTTGTCGGCGTGATTGACGAGGTAATGAACCATCTGAAAGACAGACGCGCACACACAGGTCTTGAATAGACATAGAGACATACCCTGCATCTTCCCGTCAAATCACAGAGTCTAAGGCTACATCTATACTGCTATGTTTTTGAGGTCAATAACAACCTCCATCCGCATAAGTATTTCCTATCACACCGAGACGAGCAAAAACATACGATGTAACTATTAGCCTACTTTGGGCAAGCACTCAACACAGTGACCCTAAATTAGTTTCTTTTTGTTCAAATATGCAGCAGTCATATGCTCATATGAGTTTTATTTACAGAAAAACGCTCTGAGAGCACAACGTAAAATTATTAGTTCAGAGAGATAACCAATCAGACTGTAGAGGGGGTGGATCCAAGCAACTAGAGAAGACAGGACCAAGGCATTTGGTTGGTTGGTCCCACATCCTCTAGTTGCTTGGACCCACGCCCTCTACAATCTGACTGGTCATCTCTCTGAACCAATCATTTTTCGTTCTGCCCTCAGAACATTTTTGTGTAAGTAATACTCTCATGAGCCAGTCACACTGTATTACATGCTATTTAGCTGCATACAGGTTAGCAACAGGGAATGTGCCATTAAAAAACAGCTCCTCCATACCCACCAAGTTGGAATACTATTTACTTCCATGCAGGTGGCCAGTCAGATAACAACAGGGTATAAGTAGTAGGATCAAATCAGGGAAGAGTGATGTGATGATTAAGGACCATAAGTCTCCATTTTCACTCATCTACACCGTAAGGTTAAAATGGAATTTTCTGAAAACTCTGACTCTGGGAGTCTTTTCTAGCTTCTGTTTTTGGGGGGCTGAAAACTCTGGGGTAGTGTGAACAAAAGGTAAAAATGTGTCTGCGTGGACGCAGCTTAAAAGAGCCGGTTAAGTAACATCAACCCACTGATAATGTTAAACTCCATTCAAATGACAGGATTTACTTAGTTGAGCTGTGACCATTAGAACCTCCTGCATCACCTTGCTGTCCATCATGCCGTCTGACACCTCTCCCATCTCTGACAGGATGGCCAGGAATTCTGGTAGCCCGTACTTTGCTCCTGACTTGGGCTTGTCACTGCAGAATTCGCTCTGAGAGAGAAAGGGGTAAAACACACACACACACGGTCAGACCTCAAGGAGCTGCCCACGCCACAGCCTGGTGCAAGACCACAGACGTGCACAGTTACGCAGCATTGTCCAATAGCAGCACTGCAGGGAAAATTCTCTCTTTTTCGATTGAATGGCACAGTTCATTGTAATATCTCACAACAATTGCAGCCAAGGTACTTAAGAATACGTGGCAATACATTATTAGTGCATAGATACAATATGGATCATGACATGGGAGAAAAGAAGAGAGAAACGGCATAAGGCGACAAAGGAAGGAACCGAAAACTTCATAGAATGGAGAAAAAAAAACCTCTGTGGGTCAAAGGTTGACTGGCTGTCCAACCCCGCCCACAGTCATGCTAATACTATAGAATCCTTTATAACTGTCCAAATCTGCAGTAAAGGTCTAATTAGCGTTTTTAAAACTGAACATCCAAAGACTGTAAAATACGAGCCATGTCAGGTTACAGGGCGGCCGATAAAAAGACGTGTCAGTCAGTCACAGGATGCTCACCAGGTCCTGCATCTCCTTCTGCAGTCTCGCCATGGCCTTCCTGTTTCCCACGGCAAAGACAAACGTGTCCATGTCCTCATCATTCAGGGTGACCTTTATTTGCTATAGAGGCCGGGGAACAGGAGAGAGTGCAGGTTCACACTGCGAGGCGGCGAACGGCGGAAAGTACCACAGACGGACATGCCTGGCCCGGAATGGACCGCGGACGACATCCAAAGACATAATGTAGCTGTCACCCCAACTCATCTACAGAGAGGATGTTCAGCCTGGGGGGCTCGACCTGCTGGGGGCTGAAAAAGCCTGATCTACACCAAGGCCTCCTTAAGTCATACCAACGTCAGCATGATAGCTGTTCTGTTGCGGTCCATTTGCAAACTCCCAGAAAGATAAAAACACTCTCTGGCGATGTGCTCACGATGAGCGTGCAGTCCCAACGCTCAGCAGCACCCGGAGGGCGGCGCCACATGGTCAAACCTACCACTTGATCGCAGGCAGGCCTCATCATTCTGGCCAGCACATTCAGCAGGTCCTGCCTCTTCAGAAACTGCAAGAGGGCCGGAAGAGAACGTTTTAGCTCAGGAAGGTCAAGCACTACTTGGGGAAGTGTGGTGCTGGAGACTCCAGGCTGGAGATGCCTGGTTAAACTGGGTAGCAACCGGTGAGTGCGGGAAATTCCCTTGGGTCTTTGTTAGCAGGCCAGAGTGAGTGTGTGTATAGATATGACTGCATTTTCACAGCATGGAGGGAAGCAGCAGACAGGCCATGAGGAATGGGGAAGCGGAGGTGGGGGCGGGAGGGGGGGGACCCTGCACCTTCAGCTGGATGAGCATGCCCTCGCAGCAGACACGGCCTGAGCACCACAGATTATAGATGTGTTCATTCTCCTGGTTCAGCTTCCCTGTGCTCACTGCCTCCATGCTGGTCCCGTCGTCACCTGGGGGGTTCAAGAGCATTAAAGAGGAAAACAAACAAACAAACAAAACAAAAACAAACAAACAAACAAACAAAACCAAACAAAACCAAACAAACAAACAAAAACAAACAAACAAAAACAAACCACATACACTGGTCTAAGGAAAAACTAACTAGCAATTATGAAAACCTTAGGCAAATTGGCCCCATTCACCATAATGACTCCCGTAAAGATCACACACATCTTTACTTTCTGTTGTCCTATTAAGACAGGCGGTCTAACTAATTGCGCCTTTCCACTGCCACCAAGCACCGAGCGGTACCACAAACTGCTGGTTTTCCATTTTAATCTACGCGAGCTGTATCCGAGCTTTACCTGCACTGACTAGTGAGCAGCGACAAAAACGTGACCAACCCAAGCTGATTGTTACCACCATTTGATTGGTGAAAATGCACAGACATGCCAATATTCTGTGCACGGATTATCTGAAGGGAAAAAGGGGCATATCCCATAAATTATTCATTATTGGTAGTACTGCACACAGCACAACTGATCAGAATGGATTCATAATGCAAATTTATGCACGTGAATGCTAATTCCTCTAGTGTTTGATACTAGCATTACACAGTGATTCTCAGAGATGTGCTAATTAGAAATCAGCTGTCACAACAATCGATTACTGCATGTATTGCTTTTAAAGGTGAGTGTGTATTTGCATACCAGTTACATGCATCCCTGCACATAATAAATTACGATGTACATTATGTGGACAGTAAATACGTTCTCTGTCACTGTCGCTCTCCAAACCTCTTCGCAGTACGACTGAGGTGCGGCTTGCTTTCTGTATGCCAGTAAAAAAGCTCCATAACTTAATCTGCACCCTGTCTAGTTGCCCAGGGGGAAGTAAGACATTTCTGAAACCAAGTCTTGGCATGTATATATGACAAATGGCCCTTGCATCACCATTTTTAATTCTGATATAATTTGGCATGTGAATGACACCTACGTTCAAGAGGGCAGAAGGTTTTTTTTAATGGGAAAAAAAACTATTTCTTTGAGAAATAGTGTCTTTTGTACACTGTGGGCAGCAAAAAAAAAAAAAAAAAAAAAAAAAAACCTACAGCTCAGCTATGACTCGTTGGAAAGGCCAAAAATAGTACT